>NW_028232803.1:0-724098 GCF_057557595.1 Rhyacophila brunnea | reverse complement strand
ATATCGCTTTTAGCTTTAGTATATGGTATTTTTCATGTTCTAGGGAGTTTCGTGATGTCCGTATTTTCTAAGTCCGTCAGTACTCTGAGAAATGTTTTTTTGCATCTGTCGAGGTTAATGCAATGGTTAAGTGTTTTATAGTATTCCTCTTGATCGCTTTGTTTTCTTCTTTTCGTTTCTATTTCTTTGAACTTTCGGACTTGTCTTCTTTTCCCATCATTATCTTTTAGAACGTTTGATGATTTAGCTTTTATTTCAGTCATGCTCATATCACTGTTGAAAATATCATTGTAACTCTTTAGGAACTCTTGCCAGCCAGATCTCGGCATTCTTCCGAATCGTTTTAGGATCGAGGTATAAGCCAGTGAATCCATTGCTCTTTCTCGGCGGGTGTATTCTTGCAGGTGGCTATGAGAGTAAGAAGAGCCGTGGTATGAATGCGTGTGGTTGTGTGTGTTTCAGGCAAGTTGTCTGTTGTGATTATCGTTACAGGATCGGTTTTTGAATGTTCATCTTTGTAGTTCTCCTCTCCTGTTTTTTCTTTATCCCCCATTTTAATCAAATTATTTAAAAATAATTAATTTAATAAAAAAACCTTCAATTATTATTATAAAAAGATCTAACATAAAATTAAAATAAATTATATCTACTTTAAAACCTCTAGAAGATGTAGTTTTAATATTTTTACCTTTAAAAAAAACGTCCTTCGCATATTAATGATATATTATTTTTTGAAAAAATTAGATAATTTTATTAAATCAACAAGAATAAAACATATTATTTAGTATGCGTTAGGTCAATATATGTCATAAAAAACAAAATTTAAAAAATATAAATAGATATAGATCGTCAGGAAAATATTATAATGGATATAATTTCTTATCAAATTTAATGGTATTCATATTAATAATTTGTTTTTATTTAAATTAAATTAAATCAATTGCTTATATACTTTAAATTGAGATAATATAAATTGTAAATATTTTGTGAAACAATCATTGAAATACTTTAAACCGGTAATTTATTCACATAAAATGATAGATATTAATATACACATGTTTGGTTATATAAATTGGTTTCAAATTATTTTAAAAATAGTCGTGATAGGAACGTAAATTATAAAAATGCAAAAAAGGTTCACAATATTATCTAATGCTCTATGCATCAATATTTTTTTATACATACAATTTTTAGAATTTTTTTATTTTCATAAATCATAGCTTGATAAAATACAAAGTATCAAAATAAAATTTGCTAAATTAGTTTTATTTATTTTCATCCTTAAACTTGGGATAGGGTGGACACAAAATATTATTAAAAATATGTTAAGCAATTAAAAATTCCGGACGAAGTAGAAGCATACATGCAAGTTCTCACACTCCGCAAGGGACTTGAACGAATCTTATTCGAGAGAAGAAGAGCAGTTGATGAAGATAGATCCGAGGAAGGTGTCAAAAGATGCATCAAAGAGTTGAGCAATATTCCAACACGCTGACCTTGTCTAAATAGATAAAATCACTAAAAAGAAAATTGACCAATAAATAAATAATAAAATTTTCATCCTTATCGTATCTTTATAAAATTAATCTTATACTTATTTAATTTTTCATGCTTTAAATATATCTAAAACAACATACAAAGGATTATATTATCAAAGTATTCATATCCATACAACTAGTCTATTATCGTGATATCGTTAATAGATTTTGGCTTTATTTACAATCATAAGTTTCTCTTTGATGATGCTTAGGCCATTATTTTATTTATTGATTTGTTTTTCCAATGCAAAATAATTCAATTTGCTCTTTTTATAAATAATGAAGTGTGTAATTAATTGCGTTCGAAGTCTAATTTTTCTACTTAAATAGCCTAAAAAAAATCCATTACATTATATAGAATTATTAACAAAAAACATGATAGATATGAATTGAAAATTCATACAACCATAATCGTTCATGGTGAGAAAAAATCAATCCTTTAATTGGATTTGTAATATATAATGCCGGTAATAAATTGGAAATATAAATTGTGCTTATAGTGTTTTTATAAATTTTTGCAAATAAACTATTATTAACCCGAAAAAGTTCAAGCGACTTGCAATTGTATGAGCTGTCATATGTTTAGAATAGATATTTTATCGATCTCTATTTTTTTACATTATTTACAGAAATGGAGTTGCACATAGGTGTGGTTAAGATTTAAATTATACAACGTATACATTTTTCGTTTTTAAATTAAATTTTTATTAAAAGAAAAATATTTTTGATTCTTTCCAGATTTTTTAATATAATCTTTGCACATTAATTTTAGAATATTACTATATGTGTTATTAAATGATGTAAATTTACTTTTGCGGCGTAATTAAAAAACAAAAGAATAAATTTTTCAAGAGAGTAAATAAATTTAAGATATTAAGATTCTTAAATTTCAAGTGATATTGATGATGGAAAAAGAAAGTGGGTAAATCCACATCATGGAATACAACAAATGTTTAAGCTGTTCTTCTCAAGACTTAAGAAAAAAGATTTTGTGTTGAATATGATTTTAAAAAAATTGCATAATATCACACTAAAAAACCCAATTAGTAAAATGGACACAAAAATAATAATTTTGTATGCTCTTATAATAATGAATTTCGAAACTTCAACACATGAATTTATAATTTAAAATCAATGTATTTTAAAATTTCTATAGGCTGTTCAGAAAATTATATTCAAAAATATGAACATGTTTTATGTGAGATAATTTTTGTAGAATTATATAATTTTAAAGAAATAATCACTTCATAGATATTAGAAGTACTTTTGAATATTAAATGCTTTATATATTGAAAAAAGTTTTTTTTTGGATAAAATTGCTATCTTTATATTTTTATTAGTTTTGCTCAAATATTCCGTAACTGCATTTGTCTCCTTTTTTTTTAAATAGATTAAGACATATATCATGTTTGAATTGTATACACCAATAAAAGTTAGGCCTTTCACATATTGCAGCCCAATATATTCTAAAAGATATGAAAATATATCATGTGTCACAGTATCCATGAATTATGATGTTTTTTTGGTGATAATGCTTTGATTAAAACCTACAGACTGAATTTAAAGTTCACGCGTGTTATATAATTAAATTTTTTTAATTGTATTAGAAATCAAAGATATACAGATAAACAGCAATTATTTGTATTGTATATATACGTTGCTAAACTGGCGTTGGTTTAAAGTTCGTAACATGAAACTTGAAATATAATTAAATCTAGCCAGATGGCTTGAATTTTTAAGATTCAAACATTGGTTTGTGTTTACAGATAAAGTTTACTCATCGAGCCACACGAATTCTAGTTTACTATTATGTATAGTTTATAAGTTGGTACAAGAGCTTATGCTTAGTAAATTTAATGATCAAACTATTAGCAATTTTCTTTAAATATAAGGGTTTGATATCAATTTCTCATAATATATAAGAATAAATTTAGATTCTTGGATTTTTTGTTATTAAGTAGATGCCAAATTTTAATTTACATGTACAAATCAATTTTTGAATAAACATATAAATTTCTTACATGGCAGCTGCTGGACATACATTTCGAAGCAAATAAAAACTATTGAAGAGTGAAATCTACTTTGAATAAGAGATAAATAGCTATAGACACAGTGCACAATTAAACATTTATATGTATAGAAGTAAATTCTTCCGCATCCGTAGCATGACAGTGAATCGTATGACTTATCAGTTAATAAAGCTATATATTTTAGAGGTACAAGAAATTCATTTTTAAACTTCTTGTTAAGTAAATATTTGCACATCATATACTGCAATATAATATGTTTTCTTATATTTAGGTAATATATTCATATAAAATGTAATATATATAATTTTAGCATTTTGTATTTTTGATTGCAAAAAACGGTAAGACTATATTCCATTCCTGTTTATTGTAACGAGTATAGCTTGGATTTTCAATAAAACCAAAAAATGGATAAAAAACCATCTAGACCATATTTTAAATGCATGCCACATGATTTTTTAAGTTTATTATTTTAAAAATTACCTTACGTTATTTGTATAAAAAATAATGGGAATGTATTACAAGCTCTATACAAATCAGAATTTTTATTGGTTAGTAATAAATTACAATTCGATCGATAACATAACGTGAATTTTCAACGCGTTTGCGTCAACCAAGATCAATTTATTTATGTTTTATTTTTAATATAATGAAGACTAAAAACTCAATTAATAACGAACTTCTGATCAAACTAATTATTCATGTCAAAGTATAAAAATTCCAGTATCATCAAAAAAATAGAATTTCAACATACTGTAGGTATACATTTATTAAATATCTAATATTCTACAAAAAGGTTTTTTTTTATTCTCAGCCTAGATTTTAACAGAAAGATATAGTGTTATATTTCACAAATAAAATCCATTATAATAAACAATGAGATTGTGATCAGTTTTATATTTTTACAAAAAATTTAAAATGATGTATTATTTAACAGAATTTTTTTAAAATACGACATAAACATGTGCGAATGTAGCATAAAAATATATGTACAGATTTATATCTATTCGTTTAAAAATAGAGATTCCTGAATCGATTTTATTTGTTTACAAAATAAATTTAGCACATTGTATGACGTAACATTGACAACACGAAACCCTTTGAAGTTTTTTCGGCATTAAAAATTGTGTTTTTATGCTTTATATATAAATCCAACACATATAAATACAAAGTTTTACAATATTCTTATTTCAAATTAAATTATTTAGCCCAAGTTCTATAATCGAATTATAAACGTTATATATTCAAACTCTAGAATTTAGTTTTTTATAAGAAAATAAGACAGTTGCATTAGAACGCCAAATAAATAACAAATATTTTTTACTGAATTATAAAATATTCTTAAACCTGTGCGTTGTAGAAATGTCTGTGATGTATAGAAATAATATTAGAATTCCAAGAAATCATATACGTAAAACTGCCTTTAAAAGCTACAAGAACAGTTTTGTATTGAAGTATTTGCATAATATGAACAACATGCTGTTTATTAACACCAGTATCACGATTTTTTTTTATTGTCGGCATAATTTTTGCTCTAATTTTTTATGATTTGCTTAGAAATGAAAAACCTTTGCTTTCTGAAATTAAAAAAATAAAAATTTCTCTTAATTGCGAAAATCATTTTCCATTAGATTATTAATGTGGCATACAAAGTCTTAGAAACTTAATATTAAATAAATAATACTCCAATAATTATAAATATATATTTACATTTTTTTTGTTCCTTTAAATTTTAGATATATTAGACTTTATGTTTGAAATAATATATATATCTATTTTTTCTTGCTCTAAATATAATGGAGAAATGCATCTTATATATAATTCAGAATTAAAAATTGTTGAGTGGCAATTAAATAAAATATCTTTATTTTTTTTAGTGTGATAAAAGGCAACGGAGATAACTATTTATACAAAAATAAAATCATGATGAAAAAATGTAAAAATATTTAGTTTAATGTATATGTAAGGTGTTTTATTTATGATTCTCTTTATATTAAACAGAAAAACATGTGATATTTTATACATCTAATTTCCATAATAATTTATAGCGATGTTGTGTTTAAAATTATACAAAATTTAAAAAGTCACACTTTGAATATATATATATAATACACGATGCAAAAATATTTTTACCCTTTTTTTTGTGCCATATTTATCGTTCACATGCAAAACATACATCTTTAGAACTATTATGCGAGGCTAAAATATTATAACATATGAGATGACCTTCTTATATCTAGTAAATTATTTTTTACATCATTTTAGATATTATTGTAACGATGTTTATGCAATTTTTTAAGAAAATGAAAATTTTATAGAAAACTTTGTGAAGCTATATACATACTAGTATTATCTATAAATACAAGATTTAAGCGCATATTTGATCATTTTAAGACCCTAAAATTATCCATATCTTTAGCTTTGCGAGAGTAATGTTAAAAAATGTCGTAGATTAGACATATATAAAGTAAATAGATCATTGTGATTATATTGGTTTACGCCTATCTTGTTATTCTACAAACATATATGAGTTTTTCAGTTGTAAAATCTCTAAATTTAAATAAATATACCTTAAATATTTTTATTCTCTTTTTACATACTGAGTGATGTCTTTTTTTTATTTTTTTGCCAATAAATATGATCATAATTAACTTTATTACAATTATATTATTATAATATCTTCTATTTTCTCGTATCAAATTTGATCATGGATTTTTTATATATTTGAATGAGAAATGCAAATATCTCATATGCTTTTTAATCGAAAAAAGATCCGAAATGTATCCAATAATAGATAATATATAAGGTATAATAAATGGCTATATGAAGTTTATCAAGAAATATCTGTTCTTGTTACATGTTTTATGCCTATTACTTGGTAATTAACCTTAATCATTAGAATAACTATCTTACAAATTAAGTAGAATTTTTAAAAAATGAAAAATTCCAGATCTATAAATATAATTTTTTTTCGCTGTAATTTATTCTATGTTGTGTTCTTATTGCGAAATTTATCCATACAAAAAAAAATGATGTTTTTCTTATATCATTATACAAATATGAATTATATAAGTTTTATCTTAGTTACATATATACTGGATGTTTTCAATGCTTTATATGTAAAATAAAATTTAGAAAATTTGTATAAGTTTTAATAATTATCAATAATGGTTTGTGAAGTGAACAAAGGATTTCAATTATTTGTTCCCTCAGTACTATGATTTTTTATGTAATAAATTAGATTAAAAAGATTTTTTTCATGAAAAAGAAAACGATAAAACATTCTTTATTTATAAAATATTTAGCTAGAATATATGGGATTGTTTGTTAGATATTTAAAACGATTACTAAATTAGCAAAAAACAGATATAAAATTGAACACAAAACTAAAATTATGAGTTTATAAAATTTAAAAAAAGTAGCAAGAAGATACTCACAGCAGTATGATAAAAAAAGCTATATGAATTGCGGATCTATTTATGAAAAAAAATATATAAATTTTAGACTGCATTCATGATTAAAAAAAACTTTAATTCTATAATACAACCTCTACTAAACTTAATTTAAATAATACGTATTATATAAACAACCATTAAATATGTTAGACTAACGCTGAATCTTTTTATATAGATATATATGCAATTAATGAACTTTCAATTTCTACAAACTACTTTTTTTTTAATTTTTGTTTAAATTTCCAATTGCAGGTTTTATAAATACAATCTTGAAGCTGTATAACTTTAATAAATTTCACAATTCAGTAACTTAATTTCTAAAAACAAACAAAAGATGTAAATAAATTACAAAAAAAATGGTATAGTAGATTTTAAATTATAATGCTTAAATTATAGCTCTAAGAGTCATTTTAGTGTTTCTTATTTTCAAATATATTTAAATTGACCCATGAAGGAATAAAGGATAATTATTTTCTATTTATGGGCTATATTTATAGTCGTAATTTTAGTTTTTGTTCTCAGGGACAGCTTGCTTGATTCTCTGTACGCACAGCGTATTTATTCTTTCGGCATTCTTCTCCTCTCCAAATCTTCTTCAATACCCCACCTTCTTTCGAGACCTATTTATTCAACGGTTTTTCTCAATCCCAAGGTTTGAATATATGCCTCAACCTGGTTCGTGACATCTAGTTCCTTCAGGTCTATTCTATGATATCGTGTCACCACACCGTCCCATGTTATAACATATGGGATAATTGGTGTTTGAATTTGTATTTTAATGACAGTTCAGATGTGGTGTGACAAATAAATATATATAAAATTAAATACATATTATGCCATATAAATTATAGATATCATTTAGATATCGCAATTGGTTGTATAATCAATAATAGATGTGTTATCAAGCATCCAATTTTAAAGTTGAGCTTTGATGAGTCGAAATATGTATGCATACTCGTTTAAACATCAGAAATTATTTGCTTATCTATCTATTATTAAAATTTTCTGTTTATATGAAGTCTATTCATTAGGCAACTTTTATTTTTTCAGAATTATTTCAACTGAAAAATATAAATTTTACACATATTGATATAGTGTTATATATTCAATATCTGTAAAAGAAATAACAAAAATTTCAGGTCTTATTTATATTCTTTTGATACTCTGTTCATAAGTTGAATTCTTCTGTAATCTTGCTGATTCTAAATAAAAAAATAAAATATTGCAACATTTATAATTTAATTTAGAAGACTGAGCATTAAATATGTATTTCCGATATTTCTTTGGCATTGAATTTTACATTTAAATTATGAAGAATATGTTCTGCATTGATTAAAATTTTCTGTATACAAAATTGATAATTTTTTAAGTAGTTTATGATTCTTATTTCAAAATTCAACATTATTTATAGATTTACTGTTATTATAATTTGACAAACATGTATATGTTTGGTTGTGCACATTTATTAACAACTCTAAATCATGGTTTTTTTTATAAAGAAAATCGTAATTTAATTAAATGAACAAAAATGAATTTTTATGTAACTAATGTTTATTTTTTTTGGATATTGAACACATGCTATAACAAGAAAATTATTTCTTTATTTTTGATAAACGATGTAAATGTATTAAAAATACCATAATAGAATTTCGAAAAATATTTAACTAAGATAGTTTAAATTTATAAAGAAATAGTTAAATATAATGTGCATTTTTGCATTTTCTTATAATATCTAAAATAACAAATTTAAAATAGCAATCTATGATGTTTTTATATAATTGATGTCATATAACATAGTCAAATATACAAAAAAAATTCAATATGCTCTTAATTTTATTAAAAGTTGCGTTCATAATTTTCTAAATGAAATATGAAGTAAATTAAAAACTGATACATAATAAAATATTAATTTTCACACACAAATACCATAATTCATAAAACAATTATTATAAATATCTCTTATTTAAGCCATTATACCTGTAATTTACTTATTGCATTTTTTTATGTAAATAGTATATAATTACTGAAGATTTGATTTAACTTAACATATTTATAACTATAAATCTCATAAAATATATAAAAAAATAGCACCTTCTTATATTATATTTTTATGTCCAATAAAGCCAAAAAAATACTTATAACTTATAAAATATTAATATTTAATGCTAAAAGATTAAGTTGCGTTTTATAAAATACTCCAATCTGATGAATAATGCTTATGTAAGCACAATGACGAATTAAAAATACAAATTCTTCTATTATAAGCGAAAAAATATACAAACATATTTGAAGGACTGAACTTATAATTAAGTTTTTACAAACCCTTTTTACATCTTTATTAAATAAACTGTAAATAATATTTGATAACAAGTTTAGCCTTTCTTAACCCGTTAATTTAGAATAAAAAACATTAATTTTATTAATGAATGTTTTATTTGTATAAAAGATGTATATATTCTAAAGGTGTTTTTAAATAGCATTTAGATGTTCTTTCCAAAACTTTAACATATCTTATAAATTATTATTTGCTAAAAACCACATTTTATCTTTAAATCCCATGTTTTTCAAAGAAATTTTAAAAAAACCAACCATGCATAAATAAGACGAACTAAAAAAAAAATTAGAAAAAAGAAAGAAAATATGGGAATAGAAATTTTCAATGGGTCGATCTTTATTATATGATTCCTATAACATGAATGCTGCAATTTTTTTATCAAAAGATATTTTAAAAAATTTTTATTTTTACAAATGTGATGCATTTTTTTTTAAAGTAATTTACAAATAAAAATTGAAAAAATATTCTAGTTACCAATTGATTTGATAAAAAAATAGAATCTACGATAACAATTAATTTTACACAAATAAATCTAGAAATTATTGGCCATAACTGTTTTGTATAATTTTTTTGTGCGGAAAAGTACAAATTTCATTCAAACAGAAGAAAATATATCATATACGATAATCGAACTGGATTTTATACACTAAAGTATATCATAAATTCCGTGTTAAATTTGTTAAAAGCTGTTCATAGCAAGAACTAATATTAATTAAATTTGCTTCTGGTGACTCTTTGATAATTATTGTCACAAAAAAGATTATAAATTATTATACTTACAAACCTTGGAATTCAGAGAAACCCATGAATTAACAGCTCTTGAAAAGAAAAGAAATATTTAAGAAGACTTTAGAGAAAATGATAACCAAAATTATAAACACGCTTTGAGCGCAAATATCAAGCAAGTTTTTCCAGAGAATAAAAACTAAAATTATAACTATAAATTTAGAATATAAAAAAAATATATTAATGTTACATATTTAAGTTCTGCTTACCATATAAATCTAATAGAATAAATTTTTTATAATATGTGTATATATTTGCGTTAAGTATTTTAATTTTGTTTTCAAGCTGAATTTTAAATAATATATAAATGTTAATCTATAATTATATCGATTGTTATGATGTTCATTTTCCCCTTGTATTCACATCTAAAACTCTTATTTTATGAAATTTTAATTAAAGGATTTCTCAATGTAAACAATACAAATATATGAAGTAATAAAATGTAAACTTCGAGTTATTTTATAAATTTTAGTAATTTTATACAAAGTATCACGAATTTGAAAATATATGGAATACTTCTGTCTTATAATTTTATGGTGCATATTTCAGCTGGGGTACATTTTTCTATCATATTTTATAACGTTGATGAAAAATTATTATTTGGACCCTTCTTTTCGGCGTATATAAAAATTATCTGTTTTATTAATCAATACGCGGTTTTTATCTGTTCTACATTCATCTTTTAATGAAGATTTTCATAATTTATTTTGTTTAAATTTTCTTTGTTTTCATTCATTCATTCTTCCGTCTAGTTTTCAATAGTGACATATAATATTCATTTTATGCCTTTGTGCGCATCTTAAACTTTCTATTTTTTTCCATCTACGGACTATATGAACGATTGATTTATATTATTTGTTAAATGTGGACTTTTCGATATGCACAAGACGATTTAATTCTAAACTTATGAAATCTTAAGAAATAACTTCCTTCATACTTCCTTTATATTGTGCAATATTTATTTTATACGATTCTTCGCTTTTATGTGTTGAATTTATGGTGGCTTTATTATATCTCATTAGTAAATTAGAGTTTAGTTCTCGATAAATGAACATGCTCTGTGTTTTGATATCACAATTTCATTTCATTAATATACAAAATGCAAAATTATTCAAAGACAATTTGCCTGTAAATTTGTATTAAAATTTATTGATTTCTGATTTTTCACGCGAATAATTCTCTTTCATTATAAAAGATTCAAATTTTCGTTAAAGAATTTTTTCGGATGGGAAAAAAGAGAATTTATTACACAAAGAACGAAATTAAACACATTTAATTGCAAAAAGTGGCTATTTTATACAAAGTTACCAATATATTCCTTAATTAATTATTTGTTATCCATTAGTATAAGGTCTACTGACCCCAGAAAGAATTTCACATCTGTTGAAAACGGCATTATTGTTGCAATTTTAGTAATAGATTACGCTTTAACATAGATCATTTCATCTCTTTTTAAATCATATTTTTAAGCTTTTATCGAGGCTGCGAGAATTTAACATAGTTTATTAATTATGAATTTATTGTATTTCTCTATTTTAGAATTCACAATACAGGATTTTATATGAATTTTGATTTATTTAGCACCTATTCTTATACAGAGTTTTTAAAGACATTATGCTATTTATCTAACATACATTTATTTTTTTTAATTTCCCGCAAGATATTAAATTATCATGATAAGAAAACAATCGATTTTATATCACATCTTAAAATTTGATTAATTCTAAAATAAATTTTAAAGCCATTTAGTCAGGTTTATTGAACATAATACATGAAAGCTATATATAAATATTTTTGAAAAATCTATCTACATTTTTCTATGTGTTTTTTTTATAATAAGTTTACGTAAAACTGAAATATTTTATATTTTTTTTGATAGAGGAAATATCCAACCCAAAAATATTTGGATATATATAAACCCATGTATTACTTGTGTTACATACAAGAAGAAATGGTAGAAATGTTACTACAGTAATTTCAATATTTTTTTTGCACTCGCTGATTAGTATAGTTTTTTAATACCATTGATTTAGCTCCATGTAATCTTATGTCTGTTTGGGTAATTTATTACTTTCCTTTTTACAATCCGAAGAAATTACAAACAGTATTTATTACTAGCAAAGTTGTTTATTTTTATACGCTAGAAAGATATGAACTAAGTTTTATATTTTAGATATATTAATAAATTTTTTCATTATTCTATATCAAATTCATATCTAAAAGTCGAATATGGGGTTTTCTTTATATATTAAGCTCATATACCTTGATATCCAACAGCCTTATTTTTTAAACTGGGTAAAGAATGTTAGTAATTTATGTTATTAATATCTTAGCCATTTTAAAACGTGTTTTCTTAAATTTTATTCGAATACTTACAATTCGACAAGAAACGTATCTTATTGCTTCGTTTAATAATATAAATCAGAAGTTTCTTCTGCCAATAATGTACTAAGAATCGACCTTTTTAAATTATTTCGTAGAATTAACTGCATGATATGTGTGTAAGGTAATTTTTATTTATGGGCTATATTTATAGTCGTAATTTTAGTTTTTGTTCTCAGGCACAGCTTGCTTATTACTCTGTACACACAGTGTATTTATACTTTCGGCTATCTTCTCCTCTCCACAGTCTTCTTCAATACCCCTCCTTCTTTCGAGACCTATTAATTCAAGGGGTTTTCTCAATCCCAATGTTTGGATATATGCCTCAACCTCGTTCGTGACATCTAGTTCCTTCAGGTACCTTCTATGAAGTCCTGTAACCACACTGTCCCATGTTATAAAAACTGCATGATATGTGTGTAAATTATAAAATAAAATTTTTTTTTATATGTTCGATTAAATAATTACCTTGTAAATACGACGTTTTTTTTCCAATAAAACAATACATGGAAAATTCACCTATACATGTTGATGTGATTTTTTATATTCTTTTATAATATCTCACATAGGAATCTGTTATTTTTATTTATTTATTATTATTTCTTGTAGTTTTTCATCTTCTTTTGGCTGCGTATAGTATACTAGCAATATCTTCCATGATATAGGAATTAAGCTACGTATACAATGCTTCTTAATTTTTTAAAATCCAATTTTCATCACTATAAGATCTTATATGTGCGAATTTATATGTTTTTATGCTTTTTGTCTTCTACTATTTTGTACGTAATATTATTTAAATTTGTTTTTATTATAAACTATTAATAATTATAAATAGTGGCATGTTTTTAATAAGCTCAATTGACATTTCTTATTCTAAATTATTATATTTCAACCTTTTACAGCTGTTTTGACATATTATTATTCTCTTTGTAAACAATTTAAGTTCTTAATACACATCCACAGTGCTTTTGTTCCCAAAAAGATACATAGAGCTAGAATAGTGTTTCCAACCAATTTTATATCTTTCTTAAGTTTGTGTTAAAATTAGTTATATGCACTTCTAATCTGTTTAATTTTTCTCGATGTTATGATTTCGGTTATTAGGATATGTGTTAAAAGTGTAACTGTTTAGAATATTGTGACTGCATATAAGTTCTTTAAAAACATTAAAAACCGTAGTTTAAAAATTAATTCTTGTTAGCTTTTCTTTATCATTCTATTCTCCTATTTCATTTTTATTTTTCATTTATAAACATATTTATCTTATTATCATTTACCTGAAGGAACTAGATGTCACGAACCAGGTTGAGGCATATATACAAACCTATGGATTGAATATAACCCTT
Source organism: Rhyacophila brunnea (assembly GCF_057557595.1). Lineage (NCBI taxonomy): Eukaryota > Metazoa > Arthropoda > Insecta > Trichoptera > Rhyacophilidae > Rhyacophila > Rhyacophila brunnea. Next base: position 710,229 of record NW_028232803.1, on the reverse strand, counting down.
GAATAAATAGGTCTCAAATGGAGGAGGGGTATCGAAGAAGACTCTGAAGATGAGAAGATGGCTGAAAATATAAATACGATGGGGGTACAGAGAATCAAGCAAGCAGTGCTTGAGAACAAAAACTAAAATTACGTATAAATTTAGTCTATAAATAAGAAAATATGATCATTTAACGGAGATCAAATTAGATGCAAGAATTATGATGTATATAAAATTATCAAAAGACATACTTGGACTTTTATCTATGCATAAAAGAAGAACCTTATTTGTAACAGCTATTAGTTTGATCTTTATTTAAAACCTAAAAATGGTCGAAAAAAAAACCGAGTGAGTTCGATCTGCTAGCATCCGTGCTGTCATTAATTACAAGTGAAAGATAAAAATTATTTCATATTTTATACTAAGGACGGTGTTCTAAAACAAAATCATTTTTATAAATAAAACACTCAATGCAAGTAACCAGATTTAGGCATAAATACAAACAATAATATTGTGAAAAAACTTTTAATTGAAGATTCTTAAACGTAACAATAGGCAATGATGAAGACTTCAGAAGAAACGCAAATCTTTTAACGCAAGGAACATGAGAATTCAATCAAGTAATGCCTGAAAACAATCAAAAAAATTTTAAAGAATAAATTAGCCTTAGAATAATAAAATTTTTTTAGAGTAGTCTATGCTTAACTTAATTCTTCTTTCTGCAAATTGTGTTATCCTTTTAAACTTTAAAGCTTTTTTAAATGTACAAGTGTTTACGCAAATCAATTTTAGTGAATGAAATACATTGAAAAAACACAGTTTACTGCTAATATACACACATTGATATAATAAAAAAAAATTAGCCTTATAATGCATTGCATCCATAAGTCAGAATTACTTCCTTCTACATCAATTTAAAAGAAAAAAATGTTACAAGGCAAACTTTTCAAAAATAGAAACTACAAATATGCAAAAAAAACCCCACATAATATATTCTTATCTACCTTTTGCAATATTTATGAAAACTTTCATGACTTTGCTGTTCAAAAAGAATAATAATATCAGACAAAACTTACTCTTGGTATAAAATACATAATATTTTACGTCAAAAAATAATTCCTTATATCAAAATTTTCAGTTTTTAAACAGAAAAGTAAATTTAATAATATGAATAGCTTTCTTTCGAACCACATTTATTACGAAATATAACAAAAGTCCTGGTCAGCAGTAAATTTATAAAAGACCCCCGAAAAAAATTGATTTAAAGCCATTCTTGTGTATATCATTATATCCATAACTACCGCAAACAATTAATCTCCTCTATAAATCATTTAAAAATCTAACACAGGTGCTTAAAAAGACAATGTTTCCATCCTGAAAATATTCCCATTTCATTTGAATCCATCATTTTCATACTCTCTAATATTTTTAATTAGAAATTCATATTTTACATAGATAAATCCAATTTTTATGTGCAGCGAATCAGCATACTATTTTTATGAGCCAAAATATAATGTCTTTGCATAAAACACGTACTTCTTATACATTTAATACCGGAAGATTACAGACATAAAATTATGCCTATAAACACCACAAATATATAGAAATGTTGCCTTTATACCAGAAATCCTTATAGTTTTATATTTTACAACATCATTATTTATTCTAGATGTAAACCGCATTTAATATACATGAAAATTCATGATGAATAGAATTATTAGTACTTAGCACAAAAAATAGAAAATAATGATTCTTTTCAAGAACAAATATTTAGAAAATTCTATAAAATTTCATAATTTTTGATCATCGGCTTATAATAAAAACGTAATCATACTGGCCTTTTATGCCTATTATATTCCATAGAATCTAAGTTTTTAATAATATCTAAACATTTTATTTTTATAAAATTAAATCTCTAATGCGCTTTTTATCGTAAAATAACTTTGTTATTAAAACCATTATTCACAACAAATAAATTGCCGCATCCGTCAAGTTTTTGCACCAAAGCTTTCTATTTTTTGGATAAAAACTAAATCATATAGAAAAGAAAATAAGATTTTACGCATTTTGTTTTTCTACTGTAATAAGGATTATTATATCTAATTGTAGTCGCTCTATATGGATGAGATTCATTTGTTTCATCTAAAATATTTAAGGTTTTTAAATTACAAAGATATTTTATTCACCATATTGATTTCATATAAGAATTTAACCTAATCTGACGAATAATGAGAAAATCTAAGACAATAATATGATAAGAAAATAATTGTGTTAAAATCGCAAATATTATAACTGCTAATCTTTTAATTCACTATCAACAAATATCAATCAAAGGCAATCTTATGGCAAAAATAATTTTAAAAGTCTAAAAAATAGCTTAGATAAAAATACAGAGCGCACTAAGAAATTCTATTTATTTAGTTTATAAAAATGAATTTTGCTAAACTTGAACAAATTATTTTATATTCATAAAACATTAATTCTCGGGATTTAAAATATTATTTAAATACAAGAAAAAAATTTTAATGTGTTTAATATAAAAATAGTGATTTGTAACATCGTAAATAATTGATTTTTTGTGACATTATATGCTTGATTGTCAAAATATCAGTCTCATACTGTACCATACGCCGCTTATTTCTATTAAATTACAAGTAAAACATGATTTTTTGTTTTTTTTGGGTTATGGAACATATAAAATCGGGGAATTAAATGATTAGAGAAAAAGTTTAGTTTTAGATCATGCATTTGTCGTCTAAAATAGATAAATTTTAGACTCTGAATAGTTTTTATAAATGATAAATGTATTTTTTATCAATTTATAAAATGTAAATATTTGTTACAATTTTAATTTTAGCCCTTAAAGGGTTTTTTATCAATCGATTATGATTTCGTCTATAACTATAGAATTATTTTATAGAAGTTTTTAATATCAAATATTATGCTGTTACTTATGTGAAATTTGTAAATCAAGAATAATATTCGAATTATTTTATTTATTCGCACTTTATGAAAATTCAAATTTTTTTTAAATAAAAAAATGTAAATCATATCAAAAAATCATAATAAAAGAAATATGATTTACCATTTTGAATTTTTATATACTGTATATTCATATATATAGAGATTAATTTCGCAATTGTGTTTTTTAGAAATTTAATTTTGAAGACTTGATTATTTACACAGAGAATCATTTTATAACTTGGTTATGGAACAGTACCTTATAATAATTTACGAATTTGATCCGAAAAAATACAAGCTTTCAAATAAAATCCCGAATGATGCATACTAAACATAGGACTAATACAATATTTGAACTGAAGAGAATCAAAAGTGAAAATCTTGGAAAATATAAACAAAAAGAGAATATTAATACTTACACAAGATCTTCCATTAGGAATAAACAATTATGCATGAAGATAAAACCCGACCTTTTAATATCAATATAATCCCATGAATACACGTATAATCATTTAATTACTCGTGATATCAAATCAATATTATTTTTTAACACTTAAGATGTGTATCAAGTTTTTTCTTTGTCTACTACTGATGTATCTTGTTCCTAAACATCACAATTTCAGAATATACAGTTTAAGATATAGAATCAAAAAAAAGAGAAGTCTAAAGCTGATTACAATAATATCATTACTTATGAGATACATATTCCATCTCTACAAAATAAATTTTTATTTTAATAACGATTTTGTTTCAAGTATTTACCATATTTTTATATAATCATAATTTTGGAAAACATTTGATCTAGATGCTCTAGAAAACGTATACAACTTACTCAATTCTTTTATAATTCATTCCGCATAATATACTTACATAAATATCAAATATTTATGGTTTAAAAGTAGTCTATTATTAATTTCATATATTTTTTTCAATGTTGACTACACATACAAAGAAATACTATTATTTTAGAAAATAAAAAAAACACAAAAAGCTTTTTTGCATTTTAAAATGAATTCAAATATATTTGACTTAATATTTGTATGCAATCTGACGTTTATAAGGCAAAAATTAATACCTGTTTATCTAGATGTATATTATTTTACTGTATCATCCCATAATATGTTCATTCAATTTTTAAGGATTTATTTTGTCGTTAATATTTAATATGCCAATTTTTTTGTTTTAATAGGTATTTTATGTGTTTTTTTATGATATTTTAAAGTGTAGAGAGGATATAAGTAAGCTTATCTGTCATATACTAGTTTTAGAATTGAAAGCCATCGAGTATTTTTTTGGGGTCAACTAAAATAAAAACATTTTATTTTACGAGATTTCAAATACCAATAATATCATTTTCACGAAATAGCATTGATAAAGAAGGATTTATATTATTAAAAAGAATGAAACTATAAAAAATAACATAGAGTCCCACAAAAAACGACGTTGCAATAGGTTATCCAGCAAAAAAGGAGTTTTATTTGATTTTCTAGTAGAAACCGGCGTCTATTTTACAAAAATAAAACTCAAATTATGTTTATTTCTCACAGTAACTTTGCCTGAAGATTAATTTTCTCATAAGAAAATTTGATTTTTACCTTACATTAACTTTTTTTTTAAATCATTTTATTATATATCTTTAGGAGAACCTTGATAAAACTAATAATATTTGTATTCTAGCTAAAGAATTGCAAATAAATAAATATTTGTCCTTATAAATACGATCAAATACTTAGAATTTCAACTAAAGTTACCACAAAAATCCATAAAAACTTGAGCTATATAATTTATCAATTTTAGCACATTTGCTCACTCAAAAATAAACTCCCATAAGCACTCTAATGACCAAACCACTATTTAAAGATTGATTTTTGACTAAAATATCATATTATCTAGCAACTAAATGCGCAGCTAGCATAAATTTTATATTTAATAAGCTGTAACTTTCTTATTAAAAAATAAAAAGAAAATTTTATTGAATAAATAATTATAAGACTATCTATGAAATATAAAAAATTGCACCTGTAAATTTGTCAAAAACTTTTTTATATTAACATTCTATTTATGAAATAAGCTTGTGTTTTTTCTTCAAATATTTTAGGTGAATAACAATGTTCTACATTTATTCATGAACATATTTCATCAAAAAAATATTATATGATATTTTAAATTCAATTTATTCTGAGCAAGATCAAATATAAATATTTAAAAGATTTATATATTATTTAGAGAAGTTGTTGCACTTAAAATAAATTTTCTGATTGTTCTATATATTATTTCTGACCAGTGTAGAGTATAGGGTGCTGTGATCCATAACATGTTGCCTATAAATCTTGTTAAAGATGCTATATATAATATAAAAAGCTATATTTATATAAATGTTTGGCACTTAGAGCAAGTGCTGTTCTATATATACATCTAAATAGTATAATACTCTCATTATTAGTAATTAAAAGATATTTTTTTTTATTTGCCATATTTCATCCTGAATGTTAATACAGTGTTATTATAATTTTTTAATACCACTATTTCTTTATATTTTTTTAATTACTATGAAGTAAGACATCGGTATTATTGTCAGATTAGAATCTTGAAAACAAAAACACAAATCTATAAAACTAGTAAAATACAGGATATATAATCTTTCTTATATTAGATTTATAGATAATTTACAAGATGAAAACGTACATTTATACTACGTACCAGTTTAATCAGATATAAAATAAAATCACTTTTAGTAATTTTATTATTAGATATAGCTTAAATAATAAAAATACTAAAATTGCAGAAAAACGCAGAAATTAGGATTTTTTTGTGTACATTCACGATTTTGTAAACTTAAGTATATATAGGGTCTTTATATGGTTATTAATGACAGAATGGGACAAAAACGCTTATTTTTTTCGTAACAAATTCAAACTTCGAGTCAGAAATAGATAAAGTTATCCTTTGATCAAGTTAATATACACATGTTTCACTTTTATCTCTTATATTCTTACGATGGGCATATTAGTTTAAATAAGACGTTTGGTACATTAGTCATGCTTTTTATAATAAAAAATTTACAGGTTCTTTTTTAATACAGAAATCGCACATAAAATTCTAGAATTTTTATCATTTTTATAATTAAGAACTTTTTTATACATTTGTTTGTTATTGTTATGGCTAGTTCAATAAAATAATGATAAAATACGCCTTGAGCTTAAGACTTAGTTGCATATATAAGAAAATTAAATAAAAAATACACCATAAATATTTTAATCTTTATTATAATTTATTGCGCAGAAATGTACCTTTTATATGCCAATCGTATTTTATAAGAATTTATAATTCGATCATTAGTTTCGCTTAAAATTTATTTGAAAACAATTATAAATATAGCTTTAAAATACTTAAAGTACCAATTAAGATAATCCGTATAGATTATAGCTTGGTAATTCTTTTGAGGTATTTAGATATAAAAATATAATAATACAATTGGTTCGTTAAATCATAAATTAGTGACCTAAAAAATTCAAAAAATTCTTTTAAAGTATTTTATGTGAAATCTGGCTCTTATTACAAAGTATTGCATTTAAATTTAAATATATATTATTGCAACTTGAGGAATCACATGTATATGTTTGTTATGAATAAATGATATAGCACAATATATAAAATTTCTAAAATCAGGACTTTTTTCGAATACATTAAATAAATTTGATCTTATATTTATGCTAGATACTTTATACAGTCAAATAGCAGTATGTGATTCTTTGCCTTGAAAGGGTCAAAATTTTATATTAAAACAAAAAAAGATACATTTAATGTTGAAATAAGTAGTTTTATATATCATGCATTTTATCCATTCCTTCTAATTTTTGGTTTAAAATATATCTATAGTTGATTTCGGAATTAAAAAAAATTACAGGTGTTTATAGAACATCGTTTGAATATTATCTACTAAAAATAGAAATAAATCATATTTTTTATGTGCTTTACGATTGCGGTCAAATTAGTGACTTTTATCGGACACTTTTTGAATAAAAAACTGTTTTTAGAATTAAAATTTGTTTGCAAAAAGTATTTATGACTGCTTTCAAAAAGAATATATCATGGGACGTATTTTTGAAGAAATTTACTCGTAAAATCACATCTTTTTATTGATTTTAATTTTAAACTGGTTTGGATATTATATATAATTTTTTATTTGTTTTTCTAATAAATACTCTAATTATATTCTTGAACTGCTCACGATCGCTGTGTTGGTGTGTAGACACTTAATTTTATATTTGAAATATTTTCTTGTGATTTACATGCCATATACAATTCACATATTTAAAAACAATTTCATAATTTTCTCTTTTTAAAATCAATAAAGGCCACGTTGATAAGTTTACATGAAATAAAAAATTTCATCATTCTGATTAAATCGCATTTATTGGAATTTTTCTAATTTTTCATTTTTATCACTACCATAAATTTCAGCCTATGCCCTATAATATTTACTCTGTCGTGTTTTACTAAAGACACCATCTACTCCATAAGTCCTATAAACTTACGTTAACATCATCTCTATGAGAGGATTTCTTGTCTTAATCTGTAAAAGACATCTTAGAATTTTTAAAATTCAATGTTTCGATTCATAATTTAGTTGAATTTATTTATGAAATATTAAAATAAAACATGAACACAAGCGTGAAATAATTTCGAACGCAGATAAAATATTTAGTAAAGAAAGCTTAATAGATAAAAAAATTTCTTTCTCTATAATAGAATTACATATGTGGTGTTGTGTCGCTTCTGTTGTCTCTTTGAATGCGAAAATAGTATAAAATATAATTTTTAGGATAAGTCTATACCCTGTTTTTTATAATAGAGTACCTACAATAAAGGAAGTAAAACATACAAAAATTTGAATATTTGACATTCATGTATATTATTGATCATTGAAATTGTAAGAACCTAATATTGCTTTTCGTGGGATTTAATCCTCAAATTACCATTCATACCAAGAAAGATTGAATTAACTGTTATAATTTTAGATGCTATATGAAATTGTTATGTATAATTTTGCGCTTTAACCTTTTTGCCATTAAATATAATCAAACCATGAAATTAGCATTTACGATTGCCGAAATCTCGGATACAAAGAATTTATGCAGCTGATTTTGATAATTTATATATAAAGAATATGATTGTGTCTAAATATATATTTCGATTTAATATTATTTTTATAACGAACTAAGCAACGAATTCTCCCATGCAACTATAATATTGAATTATCGAACAGGCAAGAAAATTTGCTAGTTACAAGGTACATAAAATTTCAAAGGCCGATCTATAACAATGGGTGTTTCGGTTTATGCATACACATTTATGTGGTGACGAAACAACTTTGCTGGATTCCCAAACTTTAGGCAAGTAGTTAAACACTTATTGCCATTATTAGAAATTTTATAGAATTTATGTTCCGAAGAACGTTGAAAGTTAAAAACTGTTATTTTTTTTTGTATAATCTGTTTATTTTTTATCAATTCCGTTATTTTTAATATCCATTGCAGTAGATTTTTATCACATTGCACTATTTAACTAAGAATAGCAAATATTATACAAAAATGTATATAGACTACTTTATGTGACATATAAAAGCAGGATGTGATACAAAAAAATAAAGTCTTGACAATTGCACATAAAAAATTCTCTCTTTTTTAAAATAAAATTATGAGAAACATGAATATATTGCAAACTATATGTTCCTAACAACTGATATATGCGATAAAAGCAGTTAAAAAGTATATTTTATTACGAATGTAACGCCTCTTAGATGAGTAAAATTTAGATCTATACAATTTGATATCTATGAATTTTGATATAAATATAAGCTAACCAGAACTTATACAGCAAAAAACATTAAGCAAATAAAATGTGCTTATATGCAAACAAGCAGTATTGCATATATGAAAATTTCTTTATCAATACTGTAAAACTAATCGAATACTAAATTAATAATCAACGAAAAAAAAAATTTATGGGGATGAATATAAAAATTATGTATCTTGTTACTGATTATTATTATAATATAAAAATTTTCTAATGTATGATGGGACAAAAATTGATTTTATTTTTATTTTTTTACGTTTGAAATCTGTATATCTGAAAAAAATGTCGCATGTGAAAATATAAAAGAGGAATATAAATAACGAAAAAAAATATAAGATATTTTATAATTAGCATATATTTTGTTTAGAAGTTTTGCATGTAGTATATATGCAGCATTGAGTATACACAGCATATAGATGTTTTCACACCGGTATTTTTATTACTAAGCATATATTGCGCATTTAGTTTTACAAATTCGGTAATATTTATCGAAAAAATAAAATATATATACAAAATTGCTGTGGATGTAATGATTTTTGGAAATTCTGCTTTTTTGATCTTTCTTACTTTAATAAAATACCAAGACAAATCAAGGAAGAATTCAGTAAAAGTTTTATTGCACTTTATCGTGTAAATTTCATTTATATATAACACTGAAATTTTGTAATATTGATTATGATTTGTATTATATGAAATAATAGTGGAAAGACCGCTATTCATCAAAAAAATATGAAACTCTGCTTAATGAAAATATACTTAAACATTAGATTTACTTAAAACATGAAATATAAATGATTGTAGATTTCTATAATGAAACATTTCATTTTTGTATGTTGCAGATGATCAGACCCGTATTTTATATGGGTAATGTCATAAAATTGTGCGATCGTAGTTTTTACATATATAAAATTTTTTAAATAGGATAATGTACAGTCATTAATAATTTATCAGTAAAATATGGTAACTTTATAACACAAAGATCAAACATGCAGTTCAATTTTTGGACTCAAATTTTAGAGTCTTATATTTTGAAATATACATGAGTTTCTTATTTTTTAACCAATTTTCAAACCAATATTTTTTTTTTCGCGGGAAAGAAATAATAGACATATTAAAGCGGGTCTTACCAATATAATGTTTATAGGCATATTTATTAAAAAATAATATTCATGTAAAATACTATATGATTAGATTATCTGAAACCTTAGCTAAATAAAATATAAAGGATGTAATATAATTTTGTGAAAATCAGACGTTCATTCTAATATCCTAATCATAAGATTTAGCAATATATTTTGTTTTAAAATATGCATATATTAAATCTTAGACAAATTGTTCTACATTTAAAATTACCAATTTTAATACATAATTGTAATATTAAATCTAATTTTTTCTAGCCAGTTAATATTTAATATTTTTCATGATGATTTCTTAGATAAAAATCCTTATGCCTATAAAAATGCATTTGTAATTCTAGATAAAACATCGGTAGTTTTAAAAACATATACAATTTTTTTAGTATACCACCAATGATAAAATTTACTAAACATTAGCTTATTATATCTATATGTAAATTTTCCCCTTTTATAGTATCAACGTAAGAAACTCTTACTCTTATCATTTGACTGAAGAAGGTAGTCGATGCAGATAGATTTATGGAGATGCCAAAAGCTGTATTTAGACCAAATATAATATTTTTAGTGTGCATCTACTCTAGTAGATTGAAATTATAGAAAAAATATTTTAAGCGCATAAATAAAAAATATTTTTTTTAGCACCAATAAATCTATAGATATTATAGACTTACAAAATTTTCTAAAGCAAAAAAAACGCAAAATTTCTACAAATTTCAACAATAAACGCTGAAAATTGATAATATTTTTTGTATAGAAGAGCAAGATAAACAATTTTAAATACACGCGGATTTAAAAATTTCTTTTTTATGATATTACCCTCTATAGCCATTCCCATAGTTTTTATATCATTATTTTTTACACTTCTTATTTATTTAAGCAATAAACGTTTTAGTTGAAAATTGGAGTGTTTTTGACTCTTTTTCTTCTTAATCTATTTTTTTATCATTTGACTGGTTGTAATACATTGCTAGCGTTTTCATTATTCGAGGGCAAATTCAATCTTTCATTATGAGTACGATATGACTATTTTTTGTTGAACTTAAGAGCTTTAATTGTACTTCATCTGTAGAAATTCCATTGAATACCTTAAATTACTATTGCTGTATCTAGGTATCAAAAAACTGTCTAATTTTTTTGCATCGACTCTTTCGGACGCCTATAAAGTACAAATTGGTAGATCATTTATATTTTTAGATGTATATGTAAGTGTCAGGTACATAAGAACATCAACATAAGCCAAAAAACATTTTAGAGTTTTTGAATTCGTAAAATAAGACAAATATAGATAATTAATTCTCTTATAAATTGTCGATATTATATTATTCTGTAATTTTTTTACAAGAATAATGGATGAATCAAAAAAAAATGGTTGAATTAAGAGTTTTGGTAATATTAAATGGATATTTCTCCATATCATACGATATATAGCATCATGGATTTTTGAAATTAACATACATATATTAAACATTAAAATATATAAATTTTTTAGGATAATATGAAAATCATTTTTACAAGATAAAAAATGGGACGATAAATTAATTATTTACATGCAAAGATTTATGCTAATCTGCCGAAGTTTTCTTCTGGCTTGATCATACTTAAACCACGAAATATTTTTTTTATAAATTTTTATTTTTGATAACGTAAAACTATATATTTGGCTTCATAAATAACAGAAAATAAGATTTATGATATACATTGTATTTTACCTAGTACTAGTTTCGAAAAAATTTTATTATACAGATATAAATCTTTTGGTAAATGTTATGTGAATTCGCAAAATAGTACGATAGCATATTATGGCTTAGTTCAATTTATCCTTAAAATTTACTTATAAGACAAAATACACGTACATCAGATATTTATATATATTAAATTAAGAAAAATGTTATTTCTACCTAGCATATCGCTTGGAACCTGTCTTTGTGTCTTTTTCGTGGGTTTACTGAAATAGAAGAAAAAAGTAGCTATATGAGAAATAATGTTAGATTTTTTTTTATGATAATTGCACCTCGTGATATCCTTTCAAAATTCTATTTATAAATACCTACAAATCTAATAATTTACATTTTATTTACATATAGTTAGATGTGATTTCTCAATGTGTCTTAAAATTTTTATACGTTGAAAATATCTCTGCTGAATTATACAAATATAATTTAGACGCAATTTGGGCTGTTTTTGTTCGAATACTATGCTTACAATTTTATTCAAGCGGAGTCGGATACATTTAATCAAAAATTCATTCATGGGTAGATTTTATGTTTTACTATACAATATTATTCGATCAAAGTTTCGGAATGCTCTTTTAGACATTTTTAGTTGATACAATTTTCCATCGCGTCATCTTCAAAATCATCCTCATTTCTGAAACAAAAACTTATCATGTTTGTTTATTGTTAAATTTTTTGATGCTTTGAATGTTATTCTTCAAGCTTGACATAAATATTATATTCTGAGAAAACATCATCGATACTTTAGACTGTCTTTCTTTCATACTGTTTTATATCCTCCTATATTCAAGACTAATTTATTTGTATGTTTTTCTTGGTCCTATGGTTTGATTTATTTCTTGTTTGGTTATTTTAATTAAATTTATGCTGGATAAATTCTGTGGTATTCGTGTAAACAATCAATTCATAAAAATATAATACATATATGCTTATTTTGTTCTTAATTCTTATTTTATCTACTATTTCATCCTTAACTCATCATATATAGTATTCTAGATACCTTTAAGAATCTATTGATATATATTAACCTCATGGCCATATATAGTCAACGAAACTCGTCAGAAAACGCTGTCAAGACTATGTGAGCCAAGAGATTATAGAAGAGTGTTTTTTTAGATTAAATAAGAAAATTATCTTGGCAAAAAACAATAAAAATTTATCTTCTTATAGTCAAATATTTATTTGAAATAGAAATTCGGCTTACTTTAACAAAGAATTACAAAAAAAAAATAATGGATCAAAAGGCATATCAATATGAAAAATATATAATAGATCGTGCTTAAATTACCGTCTATATCACTTCATTATGCAGAAACAATAGGATGCTCTGAATATCGTAAATATTATGAAGCTGAATTAATAATATGTAAGTCTTAAAAAAGTGGACTTTTAAAGTTTTTCTTAAAAAAATTTAAATAGCTAAAAATTTAATTTACCAGTGATATAAATCACCCTTGTTATATTATATCTATTCATAATTTCTGCTTATTTAAACCACTTTTTCATGTATTCTAAGCTATAATGGTGCGATAACTCTTGATAATATACAATTTTTATAGTACCATAAAGAATTACATTTTATGGATGGCAACATACACTAGAATAAATATTCGTTTTCTTCATAAAGAAATTTTATAAATAAAATTGAAATGTTGTAAGCTTATAAAATTTATTTCGCATATTAAATTTTAATATGTTTAATATTAAAAAAAAGGGGTAAACAAAAACTTGTTTCTTGTGTATATGGTCATCTATAGTTGATTTTATTCATTTACTGTTCAAAATCGGATAAATTCAACAAGGAAAGAAAATAATATAAAGTTTATTTCTATTAAATAAAATTAATTTCATATTTGTACGATTTTTTCTATGTACAATTTTTTTAAATTATAAAATGCGTAATATAATGTATTTTTTTAATTCTAAATAGAACATATCGACGAAAATTAAAAATAATATTAACCTGAAATTATGTATCTAATTTCAAATTTAGTCTGTCTAATCCATAACAATATAACATTCTTTGGGTGAGTTAATCAAGAAAGTGTAAATTTTAGTGGTGGATAAAAAAATTATCTTTAAAAATTAATAGGAGTAAATGTTTTTAAAAGAGGAGGAAAGATAACATTATGCTTGCGAGAAAACAAATACTCTTTTTAGCAGTTTATTGAATATCTTGTTCTTCAAAATCAATTTTTCTCTTACTTACAAAATATATGTGTTTCGGTAAATAACTGATTAGTTGATTAGGCAGTCCTATTTATATTTTCTTGGTTATTTAAATTCACTTTTTATTTTTAAAAGTATCAACCTCTTGATACTGGTCTTTAAGCATAAAAAAATTTTATTGTCTTCATATAAATTTAATAGACAGACCTAAATTGGTAGAACGTGGCATTTTACTTCCATAAAGATAATAAATTTATCAAATCAGAATAAGTAAAATTCAGGTCGAGCTTGAATAATTAGATATTTATTTATGGGTCAATTTTCTTTTTATCTATTTAGACGTGGTCAGCCTGTTGGGAATATTCCACAACTCCTAGATGCATCTTTTGACACCTTCGCCTGATCTTTCAGACACAACTGCTCTTCTTCTCTCAAATGAGATGAGTTCAAGTGTCTTGCGGAGGGGGAGAGCTTGCATGTATGCTTCTACTTGGGTTAGGGATTTTAAACTCTTTAAAAATTTTTTAGTATATTCTGTGACCACCCCATCGCAAGTAATCGCATATGGTACTATTATTGATTTACATTTGTAAATTAAACCAAGTTAATTCGCCAAGATGATATACTTCGTATATTTTTCATTCTCAACTTCAATTAAGTTTTTAAGGCTAGTTATACCTATTTCAATCAGCGTAATCATATTTTCTTTTTTATCGTATATAAAAATATCAGGTCTATTTTGTTTGAGTAAAATTTATGTTTTTATTCAGGTATCAACTTTTATTTCAGCATTTTCGTTTTCGCAGATCTCTTGTACTGTGTGAAATCGTATCTTTTTGGTTTTCTTGAAGTTGTATTGTCTTGATAGGAGGAAATGAAGAAATCTTATGATTTCATTGTGTCTTCGCGTTTAATCATGCCCTGAAATTTTCTTGCATCTTGTTGAGCATTAATAATTATGCTTTATTTTTATAAATAATTAATTGGATATTCGCATTATCTGCTGTATAAATAAAATAAAATACATATCCCTTACCATGATAAAAACACTAATCGTAGCAATGCTTTCTATAAGACACTCAAAACAAACGATTGCTACTTCTGGACTAATAAGCAAAACTGATACACAGAGGGATGCAATTACCGAAGTTCCACGTAATTCACTTAAACGTAAAATATTCTATAATAGAGATATTCAAATGGTAGATGGAGAGAATACAGGATATGTGGAAAATAAAGGTGACTTTAATGGAATGAAAAAAGTTACAAAGTTGTGTGCACTTGATAAAGAGACTGGTAAATATAATACCGAAGAAATAGTAGAAGAGTTAGAAGATTCTCAAGACTTTAGTACCGATCAATCGGAAGATTTTTTTTTTAATTCCCCATTTAGTCTTTATAATGGATTCTTAGTTTCTAATTTTGAATCTTCAGACCTTGTTTTGAATGTTCCATCTGGTGAACCTTCAGAATTAAGTGATGCTATTATTGCGAATATCATTGCAGATATTTTGGGGGTAAATGCACCTGCTATTGCCATTGAAGCAGCATAGAGTATATTTCGAAGCTCAATTTATGTGGAAAAAATCGATTGTTTTAAAAGCCTAAATTTTTTTTACGCAAAAACCCAGTATTTTACTATTATATGATGATACATAGCATAATTAATAAAATCATAATTTGATAAATAATATTTTTATAATATAATTCTAATTATCCTGCACAAATTTGTATTTTACATAAAAGTTTTTATAGTCGTACCTCTATTGAAAGATAAACCTCCTCATTTTAATTCTCTTATATTTTTATTTTTAAAATTTAATAAAACAGTAATTTTGGGTAGGATATATAAATACTTATGTTTACAAACATATGTTAAGGAGTTAAAAATCCTGGACAAATTAGAAGCATACTTGCAAGCTCTCACACTCCGCAAGACACTTGAACTCATCCCATTCGAGAGAAGAAGAGCAGTTGATGACGATAGATCAGGGATAGGTGTCAAAAGATCTATCTAGGAGTTGTGCAATATTCCCAACGGGCTGACCACGTCTAAATAAATAAAATCGATAAAAAGGAAATTAACCCATAAACAAATAATTTATATGATTGACAATCATATATCCTTGAATAGTGGTGCGTACAAAACCAAAAGAGTTTAAGATATAATTCTGATCAATATAATTTGTTTGAAAAAAAATTCAAGTTAAGATACACTAATTACCAATTATAATGAAAGAGATAGAAATACATGATTTAACTATCCTTTAAAAAATTAAAAAATGTTTTAAAATCAAATTTATAGTCAAATGTGAAACCATAATATTATTCTAGATTTTATTTCTTTTTGTTGCACTACTCTAGAAGACTATTGTGTTGAAATGATGCGGAAAATATAATGAATAAATCCTCCTAAAAAAATTGGATATTTTAACATCAAATGTCGACACAGGCATCAATATATCAAAAGTTGATGCTTTAGGCTCTGTTATCGAAGTATATTAGTTTTACATTCTAATCACAGTTTCAGTGATCGTAAAAGATATCAAAGAAAATAACAGAAGAATCTTAAATATCACTGAATAACACTTTTTTTTGCGATTCAAGCCTCTAAAAAATGTAAAACCGGATATATATTGTTTACAATCTCAGCTTCAATCATCAAAAAATACAATTTTCTTTTTCACAAGATCTCTTTAAAAGATACCTTATTTATATATTTCCATATTCAATTCTTGTAAAAACCAGCATAATCTCACTTTTTTTCGGTTACATTGGTAATACATGTTTATATTCCATTAAAATAGAATTATTATATTTTAAATATTATTTTAAATAAAATTTTATGAAGATTTAACGGAGCTATATTTCTTTTGGTCATGTAGAAAAATCAAAATCAATATTAGGTATCAAAAAAATAGTAGTTTTATTAGCTGTATTTAAGCATCATAAACGTTATGTTATAACTTAAATTATATACCAAATAACTAGTTAAAACAATGACCAATTCACTAAGTATTTATTTTTTATTTATGAGCCATATTTATAGTCGTAATTTTAGGGATTGTTCTCAGGCACAGCTTGATTGATTCTCTGTACGCACAGCGTATTTATACTTTCGGCTATCTTCTCCTCTCTAAAGTCTTCTCAATACCCCACCTTCTTTCGAATTCTATTATTGAAAGTGTTTTTTCCAATCCCAAGGTGGTCTTGCATCATAATATCTATTTAATCATATTCTGTGATACGCCTTTGAAGATATTATCAGATTCTAATCAAAAAAATTGTTGCTCATTAATGATAAAAACCATCTACTACGATTTAATGAAAGATGTTTCTACGATCAATAGAAATTATTCACAAATGTACTATATAATATTTATTTGGCCTTAATACATGATTTCGAGAAATTATTTGCTATAATTAGTAAAAAATGATTAATAATAACACAGCTAATAATAGCACTCCCTTATGAACAATTAAAGTTTTGTGTATCTATGATTTAATGAAAATTTTTTTATTGGATATATTTACATGCAAATACTTATTTTTGTGACCAATATTTTGCATGTTCTTTTAAAAAATATATGCCTGTCAAAACTATAAAAGAATACCGAAAACCAATTCTTTTGTTTGACTTTACATTATAAAAAATATGTTTATCATATGAATTTTTTTTTTAATATTAATATATCAAAATTTATTATGTATGCATGTTTTTTTACCTCTGTTTAAAATAAAGACAAAATTCATATAAAACCTATATATTTTAGGGGGGTTAAGAATATATATTTGCAAAGAAATATTATATATTTTATATGAATTTTTTTGTATTCGCTTACTATACTTATAATATAAAATAATTTGTCTATACAACAAAAATAATATTACAGTTTATGATAATTGTCATTATCTTATATCTAACCTGCTTCATTTTCTGGAAATGTTTTTAAAATAAAATTAATTATTATAAATTATATTGGCAGACTAATTATACAGACAAGGCTATTTTCTTGCACTAAATTCATATTTTATGTAATTTTTGCACAAATAACGTTACTTATAGCTGAATTGTTGTTTTTACGTATTTATAATACGTATTAGAATAGTTTACCAACTTGTGTTTATACTTTTTGACTCATCAAATACCAATATAGTGATGTAAAATTGATTCATTGCACATTGCGCAATAAAAGTATACAAGAAAGTGCCATGAATATTTTTTTCTGCTCATCAAATATACTCATCGTCGAATTAATTCCTATTTTAGTGTAAGAAGCCGTATAATTATTTTCACTTAAGAGAAAATATAAAGCATTATATCAAAAAAAAATAGTTTCGATATATCTAATTATTTTTGAATTAATTTATATAATTTTATGGATTTACAAATAAAAAGATTTAAATAAAAGAAAGGTTGTTATTACATTTATACGGATTAAATAAAAATACTTTTAGGAAGTCGTATGATGCTGTATTTTCATAAACTATTTAAATAAACCTTTTTTGTTCACGGAATAAAATTAGTGAAAAAATTTCCACAGAATGTAAAGATGAAACTCAATACAGAAAATCAATTTTTTATCTGTATCATAAATGACATCAAAAAAAATTGTTTCGTGGTCTATATTTTATTTTACAAACGCATCCGATATTTATATGTGAACATATATGTTATTCATCATTATTTATGTTAAAACTAACATAATCTTCACATCAAACCATGAACCTTATCACAGCAAAATGTTCAATAGCCGGTTTAATTCACTCGATATTACCGGTTATTATACTAATTTTCAATCTATTGATAATCACCTTTCTGTAAACATAAATGTAACCTTCAAAAACATCAAACACTCTTTTACATGCCAATAATGAAAATCCAGGTCATGTGATTTGTTAGTAATAACACTCTTCAGCATAGATTTGTATAAAATTATCCTTGACGCATCATAATTATATTTTTGAAACATTTGATAGTACACTGTTGATCTTTGTCTTAAAAAATATGTATTAATATTTTTTCAATATATTTTGTAACTTCATTCATATTAAATTGATTTTTTGATGGATTTCTCAATATTGAAATCGTATATCTCCACGTTATATTTGCTATTTATTCGCTAGATATATGCCTTTAATTTGAAATTCTTTGTGCTTTAAAAATTCTCAAAAACATGCATTCGCTTTTGATCTTAACTTTAGGAAACCATTATCCTTTACTGAATATTTGTTGTTGAAAAAATTAGGATACTTATAAACAAAATTTTCTTAAGAAACTTTATTGGTTTTAGATTTGGTTATCCAGAATTTACCTAAAAGTTTGGTATTACAAAGAAGTTCAGCAAAAGACATCGTATTTAAAGCTTCATTTTCCCATATAGAATTGTTTATAAATAATCCCGAGTGCGGATTACTGTTTGAATACACCGATATTTCACTACACATTTGACTTTCATTTAACAAGATCTCGATCATAATTTCGAATATGTATAATCATGAGCTTGTTTTAATGAGATAATTGGCTTCGTGTCGCAGAAAAATTCTTTTGGTTTTTTGTGTTGTTCTGGACTAAAGACAATCATAAATAACTTTATTTGAAAATTACAAATTTCACAGGGTGTTAAATATTTTATTTATTTGAATTAGGATGTTGAAAAATGTTATAGCCGACAAAATTATATATTACTACTAAAATAAAACAAAATATTAATATAATTTATAATGTGTATTATATTTACTAAATCTTCAAAATTGCCATTGTATTTTAAATAATTTAGAATTCTTAATTTCTTTTTTGAGATGATATTCAATCTAAACCACAAATATTGTTTATTATTTATAATAAAATTTAAAATATATTTTTTGTGCCAATTAGATGGCAGCTAATGAGATATTTTAATTTTATTTTTGGTCAAGTTAAAACCCACATAAATCATTTCCTTTCTTTCACAAATTTAGACGCATAAAAATAGTTGATTTTTTTCAAAGAAAATATTTCTCTGCTAATAGCGTTAAAAACACATAGTTCATATAATTATTATAAAGTTAATTTAATGGAATTATTAAGTATTTTTAACTTGTAGTAAAATATGCTTTTAAATTTTAGGAAAAGAATAATTTACTGTTATCATATCTCCCATAATATGCATTTTTTTAGTTACTAAAAATGAAAATCAAAGTCACAATCAAATTCAGGCTTGTACCCAAACTATAGGATTAAGAAAGCACTTGAACTAATAGGTTTTGAAAAAAGGTAGGTATCGAAGAAGATATAATCAAGAGTTTAGATATGATTAATTACAATTGATCAATTACGTTATGTTTTGGGTGGAAATTTATGATAATAATGCCAAAACTGACTTATAAATAAAAATGTAATATAAGTCATGGAGTTTTGTTTGAGATGAAAATTTGTAATAATAATTCCAAAATTAACCCATATATAAAAATATAATAAATTTTTTTGAGTTGTTTCTAATGGGGATATCTAAAAATATATAATACTTAAATTAACCCATAGATAAAAATATAATTTAATTTAAGGACACATGCTTGATATGATAATTGAAAGTTAAAATACCAAGATTGACTCATAAATAAACAGTTTACTACTTCAAATAAAGCATATGAAATCATATTTTTAATTTTAGAGCTATTCTTTAAGTTTATAAATACCCCATTGTTTTATTTAGTGAAACACTGATTAAATGGATAGAGCCTATAACATTTTCTGTAATTTGATACAATATATATAATTTAAAATTCTCAAGTTCAATAAATTTAATTTAAAATATATAGTTACAAATATTTTTAGCATTTTTCTCTATCCATAAATCTAATAATATTTAAAAAATAATAAATTTTCACTTTTTTATTTCCATAATCAAAATTTATTGTAATCTTAGATACCAATTTTACAGCTTTTCGACACAATTTTGTTTTAGGAACGTGGGCTTTTGCGATTTAAATTAAAATTTAATTAAAGTTTCAAATTTTCAGCGATTTGATATATAAAATCAATTATTGAATGCATAATTACAATGAATCAATCATTCTAAGAAGATCTATACTTACACAAAGGATGCACAACAGAAGAAGTCAGAAAGCAATACTATACTCTGTCAAAAGAATTCCACCCAGACACAAAAAATGGAAGCAACGAAAAGTTTGATAGAATAGGGAGAGCCCATATGTTCCTTCGTGATAAAAAACGAAGAGACTTCTACGACTTTTTTGGATCCAACGGATTATCACACTTAAAAGATGAAAAGAGCATATTTTTGTATACACGACTCTTGTGTAAAACAAACTTAATTGCTATACTCGGGACAATTTCTTCCATAGTTTTATGTTACTTTGTTATTCCATTGATAATCTTTTTAAAAGAAAATGATATTCTGAACGTAAAGTACTCAATAATTTTCACTCCATTAATTTTGCCAGCAGTAATATTATGCATGCTTTGGATAAGAACCTTGAAAATACTCAGGAAATCAAAAGATGATTATTCAGAAGAAATATATAATTGCCTTATTATAATTGGTAAAATAATATTGATAGTATCACAGTATGTTTTAGTGTTCCTAATTATAGACAATATTATAGCGATTGATCGTGCACTTTGGCTATTACCTTACTTTATATTTGATGGCACTAAAACTATCAATTCTTTAGTTGAAGAATTTCGATATGGCGGATATAAATATAAAAAAAGATCTCTAAAAATAGCCTTGAATTTTCTATTACGACTGATATTCATGCTAGTATTTCTTTTAA
The DNA here is from genome assembly GCF_057557595.1 of Rhyacophila brunnea. Lineage (NCBI taxonomy): Eukaryota > Metazoa > Arthropoda > Insecta > Trichoptera > Rhyacophilidae > Rhyacophila > Rhyacophila brunnea. The sequence continues at coordinate 688,613 of NW_028232803.1, read as the reverse complement.
CAATAGATATGAAATGGAAAGCGGGCATCAGTTGCCTTATTTTAGCCATTGCTGCCGCCTTTGTCAAGAAAAAAACACCAAAAAAAACGAAAGCAATGTTTGTCCCATTAATAACATTTTATGTAATAGGATGTCTCAGTTTTGGTCAAATAAAGACAGACTTGCTTTTGAAACTGGGCTTGATACCGCCTTTCATAATTGCTATTCTAGCCATAGCAAAGGGATTACATGAATGGATAAAACTAATTCCTAAATCCATCTATCTAAGGCAGAAGATGATTACTTTCGAAACGCGAGAAGACTATTCATTGGTTGTCTAATAAAAATCGAAATCCAAAAATATTTATATAATGTTTTAATAATTTACCATTAATTAACTTTCTTTATCCTATTAGGAAAATTAAATAATTATTTAGAAGCACAATTTATGAAAATTAATGAAAAATATTTAGTTTTTTTGGCTAATATATGTATTGTAAGTTTAGATTCTCTCTTTGAGTATAAGTATAATTTTTATACATACATCATATCTATACTCTTGGCTATATCCTCTTCTCTTACAATTTCTTCTACATATTTAATTAAAAATAGGGATATTTATAAATATTAGCGTGAATGCAAAAATATTTTAATTATATTATGTTTATAGGTATTTAACCATAATCTACAAAAATATTAATATATTTTTTTATTATTAACTTGAAATTGGATTTATATGTACAAAAATTAAAAAAAACACTTATGATAATATTTAATAAATTGAAATTGTATTTATAAACATTAAATTAGAAATAAAAATTATATAGTTATTTGATATTATAGCGTATGTCTTAACGTGGGTTTGAGTGATGGTACAATACCATAAAAGTTGCCATGAAGAACTCGAATTTACAAAACAAATTGTTACATATATAAAAACTATAGAATTAAAGAAAACCTTATACTAATAGGTATTGAGAAGTGGATAGATATGGAAGAAGATGGGAAAATATCGTATGGACTGGAGTATATATTATACTTTCCTAGTAAATCGATCGCCTAAACTAAAAAAGATAAATAAAAAATTATAATGCCAAAACTAGCCCAGCCCATGAATAAAAATATAATATAAATTATGGTTTTATGCTTGAAGTGAAAATCCAAAAAATTATAATACCAAAATTACCCTCTTTAAATATAATATAAGATATTGAGTTATGCTTATAGAGAAATCAAAATTTGCCTTGCCAAAATTAACTCAATTCAAGAATAAAAAAGTTATATAATTTAAGAGTTAAGAATAATAAATAAATGCAAAATTACATAATAAAATAACCCATGAATATTAAAAGTTGTATTTAATATCCATATTTATAATTAAAATATGTGTCTTTTATTGAAGATATAGGAATTTCAATTGAAGCATACACACAAACATTAGGATTTAGAAAGACTTTTTTCCTAAAAAGTCTGGAAAGAAGAAAGTTTATCGGGAAAGATATTAAAATAATGAGTTGGGATGAAGTATTCATCGAATATGTTCTAGAATCGTTCATATGTTTAATTCATTAAGATTTAATTTTTTAAATAACATAAACATATAAAAATATTATCATTGGAATGCAACACTTGAGAAATTTCTTTTATGTTTCTAAGCTTATATCATATATTTTTAATTATATAGATACTTTAATAAAATTATGAAGTTTTAAACGTAGAATATGTATTGAGAAAGACAGTAAGATTATGTGTTTATGATTATACAGCGGGTCTGTAATGTGTAAAAATCCAAAGTTTGTCGCAAGCAAACACAAAAATCAAAAGAAAAATTAGACCTTTTATAAGCAAAAGATTTTATTAATGTAAATCGAAGTCACAAATGAAATTGGGTCTATATTCCAACTATAGAATTAAATTTAACCCTCGAATAATAGGCCTTGAAAAGAAGAGAGGTATCAATAAGATGTAAGAGAAGAGAATATCAAAAAGATTAATAAAATATATTTAACAATGGGGGAAAATCCTGCTATGTTTGGAGAAACAATCCAAAATTACTTTACCAAAAATAACCTACGAATTAAAAAATCTTTATTGTATATTAAATTCCATGAATTTAAATTTGAAAAAAAAAATATTTTTTTATGAATCTAAATTTTCAGCATATGAATTTTTAGATTATAAAGAACTGCATATTATAACAAATAAATTTTATGTAATATGTATGCTATTCTAAGAAAAAAAGAAAAGCATGATTATTTTAATAAATAAAGTTTATTATATACATTACATTAGCAAAGTAAATAAAATATGTTTTTAAAAACAGCGCATTCATACCTCGATAATTAAAAATAAACTACTGAAAATTAATAACCTGAAAAAATTGAAATACAAATATGTATTCATCTGCATATTATTTAACTTATTGCACACGAAATAACAATATTAAGATTTATATACCAAGAGTTATGTGAGAAATTTTGATTGTTTTAATTAATGTTTTTTGCATTGCGAAAATGCATGATCGAATTTTTGAGGAATTCAGAAACATCATATAGCAACATATTCGAAAAAACTATGAGAGTGATAATAATTAAAGATAAATAAGTGGCTTTAGACAAATAACAACTAGAAATATATTCTAGCAAATTTATTCTTCTAGTAATATTAATTAAAATATTTTTATAATAAAAATTTACCTTTAAAAATCTATGCGCCCACAAAATAAACATTAGGGTGAAAATATCAGAAAATTAAAATAATATTTATATGCGCTTAAACAAATAGTCATGAGAAAAAACATCAATTATGATTACATCTTGGTTGAAATATATGTTGATTTAAATTCAAATCCCATATTAGTTAAACATAAGAAAAAATATGAATTATGACCTCGCATAAGTTAAAGTAAAATATATATTTTGGTTAAAATTAGTACAATCAAATACAAACGTAATTTAGTCCCACCATATTTGAAATATAAAAAAAAAGAAAAAAAATTCTAAATTAATGCTTGTAAATGCTAAACTGCTGGAAATGCGAAGTAAAAATTAAAATTTTGTATTGATATAGACGAAAAAATCTGTATGTGTCGACAAATAGGGGTAAAATTGCAGAATTCGTCAGTATTACAGATAAATAAGTATATCGAGCATATAATAATCAGATAAATTTTTAAAATATTTATTATAATCATAAGAGAGCCCCTACTTTCTCATGATTTTAAAAAACGATTTAAAGCATTGAAAGAAAACTATAAATTAATATTGCCAGTATTTGTGTTGTTGATGCTTATTTTTTTTGATGTTACACCAACCACTTTATAACATTTCATATTTGAAAACTTTTGTAAAGAATAAGATCTGCAATTATACCGATGTTTATCTTTGTTAATCTTATAAAAACATATAATGTCGGGATAAACTATTAATAAACTTTATTATTAAAAACCCTATCTTTATTCGTTCTAATTCATTGTTAAATCTTTTTTCAATGTATATTATTTTACCTGCAGTAAAATAATTTTCTTCTACAATATATAAATTTATTCCCCTCTAAGTTCTAGCATAAAAATGTTCAAAAGTAATTTGAAATTGATTTTGTTATGTGTCTAGTAGAAGTATTTTAAAATTCAAACCACTGACTATTTACGTATTATTTTATTATCTATTTAAGTATATAAATATTGTACTTTCAGGCATGTATATGATTATGTTTATATATTTATATAAAATTTCATAGTTTAAATACGTATTCAAGATTTAAATTAATAAGAATATACTTCGCTTTAATTCTACAAAAATAGTAATAAGTAAATGAAAGTCTATTATAGAACTTATGACGAAATAAAAAATGCACAAAGTAGACCTAACATTTTTTTATAAGATAAAAAAGAAAATATTATCCCGTTGATTAAAACAGATCCTATCAGCCTAACTTTCCTAATTAACATTAAAATAATGAATAAGAAAGTTTATAATCTCTGAAAATGAAATAAGTATAATATACCAATAAAAAAATAAATATTTCATACGTAATTACCCGTTATAGGGACGTAATTACATAAAAATATGTAAAGGAGTTAAGAATCACAGATGAAGTAATAACATACTGCGAGCTCTCACATTATAAAAGACACTCGAACACATATAGCTTGTAAGAAAAAGAGCAGTATACAAAATAATATCAGGGGAGGGTGCAAAAATATATAAAAAGGAGATGTGAAATGTTTATAACGGTCTGTTTACGCACAGTAAAATAAATATTAAAAAAATTAAAGCAAAAACTATCAAAAAAAACCAAATCTTTCTAAGGATTACATGCAACGATAATTAAGCTAGAATAAAATTGACCGATTTTTATTTTTAATGATCATATAGTATTTTTAAAGTGAAAGAAAAAAATCTAAATACATACTAATTAGGTGAAAAAGATTTTTTTTTGCAAATCTATTATTGGTTAAATTTTTATAGAAATTCTAAAATAATTTCTTCAAACTTAACCTGATAATTGTCCAACTGACACATTATATTTATTCAATTGGTTATGTCCACTTTTCTTATATTTTCGTGATAATTTTTTACTTATCAAGTACTGTTAACTTAGGGCTGTATTAAAATGATAAGGCCTTCTTATGCTTCAGTTTCCTTGTGAATTCAAGTTCTTAAGGTAAATTATATTTATTAGATGCAAAATAACCTTGAATAAAACTGCACTTAAATAATAGCATATTTTGCAAGAAAATAAATAAAAATTTTAATCTAGGATTTTTCTATAAAAAAACCTTTAAATTATTAAAAAAATATAGTTTATTGATTAGTAATAAAACTAATTGCAATATAACAGAATAGAAAAAAAAATATGAATTAATAACTAGTAATACGATTTTTTTGCCTTTAATATTCCCACTTTTGTTTAAATGTGCAGAATTTCATTGATTTTTACTTTTTTAAAAATCAGAGTTGTTCAACTACAAAATATCTTTCAAAATAGATAGTAAACGATTCAAAAATTTTGATGATTATACTTTATATTATTGATTAACATAAATTTTTTATAATTTTATTTTTCATCGATTTTTTTAAATGTAATCCATTTTTTTAATTCAACAACATTAATGCATAAAAATTATATGAAAAAGGTACCCTAAATATTTTTTTTATTATAAATCTAATGATTATATGAGCTCTACGTAAAACTCTTGTCTGTTAAAATATTTTGAGTTTCTCAGATGCAATTTAATGCCGAAAAAATCCTCGATTTTTAAAGTTTGTATAAAAAAAAAGAAATTTCCTCTGTATTATTAAAGATTTTATATTTGACTACAAAACTATAATTTTTATGTCGATATAGCATGAAAATCAATGAATATTTTAACATGTTTGCAAGGTTTATTTTTTAATTTGGTTTTAGTTTTATAAAACACGGGAGAAATATAATAAAATTAAAATCGTGCAATAAATATTCTTAAAATAAGCTTAAATGTATATATAAACTGCATAAAAGAAGTCACATTTTTTTTTAATGTATAAACGCGGGCAAAATTATACTTTCGATTTCTTAAGCTATTACAATCTCTCACCTAAAAATACATTTTCATATACGTGGTAAAGATAAATTTAACATCATATTAAAACACAATAACCCTGAAATAGACACATTTAATATAAATTTATTTACAAAGTTTTTGTTTAGAGTGAAAATTTTGAAAAACTGACATATTTTAAACTTTATATTTTATTATATTTACCAAATATTTCGTTACTTTTCTGCGTAATTAGAGAAATAGCCGACGAATGAAAATTTTTAAATATAATATTGATACCCATCAGAAGATCATAAAATTTTACTTGCAGATGACGGTATAATAAAGAAAAAGCAGGAGTTCAACTATAAAATGTATTAAATACGTAAGTCTTCTCTTACATAACCTAAGAAGAAATTATACGAAAGTATAATATTTTTTTACGAAAGCATTATATAACTTTCGATAACCTCAATTTTATAATAACTTGCAAAAAATCTTATTTAAATACCTTTAGAAAGTCAAATATTATGTAAATATTTTTTAGTCTGAAAATATTCTTATTTGAAAGATTTTTATCATGCTATAAATATCCTGCAACACACTAGAAAGTTGAAACAAAAGCCGCTTTATTTAAGGTATGGTTTCTCAAAAGATTAGATTTAACACAAAATCATATTTATAAATGGTCATACTTTGAATAGAACACGTTAATGTTAAAAAATTTACAAATGAGCATATCTAAATATTTATTCAAAAATTTTGAAGATTATATATTGAATATTTTCGACATAAAATATATTTAATTTTTTTAACCTGCCAATCATGGTTTTCCTCAAATATTTTTGTAAATCATGCATGAAGTATGCGTTTTTTTTCATTTTAAAATGGAATAAGAAACCAAAAATATTTTAATTTAATTATACCCAAATAAAATTAGCTCTATATGTTTATTTTAACCCAATACCACATTCCAAAAGAAGTGCATATATGTTAAACATCACAATATCAATGATCCATGATGGTTTGCTCCGTTCATGTTGAATCTAAAAGTATTAGACAATTTCGAATTTTAATCGTACATTAGAGTTGTTATTCATTCCCGTATTCCTTTTAATAGTAGTTATAAAGTAAAGGCACACATATAAACAATAAAATAGTTTATAAACCAAAAAAAAACACAAAACTGGATGATTTATAAGTAGTGAAAAAAGGTAATTATTTATTAGTCGGGGAAATAAAGTCGTACAGGTTTTTCTTATTATCTACTTGGTTTTAGTTTATTAATAAATTCATTTAGCCATACCGTCAATGAATTCTAGTTTAAGTAGATACAATCGATACAACCAGTTCAAAACAATATAACACGTGCTTAGTCACGGATAAATTAATAACTCAATTTCATATTCGACGCATAAAATATGTAAATATCAATGCAGTTTCCATGAATGTAATTCTGCTGCACAGATTGAATTAGATGATTTGATGTTTTGTTGGCATCCAAATGCATGGTTTATTCTGGTTATATAACAGTATTCATGTTATTATATAAAGAATTAAAAGAAAAATTTAATTATAGGTTGACTTGGATTCCATGGTTTTTAAACGAGCAGTGTACAAAAACATTGATCGTAGAATAATTGTTATGGATGCAATCTAAACAAGAGAGATTTAAAAAAAATGCTGAGCTTAGCAGGACAGATAAAACAATAAAACATCACGAGAAGAAGCATATATGGATTTTAAAGCTAAAATCATGTGATTTAAAGTAACATATTTCTTTAAAACTTTATATTCCATGTATAATGCGAGATTCTGCTCTAATTAAAGCCATAAAATACGTCTATATCAAATCTTGCGATTATTTAAAATTTTGACATTAATTATCGTATTTTATTTTTAAATAAAACTTATGACAAGGTAATCCTATTCTATTTTGAATATTTAGGTCTTTATAGTGTCGACAGCTAGGAAATAATATAGAATTCTTAAAATACAATACTTAAATACACAATACTCTGCGGTACCGATTATGATACAAAGTTCTGAGGATTATTTTATTTACATATCCACGTATTTGATTTTTAAAAAATATAATTATATCACAAGCTCTAAATGAAACTAAATTTATATTGGCATAAAAAATAAAAACAATAGAATAGAAACTAAATATATGATAAAAAATATATTTTTCCCAAATTAAAAGATAAAACTGGTGTTGTATAAAAAAAGCGAATATTTCAAGTAATATTACTAAATCAGCTTCTTTTGTCTACACATATGATGATTGTTATTAAAAATTCAACACAAAAAAAATAAAGACTAAAATAAATATTAGATTTCCAATTTTTATATAAATATCACTAATTTTTATGAAACAGAATTTAGTTTTACAATAAAAATATTGGATTTAATGTTTTTTAATATAACAAAGTGGTTCTTTTGTCGAGATTATAAAATATAAAAAACCGCTAAATTCAATATCACTATGGGATTGAGAAAATCCCTTAAACTAATAATTGTTGAAAGATAAGAGGTATCAAAGAAGAGATAGCTAAGAGTATGGTTATGAAGTATCTTGGGTAAATTAATAACATATTCCTAAAAAAATTCAAATTTTAAATATTTTCAGCAATAAATTATCTTGTTCTGATATCTATTCCATATAATTTAAAAGAAATAACAGAATTTAGATCTTTAATTATATTTAAAGACAGATTAAAGGGCGAAATAAAATTTATAAATATACATAAATTTGAGAAGATAAAATATACACATTATATAATAATAGAGAATACATAATTAAATATAGCTGATGTGTTTTCTTATATTTGGGAATAGAAAATGTTTTTGTTTACATAGAAGATGAACAATTTTATAAAGCAAAGATAACGATATAAAAAGCTCATAAGATTTTAAAGCATGAAAAGTGATTTTCGACTATCCTTTATTTACAAAAAAATAAAGGAAAACAATTTTCACATTTAAAATAAACGAGCTCATAAATATTATTTAACCATATTTCTTTAGCTACAAGCCCATAATCAGATAAAAATACACATACTCCAAACACTATAAATCTTGCAATTTTATATGAGCTTGGCAAAAAAGCCCATCCTTTTGGAGTATTACAATATTACGAGACCCTACCGCTTGTAAATATGCGCTATTAAAACGAAGAAAATCTGTAAGTACTACTTAAAAATCATTTAAATTGATATAGATTTTGTTTTTTAGCATTAAGGTAAGTTATAAAATTTTTAACTTTTGAATACCTTAACATATTAGTATCATGTTGTATGTGGCAAAACAATGTTTATATGTCAAAATAAAAACAAAATATTTTTTATATCGCTTTCTAATAAACTAATTCTTTCTTCGTATCACCTTAGAGCTTTCTAAACCTTTACTTATGTAAAAATTATAATTTAAAAGCCACAATAAAAGATTACACAAGTTTATGCCTTCTTTACCAAGTAAGACAAATAATAATTTTACTTTTTCAATCAAATAATACTTTTTTGATATCTTTAAACGCTATTTCTAGCTTTTCATATTTGGTTTTTTCACCTTTTTCTATTTTTAACAAAATGAGTAAACAATTATATATATTAAATACCGATAAATTTTTACTATCAAGGTAAGTAAATATGGTCTATATAAATATAAAATGGTCCCAAAAGCTTTGGAAATATATAAACTTACAACTTAAATTAGCATTTAATTTGACATGAAAATGCGTAAATTAATGATTAGAAGTTGACATACATAATACATAAACTAGTTTTATTTTATTTGAACTCGAATACAAAAATATCTAGAGCATCATGAATCAATATAATACATCATTATATAAAAATATAATGGCATTTTGTCAATTAGAGCATATTATATATTTATAAATATGTTATAAGCTTTTCTGTTGTGAAATTATTTTGTTAAATATTTTCGATAATTATGCTTTAATATTAAAAAAAATCCCTACATTCGAAAAAAAGAGAATTATATTTTAACATAAAATAAGCACCTTAAGGTATCTAGAAATTAATGCTAATTTATATATGTACGATGTTTTTAATATTATTTTTTAGTGGTTTTTTAAATAACTGTGATTTAATAAAAATTTTATATGGTTTTATATATAAAGCAGTAACTTTTTTTCAAAGACTCTTTACGTATATTTTATTAAATTAAAACTAACGATTCTTATCTAGGTATACTTTGTGTGACGATAAGTCAAAAACCAAAATTCAATATATATAAGTATTGAATATATGCTTTTGAATTTTTGATTATTTATTCGTTTTTTTGTGCAACTCAAAGTTTTTATTTTCCAAAGTGCAAATTGTATCAAAAATTCAAAATTAATTACGCACTAAATCAGATACAAAAATATATGAAATTTTTATTTTGTAACACGCTAAATCAAGTGGTTTTGTTAATAAAATATTTTTATAAAAAAAAATATTATACCCCTTTTTTCATATACGACATGGCTCTTCATATTATTTTTTATAACTCAGTAATGCATTTACTGTATATTTATTATTTTCTATAAAAAGTAAATATATTACAGTAGAAATCAATAGAAAAATATCGCATGCATTATGTTTTAATCTAAATTCTTATTTGTGTGTAAGTTGCATTTTTTTAATTCGGCCTGGTTTTAAACTTACACGTAAAAAATTAAAAAAATAATTTTTCAATAAAAGCTATAGCATATGCTACTAGAGAATTTCTTTTATATATATTTATTGATATAGTCATACCTCATTTTTTTCTACAAATAAATCTATCAATAAATGCATTTAATGTTTTTGTGTATATTCTTCACTACCAGTGGAAAACGTTTACCATATAAATATTTATGTCCAAAACATATTTACACAATTTTGATTTACATTAAGATAATAAAAGAATACACTTTATGCATTGAATAGAAAAAATAGATAAAGTAATGAACATTTATGGCTATTCTTGCGTGAAATCAATATTTTTAATAAGCTGGAAAAAAAAATATATTAAATTTTTAAAAAATAGTTTTGCTGTAAATGGATTTTTTTGCCCATATAAAATTATATTTTTGCCACTTCATGTGGGTGACTATCTTCGGCAGGAACTTTTTATATTTATTGTAGATCAAATATCTAAATGAATACGAAAAGATTGAAGGTCGACTTTAATATAAAAGACATTTGATTATATTACAAAAAAAATAATATTTGAAATAAAGAAAATGCAATTTTTATAAAATACTTTAAAAAAATAGACGAATATCAGAAAAAGGTTTCCATGTTTTCAAGAATTTAAAAGAATTCATTTCTCATATTGATTATATAAAACTTGCTAAGAAATATTACAACAAAATAATAACTTTAATTCATTTTATTATATTTTTATTTATAAAATTTGTGTGGCTGTTTTTTTTATATAATGTAATAGTCAGGTAAATTAATATAAAGTTTTATTTTTAAAAAGTTTTTTGCATACTTAAGAAAAACATTAAATTATTTAATTTTCATATTAAAATAAAGATTAATCAATAGAAAGCAAGGAAATACATAAAAAAGAGTCGAGTAATATATAACATCCTATAATAAAGATGTAAATTTTTTGAAAATACCATTCGAATTACTCCCTTTTTACATGTACATATTAAATACATTGTTTCTTTTGATACTAATCAAAGAAAAAACATAAATAAACAAATTGCAAAAGTAGTGCATTTAATGTCAAATAAAAAAAAAGTGATATGTGTCTAAATTTTATAATATCTATTATACGCACTTCAGAAATTTTTTTATAATTTTTAAAAATAATTTAAGAGAAAGGATTGTAAATCTTAAGGACTTTGAGTTCAAAAATTTCTAAAACACTTATATCAGAAAAGTATCAAATTTTTAAAAATGTATAGATAATAATAATTTTAAAATATATGTTAAAATACGCTTAAACCTTGACCTAATCATTTTGTTCGACTTTATTTTATGTCATATGATTTAATTTTCGGAAGATAAGCATATCGATTTATAAAGTGTCATAAAACCAATAAAGTAAAATAGTATTCCAAAACAATCAACTAACGGCAAATTTTGCTTAATTAAGCAAAAAATTGCTTGTAACCCAATCAAAAACACGTGTAAAACATAAAAAGTGCCTAGATTGGCACATTTATAATGCAAGTAATATTTAAAATATGTTTAAACAAACACTAAAAAATAAAACTCTTTTTTTTATTCGGAATTTTATTTCTGTATAGTTTGTATTTAGCAACGACGGGGTTTTTTTAATATTTTTCAAAAAATGAAAAATTGGACTTATTAGAAATTATAATTCTTTTTGCATTATATATTTCATCAAAAAGGTGAGACGTATCTATATATCTTTTTATACTACAACTATCATAACAGAATTACACGACAAAATTCTTTTGTAGTCTTTCTGATGACAATATATAAAAACTAAATTGTATACATTCTACAATTTCTGATCGAAATATAATGGTATATATATTCACATTATAAAAATCTTACATTATAGTATATAAAAAACATAAAAAATATAATTTTTGTACAAGATTAACATCCGTAATATTACACTTTACTCATTTTTCTAACATGTTCAATAGATTTGGAATTTTTCGATTTATATCTGAAAATAAAAATTTATTATATGTGTAATTTTAACTCTAAAAAACAAAACTTTAGTATTTAAAACAAATAATATAATTAAAATTTTTAGATTATCAAGATTTCTTTATTACAGTATAATTTCATGTAATTTTTTTTCTATACTAAATTAATTTTTCTAATAGTTATTAATTTTTTGCCAGTGCTCATTGAAAGCTTTTATACATTCATTGTCATATTTTTTCTACCAATTGATGTAAGTCAATCTAAAATACGTTATCAAACTGTAAAAAGATGAATGAATATGATCACTGTAATTGTTTTTCAAATATGAACATCGAAAATGTATTAAAATATTCTGATAAATGATCCAAAGTTTTTATAAAATACAGCAGTCTCAGTTTTATTTTCGTAATTTCTACAATAAAACGCAAAATATCTATTCTAAATAAAAAATAGTCATGATTTCAATTTAAAAATACAATATTTTCACCATTAAAAAAGTTAACAATGAAATAATTTTCTTTTTTTAGCTTTGAAAATTCATGAAAATATTTAGATATTATATCATATCATTACGATTTTATCTATATGCAAATGAGATTCAATGCAAATACTGTTTTACTCAACAAAATAAACCAATTAACGTGTTTATTTATAGCCTTTATACCTCAATTAATTTTGAAATTATCACGGCTAAAATCCAATATCTAATAGTTTAAAACTAAAAAATCTAGCCGTTATGTCAATAAAATAACAAATATTTATTCTCGAACTTTTTTTTTGTTTAAATAATAAAAAAATTATAAACCTCGATAGAAAAACAGATTTTACTATCATATTAAATTTTTTTTTATTAAAAAAGTACACAAATTATGCAATAAATATATTAAAAATAATAAAATAAATATACTTATTTAAGGCAAATATAAGAAATTGAGAACAACGTAAAACAATAAAAAAAACTTGATAAAAAAAAAACATCAAAAAAGGCAATATACTAAATTTTAACAACAAAAATTCCACATAAGATGTTTCTCAGTAATATACATATTTTTACAATGTTATTTCGGTGTAAATTTATCAACAAATGATATTGCCGAAATCATAAGCGATTTATAATTTCTATACAGTCTAGATTTAAATGACACAGTAGACAAAGCGTAAAAAATAAGAAGCAAAGATTAAGACCGTTATAAAAGATAAAAAGATGTTAATAACTACAAAATTTTTAATGTGATGGAAATATACGAGATATAGAAAAAGAGCTCTTATTACGATATAATATCGTAAAACATAAATGCGATTATCTCTAAAACCTAAACATAAAAATATGCATGTGTACACTGGAATAGTTTAAGAATAAAAATACAAACATATTAATAACATGATTGATATTATTGTTTATAGAACGAATGAACATATATTAAATTTGATTACATACAATATAGATGTTTAAATATATATCAATTTCAGCATTAAAAACTACACGAAACTTTTAAGAAGCTTATTACACAAAAAGGCACTGAAAACCACTTTTTATATAAAAATATACTGATAATTAGTTCTATATTTATATGTGTCTTTTCTTATAAAGGCACGTCGTAATATAAACAGATAAAAGCAATATAAATATAATTTTTCATAAAATTCTGATGTCGATGGTTCATCTAAATGATTAGATATATAGGCTTATAAAAATATATATTTTAGACATAAATCATTTTTGTATTTAATTTTAGTTATTTGCCAGGAATTTTCGCTATTGATTTACGGATTTAATAACTACTATAAAATATTTTAACATATAAGAATTAAGTTGCATTTTTATTTAGAATTATGCAAATTTTTTATAATAACAAGAATTTGTTTTAAGCTTTAGATAAATTTCCATAAGTGTAACACAGATTTTTTTCATATGTACATCCTCGTAAACTATTTTACTGTTAAATACACATAAAATCTATTTTTGACATTAATCTATATAAAAAATTATGTTTTCATAGTTTACATTCATGCAATCAACCAATGTAATTTTTTAAAATTTCAGATTCTTTTGTGATTTCTTCTACCCTCATAATTACATACAAAACCAAAATTAAGAATTTTATTGGTCATATATTGATGGGATTTTAGGGGCGCTAGCAGTATATACTTTCTAAAAATAGCTAAATTTTTATCTACGTCTAATTTATTAATACAATTAAATAATACGTTGCAATTATCCCATAAATTTTATTTATTTTGGTTTTAAAGATGTCAAATATGAATTATGATGTTTTTTTCGTCATTATTTATCATTTATTATACTTTGCTCTCTGTATTTTAATATTCAAACTTTATTTATAAAATTGTGCCAAGTTACTTATATTTTTATTCAATAAATTTCTGAAACGATATAAAAATTCACATAGTTCATTTACATTTGCTTTCTTATAATTTTTAGCGTTATATCGTTTTGAATCTAGTAACAGTCGTTCGACCGATTTTAAGGATGGATTGCAATATGAGATTTTATTTACATTATATAGTAGGTCCTTAAAAAAGTAAACTGAATTATTCCATGGGTGTGTTGTTTATTTATTTTGAGATATTAATATCTATCAGGTGCAATACTTCATTAAATCTTAAAGTTTTAGATGTATTTTTTATTTTGAGTTATGAAATAGGAATATTCGTTATTTAGATGCCACCTTTATATGTATATATCATAAGTATATCTTTTTGTGTGCTTAGATTACCCGGGTCATTGTTTTTTGCAATTATTTTAATTTTGGCATTTGTGATATTATGTGCAATAACAAAAATTTGTCATTATTATTTAATTATGCATGTGTAAAATTTTATATATTTCATCTGATTTTTTGATCCACTTGCAACTTGATCTATTTATTACAAGGTTGTGGGTGTAAGATTTCTTTAGGGTGAATATATTTCTTAATTAAATAACCAATTTATTAAATCTTACTACTTTGTTTTAAGAAATATTTTTCTCCGACTATAATTTGGTAATTTCATGGTAAATTCATTTATTATTGATCTTGCTTTTGTATATATACTACAAAAATATGTTCACTATCTTGGTAACATCATATATATTTTGATATTCGCTGCTGGGTTTTAAACCTATTTGAAATATTTTTATGTATTTGAGCATTTAAAAATATCCTATAAGGTATAATATGCATGTTAAATACAGTTTATATAATTGTTGGTGCCTGTTTAAAACCTTTATTCTAATCCTCCGTTTCAGTAAACTTGCAGTTTCTTCAAAGATTAATTTTAATTATATATTTTGCTTTGTAAAGGGGTGGTGTGGTTGAGTGGTTTACAAGTCTGACCCCTAGGTCAGGGGTCGCGGGTTCCATTTCCACCCACCCCACTAGTTTCCGAAACGAATTTACTCTAAAGAAAAATACCCAAGGGGGCGGCCAGTGGACCGTAAAAGATAAACCATAAAGCACTGACAAGCCATGAGAAAAAGGAGGTTGCTGTGTAAGCCGTTGAACTGTGCCTTCAGTATTGAAAAAGATCCCACACCGTTCAGCAAGGATATAGGTAAGTGTAGAGTGTGGTTGTAGCTTGTAACTTGTAGCGATGAACAGTAGACAGAATCCCATTCCCTCCACATAATGACTGCCGCCTATGAGAAAGGGCCCAATCCACGGTGATTACGGGTGACAAGAAGTGCTGGAGGAGTCCCACAGAGAGACGCAGCAGTTAAGCAATAGTTCCTATGTATATAAAGCGAACTTCCTAAAAAGTAATAGAAGTAAAACATAAATAAATAAAGTAAATTCGATTAGAATTTGCTTTGTAAATGTATTAAACAAGTAAATAATTATGAACATAATGATTCTCAATAAAAGGGTTCTAATTAGATATATTCTGCTTAGGTTTAAGATTTAGTTTTAACTAGTGTATCAAAACACATATGGAAACATTAGTGAAATCAAATATACTAAGATTTTAACCTGCAATAATTTTCTTGTAAAGTATGTTGATATGTAATTTAAAATATCAGTTTATATTTAATTGAGAAACATATAAAGGTATCACCTATTCATATATGATCTGACTTTTAAACCAAAAATCAAATTTCCGGTAATTGAATCAATTAATTGCTTTGTCTGAAAACCTTTTTTACATACATTTACTTTATATATTGTGTTTAAATTATCTAAAATTGTTTTTTCGTTTATTGTTTGTCATTTTATGTTTTTGTTCTCATTTAGTTTTCACGATTTGTTTTTCACACTAATTTATTAAAACATCTTAGTTACTGCTACTAGCGTTTTTTGAATAAGATATGCTTTTAGAATATAAACCAGTATGATTTCTAGTATTTTTGATCCATAAACTTCAAATTATATCTTACATGTAGAAATTGGTGATTTTATTTATATAGGATTTTATATTTCTGAAATCTGGTGCTCTAAAAACAAATTGAAACGTTTAAAATATAGATATTTTTTCTTATGTAAATATTGCGGCTTTCTTATATATCATCTCTATTTTATTGGGGTTTTAATTTCATTTTTGGCTATGAATTATAAATTATATTTACAAAGGTTTTTTGTTGTTCAAATTTCTTTTTAATTATTCTTAAAGTGTCTTCTATTGGCCTCAAATTAGATATTTAGAAAACATAAACTTTCGTAAATAACACTTCAAAGTTTTTTCATTCTTTGTTTTTCGTTATATATCTAAAAAATCACGTCTCTAGAACATCGTATTAATATATTCAAAAATATGTCAATTTCTATACATATTTGAGTTGTATACAATTCTTTCAAAATTTTTTTTAAAACTATGGTTTTTCTATTTAAATTCATTATAAAAATGGTGGTGTTGGCTTTGCTGATGTGGATATTCTATAACTTTTTTCTTGGTTCTGACTGCTTTATGATAGTTAGGAATCGTCCAGCCGATATGAAGGATGGTCTCTGTATAAACACTAACTCGTTTTGAGGCCAAAATTATCGTTCTTAGAACCTTTTTGTAATGAATTTGCATTTTATTTAAAATTTACGACTATAATCTAAAAAATGAATAAATTATTAAAAAAAGTTTGCATATAAGTAATTAAGTATGTATACTATATTTATATTGTAAATAATTTACTCCATTTAACTAGCTTCTATTAAGTCTTTGTATTCTAACCTATGTACTCCTCTAAAAATACTTTGTCACTTTTAATATATTTTTAGTATCCCTCTAATTTGATATCTCCTATTTTACTAATATTCACATAAAGCGGGTTCAATAGAAATCTCGTACACCACATTAGAACGCTTCAATATATTTGATTAATCATTAGTCTTTTTACCTATTGAAGTTTACATATAATAATACTTGCGAGGATTGCTTCGAGCACGTTAAGAGTTAATATTTGATGGCTAGCGGTGAAACGAAGGAATTTTAGCCAATACCCGTTTATTCCACCATAAAAATAATACCAGATAGTTTATATATATGAAGTATATTTTTTTATCACATCTGAATTTGTGGTTTATATATACATCTTAATCTGTATTCCTTACTTCAATCAAGAATTTTTAATTTAGCATTTGAAGTATTAATCTATATAAAATAGACTTAACTGGAAAGATCGGAACAACTATAGGAGATACTTTTGACATTTTAAATAAAATTACGTATCATATTTTGAAATAAAAAGTGGAAAAATCTATCGGTACAATATACTTCGTGTGATCTTTCTAAATAGAGAGTCTAAAGTACAAACATTTTTTAAAAACTATTCATCACTGTTTTATTCCCTCCAATTATTTATAATAATACTTATTACCTTTTATTTGTTTTAACTCGTATTTACGTTCATTTACATTTTTATTTTATCTAACATATTCAAATTTAATTTCTCCAAGGTGATATAATCATAAATTTAATGTTTATAAAAGATGATCCAGCTTATCATAATACTTTACTCTTTGAAATGTGTAGAACTACAGATGGATCTATAGTCAATTTTTCGACTGTGCTATTTTTTTCCAAGAACATATTCTCTACACCACCTAACTTGAGTTTAAACACATATACTTGTATATTTGAGTTTTTTAATAAAACTAGTGTTTCTGGGTTTTAACTTCTTGTGTTATATTACCAATTTTTATACGTACAAATCCAGCTATTTTTATCTGTAAATTTATACTTCATAACATATCTATGCATGATATTCTTTTTAGTAATAGTGGCACAGCCAGTCGCAAATGTGAATATTTTCATGGTTCCCCTGTTATATCACATATAAAACTTACAAAGTTATACTTAAGAATAAATCTAGTTTAATTGTCGTCTTTATATATCTGAAGATGTAAATGGTTATCATTTTTAAGTTTGATGTTCAATTTTATATATTTAAATTTATTAAATTACTAAATGTCAAGTGAAGCATTTGCTCACGCACAAACAATATATTTAAGGAGGGCGTTTTAACCAATCAGTTCTAAGGGAATAAGGTGCATCTGGAAAGAACGTAAATATGATGAAGTGAATAGAATATTAGGTAAAATCTGTTCAATATAATAGAGTAATCTAAAGTTCGGCTTTTACAAAGATAAAAAGTTAAAAATCAAATTTGATGATATAAAAATCAAATAATCAATAAAATTAAAAAATAAGAAAACTAAGGAGACTGTATATAAAATAATTGCTCAAAATATTGACAAATAAAAAATATTTATATTATGTTTCGTCTTTAATTGTTTGTCGTAAATCATTAACTCGTGACCAAAGAATGTAATTTCCTTATTTAAATATATATGCTTCATAAAATATAATTCATCATCAATTGAAGTATTCGGGGCCTTTTCTATATATAAAAATGAAATATATAAATTGAAATTAAATACCTATGTGTGGATTTTATAATTTAAAGGTAAATATTCATTTGGGTATATTTATAGCATGTGAATATAATATATATTGCGAGATATAATGAATTTTTTTTAATGAATATTAATTTTCAAAATTTCATTTTATCCTTTCATGAGATATTAAAAAATGTAAGATTGCTGAGATCGGTATAATTGCAAAAATTAAAATATATAAACACAATAAATAGAAATAAAATTTACATTTATGCATATAAAAAAGTAAGTTCAATCAGAAATGATGAAATATTATATTCAAATGGAACTATTTTGATATATTTAGAATCCAAAAGATTAGCATCTAACAAAAAGAAAATAAAGTTTAGATCAAGTGCCTTTAAATATATTTTTTAATACGAATAAAAGCACGCATTTATGGTTTCAAATATTTTGATGATTTTTAGCTATTTGCAACTATTTAGGATGGTTTGGTGCGAAAATTATCACAAGTTTTTTTATTTCTAGTTTAATGTATATTATTTTTAGAATTTATAATTTTTACAACAATTTGAGTTGTTTTTACTAAAAATTAAAGATTTTTTATAATTTAGCGCATAAAATGAGAAAAAATGTTTATAAAGGTATGGGTTTAGATGTTTTTTTACGCTTCTCAATATGTTTAAAAATATGAATTTATAGAATGAATATTACAGGTTCAAAAAAGATTAGGCTTTAACACAAACTAAGTATATTAACAATTTAAAAAATAATAATCAGGAAATAAAAGGATAAAAAACCAATTTATTAGCTTCAAAGAAATATAATATAATTTTATAGTGTGATATTCTTATGGTACAATACATTTTAGATGTTAAAACACAATAAATTATGGCAATGTGTGCTATATTGTAGTACATATTAAGAGAATTTAGTACAATAATCTTTAAATGTTTAATATTTTATACTATAAATGATCTATAATGCAATATCTCGAAGATTTTTTAATTTCCATGCAGATGCGACATATTCACTGATTTATACTAAATAAGATATAATATTTAATAAAAATATAAGAAAGATTCAAATTTTAAACTATATATTGTTTAGCTAAATTTTTATTTTATTATAATTTTTTAATAATACTAATTTCTTTGGTGCTAATATTGTTTTACTACGACTGATTTTATTTCATGCATAATATGTATTTTTCTTAATGCCCATCATGATGTTTTTTACTATTTATGTATATTATACCATCGAAAGCCATTAAACAGATCCATATGAATGATAATGAGAAATCGAGCATGTAAATATGATTTCAAAAGGGCAGTTTCTATATTTATATCCATAAAAACTTATTTCAAAATGGTACCGGATGTCTAATAGCCTTGGATAGTTATGAGTGAATTTTTTAGGTTTTTATGTTTAAAAAAAATTTGACTTCTATGAAACTTTCCATTTAGTGCATAAGTATGATATAATTACTCATAGACAGCAAGTGAATGCTGTATGTGTTTCGATAATTTGTAAAATTATATCCCAATATTTTGTAAAAATCTATTCTTTACATACCGACTATTGCTTAGTTTTGCGTTTGTTTACTTTTAGATTAAAACTGAAATAATTTACTTTCGAATTTTTAAATGCTTATAGAATAAGAACTTCTGTATATTATCTAAAATATTTTATATAACACATACATTACAGAAATCATTGCAGTAATACGTACCTATTTTAATTTATTTGTAAAAAACTTATCATTTATAAATTTTTCATAACCTATTAAAGAAAAGGGACTAATATAATCTTTAGTTCTACTACAAAAAATATTTTATTTGAAAATATAAATTTTTTATGTGTATATAGCTATGTTATTTGCTCTAGCATATATCAATAATTTCATTGACAAAAGAATGGATTATTCTCAGTAACACAGAAAATTTAGGAAGAGCATCTTTTAGTACGGTTCAATTAAATACATGTATTTCCGTTCTTGATTCTAGCATGTTTTACTGATTATTAAATTTAAATAAAAAAAGCAATGGTTTTTATTGGAAATATAAGTATTTTTTATAATAAATTCTTGTTTTCGAATTAATATTCGCATTATCGATTTCTCGCATGATAACACTTGACATAGCTTTTTATTTTTTTTATGTGTTTTTGTCTTTCTGTAGGTTTATTTAAGTGCACATTATATGCTGCTTTACTATTGAAGCTTGGGTCTTTTATGCTTAAGTGACATAATGCTTTACTATTAATACGAAATAATTATCTATGAAAAATAATTTTTGGATAATCTATTGTTTAAATTGCATACATAGATATATCATTAAACCGATCTGAGTTTTTTTTTTCACGAATCCTATATAAAATCTTTTTTTTAGGAATTGAATTTCAAGTAAGCAATACTAGAATCTTTTATGACAAGGAATTATCAGATACGTTCAACTTGATTTATGATACCAAATTTATGACGCATATAGATATTTATATGTCGATTTTTAATTGGCATATGTATTCGATCTAGATGTTAAATTGAAATAATCTTAGGTTTAAATCCTCTATGCACAAGGGATACGGAAAATACCGGTGAGTTTCTTTTTTTTTTTGATATCGTTTTTCATCATATATATATACTTTTTATAGTCCTATAATATTTTGATCCATTTTGATAAAGCAATTTATGTAAATATATACATATTTTACGATGCTTTTTTTCTAGACGATAGTCTGATTGACATGTCAAATTATCACAATACATCATTTTATCACAATTTATATTATACTTCATGGCTCTAAATGTAAATTCACGAGAGCTTATGAAATATATTTTTTGGTAATTAAATAACTAAAATGCTACGCGGGCAATCTTTTCACCTGCATAATCTTTTTATGTGCAGTCGTACGCAAATGTAAACATTTTATTTTGTTTTTATGATTTATTATGACAAAATTCATACCTTTGTATAAAAATAAACAAATTTTCTCTAAACTCATGTTTGATATGTATGCAAACCGATACAATATTATTTAAGCAACAAATTTATTTTTAAAATCTAGGTAAAGCTGAACATTTTAAAAGACCAAAATAAACAGAATATTTATTACTTATAATTTTATATGTAAATATAATATCATAATATGTCTCCACTTTATAGTTTTTTTTCTAGATTTTTATAATAAAAATGATTGTGATAACATGCTTATATTGGATGAGTATGTTAATATTATGCAAAGTACGTAAAAAAATTATTATTTAATTGTATGTTTGCATACTTACAGTCGGTTTCAAAAAACATTAGTTCTACAATTATTACTAGTTCCTTATTAAATTAATGTTTATAAAAAAATGAACGATAAATTTTAAAAGATACAATCTAAAAAATGAACTAAATTTAAGCGCGTAAAATAATTTATTTACACGTATTTAAAGTCGAATATATCTGTCAAATATTGCCATTCGTGCTTAAAATTATATTTAAACTAATAAATAGAGCTTACATAGTGTTTCAGCGATTTTTTTTATAAATTAGTATTTATTGATTTTTAAAGATAAACGAATTTCAAAAAACTTTTAATTTAATAATATAAAGCTTGCGTTTTATTTATCATATTTTAAATGGTGTATATAAAGTTTCTTTCCATACATATATTGAATTATTTTTTTTATAAAAATTCCAAACTATTATACATTTCGTGCATTTTTAAACACCCATTTTTAGAGTGTATTGGAGATAATTTTTTACTTATAGGTCAAGTTTCTTTTTATCAATTTTATCTATTATAACATGGTCAGCTCATTTGAAATATTGCACAACACCTTGATGCATCTTTTGACACCTCCTTTGATCTATCTTCATGTACTGTTCTTCTTCTCTCAAACGAGACGAGTTCAAGTGTCTTGCCTAGTGTAAAAGCTTACATGCATGCTTCTAATTCGCCTGGGATTATTAACATCTTAACATATTTTTATGCAATTTTTCAAATACTTCATTCCATTTCATTATATAGCATTTGAATTTATATATTTATATTTTTTTAAAATGTTTGCACTTTCAAAAATTTTGATGGTGACTTTCTTATTTTGTAATTATATATAGAATATATGGCGGCTTAATAACCCGTATAGTTTTTTAAATATCACCCTCGCAACTTTTTTTTTGTCTAGATCATTTGTTAAACACCGTTTAAATATTTATAGGTATCTTTGGAATTGTAAATATAGGTTTCTTCTATAAAAAAAACGTAAACGATTTCCCGTGTGCTGATAAAGGGTAAACTTGGATGTATGCTCTTATGGATATCTTTTCTAAAATAAAATACGATTCCATGCTATGACTTCATGCAGATATTTTGTTACATGTCTCTATTTGTATTTTTATTTCGAGCTCTTTTTTTTTCTGATTTATTCTGTTACCACTATATCCTATACATAGACAATAACAATAAAATTGCCACAAATATAATTATACATTACAATGTACTAAATCCTAACAGTTTATATAAAATTATGACTATTATCAAAAACATTATATATAGTTTATAAATGTAATTTTAATATAAAAAAATAAATTATTAAAGGAAAATTAACGAATAAATTTTAAACGTAATAAACATTTTATATTGGGTTTACATTCTTGGAATACATCATACAGTTTTTCCTTTTCTAAACATTAATTTTATCATATCAAAAATTCTATAGAGATGAATAGATAACGTTGATATTTTTCTTTTACAAGTAAGCAAAATCATATACCGTATTTTCTAATTTTGATTATATTTAAGATAAATTTACTTATGGGTTTTCTTTTAGTTTGACTATTATATTTTGTCAAATAGATTTTGTAAAAGAATTCTGGTTGTAAAACTTATCAATACTTTTAATTATATATCACTACTAAAGTTCATCAAAAAATTTTTTTATAGAAGACTTATATTATAAGTTTTAAACATTATAATATAAATATCATATTTTATGCTTTGTGTATATAAAAATAGATATCAAATCTGGTTTAATCACGACAAATTAAAGCTTAATAATGTTATTACACGGAAAATTTTCTTTTATTCGTATAAAATTGTGAAAGAGATCCGTATTTATTTTCATTCTTTAATCCATATTTCGTAATTTTGTAACTTTTATTTAAATATTTAATTGTGATTATGACACAAACATAAAGTAAATATTGTTTGAACTTGAAATAATCTTTTTTTTTGATTATCATAATATACCTTGATTTGCTCTTATATTTGCAAATGATTATTTATACTGAATGAAACTTGCATGGTAATAATTTTTTGATGCTGTTTGAGCGAATTATATGTTTTTTAATTAGTTTCAAACCTTTTATTATGTTTATATGTCAATACGAATGTGCATTTCCACTTTAAAAAAATAAAATAATCAATAGAATTGACATATATTAACTACCTTGAATGTTGAATTTGTTTCCTAAATTATTTAACAACTGATCCAGTTAATATAGATAAAAAAATATACTATCATAGAATCAAATATTGTAATTTTATATTCTGATTTTAGATCATTTTAAATATTATATTTTTTAGTGTGCACATCGATGCTGTAATACATGAATGCTCTTAAATTAAGAAAAAAAGCATTCATTTTATATTAATGTTTTTACACATTATATTGGCGGATTTATGAAAAATTGTGCTTTAATTATTGTACCATTGGTTTTTTGATATACATGTATGGTTGTAAAAAAATCAGTATTTTAGGAAAAGGAAATAATGCAAGATACATATACAAATGCAGGGCCATTTTTATTTAAGAACTAAATTTAGTTCTTAAAATCAATTTTTTTTAGGGATCTGAATTTTTTGTGTTTATATAGATAGATTTCCGATTTTTTAGTAACATCTAGCACTAGGCGATAGATTTCATGCAAAATCTATGCAAAACGAATAAAACCGATCATTTGAAATCTTAGCAAAGTCATTTATAATAAATAATATTAAATTTTTTTTCGCATATAACTTCAAAAATGTTTAGCTTATTAGTAGTTTAGTATACTTATATTAAAGAATAATACAAAAACCAAACTAATAATTTTTTTCTTTTTTCGTAGTCTAATATAATTTAATACAGATTATGCCAAAATAAATTGTTAGAAAAAGATTACATGTTCTTGTTGTTTTATATTATATAGTATTTACATTAGAATCTTTATAAATATATTTTAAATTATGATAATTTGCTAACAGTATTTTTTCAAACAAGAAGTAAAAAAATGTGATATTTTTTGGTCCAAAATATACTAGGCATATTCAAAGATATCAAATATGTTTTTATAAACAATTAATAAAAGTAAATTGATTATAAAGTTTGATAAAAGTTGCTTTTGAGCATAATAAATAATTGAATATTTTTTCATACATTCCACCAAGTCGAGACAATAGAAAACAAAAGTTTATTTTTTACTTTTTTATATATAATAAATACTCAAAACAATTTTAATATACTATAGATACATCTTTACATATATATGAAAGATTAGCATTTGAAAAACGCCTATAAAGCGAGAATAAAATTAGATGATTGTATGTTTTCAAAAAAAAAGGAATGATCTAATATAGATTCTTGCTTAAAAAAAGTATAATTAATTCTTTTTAATTCTTATATGCCGTCGTGATATTTATCTTTCTTCATATTAAACAGGATTTTATCTATAAAATTAAAAAACAGTTCTAAACCATAAAGATAAAAAAAATCAAACTATAACATGTGAAATATAATATACGATCTATTATTTTTAAGTCGCTAGATATTTATTATAATAAACGTCTAATTAGTTAGCAGAAATATTAATTATCGAAATTACTGTCATAGCCCTAAAATTAAGAAAACAATACATTTTTGATATTAAATGTTTGTCATATAAAGTATAATAGGGCTTGCCGCATTTAAATTATTAAAAAGACAGGTAAAACCTTTTAACTATTATTTGCCAAAATTTTAAAATAAATATAATTTTAATTAGTTTATAATTTTTATAATCTAGCTAAAGATATGAAATATACAATACCTTTTTAAAAAATTTAGAAAATATATTAACACACGACAACAACGCTAAGATTATTATTTGTCAAAATTTTCTATTGATTTAATAGAAAGTTAATTACGAAATGAAAGTGTTGAATCTGACATAATAAGCAAGGTAGTGGTGAGTATGCAATCAAATGAACAGAAACGGATAATGGTACTATTCATCATAGACGAATCATTTCAAACAATAATGGTAGACGGATATCAATATTGAAATAAGCATTCTGCAATAACGAGGATAAATATATTAAAAATATATATAAGTTTTATAATTGAATTTCTACGCTTTCTGAAGCAAATCCAACCAATAGCAATGCAGTATAGAAGAATTTCCATATTTATAAAGGAGTATGTATAATCTGGTAAGGAGAAAAATGCAACAAGTAGTTAGAGAATACAAATTTTATTTTTTCGATTTAAAATAATAAGTTAAAGTTTAAATTTTAGATTTATATTGGAGTTCGCGAAATTTCAAGTGGTTTTGTAGATATCCATTCCCGAATTTATACATATAAATAATATCAATCATTTTAGAAACGGTTTATGTCATATTTTATTCTAATAATTATCCTCAAATTCAAGCTTATGACCATATGAAGAAAAATGAAACAGAAAATATAATTAAAAATTCATTCTTTTTTAGCCAGCAGAATATTTATTTAGAGATAAAACTATAAAATAGGGTATTACTATTATTTATTTATGGGTTAATTTTATTATATCGATTTATCTATTTAGACGTGTTCAGCGTGTTGGGAATATTGCAAAACTCCTTGATGCATCTTTTGACACCTTCCTCTGATCTATCTTCAGCAACTGCTCTTCTTCTCTCAAATGAGATGAGTTCAAGTGTCTTGCGGAGTGTGAGAGCTTGCATGTATGCTTCAAATAGGGTATTAAACATTTTATATGTATACTTAAACCATAAATGCATTAGAAATAAATGTTATTATACTTTTTTGATAATTATATATAAATAAAGTCTATCAAGTAAATAGGATAGAATAGCTTTCTTATTATCATAAAAACAAGCAAAATATAATTTTTACATAAAAATTTCCACGCAAATTATTTTTAACATATTTGTTGCTTTGTTTTTTATTTATATATAAAGAGAAGATCGAATGCCTTTATCGGTGTTTATATTGCCATATTTACTGTAAGAATTAAGTATTTGAAACTATTGACAACTTCACAAAAAAAAACAATTTCAGACAAAAAATATGCTAATATATATTAACACGAACTAAGTCAAAGTAAAAGGTCTGTCAATCGATATTATTATCGTGATTAACATCAAATTTTCAAAAATTGTATATTTAAGTTTCAAGATTAGTTTATATCTTTATTATATTTGCAAAGTAACATTTATGCTTTTCTTTCTATAAATAAAAGTATAATAATTTACAGAATAACTTACGATCAATTTGTATAAAATAGATTTTTATTTATATATTGGTAAATTTATGTAAATTCAATAATGAACATGATAAATCATTATTTAAAACCTTCATTTATATCAATTTCATAATTGTACTTTTTCTATACTTACAATTACACATTTTGTCATTTAAAATTCTATTCGTGCATTATTTTCAATCTGTTGATTGATATTCCAAAAATTAGTATTTATTTGGCTTTAATTCCAAGCTTATTTTTTAAGCGATAATGATGCATAACAGGTCTCGCATATATTATGTGGTTATCTAATAATAAATTAAAATGACAATTTTTTAAATTGATTAATTACATTTTTAATAATTTATATAAAATGAAGAAATTATATCTTAGCCAGAGTTATGATCGAATGAAATACGTTTAAAGCTGGTTAATTAGGTTCTTAAAATACGATTCCGATGAGCTTTAGAAAATGATAAATATAAAGATTTTGATTTCTCCATTTAGTTTTTATCAGAAATTCACCATAATATATCTTTAGCAAAACATAAATTTTAGATATTTTGAAAAGATTTTATATAATTTCTTAGTAGAAATCTTTATTAGATGTTTTTAGAGTTTAGAATAATGATTTATTTTTTAGATATCAAAAAATTAAGAAATTTATAATTGAAATAGGGATTACTATTCGCTATCCACAGCGTTAAAAAACATTAAGAAATGGTCAATAATTTATAAAGAAGAGATAGTCCTTCGTTGAGTTAATTGATCATCCATAAAAATAATGAATTCAATTTTTGATATAATTTTGAATAATATACATGGTGACAAATATCACAATCTTGCACTGTCATTTGTATTCGATTTTCTACAAATTATACCGTCATGGAGACCTTATAGATGTGCGAAGTATAATTCGTAAATTATAATTTTCGAAACTATGAAAATTACGCATATAATAAATTGGACAAAAAATAATAGAATGCAATAACTTTTGGCATATCTGCGTATTTATGCTCTTGAATATTCCAAATACGAATATAATTAAATATTTAAATCACTTAATTAGCTAACCGTGGCTATAACAGATTAAATAATATCACAGACATATTCGGATATAAATACTGTAAAAAAAATACCCAAAATTTTTAGAACTAAATATATGGAATGAATTAAGATTTAAACACAATATATAGTTCATGGTAAAAATTTTATGTCGATTAATATAATATATTTTTGACTATAATTCAACAAAATCGTATATTTTCGTAGAATCCTCAAATAAGTAATTTTTATATTATTAATAAAGAATAAATCCAAATATACTAATTTGATAGTTAGAAGAATATAAAACGGCTCAAATATAAAATGTCATTTTAATGCTTTAATGACATTCATTATGTTCAAAAACAACCTTTTAATGATAATGATTGCAAAATAGTAAATAAATAATAAGTGAAAAAAGTAACATTACTTTCGGATTTGATTTTTCAAATTAAATATTTTCATTATTGTGCTTACTAATTCAATATGTAAGGCTTTCACTGCTTGCACTTCAAAATGTAAACGTGCATAAATCAAAATGCACAAGGCATTTAAAGATAATTTAAATTTTGTTCTATAAATTTAAACCAAGAAAGGTGCACATAAAACTAAGATTTGTTATGTAAGCATTCTTATAGTGAGTCATAACTTATAAACCATTTATTTTATAAAGTTCACAATATTTAGTACTAGGATTATATATTCAATATAAAGATATTTCACAATCAATAATTTATAAAGGATATTTTAAATCCAGCCTAAAATCACTATTCAACATTATTATGCTATATAATCTTAATTTATAAGACTTATTTAATAAAAGTGAAAATATCTACTTATAAGTAGGAAAAGACATAAATCAAGAAAGAAATATAAGTTTGTATGTCGATTCTGATTTTTTCAGCTACAAATAATTTTATTCTGATTATGAAATAAAAAAGATTTTAAAGTTTTTTTTTCTGTTTTGTAGAGGAATAAAACGATATATGACATACTAAAATTTGATGAAAATACTGAACGGTAAGATAGTGAATAACATTATGTTTACATAATATATTAATTTTTTATTTATGGGCCATATTTATAGGCGTAATTTTAGTTTTTGTTCTCAGGCACAGCTTGCTTGATTCTCTGTACGCACAGCGTATTTATACTTTCGGCTATATTCTCTTCTCCAAAGTCTTCTTCAATACCCCTCCTCCTTTCGAGACCTATTAATTCAAGGGTTTTTCTCAATCCCAAGGTTTAATAATAATTTTAAAAAGTTATTTAAATTTATATCTTAAGCAAATACACATATTCTAATACAATAATACATGTCAAAAATGCAAATTATCATAACAATGTGCTAAATAGAAACAAAACGCAAAATATTAGAGACTTGAAGCATAATATCCGGATAAAATTCTAAAAAATAAAGTCTCTTTATAGATTATTTTTGATATAAAAAAAAATTCCGGATAAAAAAAATATGAAATCAAAAATTTAGTTTATATTATTAAAAATCTCTGGATTTTAGGACTATAAAAATTTGATTAAAAACAAACTATTATAATTTAAATAACAAGAACACTCATTAAGATATATTTTCATAAATTGAAACGAAAAAAAATAGCTAAACAGAATAAGACATTAGCAACGTTATTTATAAAAATGATTTTATAATATATTCATCTTGGCGAATGAATATGGTCTAATTTACAAATATAAAACAAGAATAATACCATATCTAATGACTTGGGATGGGGTGGTTACAAAATACATAAAAGAATGTTAATGTTTTAAAAATCCTATAAAAGTAAAAGCATACATGCAAGCCCTCAAACACCTCAAGACACTTGAACTCATCTCATTTGAGAGAAGAAGAGCAGTTTATGAAGAATGATCGGGGAAGGAATCAAAAGATGTATCAAAGAGTTGAGGGATATTTTTAATTGGCTTGTTATGTCTCAATAGATAAAATCGCTAAAAAGAAAAACAACCCATAAATAAAAAATTATAATTAATTGTAGTTTTTATTGTTTAAATTACCTCAAACAACAAAACATAGGTAATATATAAAAATGTGTTATTAAATCACTAAATTGAACTTAAAGAAACAAAGAAAATCTATAGACAATCAGAGCAAGAAATATTGAAAAATTACTTACCGAAATAAAATGCAAAACGATGTAGCCAACATACATCGTAGACAAAAAAAATATCCAGATGCTATATTTCTGACAAGAATAATAATTGAATAACAACGATACAAGTAATGTCGATAGCATCTATAACATAAATTTAGAAGAAAGCAAAAATATATATGATGTTTTTCATATAAATGTAAATTTTTTGATCAATAAATTTATAGCGAGAAATATGGTATTTTAATAACATGAAATGGGGGGGGGGTTACAAATTCTACAAGGATTGAAGAAAATAACCTGTGATATCTATCAAGTTAAGGCATTTATATAGCTAGTGTATTGGTAATGACTATATAACTGTTTTTGTACAAGGAAGAAAACATACAGATATGGATATGTTTTATATAAAGATGGTATAAAGTATTGATAAGTTTGAACTAACGACTTTAAACATTAACTCTTTTATAATAATTGTGGTAAACCAAAATTTAACGTATGTTTTACGATTATAATATGAAATGACGCCTTTATAATATAAATTCCACATTAAATTCTGCTATGTTGCCTATAGGCATCTAAAATCATGTTTTTTGCTATAAAATATGCATAAATAAACACATATGTGCTTAAAACAAACATGTTATCTAGAATAGATGGAAATGAGTAAAAAAGTAGATAAAGCTTCAGCTATAGGATATACGTTTTAACAATAATATTGTATAAAAAAATGTATACCTAGAAACAAAATAACGAACGGAATATTTTGAAAAGGTAATGTTTGTCATCTTTGCAATTTTATAGTTATTTTTGGGTTGCGAAAATTTATACAGTAAATATCAAAAAAACACAATTATTTTCATAAAATGATATAATATTGTCAGCTAAAGTAGATACGACACAACACCATACCATTTATGCTAAATCTTACTACATTTATGCCTAAAAAAAAGTCTATTTAGCGTTTATATAGTAATTAGAATTAGAAAAACGATAACTTTATGTAAACCTTTTTCTTAATCTATGTCTTTTCTGGAATACAGAAAATCGTAAAAAAAAGATTATTCTTAATCATGAAATAATATTTTATCATTTTTGTTATACGATGTATCTCTTTTAGCGCTGATTTATTTGTTTACATACGTTCCAGCATATTAACTTTATAATTTTTGTTGTATTTTTTGTTTTTATAAGAAATAAAACACTAGTTTTGTACAGTTCTATATCGATAAATTTAATTTTCTTTATAGCCTATAAAAAATCGAAGAATTTATAAATGATATTTGATTTAACTATTTAATCTGTATATGGATTTCGTTTATTATAGAAGTTTGCCCAACACTTTTATTTATTCAAAATCTTATTTACTAACTTTTAATGTTATTTAGAAAAGTTCCAAATGTATTACAAAATTAATTTTACAAATGTGAAATCGTGATTTTATGAAGAAGTTTAATAATATATTTTAATTTCTAATAGCTATATATTTTATAACTCATTCAATAAAGTATTATAAAAACGTTGATTCTCTTTTAACATCATTTTTAACAAAACAAACAAAAGGTTTTTTTAATGAGCACATGATTTACGCATGTGATTAAAAATATATATGCATTTCAAACTTTATTCTACATATTCCAGCTATCTTGAGCTGTAGATAGAGAGGAACTTTTATTATCGGGTTCTTGTTGAATATAGCCAATATTACATTCAAAAATGTTTGATTCCTCTATATATCGTTTTATATCAATTATCGACATATTTATTTTGTTTTTATTTGATCTTATTTCACAAGAAAAAATTACATCTTCTCCATTTCTATCATATTGATGCGGAAACACTATCACTGTTTTGTATAATTCCCGCAGAAAATCATTTGACAAATCTGTTAAAAATTCAAAAAAACCATCTAGAAATTTCGTACGCCTATAAATATCCGCAATTTCAGATGGAACTAGTTTAGTCCTAATATATTCGTCTTTGTGCAATAGACTTGCATTTATTTTTCTTAAGCTTGCTGTTCAGATTTTAAGAATAATTTTATTTGTTATAAAAAAAAATTCCGTTTCATTTTTTCTATGGATATACGTGATTTAGCATGGGTATAGTATGTATAAAAATACAAATAAGCTTTATCTTTGATGTTTGTTTTGCATTGTGAAGAATTATTATGGTAAAATTCTGATACTTCTTGGCGTAATAGTAAAATAACCTTTTCTAAAAACATCGAAATTCGAAAAATCGAATCGTAAACACGAATTATTACTACGGAAAATATGCTATTTATAATATCTACATCATTCAACAAATTTATGAAGTATCGAAAACCAAGTTTTTTACACGCACTTAAAGTCGCTTCGTTCCCTGATTTTATTGTTATCTTAGTCTCGAAATGCGTATTTATCAAATTAAGTAAGGCTTTTTTGAACTTACTAAATTTCTGGTTGCTTTTATGCTCAAAGTAAAAAGTGTATTCTTCTTTGTTATTATTCTTATTATATGCTTTTATTGTAATTTGGCCTTGAATTTACACTTCTCAAATTGAGTTTAGAAATTTACGTAAAAGATTTGACTTTATTTTTTGATGAACTTCAATTTCTATGTAATTCATCATGTCTATCTCAATATATTTACTAAAACTCTTTTCCATACACCTTGAAAAACAGTTATAATGTGGATGGAATATAATGAGCGACAAAATAACTTCTTTAGAGCCCTTGTCTATACAAAAACTGGAAAAGTTGCACATGAAATTTGTTATCTTCTGAATTACTAGGTTTGTTTCTCATCGAAGAAAATTTGTTATGAAATATAATACGTTTTTTTCTTTTATATATTTTAGGTAATTGTGGCTGAAATCTAAACAAAAATCATATTTCTTGATATTAATCATTGAGTCCATATTTTTTAAAAAATAACAAAAATTATTTTTGAATGTTATGAGCGATTTTATATTATATGGAAAAACCTTTCTAGTATTTGAAGGATCATCATATGAAGTATATTCTTTCAAATTGTACTTCCCAGTTTCTTCAGAAAAATGAAACGTTAATGTACGATTACGATTTTTGCAAAAAAAAACCTTATTGGTTAATTTAAGCTCAAATTATTCATTCACATGATCATTACAATATGGGTTTACCGTATTAAGATTTTTCACACTTAATATACTAGAATAAAAATACGAATTGTGTTCAATATGTTCAGGCTGAACTTTCATTTGGGTTAGGATCAATTTAGTTGTATGTGTAATCATTGAATTTTTTATTTCTTCATGTATAATATCGACTTGCTGTGCGTTTTTGATATCAAATTCATGAATTCGAAATATTTCGATGCTAAAATCTTCAGTGGAATCATATTTATTAAATAAATTTTCTAAAGAGCTCAGTAAACCTTTGTTGCCATCTAAAGTTTTAGATTTGATATAAAAAAATAAATATCCATAGTTTTCAATTTCTATTTCGTTATAATTAGGCTTTAAAACATCCAGAAATATTTTATCCGCAAATAATTTTCTTGGATCTATTATCTCATTTTTGCTATAAATAGTATGCTCAATTTTGTTTATAGAGTGTGCAAGTTTACATGTTTCCAATGCTTTATACATACAGCCTATTTTTTCATCTGATAATCGAGTATTGATTCGAAAATTCGTTCTACATTTCTTTAATTTAGCCTCGAGTTTATCAAAATAATTCGAAATAAATTTGTCAATTCTTTCTTCTACCTTTTTGTTTTCTGCAAATATTAAGCCGCTTACGATCCTGTAAATAAATGCAAATGAAAAACCATCCAAAATATCATCTCGAAAGAATACAAAATTATTAAGAACTCTTATTCTTTTTTCTGGTAGATAGCAACTTTCGAAAATTTTAGGAATAAATTTCTCATAATCTTCTTTTGATAAATTTTTCATAAAAATAGTCGAAAAAAGTACTAAATAATCTGGATTATTAGTATCAAAACGGTTTTGGATTACATTTTTCAATTCGTAAAATTCCGATTTCTCATCAATGCACCCAGTATAAGATAGAAAGGAATCCAATATATCCATAATTCTAGAATTTTTTTCTGTGGATAACATACAATTTGTGGAAAAGGATAAAACGTATAATTTTTTATCGTGTAGTTCTATAAAGGCATGGTTGATGTCAGAGTAAGTAACGCCAGATAATTTATCTATAGGATATTTTATTTATAAGAGAATCTTGTCTTTATTTTTGTAAGCTCCGTTAATTTGTGCGTCATGTAAATCTGAAATAACTTTGAAGATATCTTCTTTCCATTCTTTCATGAAGGATTCATCAATTGTCCTCAATTTTCTGTAATTTGGCATAGAGTATGTAAATAGAAATAAAAATAATAACATATAATTTTTTATGAAATTTGATTCAGAAGTTTTTATATATTCCGCAAATCACAATATATAAGATTATGATTTTTTTTTATATTGACTGATTTTTTATTGATTTTTGATTTTAAAATTTGATTAATACCCGATCGATTTTCTTCATTTTGGTTTTCATTTTGATATTTAACAGTGAAAAATTTTTAATATCCAGAAAATGTAAAAAATACTTCTATTGATAAAAATAACACATTTTTCATATGTAAAAAACAATATAGGAATAATTTAAATCGTGCGAATATATTCCAAATAAAATTTCGATCATATATCAAGCTTATATTCTGCCATTGATTATTTTAGAGAGCCAAACTTGATTCATTTTGCTTAATTAATGTATCAAATATAATATTTCGTTTTGCTGTAGTTTTACCCGATAAATGAATTCTATTTATATCCCTTTCGATTATTTTTAAACATTTGCAATGCCTTTTTTAAGCGTTCAAAATTGTAAAAATTTTTAATTAAGCGTATAATCTTTCCAATTTTAAAATTGTAATTACTTAATAAATTTTCCGTGAAAATAATTCTATTTTGATCGCATAAATAGAACTAAATATTTTATGAGCAATTGTATTTTACAAACTTTTTAAATAAGTAAGCTCGTTTGAAAATATGATTAGTCCAGAGTAAAAAGTATCTATATTTATATTCTTGTTTTTTCTTTTTACTTTCATTTTCATATGCACAAAACCTTTTTTTTTGCCTAGACTACAGTTTGGAGTATATTCTATATAAACATCCGTTTACAGCCTTCCTCAATAGATTATCAACGCTCAAGACTATGTAATTTAAATATTATAATATATAATGCATTTATATTTTTATATAATCTTCCCATATAACTCTCTAAAACTAATTACTAACAACAGATACTTGTTTAAGGGCACCTGTTCGTAAAATAAATTTTTAATTATGCGAATTTGATTATAAACCATAATATTTGCTGAATAAAGTTTGGTTTAAAATTTTGAAAATATTATGTATCAGATGATAAAGAATTTTGTAAAGATAAAGAAAGTTTTTTCCTTAATTATTTTTTTTATAAATAAAATTTAAAAATAAAAATTTGTGCGATGGTCAAATATTACATTTATTTTTGTAAAATCTGTAAAACGTATTGAAAAAAAATTTTACATAGATGCATATAAATAAAGATAAAATGCATAATCCCTTAAAATCAAATATTTATGAAATTAACAGATTGAGCTGCAAAATATGATTTATTTATAGTTATACGAGATTCGAATGCCAAATTTTTAGCAAAAGTCAAGTTTATGGTCTATTCAATTATATTAAAAAATAATTTAAACTATCAAAAAATTAATTTCAAGCTAGAAATACATATTTTTTGCGTGATTTTTAAATTTCGAATATTTATAGATCCCGACAAAATTAATAGATTATTTTAGAAAATGCGTGCTATGAATGGTTGATTATTTGGCACTGAAACTATTCAAATGAGATTGAAAAGCCAAAATTTATTATCAAATTTTGCAATAATTTGTAAAATAAAATTTGCATAAAGGAAATCAGCCATAACGGATGTAAATTTAACGTAATCATAACAATATACCATTTCTATAGTTTTTAATGAATGAAACGAATCTATAAATATGTTTTATTTATATTTCAATATAGATGTCAAGCTCTTTTCGAAAATATTTATCATATAGAGAAAAAATATCGGTGCTTAGTCTTATACTCGATTTATGAATAAAATTGTACTATATATAGCAAGAAAAAAAACACGATGCAATTTCTAATAAAAAATCAAAGTGACAACGTACGCCTGTGCATGAACCTAAATAGAATGTAATAAATAAAACTATAATCTACAGTAATTTAACGTCAAACAGTAGAAAATGAGCTATAATAAAATTTTTAAATATCCATTCTACAGAGACAATTAAATTTTAGTGCAAAAAAAATCCAATATCTTCTAATGTAAATAATTAAATATATTTGAATCGAAATTATTGCACATATTTGATTATGACAAAAAACTTCTTGGATTTTAGTCAAACTATGCACATATAAATGTTACAGTTGCAACCTTTTATCTTTTAAATGTATTTATCAGAGACATACTAATCAAGTTTCTTGTAGTTTTATTTGTTTCGTAAGCATATTATTGAAATTTATTCTGTTAAATCTATCACTTCTATCTACTTAGCCTTAAAACTGCATAGAACGAGAGAAAATGGTAAAAAGAAAACATATAACAGAAGATATGTCTCATATGCATAGTTCTAGAAATTAAAAATAAGATCTGGAAACATATGGTGCATATAGGATATTTTTAATATTTTAAGCAGATAAAGTTATTGGGCTAGATTTTGTGTGTTTAAAGTATATATGCTTGCCATTAAGTTAAAATCGCGCACCAAAATTTCAGAAACTATAGTAGAATTAAGAACCAATTATAAAAAATCTTAGCGTCAAAAAATTTGTAAATAAGTTTGTATATATTGAAAAACAATTTAAAATTATATATGCATTTTTGCGCTAGAAACGTAGACTTGCTACTAGAAGATCATCATAAGAATTCTTAGTCCATGAACAAATAAATATAAAAGCTAAAACAGGCGAATTTATAAAAAAAAATCTTCAAAATTTTTGAAGTAATTAGTCTTTTTATATTATAACAAGATAACATACATTTTCGAATAATTAGAAATAATTACCAATAATAAATCTTTACATATAAATCCAGAATTTAGTAAAATAGAAGACATGTGAAAATACATCGGTGTAAATAAAAAAAGATTTTATAAAATCATCATAAATTAAATCAAAAATATAAGCAGAAATATTAAAAAGGATTCAAATTATTTATTTTCCAAAATGTCAGGCATTTCGATTATTAAGACAAAAGGATCACTAAATTGGATGAAAAATTTTTTTTAGCATAAGAAGAAATTAAAACAGTTTTTTCGTTAAAAATAACGTGTGTTTGCAAAATAAAAAAAATTCGGGGGCAAGTTTGTATATAAAAGATAAAATTTGAGAAAAATATTTTTTAAAGAATGTATGGGCAGTAAAAAAACCAGTCGATAACATAGAGGAATATTTATATTTTTAAAACCACAAAATTTTTTAATAGCATAAAATAACAACGTACAAGAAATAATTGTAGAATGATAGTAGATAAAAGGTGCAATAGTTTTGAAATATCACTATCTATAAGCTTTTCAAAAACCAGTAATCTTTTTTTTATAAAAATAAAAACTCTACCATATGAATAGTAATGTAATTAACATGATCTGAGCAAAGCCTGTTTATCTTAAAAAAATCCAGATAAAGGTATTCTTACAGCAAGTAAACTATCCCTAATTTACAAGTTAAAAAATAAAACAGAATTATACTTAATAACATGTAATACTCATGCTTTATATAAAATAAAATTTACTACAGTTATTTTATAATTAACTATAAATATATAAAAATATTACCAAAAAATAATATTAAAAAGCCAGAAAAAAGTATATCATAGGTATGATTATGCTTGAAGAAGGTTAATAAATAACAGAGCGAATTTAAATATACGTCCGAAAGAATTATAATGACAAAAAAAAAATTCGCAATATAATTTTAATGATAATAGTTATTTTTATCACATTTTACAAGAAAATATTATAAAAATGGCTATATCAAGCCGTCACATTATATATAATTCTATCGATTCCATCGTACAATCCTTTTTTATAATTTTTTATATGTCATCATATAATTCTGAGGTTAGTTCTATCAAATCATCACTTTTTCTTGGGTAAGCAAAACTTAAGAAAACGTTATCAAGCTTCTTTTTATTTATAAAAAAGATCAAAGGAATTCTCTTCACACTATATTGTATATAATTTTGCATATAATATACAATTTCATAAGTTGTTTTGGACGAGATGGATGCACAGTATCATAAAAGATACCCCCGAAAAATAAAATTCATGAATCAGATCATAGAAAAAAATTAAAAATAAAAATTATGAAAGATTTTATATTATTACGCCGTGAAAACTAGTCAAAGCTGGATATTTGAAGAATACCCTGAGTTTAGGTACACTCTGCTCATGGAAATTCGCGCAAGTTTTTTTTTGATATAAAAACACAATTTAAAAAAAAAATATAGCCTCTTGCGACTCCTAACATCAAATTTGAGTGGGTTTTACATCATTACACCTATAAAAATAGCTGAAAATTTCAATAACTATATCAATCTGTCGTGTTCTACATACTTCTTATCTACTATCATATTTCTGCTCTTCTGTACTATTTATTATAGAATCAATATTTTCATTTATTGATAATCGGTAAAACAGAAAACCATGACAAGGTAACGACAAAGATAAACCATTGCAATCCAATCATGTCTCGAAAAAATTAAAACAAAAAAGTACAAAAACTACATTAGAGCAAACCAAATGAGACAGCAGAAGCTCTTATATTGCAAGCTCTCCTTATAAATCCCGTTACGCTAGAACTTAAGGATTCAAGAGGTATGTCTATATATCTTAGTGCGTTTTACAAAATACCGAGATTTGTATGATAAAGTCAATAAAACACTATACAAAAAGGTTCGATGAGCATTAAAGCCTACATCAACTTAATATGATTTAGAAAATTTTCACGACAAGGATGGAAGGAAAAAATCGATGCGGATTTTTAATGTTAGAGAATTAAAAGGGAAGATGAACAAGACCATGAAATTACAAATTAAAAAATATTTAGGTAATCTTGAATGATGCAAGAAAATAATCATCTTTACTTCAGCAGACCTTGATAAATAGAACATGATGCATTTCTCAAGAACTAGAAAGATAAGAATGAACAAAAAAGACACAAAAATTCTTATATGTGTGAAAAAATTGTGATTAAATGCTTAATTAAAAACGACCCACCTAAAAATATGGGCGAAGTTGCAAAACACTACAAAAAGATCAAGTAAAATACGAAAAAATAACGGAAAACGAATTAAAACAAGCATTTAAATGCATACAAAAATAAAAAAATGGATAATTTTACTATTATGAATAGTGTATATAGCGTATATGTATATAAAAGCACACATGTGTAAAAATAAAGTTTGTTTCATAAGAAAAATAAGCTGACAGCAACAAAAATTCCCCACAAAAAAAACATTGATAAATAATTGATAAATATCAACAATGAAAAAATAAGAATTTTGCAAAGCATTTAGTTCAGCTTGTAAAATGTTATAATTCACGTTAACGAATATGAATTGAACTATCAAGTTAACGAGCCTTTAGACCAGTATAGTAAAACATAAAAACATAAAAAAAAGCAGCTATAAAATAAATAATAGATACTTGACGAAAATAAAGATATAAGAATCAAACGAGTTTTGATTTCAAACTATACTTGTTTAATAACCAAGAATACAAAGGCTTATGCTTTGTATCATGTAATAGATATGTTAGTATTGTAAAAAAAAATTCTCATTAAAAAGCTGCTGGGCATGATGAAATCTAGAACTTTTATTATAGAAAAGCTGATTAGTCTCCACTCGAGTTTGTAAAAAATTGTGATTAATATTTTCTATTAGAACAACTATGAAAATAATTGGTTCTACACCGGTATTACATTTCATCCCATGAAAAAGGATGTAATACGAAATTAGAATTACGATACATTCTTTGCATGTCAAATTTACATAGACCTGCCACTAATATCGTCATTATTGGCAAAAAAATGGGATCGAATCAAGAAATCACCTAGCAGATATATAAATGGTATGAACTAAGGGAGCAAAATGCTCCAAGAGCAAGCACTCATATATTTAGCAGTTAAAAATCACCATAACAATATGCTTGTTGCCACATAGTTTATTCAAATTGGCTTTTGACAACTAGACGACGATTATATTTGAAGTTGTTATAAAAAACACAAACTTCGTAGACTTGAGGATGTATTTTATGCTTTAACTTATTGGAAACTACAACCTAACACATAGATTTAAAAAAGAAGCATTACAAAGATATTATCGGAGCATATGTTATCTTCAATATTATTTGTTTTATGTATGGATCCATTAAGTCCAAAAATAAACCCTAAATATCCGTCTATTTACGTTCCAGTAAACGAAAGCTCGAATAGAATAAATCATTTTGTCTGTATTTATGACTTTAAAATATTTGTAAATGACCATCAAAGTTTTGAAATGAATCCCTTATGAAGCTATTTTGTTTTTTACAAATATAGTTATAAAAATCAACAAAGAAAAGTCAGCAAATAATAACGTAAATTTTAAAGATCTATCTACGGTTATTAAAGGAAAAGACACATACAAATACCTCGGAATTTATAAAGATTCAAACACAACAACAAATCCACAAACCATTGATAAAATAAAAAATAGAATTATCATTAGGGTTAAGAATTTATGTAGAACAAGATTGAATGCACAAAATATTTCATAAAAAATAACAGAATGCGCTATTTCCCTGATAAACAACACAATGAGTAATTAAGCTCGCCACGGAAGATTAAAATAAACTTGATGATGATAGAACATATTTTTTAGTGGCTAAAAAATACATATTAAACCAGCAATAAAACAATGATTTTATTTAAAAAAACAATTTAATTGATTAGAGGGATTACTAACATAGAAAAGATGTTATTTTAATCAAAAAGATCACAAATTCAGAATCCATTTATCCAATAGCAATCCGCTAATCTTTAACTTCAAAAAGATAATGTTAAACGTTTGGAATTGATAAAAACTAATGTGGATACAAAATACTTATACAGATATTTATTTGAAAATACTTACTGCTAAACAGACTGTGATTTTATTGTGTAAAAAAAATAAGCATTTGCAACAAAAACTCTTATGCATATACATAAATTCAATACTTGAGATACTTAGTCTACAAATATATTTTATGTAGTAAAATTAAACTGGCAGAAGACAAATGATTCTTTTTCATAAATGAAAAAATTTAATATTTGGGGATAGATAAAAGTGCTCGCACCATAATGAATCTTATAAAACTGTTGACCACTTAAAATGTAGATGTATCAGAATTTTAAGTCATGATTACACATGAAAACACTATGAAATAGTATAATGATTAGATTTATTGATACAAGAAAATACAATTTAAAAAAAAACATAGAAAATCCGTAGAGACCCAGTGCAAGAAAGTATATATAATTAATTCACAGAAATAAAAGTAGAGACACTACGAAAAAATGACATGATTTAAAATGATGACCTAATATATAAATTTATGACAAGAAAATAATTGAATAACACTGTTAGAATTATTTATTACTAAAATCGATAGCATAACCTGTGTAGAAAACGATAAATTGACGAAAAAATAATCTCTTTCAATTAAACTGCCTTTGATCTATAAGTTTAAACCGAAAATGTTAATATATGTAATAACGTGGGATGCGGTAGTCTCTAAATTTTATAACAAAAACTTTGAAAACTTGGAATATTCAACCGATTCGAGCATATTTGCAAGCTATGGGAATAAAAAATACCCTTGAATGATAAGTCTTAGGAAGAAAAGGTAATCGAAGAGGTGGTAGCAGAGAAATAGAATGTTAAAAGGATTGATAAAGTTTGTATCAAGGATTTTATCACATAATATGCTTAGGAATTTGATTTTAAAAGCAACATTGACCCCTAAATATAATAAATAATATCATGGGTTTGTTTTCTTAGAGTGGGGTGGTTTGAAATATCCATAAAACTTATGTACAGAAGTATAAAATCATACGAGAGTAGAATAATAGATACTAGCATATCCACTTTACAATACACTTGCTAGTATATCTTATGCTACAAGAAGAGCATTTGAGCCAGAAAGATCAGAGAGATGTGCCTAAATATGCATTAAAGAGTTGTGCACTTTTTCTTATCGGCAGTCATTATCTCTGTAGATGTAATTTATAAATAAATTAACAGATAATAAAGTAATATAAAATCAAATTATGGGCCTATTTGATTTTATTACTTCTTATTAACAAAACTGAAGGTGAATCTATCAAACAGCCAAATATATACATCTTCGATTCTCGTCTCTTATCTACTATTTTATAGACCTTTTGTGTTTGAGTAATATAATTTGAGGGAAGACTGATATTAATCCTTATAAATTAATCAAGTATATTTGGGTTTATATGGTGAAGATGCACAAATAGCATATTATTTGTATTATGTACTTCGAAAAGCTTAGTATTTTTTTTAAGAGTATATAACTATAGGCTATGATGCAGTAAAATTAAAAGCTTTATTTGCTATAGAAAAGAAAATATTGACTGGCGATATAAATTAAATTTAGATAAATATTTTATTTTATTATAATAAAAAGACGGCGGCATTAACGCAACCATCATTTTCTAGAGGATGGGTGATTTAGGTATATTTTCCCCACACATTTATCATCCACAAACATTATCTAATTCACTCACATTTACTCTAATTATTGTCCCTTTTTGTGATATTCCAAGTTGTTTTCCAATCGAACTATTTTGATTTTTGTTTTGCATCAATTATTAAAAGATTAGAAGTAGCCTTTAGTTCAGAGTGACCTACATGTGCAAATTTATATCGCATGGCCATCGGTCGAATACAACGTTCATATTTTAGTGGTTTCTCGTAAAGCCTTCACCAACAAAACAAGGCTTTGCTACTACCCTTCTATATTGTTTCTTACTGGTGCTGCTGATTTATTGCACCACTAACTGTTTTTTTATATAACCACTAACAAGTAAGAATTCTGGGTGAGCTTTATCAGAATTTGAGTTAAGGTCACTTTTATCACGTTTTCTCTTATATTTCTTCATTAAGCACGATATTTTCTCCACGTCAATTCTTGTTGAAGAAATTT
Source organism: Rhyacophila brunnea (assembly GCF_057557595.1). NCBI lineage: Eukaryota > Metazoa > Arthropoda > Insecta > Trichoptera > Rhyacophilidae > Rhyacophila > Rhyacophila brunnea. The sequence goes on along the minus strand of NW_028232803.1, from coordinate 644,736 downwards.
ATTTTTTGACCATATAACTTAAGGCCTATTTTCTATATTTTGTGTTACTCACGAGCTGTTTCTTTTCTGCCTAAATGGTGTGATCTGGTGCTTTTCCATATTTTTTATGTGTGTTTCTATGTATCTGTTTTTGTGGCATTTTTAAATAGGGTGTTTAATTAACAAGCTATATTTAAATTGGAAAAATGAAAATGTTGGCGATTTGGTATATTTAAAAAATAAGTTAACGAGAATACTTGAATTATAAGTCTGGAGAATAAGAAGGTGAATTAATAAATATAATAAAGTAATGAATGGAAATGAGTATCGACTAACTCTGTTATAAAGAGCATTTTTAAGTGGATCTTATGTAAGATTAAATAGGTTGATTGTTTATAAACAAATAATATATCTAATTTGAATGAAAGTATGAAAGACATTTATTTCAAATAATATGAATTTTATCTATAATTCAATTTTGCATTTTAATTTAATATTTTTTCTATAAACTTAACATGATTGATTGCCCATGGGCACGTGATAAATGTACACATGGTATTATCATTCTTTTATTTATTTTCATTACCATAATCTTCAAACGACTTATTAGTTCAATATTTTTCCAAATTCCTTAGTTTGAATAGATGTCTTGATTTCGTTGTGACAACTGGGTTTTAAGCAATTTTTATGGCATGATTTACATGAAATTATAATACTGTAAATTATAAAAGCTAAAATAGATTATCGAATGATATTATTGATATTTAAAATAACAAACAGATTTGTAAAGAATTTTCTAGAAAAATGTATATTAAAATATCTTGTCTATTAAAATAACAAAATATATTCTAATAATTGAATGTTATAAAGCATGCATCACTGTAAAAATTGTAATATTTACAGCATCTTTTCCAAAATTTTATTGTGCGAAATATATTCAAAACCGTGTTAAATTACATTTTTTTTAAGTTATATAGCTTGGCCTATTTTTTTTTATTGAAAAAAAATAAAATTATTAGAAAATATTGTTTATATAATGTTTCCTTTACTATTTTTATCGACACTCTTTGTGTTATTTATTTAAATTCTAAGAATATTATTGATGTATACATTGTATCTTCTATTGATATCATTGCTACGATGAAAAAATGTAAAACTAAATTTATTTATGCTCAATTTCCCGTATCTTACCTATTTGCCTAATTCAAATGCCTTTTATAATTTTATATTGATTTTCAAGTCTTCTGGGCCATGGGTATGCGAGAAAATGATTAAAACTGTACTTTTAATGTTTTATTCATATACATTTAGAGCCATAAACCTATAAAATCATTCTTCTTGGATTACTCATACAGGTCTAAGTTATCATTTCTTGCATATTTGACGTATACAGTATCTTAATGAGCATTTATTTATTTATATGTATTTAACAAGTAAAATTTAGTCATGCTTTGCTTTTTAACACTATATTATATGACTCATATATATGAAAATCATGCTTGATATTTCTATAACTGCAATTAAAACCAATAAAGATAAAAGTCAAACCAAAAAAAAATTTTGTCACGATTTCATTATATGAAAATTAATAAAATGTCTGTAACTGAGTATGATGGTTTTTTTAATAGGAAAAGAATTTTCCTGTCAATATTTTCTCTAATATAGCTTGCAATAGCAGCTATTTATGCCTTCATCTTATAAATGACAAAAATTTTTTTATTTATGAAGTATTTATGCATATTTTTATATCGCATGGTAATATAAAAATTTTATGTTTTTGTAAATATTTATTTATATAGATTTGTTTATTATAATTTCTAAAAAAAAACTTTAATTTTAAAATTTATAAATTTCTTATTGTGAAGAAAGTTTTCTTTTTAAAATATAAAATTTTGGCATTGGTTTGTTTTTTAATTTATCTTTTTTTATTATGTCTAACTTTTTTTTCTGATAAAATACTTTGAGAAACTTATATAAAATATATGCAATTTTTCCTTTTCTTGATTATCATAAGTATCTCTTGTTTCATTTAAACCTAACAGTTCAATAATCTTTTTTTTTCTATGATTTTGTCTAAAAAAAGATCATACAATCAATAAAGAACAAATTTTTTATTTTAATAAAGTTTTGTTAAACCTTCCCTTATGTATATCAAATGAGTACTAAATCTAAATACTATTCCAAAAAGCATGTATTAATTAATCAAGGTTATATTTACTATAGCTTTTTTACAGAAGAAACTTGTAATATATCATTATGTGTAATTTGAAACAATAAATTTGTATTCTTAAATTTTTTTATTTATTATTTAAGTTTTTAATATATGCTTATTTATGGCTGAATATATAGTTTTTGTTCTCGTGCATGTCTTTTTTTGATTTCCTGTGGGTACAGCTTATAATACTTTCATACTTCTTCTTCCAGCAGAAGTCTTTTTAAATGCTTTTCAACCTTTAGAGATCTGTAATTGAAGTCTAAAGACAACCCAGAGTTTATGTAAGTGCCCAGATCAAGTTCGTGACTTTTAGTTCATTTAAGTTTCTCTTGTAGTGTTATGTGCCACCATTACAAAAAATATTTTAGTTGTGATAATTATTTTTAAACACCTATATTTTAGTATCGTCATATGCTAGCCGATAAAACATAATTTTATGTACAGGGAACGCTTTCTGGATATTAGATACATGTCACGCTTGTTTCTATAAGAGTGCTACAGTTCTTCTTACTGTCATATAAGTAGAGAGATTATCATTTTAGCCCTATATGTTTGCTTTTTATTGTTAGAACTATCTTGATCGTCACGAACATGTATTCCCATCATTTCTTATGGGTTGTTTAAATATTTCATGGGTTTTTTGAACGAATTGTTGTAAACAAATCTTTAGAAAATTGTGTATATAATTTTTCTTCTTGTATACTTCCAAGCATTTTTACATCTCTTTGCTATTTTTAAAACTTTTAGAAGATTCTTTACTGTGTTTGGATATTTATCTTTCAATGTTGAAAATGTTTTAATCTTTTATGAAAAATGTAAGCTTATATAGATAGTCTATATTTTCCTATGATAAGACAATTTGAGGTAAAATGTTTTTCGATTTTTGAGTTCTTGAGCACTTTGAAAAAAATTCTTGTTGCGTTTTATAATTAATTAACAAAAAATCGACTTTTCTTTTTAATTTAGGCACATAAAGATAATAGCTAGCTATACGCTCATTACATTTAAAAATGTGTCTAATACAAAGTGGTTTGGGTTTCAATTTTCTGTTTGTGTAATTACTGCGTATCTATCGATTATACATTATCTTGGTGAAATTTATTAGTAAATGGCTTAGTATCTAATAATTTATTAGTTCTATTATTGTGCACACTCATTTCTATGCATATTTGAATGTTTTTTCTTAATTGAAATTATGCTGATGTACTATATTATATTGCGTCTATATATATATATATCTTCCTGCTCTCAGAGGTCTAGTTTTTTATGCTACTGTAAACGCAAGTAAAGTCTAATTTTTGTCTTCTATATATAATGTGCCTTTATAAATAAACTTTTCTATATTTCTGTTTTCTATAAAAACTAGCTGGCTGATTTATTCACAATAAAAAGTTGAATTTGTTCATATAAATTTTCATATATTTGACCTTTGTTTTCTACATAAGTTTAAACATTTATTTATATGCTTATATACTTTTTTTTAGCATTTACTTCTCTTATTTACAGGCTAACTGCTACATATTTAGTTTTTCATGTTAAAAAAATTTAATCAAAAATCACAATTAAAAAAAGCTGATAAAATAGCATAACATACATCGCGCGATAAGGTATTATTGCTCTGAAAATTTATATACACAATAAGAACAGCAAAAAACAGGACTGTGTTTTTTTGTATGGTTTGCAGTTATTTGTACGTTATAAGAAAAATTTTCATTTTATAGTAGAAAAGGTCGCGAAATAATGATTTATTTTATCTGAATATATTTAAAATTGTTAATTTAATTATAATCAAATATATTATCTAAGGATAAAGATGTGATGAATCAAACCTTTGGATTGACCAAAACCCTTATATTATTAGGTCTCGAAACAGGAGGGGTATTGAAATAGACTTTGGAGAGGAGAAGATAGCCGAAAGTATATATACAGTGTACGCACAGAGAATTCAGCAAGCTGTGTCTGAGAACAAAAAACCATAATTACGACTATAAATTTAGCCAATAAATGCAAAATAAAAAAAAAGAAAATTAATTAAGAGAATGTAAAACGAATGAACAGGATGTCTAAACTAAATCGAGGCACAAATAAAAACCTCTTTATTGTGAAAAAACATTGAATTAATAAGTCTGAAAAGAGGAGAGGTATTGATAAAGATTTTGGAGAGGAGAAGATAACTGATGGTATAAATACGCTGTTTTGCGCAGGGAATCAAACAATTTGGGCTTGAGAACAAAAACAAAAAAAATAAAATTAAATTAAGTTGATAAGAAAAATACTCTTGCTAAGCCAATAGAATAGTATTATTTAACTTTAGCGCTATTATTTTACCTTAAAAAAAGTAATATAGAAACTTATCCTAACAATCTTTAAATTTTAACTTTGCGTTTTAGATATAAAACTGTAACTTAAAAAAAATTCGAGGTTTCTATCAAAATTCAGATATATATTCTAGAAATGAAAAAAATTAAAATTAGCTCTTTGTAGATATAGTAACAAAATTCAAATGGTTAAATAAATAATATATTAGACAGGTTCTATCGAATTTTTAATGATCTAAGTCATAAAAAAAACATCTAAATTAAATTATTCGATTAAATCTTTATCATATATTTATTCTCAAATTATTTAAGCCTAAGAAATGTTTTAAATTATGCTGGCATAAATTTTTTTTAAAAATCATATTAAAATTTTCTTTTATTGAAGATCAAACATCTAACATTTGATGAGAGTATGTATATACGTGAAAAATATATTATATCATGCTAACTCTCATCAAAAGCAATAATTTTACACCAAATTCTCTACTATTTTTGCAATATTGAATTAGAATCTAAAATTCATCATTTAAAATTTTAAATCTCTAACTTCAGATATATTTTCTAAAAAAATATTCCTAGCCATATTTGAATTTTTTCAATAGTACACACATAATAATCTATACAACTGGCTAGAATAAACGCAATGGAACAAGCGAAAGAAAGTTTGTATATCATTAGAGCGTGAATTTGTCAATTTTTATATTTACATGTATTTTATAACTAATTAAAAAAGCTAGAAATAATAGATTCTGTCTTTACATCGGATTAACTCTGATATTTGAACGCTTTTTTTTATTCAAATATTCTTCGTAATTGTAGAATGATGATCTAATATAAGCATAATAAAATAAAAAATAACTCAAATGAAGAAATATGTGATAAATACAACTATAAAACATTTTTCGGATTTCTATCCCGCTTAATATATCGAAGCTTTTTTTTTGTTTTTTTATAAATTAATTTCAATTTTATCAATATATTAATATGAACAGATTGTGTGATATAATGTATGAAGTTGACTATATCAATGCATTTTAGAGTCACTTTCTTCGCTTTATCCTCAATGATTAATCTTCTTATCTTGAGACTTTTCGGTTCAATCGTCTTTCTTAATTCTATTGTAATTTAGAAAGCATTTTATGCTAGTTTACGAAAAAATCCTTTCAAATTAATTAAATCATAATATCCGCGGATTTTATTATTTTGCCACAAGCCTAAGTAAATTGCATAATAAGAGCTGGATTTTGCTATGTAATTTTTTTTGATTAATCTACTTCATAAGTAGAATACTAGTTACGTCCAACAAAAAAATTCGCGCGAGGAAGATGTTTAGTGCTGTTATAACATATCGAATATGAAATGATCTAATTAAAAAAACACATGCTTCTGTACTAGAAAGTCGCGTATAAAAAAATTGTGAATGAATACAAAATTGAAATCTATATTCTTTTATGATGCAGATTTCGATTCTATAGGATTTCTAAATATCTATTAGGTAAAAATATGCGCATTTTGATATTATACACGACCATTTTGCCTGGAATTTATCGGGAAATAATACAAATGCTTGATTTACCTACAAGAAACACATTATGAAGAAAAAAGACCACGGAATGACATTTTCAGATAGAAAAATTTATATAGGATAGAGAATAACCTTTCTTATATAAAAAACCAATTTTACAATTCTATGCCCAACACGAAGAATTTCAAGTTAAACTCCCAGATTAATAGTATTCTATTTGACTTGCCAAATTATGCTGCATTATATATGAGAAGTACATTAATTAAAAGCATATCAAATAAATTTCATCATAAAGACTTCAGGTATTGATATATATGCAAGTATGCTATTGTAAAAGTTTAATTTGTGTATTAGATCTTACTTATAATTAAATTAGGGGTTTCCCAGGCTCATAACGGACTTGGAAATCAACATATCGAAAATAAGACGTCGCATTTGGCCAATAAAAATTATTACATCCGTTTAATTTATAAATTTCTTGCTTAACATACATCACAGATATATGAAAGGCTGAGTACATTTTATAGTGGTTTTTATCGCTTGTATATTAAAGATGATTTCAATAAAAAAATGATATAAATATTCAGATGCTGATATTTATCTGAGTATCAAATTAATATTCCATGTATAGTTTTTTATATATTTTAAAAAGTCAATAATTCATTATTTTTTAGCGTATTAATAGTGGTGAATATATATTTACTTTTATCACAGAATTCTTTTTATTTGAAGATAATAGTTTGTAGTGAAAGAATTATTATATTTAATAGAATAGAATGATGCATAAAAAGCCGAAATCATAGATAATAAATGTTTATATTTATAATTATTATGTGAAATTCTTAATCTGGATTTAATATTACTTATATTTTGTGATAAATACTGTCATTTAAATTCATAATATAGTAAAAAGATTTCTTAGTAATAAATATTTCACTTCTAAAATCATTTTATTTTATTATTTTTTCGATTATACAAATTTAAATCACATTAACTGATATATATATATCCTAAGTAAAAAATATTCTCTAATAGTTTTTCATGCTTAATGAATGTATTTAATAAAAAATTTTAAGAGTCCTGTTTTGAAAATGGTCTGAATGTCTATAAAAAAACCATTTTATTCTTAAACAAACTGTAAAGGGAAAGAAAATTTTGAAAGATAAAAAAATATCACTCACAAAAACACAATAAAGATGTCAGAAATATATGGAATGTATTTTACTATAAATTTAACTTTTACATCTATTTAAAAAATCACCTTTCGAAAACTTTATATGCATATAAATTGTAAGCTTTCAACCATAAATAATTTGAAATTTAATGATTTTGATATATTTATACAAATATTTAAATATTTTCACAATTAAATATTTTGTTTCCATGATCATTTTGTTTATTGTCTTTTGAACTGGTGATATTTGTATATTACCTTTATATTTGAATGTAAATAAATTGGATGGTAATTTATGTGAAATCATGATTCTTTGCCGCATTAACTAATTTTGTATTTAAACTCATAGATAAATACGAATTTTTCAAAATAAAAATATTTATGACCTTATTTATGCAAACTTTATATAAAGCAAGGATATAAATTTTATTAGATTATATAATATATTTGTGGCATTTTTATATCGAAAATATTATTCATTCAAATGTACCTTTTTATAATATACTTTGGGATTCTGATAAAAAAAATTAAACGTATTCGCATGAAGATATCGTGTGAATAGATGCTCACACAAATAATTAAAATTCATATAAATACAATTAAAAAAAGTCACATATTACTAATTCCAAAAAATTTATATCCAGTGGTCTAAGGAATTAGATACAGTTAAATAAATAAAAACTCAGAATTAAAGACTTATAACGTGATTAATAAAGGTTAAGAGTTACAATAAATCATAAATAGAAATATAAAAATTATTTATAAGTTTATTTTAACTGGCATAATACATTAATTACAAAAGGAAGGGGAAAATACATTTTAAACCTAAATACTAGTCTTAATTTATCAATATTTTAATTTTTGACAATTTTAAAATGAAACAAATTGCATCTATATGATACTTATGTGTTTAAAAATCAGTCAGGCGTCAAACAGGATAGCCCTGGTAAACGATGTTTTCGCCTAAATTTATTTTATATTAAAAAATAAAATTTTAATTTTGTATTATTTAATTATTAAAAAATAGAGAACTTCATAAATATTTTATTTCAGCGGCAAAATTTTTTTCATAAATACTGGTTACACGAATTTTTGCGTTATTAACAAAAATTATTTTGTATAATAAATATTTTTTTATATGGAGCTAAAACCAAGTGAATCATATTCTGTATTTTAGTGCTTTTTTTTATTGGATCGAACATAATATGATCACCTCACGACTTCCTTTCAATATTTTTCTATTTGTATTATCGCATAGATATTGAGCAGGAGCTCCAAGAAGATGTAAGACATTAGGATACTTCTAAGAGTAATGGTGTGATGTGTATGCGTAAATAAATTAGAATTAAGAAAAAATTCTTTATATATAATACTAAAATTAACGCATATAGAATAAGATACAATATATTGCCACGTTGGAAATTTCAATTTGGTTAATTCCTTTTAAAGAATTAATTAAACATAAATGCGTGTCACATTCTTGTAGATAAAAAATTAAATGTAATTATGGCAATTTTAAAGTACATTTTTATGCATAAAATCAATAAAAAAATTGGTTTGTTTTTTAGGATTTGAATCTGTGTCTGCTAACATTTTCTCATAGTTTTAGAATTCTATGTTCTTTGCGTTACCTTTAAATATATGCCATATTTTTAACTGATTCACATCGAAAAGGTTTAAACGGCACGAATATGAAATTCGTTAAGTGAACTTATAAATTTTGCATGTAATAGCTGTTCGAAACTTGCTGATATATACCATAGAATGTTAAATCGTTTGTAATCCAAACAATAGCTGATACATATAAAAAATTTGTGTATTATTTTATATAGTTTAAATATAATGACGTTTTTAACATTTTATAATCTACAAACCAAATTGAATCATTTGTGCTTAATACAAACACATATATGCTTACATTTTATGAATTTCGATTTTTATATATATTTTAGAACAAATTTAATATTTAAATTAGGCTTTAAAATAGAACAATATAAATGAGACTAACTCTAAAAATGGCAACATGAATATTTTCCCACAAAAAAAGCAATTATATTAAGATTTTTTATATATAGCCAAAATAATTTTAATTTGCATCTCGATATAAATGATCTTCATTTTTAAAAAAATTTAATTTGTTATTATAAACTATACTCGTTATTTTTCTTTGTTCACTCAATCATGCAAGAACTGTTTTCAAATCAATCTATGATCAATATCCCTTATTTTCGTCTATTTTATGCGATAAATAATATTCATTGTTATTTTCAACTATCATATAAATAATGACAATAGAGTTAACTGTTCGTTTAAATTGTTTATCGTTTTATTTTATTCTATAACCTTTTTATGATATCAAATCAGAAAAAATTTGGATTATTGAAACTTTATGTTTTATTGAAACCTTAGTAATTCACCATATATCACCAACTTTCACTATAAATCAAAAAAAAGTCTATGGTTTAATGTACAAATAGAACTCCAAGTTTCCTGCCTTAAGAGGCGCAATGTCGACACTTCCAATTCTATATATATTACACATGGTAGTTAGTTATCCGAATATCTTGAGTAAAGACATGGGTAATTCTTCTTTATCAGCATCTTAAAGTTGGCGATTCTTCATTCATAGGAACAGTATATTTTTCAATTTCTCCTTTTCATATGTTCACACTTGCCGATAGTCTAATTCTAGTTTTAAAGCTTGCAATCAGATTTTGAATATTGTGTATGAAAATGAAACCGATTACTAAAATCAAAATGCATTCGTTTGTATTCTGTCATTTCAATGGGTTAACATAATTTGTATGAAAAATAAAGGATTAAAAGCCCTTTGAAAAGAGATTCTGCCAATTATTCGTTGTGGTCATCACCTGAATATCCAGGACTTTTTGTTCCCAATAATCTATTGATGATAATCTTCAATATTACTAACAAACCCACATATTGATATAGTTAGAAAAATAACTATATATTTTGAAATGAATCATTTGCTTTTTATTTCCATTGATATTATGTGAAAGACCAATAAACATTCCTAGAAAGACTTCAAAATATATTAATAGAATGTTATGTCATATAGTGTACAGCTTTTTCACGAATCATGATACTATGAAGTACAGGCAATAAGAAACACAAACCTGGGGTTCTATTTATTAATATTATTCACATGGATTTTTATATGAGATTTAAATTTCTTTCACATTTGAATGTCTTATTCATGTGCTAATACAGCCTTCTACATTTCATTTTAGCTTGATTAAAATAATTATGATTGAAAATTTGAATTCTAATGAAGTATCAAAGTACAGTTGGTTGAGCTTAATAGTCAATTATTGAATCTGGAAATATTTTGTAACTAATAATTAAAATTATGTATCAACAGGCTTATAGTTCTGTCACTGGATTAAAAAGTACACATAGTAATTTTTTTTTATTGCATGATTAACTTTAGAAATATATTATCCTAGCATATTTCAAATATAGCAAAAATGAGAAACGGGCCTATTTTGACTGGAATTTAATATTATTTAAATATACATGCATATTATTCTGATCATTGCAATGAAGATATAAAATATGTTGCATCTTGTTAATGCATTACTATAAATTTAATTTTTCATATCATTAAAAACTAAGAAAGCCAGTTAATATGTTCTTTTAAAAAGTGATTTAACTAAAAATTAAATTAGAAATGGCAATTTTGTGAATTCTTTAATGCTGTAAACTATAAGACGACAGAATCCAAATTAGAAAAAGCAAAAACTAGTTTTCGATATTATGTATATATACTATAATTGTAATGTGTTTAGAAATGTATACATCAATAAAGAGAATAAATAGGATCAAAAAAAGCAAAATTCAACAAAACTTGCTAGGTTTATGGTGCTTCATTAAATAATGGAATATTAAGTATTTTTTTAAATATTACAAAAAACTAAAGATTGAAAAAATATTAATCATATAAAAATATTCATATAGATTATATAAAATTTGAGGTGGATTTCCTTATTTTCATTTATTTATTCGTAAAATTTGATTTACGAAAGTTTGCTATAATTAATAAAAACTTTCTCGCTTGTCAGATGTACCTCGAACTTGATCCTTCAAACTATCTGCGACCAGCTCATTCCCGTGGATTAGACTGTTTTTACAGGCAGTAGTCGATAAGGTGGGAATGTATTTTTATTTACTTGAATTCACCGATAAATTATGCTAATCAAGTCAGCAACTACCCACATCCATGCTATTCGGCGCTACATATATTCAATGTTCGGACACTTGATGCGTTTACACACATTCACCTAATTTTTGTCAGCATATCAATCTTATTTTGGGTTTACTTTCTAGTACGACGGCCTGCCTCCATGCGAGAATTATTCATTTCAGTTTTTCATGAGAATTCGGTAATGCGTTGCAGTTGAAAAGAGGCCGCCTTCTAATGTGTTTTACACCTAAAAGCCGACTGCACCCTAGTTGATCAAAAAATGTAAATAAAGTGAATATAATCTATAAATATGATTTTTATCTAGAAATTTCAAAAGTGAATAAAAATTAATCATATAGATTCTTTTAGTAAAAGTTGTATATTTATTGAATCTATGGATCGGATTTGGAGATTAATTTTTTTAAATTCTGGGAATTATTTTCGCATGTAATCAAGCTGTTCCACAATATTCAAATATGAAAATATTTTTTTTGACAATAATTTCAAGTTGATAAGATTTATAGGAGGTTCACCTATTTTAATGCGTAGTTTCCTCTTATTTACGGCATTTAAAAGAATCAAATTGCACCAAAATCTTAGTTTTAAAATATAATTAGCACTTTATATTGTATATATAATAAGCTTAATATTTTATGTCTGAATTTTTATATAAAAGCCATTTGAAAGCATATTTGGATTTTGATATGATTCTAATAGTAGTTTATATGAAATATAATGATTTTTTGTGGGAAAATATCATCGAATTTTTACTTTAGCTGAAATGACACATTCTAGATATAGCTTACGGGTAAAAATTTATTCTTCAAAAAATAAAGATTCTTATTATAATTCATAAAAAAAATTCCTTTAATATATTTTAATTTTTGCGTTTTAATGCTATATTTTAGTGTCAGGTTATATAAATACTTAGCATAAAATATTATATTAGTATCTTTTTTTGTTTTTAAACCAGTTACACACTAATTTAATATTTTCATCTACAAGTCATGTTAGTTATTGAGCCTGTAAAAAAATTTAAAAACGCAAACATATTCAGATACCTTTGAATTATATTTTATACATTTTTTTGACCTAATAAATAATAAGATTCTAAAATAAATTGTACTAAAAATAAAAAAATATAGATTTCTAATAGTTATACTTACTTTATTTATTATACAATCAAAGTATTTATGAAAAATTATTGCACAAATATAAGATTTTAAGATTTTAGGTGAACGAAAAATCATGATATAATTCAAATTGTATCCATAAGTACAATAAAAAGATGTTAGATTTAAGAGCATTTTGCAAATTTTTTATAATTTACTATATTAGACAATCAAAAATATAAAGAATTTAAGATTATAACAATTAAATTCATTATTTTAAATTTCGTTTATTACGTCGTCAGACAAATCAGTAATTAGGCCACAAATATATGTGATTGGAACGATATAATTTAATCTTTATATAATAAAAAGAATAAATATATTCATCTATGCAAGAAATAGGGAATCATTATACATAAAAAAGGTATATTTTACTTTATAAAGAATCCTAATTAGGTTGTTTATATCCTGTTAAATATGTACTTATATAAAATAGATGCAATTGTATTAAAGCACTTTATAAATATATATTAAATTAAGCACCAATATAGCATCGCATTTCAAATTAAATATGTTTATCATGATAAATTACATCTTTCTAGTTTTTCAAATAGTTAATGCAACAGTTCTAACATTTTAATATAATATAATCATTTAAAAGTCTTTACGATTTTTTTAAAATGAACAAAATTATTCTGATGGATTTTACGCAAATATTATGGAAATTTTATTATCACCCCTAGATTTTCATAAAATGTAATTTTTTATTGAAGAAAGATTCAGTCTCGGCCAAGGTAAAATTTTCTTAATAATACAAAATAGAAATCGTGACATGGTATTCAAACAAAGCAATTTTTAAATATATATCGACGGATAAGAACATATACTTATTGCGCATATTTTCCAAAAGTATAAATAACATTATAAAATCAAAATTTTCAATTTAAAATTTACTAGATTTAAACCCAAATTAGAATAGTTTAAGTCTGAAATTATAATTTAAGAATTTTGTGCATAATTTTTATTCTACTGTAATTTCGAATATAATTCCAATAAACATTGCATTCAAATTCTTTTGTAATTTCAGCCATTAAAGAATAATAAGAAGACAAGTATTTTTCTTGTTATAAATATGTATTGAATCAAATTTAAGTCCAGCAAAATTTAGGTTCCATACAATTTTTGATGTATATTTAAAAAATTAAGACTATATTGTCATGTTAGAACGCATTTATTTTTTATATATCACACAAACATTCATTTCTTCTTTCATATATCTATAAAATAAAAATTAGATGTGTGCAAATATAAATACGAATGATATAGAGTTATAATTTGTTCTTTGAAGGTAAAAACCGGCCATTTATACATAATAGATCAACTAAGACCTGTATTTAATTAGGCAAAGCACATTTACGTTTTCTTAGATAAAATAAAATAATTATTTTTCTTATTTATATATAAATTTCTATTTAGTAATAATTGACTTGTATTGGTTTTCGTTTTGTTTAAACTACTTTGTAACTGTAGTTTATGGCTCTGAGTGTGCCTTGATATCTTTATTTCGCAATTTATTTTTAATATATATTATTATAATATATTCATAACTTTCTGTTCTTTCTTTATTTATGTTTTTTTAGCTCTGACACATAAGAAAGTATTCTCTTACAGTTTTATTGTTTAGTGGATATTTAAATCTTCTTTCAATGCTTGTGATTTCTTTTTATTTTTTAAATCTTCATGAATGCTTATGTTTCTGTAATTTAGATTTTCTCAATTTTTCAATGTTTGGCTATAATTCTTACAGTTTAAAGAATAAAATCCAAACTTATTTATAAAACATTAGATATCTATTTATTATGCGAAACCTATTCAAGTGATAAATATTTTCTTCAAAGATCAATGTTTGTTCTACTTCAATCAATAATTTTAAAATATGTATATTTGTCTATGTCTAATGTTTTATAATTCTGATCTGGATCGTACCCGTATCGGTCTTTAAGAATAAATTAAAATTTGTAGCATTCACATACACGATTTTAATTTCGAGGGTCTTTCAATGATGTTTTCCAACAAGCAAATTCTTTGACGTTTTTATTGTTGGCATGATAATATTTAATTTAAATCATGATAAACGAATGTTTATTTATTAGACACATGAATGTTTGTGATTTCTAATTTTGTAAACTTATATATTCCTTTTTTGGACTACTAAGCATCAATCAGGTTGATATTTAGATTTTCAATTTCTTCTGACCCCATGTTAGTGATAATATTAGTTTTACAATCATGATCTGTTTAAATCAAATCATCAGGCTTGATTAATTACTAGATATATAATTTTCTATTTTTACATGTAAAAACTCATTATATCATGACTTTACAGCCACATCCATATTTAAAAATAAATTAACAGTGTAGATTTTGGGAATATATTTTTATTTTTAACCTTTTCCCATCATTTCATTAAACGTATATTTACCATAAAGATATATTTTTCTTTTTTTCAGAGGATATTATTGCGCGTTATTACAAGATATCTTATAAAAATTTAAAAAATTAGTAAATAGTAACACAATTAATATAATGGTAAATTATAAATTAAGAATCCTTAATTAGTGATTAAAGGTTTGAATAAACTTCACATAAGGTATATAGGCATATTGAAAAAATTATAATTTTTGCCCTCTGCTCCTAAGCAATATAGAGCCTCTGTAGCATGGCCTGGGAATAAAAGGCAAACAGATTTGGAAATACAACATAAAACAGCTACAAAAACCTTATTCAAATGAAAAATTTAAAAGCAACTAAATATAGTCATTATTGGTATGATGAATATTTTTATCCCAAGAATACCCCATATGAATTACTCGATACCATAGAAAGTAAACAGATAAAATAAATATCGATTGTACATGGAATTTCAAAAAACCATCATCGACTTATAAAATATCTATCCCTAGATTAAGTTTGATTTTTTTTGTTTGGATATTAAAATGAATAATAATATGCTTCTAGTTGGACAGAATTTTCTATTAGAAATGCACAATTAGCGAAAAAATTCAATTTTCTAAAATATATATACCTATATTATTGGTCATGAAGACCTAGATTTCCCATTTAAACTGCTTATTTGGCATTAGATTCGCATATAAACGTATTATCATAAAAAATCGGTTATCTAATGTGGAAGATGTAAAAAATCATCACCCTTTTTCTTTCTTTTTTATTATTTTAACATTTGACATAAGTATACAAATAAGAATCATATACAAAAGAAACCGGTTTTTATGCATAAAATCCGGATTTTTTATGCACTATTTCTGTATATAACCGAATATAAAATTGTAAATGTCTGCATGTAAGGTCAAATAAAACAGTAATTATAACAAACGGTGTATGCCGTAAGGTTGATTTATTGGCCATCTAAAGTATTCATACAATAAAACTATACATTTTAGTACAGTTTGGAATTTAATAGAGCTATTTACCATAAACTGTATCTTTTTGATTTCATTCGTATATGTTAGATATAAGTGAATTTCTTCCTGCTCATAAGCATGTTCTTTTATGTTTATATTATTATATCCTTATTTTATGAAAATTTAATTTGTTTGCATCTATTCATTCAAATTTTTTCGTTTATTTCTAATGAATCTGTGTTTTTTTTCATAATTATGGATTCATCAATGGTTTTTTTATTTATTCTTTCTAATATATTAAATAAAATTCATTAAATAAATATTTTAATGTGTGTGATTTTCTTTCTTTATGATATTCATAAATATACTTTAAGATGGTTTGCTTATTACCTTACAAACATTACTTATGTGCAGAATCGCTTGTAGAATCCACCCTTAATTTTTTGTTGGCCATAATTATTATAGATTAGAAGCTTTTTGAATGAGACAGTCGATATTTCGAAAGGAGTGTATAAGATTATACTTTTCGTACGCATAATGAATATACTTTTATTATATTCTATGCAATCTATATCTTTACTGGAAGATAAGGGTTCCTTTCATATTCTAAAAAAGATCGGTAGACTAAACACCAACTTTAAATAAAATCCTATAAAAAAAGTGTAATAAATTTATTTCAAATCTAGAAACATTAATTATCATACACGAAATTTGAATTCATAGAGTGGTAACCATGACCACCCATCAAAGCACCGCACTTAAAAGCCCTAAAATTTATAGGTGTAATAATTATTAATAATGAAAAAAAAATCTAGAAAATGCAAAAAATTATACTTGGGTTGTATTTAAATCTATTTAAATGTGTTTTTCAAGGAAAATGAAGAATTCTCTTTAGAAATATTCGTTTTAATTCCTTGTGTTTCATTATATTCAAACATTACATAACACTTCTAATTATAATCTAATAATTTTACAATTTTACCCCCATTCAATTATTTGTGCGCATTTTTCTGCATGAAATAGAATTCTCATTTCCTATTATACGACCTATGGTGTTTGTTACAAAGACCTCCCATTTTACAAAAAAAAAATGTTTCTATTCTTGCTTTCGATTTGAACATAGTATGAAGCATTGGATGCACGTAGATACATTTAATTTAAATTATATCATTATTGTTATAATTTTTTTGAATATTCTTATTTTTATCTAAATACCAAGTTTTAAAGTAGAATCTATATACATATATTTATATTTTTTTGTGGTTTTTCGGCAAGGTATATATGTATATGTATAATTTTTGATATTGTCATGTATTAATAATTGATTCCCATGTATGGATAAAAATATAAAATGTTACAATGGCAAATAAAAAAGAGCATCAATACAAATGATGAAATCCGTACAATGCATAAGAGTTTCGCTTTTAATATATTGAAAAATCCACATAAATTATACTTTTCTGAAAAGTCCTGCAAAAATTTCAAAAACATAATAATATGTAAATGCTTGCAAAAATCTATGATTTTAATTATTTAGAATAAATAAAATATAAAAAATTTGTTGAAGGAATTCCGATTTTATACTATTAAAAGTGAATTCTAAATTTTAACTTCTAGTTACGTGTAAAAATTGATATTTATGAACAAAGCCGCATCATTATATATAATCTTTCTTAAGCGATACTATTAAAATGACGAAAATACTTTTTGATTAGAAGTGCATTCTCATAGCCATGTGAAATAAAAAAATAAACATTAATATCCGTAATAAATTAATAATCTAGGTATAATTTTGCATATATCGCTGGACTGATCGAATTAAGTTATATGAATAGAAGACCTATCTTTGATTTTTTTGCTCAAATATAAAATTAATATTGCATATAATTATTTATCGCCTTTTTTTAGTATTTAATGGACTAAAAGACTACATTGTGTTTGAATTTACTTAAAGAATAACATTAGACCTTATGCCATATTCAAGCCCGATACTTTTTTATAAGATGAGAATATATACTATGCGCCACAATAAAAACGCATAATGATTTTCATAGCATTCAGTGTTTGTAGCATGATTTAAGCCGATTTCATCTCTTGATGCCGCAGAGAGCTCCAAACTCTGGTCGAATTATCTTGAATCGGAGTGAAATAACAATATTAACAGAAAAACACCAAAGCTTAATTCGAACATAAAAATTGAAAACATGTTTTAAATAATAGAAAAAACGGACAAATTCACTTGAAATTTAGTTTAATCTTATCGGTTCTGTTTTTTTGTAGTATTTTTGATATATCACGTGGTATAGATTCCAATATAAAGTATGCATAAGGTAAGAACAAACGGCTCAATTTATGAGCGAATAAGGTTTTATTATTCAGTTTAAAATATAATGACGAAACAACATTTTTTAAGATAAAACCATTCTATAAAAATCACTCGATTCTAGGTGTTTGATTGATATAGATGCATGGTATTGTTACAAGAAATTATTTAATCTGTTTATATTTGTTAACATATATATAATTTTAGTTTTTATGGCTACTGACTATCATTTTTTTCGAAGAATTTTAAAACTACGCTAAGAAAAACAATTTAGGATTATTTATTGCCTCTTTGTATTGTAATTATTATAATAAATTTCCAAGAGTAAAAAAATAAATATAAATTACGGACACATAGATGCCCATGAATCATATGAATACACATGAAGCGAAGCTATTTTTAAGTTAAATAAAAAAAAATATATATTATTTTTAGAGTAAATTAATCTATTTTTTAGCCTTAATTTATATCCTTTTTATCTAGATCATTTATTTATGTTCTTGAAAGGAAGTTGTTAATTATAAAATGTTTAATCTATAATTTTCGTAATTTTTAATTCCAATAAAATATTCGGTGGTCTAAATTTTCAATCTTTCATTTTAAATTATGGTTTTTTTATTGGTGGCCAATTGCCATCAATGCCAAATCAAACTAAGTAGAATATATCCCCCTATATGTTGTTTACGGTTATGTCATAAAATTCTTTTTATTTATTAAATATTGAAATTATGTATTTTATGACGAAAATAATGGAAATATATCACAAGCTCTGAACAAAACAGTGTAGATAAAAGCTAAAAAAATTATAAAATTAGCATTTTTATTTTCTTATTACAATTAATTTTTTTGTATATCTGAATATCGAATAACAAAATATATATTACGAATTTTTTATAACAAAAATGCGTTCAAATTTGAAATAAATAAATTTCCTGATAGATTAAAATTTAACTAAATACAATCATACATCCTCTAAATTTTAAGAATAGCCGCAAAAATTTAAAAATATATAAAAACTTAATTTTTATCTAGATTTAGAAATGAAAGAAAATAGATGTATTTTCACCAAATTTTTTATTATATATTAAAAACATGGAGAAAAAGGTCTATCTCATATTTTTTTACGTTTAAATCGTCTGAAATAAGAAACGAGTCTTGGAAAAAATGTAAAAACTCAAATGACAAAATTGTTATAAAATAGGAAAATTTTCTTGAATATTTTATCAACGAATATATAATATCTTTGTTAGAAAAAACTCACCGTATTGTATAAATGCAAGAAAGATAACAAATAAGGCACAAAAATAATTTCCATATCAAATACATGATTTGAGTGTTTTTAAATAAGCAAAAAATACAAATAACAACTAATTTACGAATTTTTGATTTGAAAGTTATAATTTTCCTAAATCTTGCAATAAATATCAAATATTTCAAATCGCTACGATCTAAAAAATTTATATATTTTGAAATTAATAAAAGAGTTTTTTTGTTCGCTTAAAAAACCCCAATTATTTTTAATTGAAGATTAAAAGTTAATATTTTCTCAACCAAGTATATATAACTGAGATCACCAGTAAATATTTACTCAAGTCTCACAATAGTTATGTTGAAGTTTCTATATAAGAAAAACGAAGAGTGTTGGGTTTTTTTTAATTTAGGTATTATCAGAACTAAAAATCTAAAACACCGACCTATTTCGTAACATTTATGTCTGCATATATAATATTCTTATTAATTATTTACATCTGATTAAGTATCTTTTATTTTGTAGAAAAAATTAAAAGTATATTTATTCTTAAAACCGTTTTTATTAGATATTATATGCTATAAATATGTAGATTGGAACTCTTAAAAGAAAAAATCACATCAAACTGTATCATACTCAATTTTAAAAATCTTTTTATTATCATTTCGCCTAAATATATACATATGTCATACACAAATCTATTATGTCAGAAATTAATAATTCAATTTTTAGGTATCATTTGAACAACGTAGCATTTTAATGGAAAAAATGGATTTTTTTCTACTAACAAGAATAAAAAAAATATGCAATTGATAAATTTTTGTTCGATATGATCTAAGACTTGAAAATTCAGAATTTTAAAGCTTTTACTTTTGTATTTTAACATAGAAAGTCGAAAGACCAGAAATTATAACAAAATCATGGGCACATAATCTCATTTAGTAAGCTCATTTTCCATATTTTTGTTATATTCAAGTGATATCTATAAATGGTGTTTATACGCAATTTTTTATATAAATTACTCGCATAACTATTTAATCGTAAAACTAGGTACATAAAATGAGCTTAATATAGAAAATATATATTGCATATATTTGATAATTCTGTGATAATTATTAGTTCTGGTTTTAGTGTAGCACGAACTTAAGTTAAAAACCGGAAGAGCATGTTTAAACACAGTAGGCAAAAGAAATTGTTTTTCCATTGTATATCGCTTATATCGCAAAAATTTTACATCGTGATTTAATTGTTTTCTAATATTAGAAAAGTTTAAGAATGCTGACCACGTAAAGGGGCTCCGCAACGGGCTAAGGTCACTTGTGTATGCATATTGAGTCAAAGTAGATTACAGCAACATTTAAGTGTTTTAATGAAGAGTAAAGCCAAATTTTACGGGATTCGGCCATAATATGTTTTACATACCTTTAAAGTAGAAGGCATTAATTGCCGATTAGATAATTTATAAATGAATTGTCTGAAAAGGATTCGATCCTTCAAAAATACATTGAATATTACAGATCAAATGTTTTTATGCTGAACCATCACCACTCTTTTTATCTACAAAATTGAATATAAACCTTTTAATCGTTTATCATTTGTTAATTCTATTTTTCTAGTAATTCTATCTTTTTAACCAAAAAGAATGTAAGATATCTGACAATATTTAAGGTAACTATAATAGATCTTTGTGAATGTTTTATTCTCTATTCTACTAGAATTTTATATAGATATTAGAATAGGATGTAACAATACATATTTTTAAGATTAAAAATTAATTAAATAAGTAGAAAATACGTCTTTTCGGTGTCCTAAATAAAATATTACTTTAATTCATAAACATAATGTTTTCTCTTCGATATCATTTATATACAGTTATATACTTAAATTCACAAATAAATTCAAGTAAAAAATACATCAATTTATTTTATATAATCACAATAATATAAAAATCCTTTTGTTGTTGTAGACTAAATATATACTCTATATTTATACAGTATTTAATTCTGACTTTATTACGAAAACATAAATTTTGTTTAAAAAAAATAAATAAAAATTTCTAAGATGAATAAAAGATTCAAAATAAATATTCTATCAAAACGTACCTTTTTTTTAAATATTTAATATAAAAAACATACGTTTTCCAAAATAATAATCTAATAAAGATTATATAAAAAATTATGTTTTCATGTAAAAATTAATTTGCTAATATTTGATATTTTTGATAAATATTTGGAAATGATATGATATAATATCTTGATAGTATTCGATGGATACAAAAGACAGCTGAATGCCGAATTAATATCTTTAATATATATAACCGAACACGAAAAAGATACAGATCGATTATTTTCATTTTGCTTTAAGAAAACGAACAAAAAGGAGAATAAAATTTATGATTTGCGACTATGATCTATAATTAAAATAAAATAATATAATAAAATCTTCGGGTCGTATCCTTGAATCTATAATGATTCTATAACACCCTCATCTAATCTAAAATTATGAATAAAGTGTTCAATCAATATTCTTTTAATATTGTTTAAAAATTACCCATGTTGTTTTTTATTATCTATTTAATTTTACGAGATGACTTGGCTTTTTATTCTATTTATCATCTTGATATAGAACTTTTTTAATTGCCTGCATTATATATATTGAGTTTGTATTGGATAATCTTGTTCGAGATTAGTATATTTTAATCCAAGATAAACTAAAGCGAATTTAAAATAATTACATTAAAAATATAGTAGATTTAATCATCATACTTATGCTTGAGTTGAAGTTTTACATTTTAGAATTTTTAATGTACCCATGGAAGAATATTGTTTCCTACGGTACTTAGTATATTAAAAACTTGAAAACATAAAGATTCAATAGAAAAGTACTTCTATAGTTATTTTGGTCGTCTAAAAGATTTTCGATAAAAAATTACAAATCATTATATTTATATTGCTAATATACCTTATCTGTTCCAAAGAAACCAACTTAAAAGGAACGATCATAAATTTAAAAGCACAATTTGTTTATTAAAAATTTGCATATAAAAAAAAATTCAAAAAATTTAAGGATTTTCATACGTTTATGATATAATAAAAAAATATACAAGAAGCAACTTGATAACATGGTTATTAACATTCGGTCGAGTTTTATCATTATGATAAAATTGTCATAATATTAAAGTATCAGTATTCGCAATGCTTTAGAAATTGGAGAGGCTGCCGAAAAAAAAGATAGAAATGCCAGTGTATCCTTCTATAAAAATTCAATAAACTATCTAGACAGTGCAAAAGATAATGAAATTCATCATTGCCACATAAAAAATTGCAGTATCATGATTGCCTCGTATATAAAAATTATAATTTTAACTAAAATAACACAATCGAAAAAATTAAATGCTTGTTTTTTCCAGTTTAGATGTGTAGAATGCAATTTCTGTTGCAGCACTATTAATTCATCAGTAATTGTCAACTAAGAAAAATATAGAACTCGCGAATATTATTAAACTGAAATGATTTTTTTGAAATTTAATATTTGAAGTAAAAATTATATATTCATATTTGAATCTTGTCCATATGATTACCTAAAATTTTATAAAGTTTTCCGGATATCGATGCACAAAAAATCGAACATTGAATAATTTTGATTTTAGGGTCTTAAAAATGGCGAGATATGTCACTTCAAGTAAAAAATTATTCTTTCATTTTTTCATCAAAAATAATTAAAATTTTTCTATCATATAACCTAGTTAAATTATAAAATTAACAGTTTATTATATATTCATAGTTATTATTGATTTCATAGCAATTGTTTTCGACGTGTATAAATTAAGGATTATTGACACTTTTGGGGCACAAATTTAGTTTTTTATAGCACTTAATATTATAAGTCATATAAGATGTTTGAATTTTTTTCACTTTATAAAGTATAAAAAGTGAATATAAATACCTTAATGAAATATTTTCACATATAACGCTGTCATTTTTATTTCATATATAAATGATATGAATTTTTATAGCATGTTTTAATAAGTTAATGGTTCTTTTGATATTCAAGCTTAAGCCTTTTTTTTTGCCATTTTCACATAATACAAAAGATATTGCTATAAGAAAAATATAGTATTATATTTTGATATGCCTTAGGTCCAGTTAAACATACAAATATAAATGAAAACATTTTGAAATGTTCTTGCTTATATTAAATATTGTATTAAAAATTTTCTTACTTAGATTGAACCAATATCCTACAATTTCAATTTTCTAAAAATTAAATTCTATTATAGCACCAATATTATCACCTACAAAAAAATACTAACGAGAATTTCTTACTTAAAGCTATCTAAATGCGCAATTAATATTTATAATATATATAAAAAAAATATTCTTGCTGAATAATTCATAATTAAAACATATGAATAACTATATATTCATGAAAAATATATCAAACAGTCTCTTTCGAGTATTTTATTTATAGTAAAATTATTTAAAAAAATAGAGCACAGTTGGATTGAAATTAATAAAATAATAAACAAGAAAAACAACATTTAGGGTTATAAAATTGTAAGTAACAATTAAAAAATACAATTTATTATAATATTGTACCTGGATTTAGGAAAAAAAAGAACATAGAAGCATAATAGAAACTAATAAAACAAATTATTCTCTTCCTAAAAAGAATCATAAAAACAAAAAAAGGCCCTAAAAAAACTTCGAAAAATTGAATAAAACAATTTTGCATCTTTTTTATATGACTCATATGATGTATAGAGCAACAAAAGAGATCTTAAAAGAAATAAACGCAAAATAATAATAAAATCATAGATTTGCCTGTTATTATATAGTTAATTGTATGTCAAAACTTTAAAATTACGTAAAGATGTTTTAACTTATAATCATAATTATATGTACGCGTAACTGTAGAAATTCATAGTCAAAAACCAGATAAACCCACCTAAATAACGGTTGTGATTGAACAAACACCTTTGATTTATAGGTCTCGTAAAAAGAGGTAATATGTAGATCTAGGAGAAGATAAGATAGCTGAAAGTATAAATAAGCCGTGAAAAATGAAATTAAGCGTTTTGTGCATAAAAAATAAATAAACTAACCTCATATATTAGCCTAAATTGAATTTTTTATAATTTTGAAATCTTTATTGGATGGTATGTTGTCTATTTCTTGCACAAAAACTTTTATAATTGTGCCAAATCTTGACGTACACCATTTTCTTCTAATATTCAACTTTGACGACATTTTATTATATATATTACCGCACTTAATTATATAAGTATTAATATTTTACAAAAAAATGTGTAAATATTAAATATAAATTAAAAATCTTTATAGATGAAACTCCAGGTTTTTTTTATTTTGATAAACTTCTTTAATTCTTTAATTAGTGGATATAATTTTTTTTGTATTTTTCCTATAAAATAAACACAGCAAATTTTTATCAAGAATTAATATACCGATCATGTAAGCTAAAAAAAGTCTTTATTTTTTTATGATATCAATGAAAAAATTGTGAGAAAGTAATCTTAGTAATTAAAAATTGGTTTTATCTACTAATAAGGGGTTTAGATATAATTATTCTTGCAAAATAATTGGCCGTAGCTGTTCGGTAGATTTTTCTGGAAATTAAAGATAACATAATATTATACGTTTAAAAGCATATTTTATTGATATTTTAACATTGTATTAGTCTCTTATGCCATGATAAATTCGAAGTATATATATAAGAAATAGAAACATATTAAATTTCTTTATTCTCTTTTTTTATAACATCTTTTGATGATTTACTCTAAAATTCTCTACAATTTTTTTTTAATAATATATTTTCAAAAAAATTTAATTTGCTGCTAAAAAAAATATATTTTTTATAGGCACATATATATTTGTTTATACTTTAGATTTTAACCTATATCTACAGTGTAATAGAATACATCATGCTCAAATTCAAAGATTATTTCGTTGTATTCTTTACTTTTCTTACATCAATGTTTAAATTATATATTTCAAGAGTTTTATAAATTTACTGTTTAGGAATGGAATTTAATTTAATCGAAACTGGGTTTTATATGCTTTTAAGGATATTTGGCACTTAATCATACCATTTTACGATATATGGTAGTCATTTTGATTATGGTTTTTCTCAAAACAGTTCAAACAATAGAGCACGTAATGTATAATTAGAAAATTCCGCCTGAGTTTTATTTCCATGCTTGTTAAGATAATGCAACTAATCTAACATGATAAATGTTTATTAACCATTTAAAATTTCTTAGTTATTTTTGCCTTAGTTTACTATCTATTCTGCCTTTAACTTATAATCTGAAAGTTCATTAATTTGAATGTTAGTACTATATCAAATTTTTAATATTTGACATGACTATTTTATTATATTTACACGCTATTTAAATTATTGTCTTCTTGAATTGTCGTAATCTATCGTTTTAATCTATCATCTCGCAAGATGATGGCTGATATTTATGTCAATTACAGTGTTGGGATTTAAATTTTTGTATGATTATTATATTTTTATCTTAGAAAATAAAAGATATATTGTTTTGGTGTTTTTCTTTTTTACTCCGTAGATAATGGATATGAAATTTTTCTATAAATTTTTTGATTTATACAGACTTATTAACCCTTTATACTTTTTTCTTTTTTAAGTCGTAACAATCTACTCGCTATCTGCTTGCTAGTCTTGATTTATATATTCAGGTAAAGATGATACATTTATCGCCTGTATTTAATTTTACCTTGAAGAAGTGTGTTTTTTATTTCTTGTATATGGTTATTTTTGCTCTTCTCCACAAACCGTACATGGAAATATTTCAATTACACAACTTTGAGAGGCTTATTTATATTTAGATAGAGTTTTTTAATTCCTTGTTGCAGTTTATATTTCATTAGAAAATGCAGTTGCAAGCCATTTCATCCGAACATACTTCTTTATTCTGAATTTATACATTATAATCACTCGACCTGTGTCTTACTACACTAATATATTAGACAGTGCATACTGATAAAGCCCTTAATTATTTTGATTTGACCCTTAAGTTGTGTTTGTACATGCATATTTTAGTACCACTTTTTATTAATATTTAAATTGTTATTTTTTACGGCATTTATCACGTTGAAATTTGTTTTAATAAAGTTTATACAACTGTATCTTGTACCTTATGTTGGTATATTTTGCTAAAATATTGTATTAGATTGTAATTTAATTAATTTTTTTTCTTAATGTATGTTTGTCTAGTACTTGCAGGTATTTAGATTATAAAACAAAAATATGCTTAATTTACCTTTTATGGTTATACATGCAATATAATGAATTATTGTGTATTTTTGCCAGGTAGATCCTTAAATTGCCAAACCAAATCAAGTTAGAATTTACAATAAAAAAATACTAGGCAATTTTCTATAATGTTTTTGGCAAAAGTATCCTAAGAAATAACATAAATTTTTTTATTTGTTTCTGATAGTGTAGATCACACACCCATCAGTATTTATATTTGTAAAAATCAATGTGATAAAAGTGGTAATCATATAAAAGAGTGGCATTTAATAAAGTGCGCTACAAATCAAGATATTTTATATTAGCAGTTTGCAAAAAATAATTATAAAGTATATCAGCTCTTTGTAATCTATAAATGCTTCAAGATGTGCCTACAATACGGTCTTTAATAGAAGACATTTTAAGCATTTGTCATTTATTTCAACGGTTGTTTATTTTAATAAAAAAAAGTTACTTAATATGAACATAAAATTAGATTCAATTTCGTTACTTTTTCTTGTAATAGTTTCTGATGATAAAATAGAAAAGCCCAATTTATCAATATTTTTTTATGTATATGCGACTGGATATATGTAAAATCTGCATCTATTTGTATCATATCCCTTGATAAACAAAAGATACCCAAATTCCGCAACATTAGATATTATGATTTCTGAAATTTGTTTCAATGTTTAAAAACGCATTTTCTATAGTTGTATTCAAATATAATTGTAATTTTTTTTATATTTCGTGACACTTTTTGTACCAGCAATTTTAATTAAAATAATTTATTTTTGAATTGATTTTCTTTTTATAGATTTTATCTATTTAGACGTGGTCAGCGTGTTGGAATATTGCACAACCTCTTGTTGCATCCTTTGACACCTTCCCCTGATCTATCTTCATCAACTACTCTTCTTCTCTCGTATGAGATGAGTCTAAGTGTCTTGCGGAGTGTGAGAGCCTGCATGTATGCTTCTACAATGTCCGGAATTTTCCAGCAATTTTAAAATATTATTTTTAAAGAATAAATTGCAACGTTGCGCTTTTTTAATATAAATGTAACGGTATATTGGGCTGGAAGTGTGCTAAAAACCCAACAGATTTACTTGAACTAATATTTGTAATATATGCACAATCTACCTAAATATTTATAATTTTAAGTTTTTATTTTAAATATTTTGTATATTATGTATAATCTTTTTTAAATGCACGAAAATACAGCACAAATTATGTTCAAACTTAATTTTAGTTGCCCTCCTAATTAGTTTAAGAAATCTGTATTCTTATATTAATCCTTCTCGTTTATCTCGAATATTAAAACATCAAATATGTTTTCTATATAATATTGGTAATTTTATTGGCTTATCTAGCCATTTCTTTACGTTGCTAATTTACTGGCAATATCACATACGATCTGCAATGAAATTATGTGTATAATACTGGCCACTTTACTAAAACAAAATTTTACGCTTCACTAAACATATAACAGACAATCTTTTTGTTTTTAACTCTTAATTATACTTATATTTTGTTAATTATTTTAAAAAAAATTCATTTACATTAATATATAGAATACTAATACACTTTCCATATTTTTTTTATCGCTAAATAGTTTTTTTTTGTTTTTTGGCATTATGAACCTTTGTAATTGTTTTCGTGTTTGATCATTCTCTTTCAAGACACATGGTATATTTTTATTGCTGTCGCTTAAGATGTAGGAGCTACATGGTAAAATAATCATATTTTATTTTTGCCAACCGTTTTCGGTTCTATTTATAATAGTGTTATTATTGATCATAAACTACTTTAATCTGTTATATTTGAGTAGATATTACATTTTCGAGGGCTACCCTTATTTTATAAGCATTATTATTGAGACATAGTTAATTTACTATAAAATTTCAATTTATATGGTAGATTGTTATCACAAAAATCATTTCGGACGTTTTGATAATCTATGCTCTCTAAGATAATAATTCTGACACCGTTTTTAAATAATTTTATTTATTATTATTAATGATCTAAACAATATTTCGAATTATCTTTTAATGAGTAAAAATTTAAATTTAAACATACTAGAATCAGATTAATATAAAATCACTTATTGGTAACATTTTAGGCACATTTTCAAATCTAATTACATATAATTGTTTCTAATAAAAAAAACACAATAATTATTTTATAAAAATATGCTATAAACACACAAAACATTTATAAAAAGAATCATTTTAATTTTTACTTAATTTTTTAGATTAAGATTTCCAAGTTCTAATCAGATATACAATTTGTTTTCTTCCAAAAATTTTTCTTTTTATCTCATAGTTGCGTAACATAATAAAATTTAGTTCGGTATATAAATAAAAAAAATTCACATTTATATTCAAACTAGAAAGCAATGTTTATAAAATTTAGCCTTGCATTCTTTTAATTTTTTAGCCTTTGGAAAGGTAAAACTACAAGATGGTTTTATTGTCAAATATTCTGATATATTCATTTAATTTATTTTATCATTAAATTTTCTAAAATCTACTTTCTAATATAATATATATATATAGTTTTTACATGTTCCTCTGTTTCTGCTTTACATCCTTTAGCCTTTATTTTCCACATTCCTACATACGTTTGTGAATTTTAGCACATATTTACGCTTTATAAGATATGAGGTTTTTAATATTCGGCTTTGCAGCTCTGTAAACATAAGATCATAAGTAAAGCAAAACTTTAAAGTTATTGCTATCAACATTTGAAAAAGATCGAAACTAGCACATTCTATTTTGACAATTATGATTTCATAATGATATGTATAGCAAACTCTAAGTGACCATATAAGCTACAAGCTTGTATATATTCTTATATCTAAATATCCAATCAGAATTCAATAAATACTAAAGACTTATAGCAAACATAACACCTAAAATATTCTTGAACATACAACTTAAGGCCAAGATATATAAAATTCTCGATTAAATTGTTAAAAACGAGCATTGAGTTCTTACAATCCAAAATATTAATCTTTCTATCATGAAATATTCAAGGGCCCAGAAATTGTGATTATAATTAATCTTCACCTACATATTTCGATAAGTGTATATTCGAAAATAGTAAAATTATATTCAACCTATTATTAGATCCATTCTTAGGCCACGCTCATGATTATAATTTTAGTTTTTGCTCTAGAGCTCAACTTGCTTGATTTCTCGTGCGTACACGTAAATAGACTTTGCCTATCTATTCCTCTCCGGAGTTTTCTTCAATACCCCATCTTCTTTCGAGACCTTTTAATTCAAGGTTTTTTCTCAATCCCAAGGTTTGTATATACTCAAAACCTGGTTCATGGCATCTAGTTTAAACAGGTACCTTTTATGATATCGTGTAACCACACCGTCTCATGTTATAGTAAAATTATATTCAAAAAATAATATTTATTTAAAACTGCTAATAAATGTGTATGATATATTCTTGACCTAAAAAAAGTATGACTAGATGCAATAAAGTTCCCTTAAGAGCTGAACCCTAATTCTTAAATATAAATGCAAATCAGCAGAAAACATTGCAATTTTTACATTATTGTGTGTGAACATTCACCTTTTGTTCAAAATTTCCATATTTATGCATAGAAGATGTTAATAACCAACGCATAAAATTTAAATTGGAGATCGGTTTTTTACTTCGCATTTCATATTAGTTAATATTTAATCTAAAAAGATACAAGAAAAAGACATACATAGTATTCAACAATGACCATGGTATTAATAAAATTTTAGTTATTTTATGCCGTTTTTTGTGTGATAGCCAAATAAAAAGAATGCCTAAGCAAAAACAAAGTCAATCATGTTCTCGTTAGAATTATTGAAATTACAAATTTGGCTTAAATTTTTGATTGTATAGTTATATCTATACATAAAACATTTTTTTAGCCGACTCATTTTAAATAAGATTTAGAAACACTAAAAGATACAATTTGAGTTGGTCAATCAATCTATATTTTGTATATGCTCCAAACATGTTGTATAAAAATAAGATTACAATACTAAAAATAAGTATCATTTCCCTACTTCGCGCATATTAAATTAAATATACCTATAAATTTTTTATTTAAATAAAAGAAAATATAGGTATTTTTACTCATGTAAATTATCTGAAACCAAAACATATGATATAAAAACATCAATTTTTACTATTTAAGACAGCAATAAAACATAAAACATATGATATAAAAACATCAATTTTTACTATTTAAGACAGCAATAAAAAGCAAAAAATCAGAAATCACTTCGTATAAGAGATCTGCAAACACATAAATTCAGAAATAAAGGTTGATACCCGAATAAAACAGATTTTTAATCAAACAAAATAAACAAGAATATTTTTTTAATCAGCAACAAAGAAAATATGATTACGTTGATTGAAATAGGTATAACTAGCCTTGACGACTTCAATGTAGTTGAAAATGAAAAATGTGGAGGTATAACATCTTGGCGAATGAAATTGGTTTAATTTACAGATTTAAAAGAAGAATAATACCATAGGTGATGACTTGGGATAGGGTGGTTACAAAATTCCATATAAAATATGTAAAGTAGTTAAAAATACCCGAACTCAGTAGAAGCATACATGCAAGCTCTCACACCCTACATGACACTTGAACTCATCTCATTTAAGAGAAGAAGAATGGTTGATAAAGATAGATCAGGTTAAGTTATCAAAAGATGTATCAAAAGTTGTGCAATATTCCTAGTATGCTGACCACATCTAAATAGATAAGATTGATAAAAAGAAAATTGACCCATAAAAAAAAATCCTATTTAATAAATTTATACCATAGTAATTGTATGATTCAAAAATTTGTGCATAAAATAAAAGAATTGTGCCATCTTATAGTCAATCTTAGAGTTTTATATACATAAGTTTTTATACTTAATTGTCAAATAAGAATTTAAATTACAATTATAATATTTTAAGATTTAAATACATAGTAGCTATATCCACAAATTATATGAATTTATTTGCTACATACATAATAGGATTTAAATGTATATTATGGTATGGATTTTGTGATCCACAAATTTACATGAATTTATCATATAAAAAATATAATTTTAGTCTACGTATTTCTATGAAATTTAACGAACCACAAAATGTTGTTTTTACGGATCGACGGAAGGTAATTTTGTTAAAAAGAAATTAAAATCTTATAAAAGAAGAATATTGCTTGAGGCATTTGAACATAAAAATTTAAATATCTAAAATTTACTTGCCACTATTTTCAAGCTACTTATCGTTTTTTATCTAAATTTCATATTTTAGACCTTAAAAAATATAAAATATCGGCAATATATTGCATCTGAATGGAGAAACATATATATTTATGTTATTTATATTTTATCTGTGTTCAATTTCAATTAAATTTGCCTATCTTATAATTTTTATTAAATTACTTTTTAGGAAGTTCGCTTCATACTTCTAGAACCTTGCTTAACGGCTGTATAATTCTGTGGGATTCTTCTGGCACTTCTTTTCACACATAATAACATTGGATTGAGCCCTTTCTTATATGGGGCAGTCAATATATGGTGGAATAAATTATCTCTACTCTTCATTTCTAAATTATTCAAGCTACACAACACTTAGCTATATCTTTACTTAACGGCATAATGTCTTTCCTATGCTATAGGTGTCGTTAAACGGCTTACACAGCACCCATTTTTTTATAGTTTTATAATGTTTATTTTATTCTTTTAGTTTATTACTGGTCGCCTCCTTTAGGTATTTATTATGTGAAATTCGTATGATAAATAAGGGGGTGAGTGGAAGTGGACACGCGACCTCACATAAAGAGCGGCCTTGTAAACTACTCGTCTATATCACAAATTTCAGTACTTATTATAATTTTTTTTAGATATATTACGATTTGTCTTATAATGCAATCAATAGTAAAATCTGTATATTTTCTTAGACTGCTGTGATATCATTTAGATACTATAAAATTTTTAAAAATGTGAATTGGTTCTGTTTTTCTATGTAAAAAGAGGATTCTGTCTCGATTGAAAGTAAAATTATAAAGGATTTGAAAACATAAAATTAAGAGATTAAAGCATCAAAAATAGAATAAAGATTACGTGAACAGAAAATAATATCAATTGCTACGGATTTGCTTGAAAATAAAATACGATGACGAAAAAATATATAAATATACGATCAAAATTAATTTTTTGAAGATCGAAAATTTAGTTATGGCAAAAGCTCAATATTCAAGAGACTTCTTGTATAAAGTTCTTCTTTATAATATTTATTCATTATATCTATATATTCAAATAAAACGGTGAATAATTTTAGTAGATAAAGTATGAAATATTAATTATACCTAGCCTATAGATTTATTCGATTTCTAAAATTGAAATAATTCCATTCTACTACATAGCACGATTCCGGCAAATTACATTTTTAAATTTACTTTAACAAACTTTAACTATCTTTTTTTCACAAGTTTTTTGTAATTTTAATATTTTAAAACCTAATCCTTTATTTAAATTTCCATGGATGTTTTTAAAATTTTGAATAGCCTTAATAATGGAATAAAATCAAACCAATCCAAATTCTGATGGATTAAAGAAATGTCTCAAATCTTTATAAATCTCAAACCAGCTATTTTAATATGAATCATTTGTTATAGACCTACACAGAACTAGCAAAATAGATGAACACTATCTAACGTAAGGATTTTGATATTTAAGAATCGGTTAGAATTGATACTAATTATGTTCTTTTTATATTCCACTTTTATATTCTGTGGTTGATGACTGGGTGTATCTCAATGTAGTTATATCGTCATTGTGATGGATTTTGCATATTGTGCTCTTATTGCACACATTTTGACCATATTTTTCAATTGATTTAAGATAGTACGTTAAAGAACACTTTAATTTATTTAATCTTATTATTTCAGATATAACGCAATTCCCGTATTCATTTAACAACTTAAGATACTCATGGTTTCTTAAATTTCGTGGTAATTTTGTTTATTTATGATTTATAAAATTTCTATTTTTAATTTTTTATGCGCAATCAAAACCTCTAGATTATAAAAGCCAAATTTCGTCTGTCTAAAATCAATAAATAGATAGATGTTTTGTTCTAATAAATAAATATTTAAAAACAGCCAAGTATTTATGCGATATAAATGACAATTGTACTATAACCATGCACACAGACAATAACATTTAGGAAGACACTTAGCTAAAATATATTAAGAGAAGAATATGCATTGAATAATTTTGTAAAAATGTTGTGTTTTAAAGACGTATCAGTCAAGTCTGTTCTATAGATCAATCTAAAATCTTGCTTGAACAGTATTAAAAAGCTAAAGATCAAATCAGCCAATTTATAATTTTTTCTGATATCATCCATATTTGAAGTGTTCCCATGATTTTCCTTCGTATCACAAATAAAATTTATATGGCTACATATCACAATATTAATGTCGAGTGTCTATAATTATTGTTACCTACAAACATGTTAATTTGAGCTGTATTAATAAACATACTTTTCTATTATTTCCTTTTAGTTGACCTATGAACCATATAAATTGCTCGAAATATTAAAATTTCTTTATATTAAATTATATAAATTAATTATACAATTTATAGAATAATAACAATTAAATTAGCTTTCATCTAGATTTTAAATAATATTCTGATCACACGTATTTCTCGGGTATTATAATCATAGGTATAAAATTTGAGCTCTCACATTAGTTGTAACTATGCATCTATTCATAAATTGATAAAATAGTTTGATACTTATGCTACTCTAAAATATTATATTTCATTAAGATATTAAAGGCTTTTTATCTGTACTTATATTTACCGCAATAAAACGTGAACAGCCGAAAAAATAGTTTCTCACCTTTTTTCTTATTGCCACAAATTATTTATGCATTCATTTAAGGTAAAGCGAGCCGATTTCTTTTATTAACAAGGTATTTCCAGTCGGTAAATACTTTATATCTCGAAATCATTTTCTAAAAATATAAATATCTTATTTTAAACTCAAAGCGACGGCGCTTCTAAGAAATTATCTTGATTATAAATTCAATTATAGATAGTAAGAAGGCGAATCTTATGCCTTTATTTATAATATTTATGTAAATATAAGGTTTTTATCATAAAAACCTTCGGTAATTATAGTTTTCTTTATAATTTATGCTTTTCACGAATTAAAATTAACGCAAATCATATTGATAATGATATAAAACTATCAAATAATTTTAGAAACTCAAATAAGCAAATTAAAACAAAAAAGCAACTGACAAATATAAAATCAAATTATACTGCTTGTCTATATGAAAATTTTAGTATTTTTTAAGATATAAACTAAACTTTTCTAAACATATGTAGATAATTATAAAACGAGTAAGAATCTATAACTCATCTAATTAACTTTTTTTCATAAATCTTTTTTCGAAATTATGTATACTTTCCTTCTGGTATTATTATTTAAACGTATTTCAATTAAATTATTTTTTATTTATGGGCTATATTTATAGTCGCTATTTTAGTCATTGTTCTCTGGCACAGCTTGCTTGATTCTCTGTAGACAAATCGTATTTATACTTCGGCTATTTTATCCACTCAAAGTCTTATTCAATACACCGCTTTCTTTAGAGAATCTAAAATATAAATAGAATAAGCAAATATACAAATAAAAAAGAGATCCGATAAAAAATGCAGACCGAAAATAAATTAAAATAAATAAATTTTACCACTATCATGTGTAAAAATTAATATCATTGTATAAGTATGCTTAAATTAAATTTTGATTTATATTCTAACCTTTAACATAGCACTGTCTTTATAACTTCTATTTGTGCAAAATTAGATAATAATGAAACTATAAATAGCTAAAACTATATAATATCATCAAAAATTCCATTTATATTTAAATTATATATGAATATTTATATCGATATAAAATTTCTATTGAGTTTTTGGGCGCTATTCTCATCGCAAAAATTCAATCTAAGGTGAAGACAACTAGAACATGATAAAAGATAAAAACTATACTTCAAAATAGTATCATAGGTTCAAAATTTAAAAATAGTAGATAAATACAACGAATCATAATGAAATTATGTAAACAGGTTGCTTTATAAATGAATTATTGTGAGAAGTATATGAGTATCTTCCTGAGATTTTTATGAATTTACTTCTATCTTATCATATAAGTGATAGCAAATTCTGGCTGTATACGAAATATTTGACGATTTAATGTTTAAAAAATCCAACCAATAAAAAAAAATATAAGTTATACAGTCCAAACGATGAGCAATAATTATTGCAAGATTTTAGACTATAATATATAATATTAATTATAATTATATGTGTATAAAACACTTAAAGAATGCAATAAATTTGCTAAATCTTTTTAAATGTTTTCCTACAGTTTGTTTCCTTCTATCATGCAATCCTCAAAGAAAAATTTAATAAATATAGATAAATATATATAAATAATCATCTTTATTTCGCACGAATTTGTCTTTTTATATTCTTGTTCAATTATTGTTTTTTGTGCCTTAACGGCAAATTCAATACCTAAAGATGATAAATTTCTATTCACTTGGAATAAAAATGAAACTTGTTACACATCTAGAGTTTTATGATGTTAAACTGTGCATTTAAATTTATCTACTTGTTTTATTGCCGAATTTTTTTCGAATTCTTTTTTACTTATTTAAGTATGCATATATGCAAAAATATAATCGATTTTCTTTAAACTGAAAAAACTTGATTTTATGCATTGTTTTTTATAAAAATATATACTAACGGACAATTTTAATTCGGATTATCAGTTTTTTTGTTAGTTAATAAGAATCGTCATATGTATGTTTGTAAAAATATTAAAAATCGTTAATTTTTTCACATGCTCGAAGAATAATAAAATTGATTGTTCAAATTTATTTAAAAAAAAATACATTAATTACTATATTATGCTGTTAACCTTTTTGGGATTAAATAAATAATATCTAAAATACTCCGCCTAAAAACACCACTAAATAAGCTTTATACCTAATTAAAGTATACCAGCGTTGTATTTCATTATTTTATTTTTGGTCATTTTTGCTATGATTTCAAAAAAAAAAATAACCATATTTTTGCCCCAAAGTTTTTTTAAATACTGTAATCAACATCAGCCTGTGAAATGAATGTTTTCAAGCTCGATAAGGCATTCTCAATGTGCGCTGAATATTTTATAAACTTGACAAAAATATATTTCATTGTCTATATTAGCTATTAAAAAACACATAAGCTTCAAAAAGTCGGAATTATACCTAGCTGGTATTTTACGTTCTATTAAATACTCAGATAACAAAAATTTCTTATAAATTATATTACATTGCTTTTTCGTGTCTTTAGTTTTGATTAACTGGTAATATTCTAATATTTAATCTATAATTACATATTATAAAGCTATAAAATGATCTTAACATAGAGAGTTCTGCTTTTTTATATTCTGTTTTAATTTTTAAAAGTTTCAAAACGGCATTTTTATTTATAATGTGAAAGTTTTTATTATGTACTGTTAATTGAATTTTCCCTATGGATGCTGCAAATTACAAAAATGTTGTTTAAGGCATGGGTAATATATTTATAAATATATTGTAAGATAATAAATTTTCCAAATCTGCTTACAAATTCATAACATCTAGAACTGAATGGTACATAAAATATAGAAAATAATGCAACCTTTATACAAAGTCTTAACACGAATTGCTTTTCCTTCTTTTTCTATTTTTCTATTTCAAATTATATATATCTTATAGATTAAAAATGTTTAACTACAGTAAGTAATATTTTGTATAAAAGAAATATTATAAGTGTGTTTGTTCATAAAAGTATAAATTTTTAAAAATAAGTCCTAATATGCGTCAAAGATTTATAAAATACATTTAAATTAAATTAAAATGAAATTGGAAATATCAATATTTTTTGATAATATATAATATATTTAAACATAATTATATAAATTTGCAACTATGGTTGTAGAAGGTGTTTACATATGCAAATTTTTATACGATGCTATTTTATCGTCGGCAAATAAAATAAGCTGATTTAATATCGAACGACAATAAATCTATTTTGACGATGTGCAATATCCATAAGAGTAAAAAAATCATGTAAAAATACACGTTTTGAAGATTAAATATGCTATAAATGCATATATTCTATAAGTACTTTTTTAGAGCCTTAAAGACATTTTTCATTTTAAAAGGATATAAAAAAGATTAAAGAACATAAATAAAAAACGAAAAAACCGAATAAATTTGAGATTATAGTATGATATAGAGTAACAAACATTAATAATGATCAACTTTATTTAGGACTGGAAAAATTGCATATATTCAATCTTAAAGCTTGTGAAACCTTTTAAATATAAAATACAGATAAAAAATAATGTTTTATTTATAAAAATCAATGGTAATATATATCTGCAAGTATATTATACACAAAAACTTTGAATAAAAAGAAGCTGTTATTTTAAGCAAAAAAATACATATGAAACCTTTTGTGTTTGTTAAATAAATAAAATCACAATAAAAGAAGCTTTCTTTGACTATGATCAGCTAGAATTAAATTTTATATATAGCCTTTAATTTTCTCTTTTTTATTGCACAGTTTAAGATTTAAAAAAAACAGAAAATATCTACAGTTGCATGGATAAGAATTTTGACAGTATTATTTCTTTTGTGTTTTTTTTATAAAAGAAACTACGGAAATGATATTTCAATCATGTAAAAATAAGGTATAACTATCACAATAAAAACAATAAAGAAAAAATTTTTTGTGTTTGCAAAATATATGATAGATTATATTCTAAATGTCATTAGAAATAGATTTATATGTTCTTATTTTGGTTATTCACATAAAAATCATATGATATTTTGTTGTATTGCTTTATACACAACAATAAAATAGTATCAATATCACTACATTCGTATATAAAAAAATATATAAATATTAAAATTCTATCTAATACATCTATATGTTTATATATATATGCAAATAATCAATTCTTGGATAGATCTTAACTTTTTATATTAAAGTGCTGAATACTATGAAAGATCTATTTTTTCATGCTTTCTAAACATCCTATACAATTATAATTCAAACCATACGTCTGGTTCTTAAGTCTTTAATATGCTTTGGAAAACTAATTCTAATATTGTATATGATAAATTTGTTTACCGTTTTTGTCTGTAAAAAATACATGTAACAAGTTCTAAGTTTAGAATTTGTCAATATAATGGTAAAATTTTTGCTTTAATAATTTTCATAATTACTAATAAAAGCTATTATATGAATGTTTTATGTGTTATGTAATCTATACATATTTGATTATAATACCTAATATGTTTTTTATTCATGAAATCACATAAATTTTATTAGTTTGTCAGATTTTGTTTTGTATCAATGATAAAAAAAATCTTTTATGTGTGCCTAAAATGAAACATTTGACAAAAAACATAAGGCATATAAAATATATTATCTGAGCTATTTGAATATCATATATATTTTTTCATTTTTTATGCGAAAATTGTATAGTCTGGAAAAAAGGTATTTTTCCAAACAAAAACCTTTATTTTCCTTTTTTCTATTGCAAATATAATAAATTTGAGCATAATGGAATGTATTAATTTTAATAATTTTTTTTTGTTTTTTATTTTTTTACATATAACAAAGCTTTATTATAATCTACTTAAATAGTAATAATTACGTTTGTATGTCATATCATTTATTATATAGTATATAATTCACTTGTTTTTATTTATAATGAATATTTTAGTGTTTGAAAAGTCATAATGTACACTTTTTTCGTAATACACGGCTAAATAAAATATTTCATGCACGGTTAAAATATAACGGTCAAATTTATAGTTCAAACACACGGTACATTAAATTTTTTTCATATTAAAAATGAAAATATAAGTGATAGTGAAATAAATTGCACTACTGCTCTATGAAATTGAAGGTAAGTACAGAAAATACGTAATTCGCTAATTATTAGTCGATGTAGCTTGCTTTTTCTGCATGTTTTTTTTTGTTATTAATCTATTAAAATATGCCTTTTACTTGTAATTAGGTCGGCTTAAGCTATAAAATAAATATGAATAAGAATGAAATAGAAATAGTAAATTTCTATTTTTTTACGTTACACTTCAGAATATAAAAGTAATGTATATCATTATCAATCTTTTCCTTTAAAAACTATTCATCTTTTTTTATTTTTAATGTTTATATTTTATTGTTATTAAAGCAGTAGATAGAAGATAATTCACTAGTTTGTCTGATTTCATACATAAGTTAGTTTTAAACAATATGAAAATAATAGAAACTCATATAAATACTTTAAGGCTTGAATGTGTAGACTTCTGCGGAGTCACCAGAAAACATGAAAAATAACAAAACTAAATGTGAGCTAAAATCTTATGTCCAAGTTCTTTTATCTCTGTAGACGTTTATATCATAAAAAAGGATCTTTGTTACTTTATAAATATTAATGGTTTTATTTTAGCTATGTGTGCTTGAATATAATGTCTCGTAAGTCTTATAAGTTCCTTTTTAATTATTTTGAAGACTTGCAATGTAATTTGTAATACATTTTATCGGCAAAAATGCAAACTTAATATAAATCTTGCTCAGTTATAATAAAAAAGATTGGGCATAGAAACTCACAAATAAAACAAAAATTTCGGTAAAAGATACAAAAAAATATGATGATTCGAACTCTAGTTTTTAAGTAAAAATAAGTGTAAAAAGTCTAACTGAAATTCTATCAAATTGTTAATGTTTTCTTTTATTAAATGAATTACCATAAGTGTGTTTTACATACGCTTAGAAAATTAAAATCATTTTCTTCTTTAAAAAGTGTTTATATATACGGACTATACTTTTCTTTAATCTAATGTGTTTTATATACTATTTATTATATTAAAAAAAGATCTAAAATAGCAAATTCGGCAATAGTTACAAAAGGGTAATAATCATAATTTATAATATAACAAATCGTACATTTACTTATTGAGCGTAAGTAATATAAAAAGTATTTTTTGTCTGCACTGCCCAAATGTTATTATGGTCAATATAATTACCATATTCATTTTTAGACAAATTTTTCTTATTATTAAAAAAAAAATTACTTATATATCAAAACAAAATGGTTCAAACTTCTGTTTTTATATTCTTTTACAAAATTAAATCTCTTTTTACTAAATGGAATTTTGAAAAATATACTACTACATACATTCTACGAAATAAAGGATTTTTTATAATGGCTTAGTTTGTTTATGAAAAAAAATTTCTTGGCTATAAATTATCCGTTTAAAAAAATTATAAACTAATCAGATTTTTACATAAATATATATCTATCTTATTATAGCTGTGAAAAG
Organism: Rhyacophila brunnea; assembly: GCF_057557595.1. Taxonomy (NCBI): domain Eukaryota; kingdom Metazoa; phylum Arthropoda; class Insecta; order Trichoptera; family Rhyacophilidae; genus Rhyacophila; species Rhyacophila brunnea. The sequence continues at coordinate 603,494 of NW_028232803.1, read as the reverse complement.
CAATTTACATTGTAACCTGAATAAATTGATTGCACATACATTACAAGCTCAACCAGATTACATAATATAAAGATGTGTTTTTTAAGAAATAAAAATACCAGTGAATTATAAAAAAAATATATAAAACGTATCTTATTATTTACATAGATATGTTAAAGAAATTAATTGTGTAATAAATATCTTAAAATTGAGCATTAACAATACAGAATGATTTCTAAGAAGAAATGGAACGCTTAAAAAAATCAATATATCTCGATTTCTTTGCTCCAAATCAATATTGCTACATATATCATTTATCTTAGAGGCAATCTAATAATGTTTGAAAAATATATAAGCACACAATGATTGTAAATACGCGTTTTATTCCATATGATTGGATTATATAGACATTAACATATTTTTTACAGCGTAAAAATATTATATAAAGACAAACAAATGCCAAATGTATCGAAAACGACTTTTAAGCTTCATAAAATATTTTTCTGATAATAAAAGCATGTAAACAAAAATAAATGAAACTACCAAATTAAATTAATATATGATATCTAAACAAAAAACCCACAATTAGTATATAAATTTATTGTCCTTATCAAAATATCATGGCACATAAATCAATATTCACTACATAAAAGTTTTATTATTAAATGAAAAGGATATATGTTAATACAAAGACAAAGAAATATGGTGAACCTCCTATAAAAATGTTTAAAATAATAATTACGCATTCAAAAGAGTATTAAGGCCTTTTCAACGCACAAAGTCTTGCTATACGAATTTTATTGGATTTTGAATTGAAATACATTTATTATAATTATGTTTGCAATATATTCAATATTTTATCTCAATATATAATTATCATCAAATTTTATATGCATCTCGAAAAAATATAACTTTTGTAGTGTATACAAATGCTATACAATCCCAGATATTTATGGAAATTATAAAATGTAATTTACCATTAAAGGAATATGTGCACATGAAAATTATATAAATTTCATTTTCTCAAAATATATAAACTAGCAATTTTAATAAAACATAATTATTTGAAAGAAAACACAATAGCTTGATGGTATGAAACCGAAACTATTGAATTTACAATATATTAAATACGATCATGACTAAAAAGAACTTTATAATTGATTTTTTCATATTTCTAATCGTGCAACTCTTTTTTAACAAATTATTGTTCTATACAGACATAAAACCGCTAGAATTTTATAAATAATACACAAATTTCTATTTTAAAAAAATTCATATGCATAAAGTAATTTTCAATTCTTTTATGTTTAATTGAATGTGTCTTTTGAAAAAATTTCTAAAATAAATTATGATAATTGACATTTGTAATGCATAAAGTTGATGGTATATTTTGCATTTTAATACAGAACTTAAAATTACAAGATTATTCATTATAATGTATTCATTCATAAAATTTTAAACCATTAATTTTTGCGAATAAATTAATTGCTGGTGATTCAAAATTATAACCTATGACATAAATTGCTAAGATTAAATATTTTATTTAGTTAATATATAAATATTAAAGTCGGTTTCTTATCATTTCCTCTTTTTCTTTTCTTTTGCTTTACTTTTTCATTTTAGATTATTTTTTATTTAAACACTCCATAGTTCGATTTATATTATTACATAAGAACTTCGCATTCTATCAATAGAATTTATAGTTAGCTTTTCATCTAAGTATTACAGAAATATAGAAGTACAAACAATTCTTAAATGGCATATCAAAGTCGAATGTAATATATATAAGAAATTATAATATTATTCTATTTTCGTTGTATATTTAACGTCATATTTACTTTATATCTAGCAATGCCATTGATGAAACGACTAGCAACAGATTGGATAAAAGTAGTGAATTCAAAAATAAATTGCCACCACCTATTTAAAACTTTCTTTTAATCTGTAAAAAACACAATACTTTATAGAACATTAATCACCTCGTTTTAGTATTTCTGTCCTTTGCATATTGATCTCGAAATTCGGTATTATTATTGGAAGTTAATCCGCGAACTATACATTAAATAATCACCTTAAAACTATTTTACCGTATTATTAGCCTGCTAAAATAAATCGAGAAAAAGTAAAATTTTTTATATATTTAGTTTTCGCGATTGTCGTATTGCCGATATAAAATAAAAAATCAACGCATAGTTCATGTCTTAAAATTTGGAGAAAAAGCAAAAGAGAAACCAAGAAATATTTGAAATAAAATTTTAAATTACAATAGATGTTAAATATATCTTTATAGACTAGATTCGTGTTATATTCAAGATTTTTATGGCAAAATATATTTCCTACTTGCATATAAAACTATAAGGATGATCAATCCCCTATTAAAATGCTCTAAGCATTTTATAAAAAAACAATAATCTTAAAAACAGCTTATAAACATAAAAAAGCTTATATAATCTAAAAAATTGATATTTTAAAAAGTTGGAAACATCAAAAAAGGCTTATTTTTTAAAATTTTTTAAATTAAAAATGTAGAAAATTAAAGTATGTAACAAAATAATGTTTACATTAAGGAAAAACTGGTATGATCTACTAATTAATGGATACAAATGTATATAAACGCTAAAAAAACGACTACATTCTGATGCTATGAGCTAAAAACCCAAAGAAGATACATTATATAAAAAGATTATATATAGTTATTTAACGTGTAAAATATGAAGAATACAATAAAAAAACGCGGGCTTTATTGCTGCAACTACAAAACTGATATTCTTACATATGAATATTTAGATTGATATAGTTTATATCACCCCAAGAAATATGCTTATTAATATAAAAAATTATGTATTTCAATAAAAAAAATATATCTATAGAAAGCAAATAAAGTTGCAGCAAATTTTTACACTGGTATACACACATATTCTTATCATAATAAGCAAAAAAAATTGCAGTAGGAAATGTCACTGGTTTTTATGAGCAAATTATTCAGCATATATATGGGTGGACATTAAAAAAATCGTCACATATTTTAAGTCAAGTGAATTTATGTTAAAGATGAGATTAGTGCAAATAAATACATAATACCATAAAAAAAATTTTGATGAAATTTTAGACATATAACATATATAGAAAATTTTAAATTTAAATCAAAAATACATTCATATATTTTAATTAAATACGTTAGTTTCTTAGATCATAAAAAACATCTTGTATTTAAAATATATTCAAGCGTTTAAATTAAAGATAAAAGCTCTAGATAACATATTTTAATGTTTATATTGATGCTAACTGTGTTGATACCTATAGTTATTTTTATAAAATAATTTTTTGAACTGTTAAACAAGTGAATTTTATGTACTTAAAGGTTTAAAGAAGACCAGAAATTAAATATTACAAATTATAAACATATTGTAAAAAAAATCGTGAGATGATTCAGAAAAATAGAACAACAAGTTATTTTAGAAATATATAACTACATTGGAAATGTTTAAAACGAGAAAAATATAAGTGAATTCATTAAAATTTTGCAATGATTATTTTGATATCTATTTACTAATTTTTGCTCTAATAATTTCTATAATGTTCTACCATCATGTTTTAATTTAGTATTTCTATAAAAGATCAATTAATGCATAAATAATCTTTAAATAAATAAAGAAGCATATTTACGATGTTATCATGATCATAATCCCCAGAATAACATAAGCATAAGTATAAGTATAATTATTTATTTTCAGATTTATTTACAATTTTTTTTATTTTACTTATATAAGCTCTATACTAATAGATTAGTCAATCCATCCATATAAAAATATTCAGATCTCATATTAAGCTTATGGTTTTATTCCGTTTCTAGATATACAATATTTTATTGAAGAAAATATAAAAGAGTTTAGATAAACAAAATCTGTCAATAGATTTAAAGTTAATTTGTCATTATTTAACATATATTCAAAATTGGGCTGAAAAAATGATTTTATGATCATTCATAGATATGAAAACCTATATATTGTATGATGAAATGATATGTAAAATTTGTTATACTTTTCTTTAAATACTTATTCACGATTGAATGAAATTCCAATAAAATTTATAGCTTTGTATATAGCAAGTTCTAAGCTAAAATTTATTTGTTCATAACATGGCCTCGGCATACAGATTACACTTATTATAATCCATGGGATCGCATTGTATGGTACTTGGTGAAAATGGTCATGAATAAAGCCATGACACTTGTGAAGCGCAAATTCTTTTTTATAAACATTAAAATATTGTTTCTTATTTTAACACAAAGAAATTCTATTTTGGTTTGAGATCTATAAATTATTGCAATATAGTATCTAATGTTTTTTATTCCGATGTTATTTAGTATATTATTATGAACATTGGGCGAGTCCCTATTATTCAATTATAAAAAGTAAATATCGAAAGATAAATATTTTGGCAAAATATTAATTCAATATGATTTCTATCTGGCTTAAATCGATATATATTGAAGACAATATATATTTTTAAAACTTAAAAAGTAGATACATGATAATTATAGCGTGATGGTTTCTGATATCCTTATATTTATGCAACACATATCAATCATTCAAAATGATAGATTCCAATGCCTATTTTTGTTAAAATGTATAAGATATTTATTTATTGCACCTAAACTAACAATTGGATCAGAAAATGAAAGGGATAATAAATAACTGTTCCAATTTTTTATCGTATAAAAGAAGAAATTTTAAATTATATTAAGATTTTTAAAAAAATTGAATCCTATGAAGTTTGAAAAGTGCAACATAATCCTCAAAAAGGTTTTGGGATGGTGTTAATCATATCATAAACATTACAGAATGTCTATTTTCCTTTTTTTCATGATAGTACAATAGTGCATGATAATCGAACAAAATCTAAAATAGACCATTCAAATAAGCTAATGAACAATTTCTGTGTATAACACCAATGAATAAAGTTAATAGTTAAGTTGCTTCAGCTTATTTTATTTGATATGTTACAAACTACTTTTTATTATTACAGATTTTTAAATATGGTAAATTTATGCGATCTACAATTACACCGATTAAATTCTTTTAACATCCTATTAAAAATATTGGTTAAAAAAATGAATATATTTTATGAATAAAATTCATACTTTATTATTTTCTGATTATTAATTTTATTTTTTTTACAATTTGTGATTTATTTCGATGACTCAAAAATAAATATTCTTTTCATAGTTCTAGCATAATTATTTTCTAGAGTAAGATATAATATATATTATTTATCCCAGTAGAAGGATCTTTTAATTCATGTCACCATCAAATAACCCATAACAATATATTATTTATTTAGGATAATGCTAATATTGTATTTGTTTAAAAAAATTTATCCTGTTTATATATTTTTAACAAAATCATGCATAAAATTTTAACCATAAATTTAAATAAATTAATGTATGTATACTTTACTTTCATTGGCTATATTAACTTAAAAAAAATAGTATTTTTCTATAATTTTTATAGAAAATACTATAAAAACAAAATTGAAAGGCTCTTTTTCTTGCACAATATGAAACAACTATTATTATGCTATTTAAAACTGGTATAATAAGCCTTACAGCTTATAATGAACTTAAACTTATATATACAACAAGCATTAAATCTTGAAAAATCCAAAATGTTCTGTGGTCTATTCAAAAAATATCATAATCACATGTAATGACTCGTTCATAGTGTGTTTAAAAAATTTCATATACAATATGTAACGGACTTAAGAATCCCTGATGAAGTAGAAGAACACATTCGAGCTCTCATAATTCAGATGAAACTTGAACTGATATAATTTCGTTGAAGAAAAGGCGCAGATAACGATAATATCAGGGTAGGGTATTAAAGAGCTGTAAAATAGTTAAAAGGGTGTACCAAATGCAGATGAAGGGGTCAAAAAAAGATGAAACGCAGCACATCAATAAATAAAGATATGTACTTTCATAAACATCAAGCATACCTCAATTAAGCTAGAATTAAATTGATAAATTTTTATATTATATAATAATATATCATTTTTATATTATAGAATAAATATGAATATGTTTTAATTGGGAGAATATCTGCTCTGTAAGTTTAATTATGGCTAAATTTTGAAGAACAATTATAAGATTTTTCTCAAGCTTAACTTGATATATGTCCCGCGGACGCATCATTTCTATACTATTTTCATTCATCTTTCTTACATCTTCTATAATAATTCTGTACTTATATGGGCCTATTAACTTAGGATCATATCCCAATGGTAATTATTATATATGCTTCAGTTTATTTTGTGAGTTCGAGTTCTTATAGGTACATTTTATTCATTTAGTTGCAACATAACTATAAATAAATCATAACTTGAATCTTAGCATATTCTGAAAAGAAGCAAATGATTTTTTTTAACTTTAGATTTATAAGTCGAAACTTTCTAAAGCATTAGAAAAATTAAATTTTAAGATGAATGAGCCTTGAATCTAATTTCAAAAAATGCAGGAAAAAGCATAAAAAGACATATACACTAGAAACAACCTTTGGAGACTTCTTTTTTCGATATTTTTTTTTAATGCATAGAATAACCAAAATTTTTACATTTCTAAAAATTTTGTGCCCAAATACAAAATACACGAAAAAATATATAATAAGCGATTCAAGACATAAGATGATTAAAATTTATTAAGTTTTAATATGTATAATAAAATTTATATCGTTACGTCATTAATTTTTTTTTCGTAATGTAATATATTTTTTTAATTTAACAGGTTAAAATGCATAAAAAGGTGAATAAAAAGATACACCAAATATTTTTTTATTTTGTTACATTGGAAATTGGTTCATAAGATTTATGCATAACTTTGCTTTTTTTTAAATTTTGTGTTTCTGCGATGCATTTTAATGTCAAAAAATTGGGGTGTTCATTATATTTATAATGATATTATAATTATATTTGAAAACTAAAAATTTTATCTGGATATAGACTAAAAAATACTGAATTTGCAACTGTTTTGTCGAATAAAATTCTTTAATTTAGTTTTATTCTTATTTAACGCATGAGATATATATAAGAAACAATCGTACTTATAATTTTTCGTTTTCAAATAAAATATATATACAAACTGCATAGAAAAAGTTTGATTGGTTATTATCGTTCTACAAATGCGGGCAATGATATATTTTCGATTTTCTAAACCATTAAGATTCATCATATAAAAGTACTTTTATACACGTGAAGAAGATAAATCTTCCTTATATTTTAAGATTATGACCCATGCATGAATATATTATTATATATTAAGTTACACGTTTTTTTTCTAGATTGAAAACGTTGAAATACTGTCACTTATTATAAAGTTATATTTTTGTATATTACTTATTTGTTTAACTGAAGAATGATCAACTAATATAAAGCTTCTTTATACAATGTTGAAGCCAAAAAAAAATATCAGAAAATTTTACTTGCTGATGACGGTAAAATAAAGAAAGAGGAGGATTCAACTGTGAAATGTATAAACACGTAAATATTGTCCTAAAAACCTAAGAATAAATTCTATTAAAATCTGATATTTTTTATTCAACCATCATGAACTTCCGATAACTCTAATTGATATAAATGTTTAGAAAAATCAAATATTCGATCAATAAAAAAAGCGGGTAAATTTCTTGTTTAATTAAAGAATATTTACGTTTTTATAAATAAAATAAAAAAATTATTTTTTCACATCGAGCGTTTCAGTTGAAAATGTTTTTTATTAACATATGAATAATTTGATAAAATTAGGTGCTCAATTTGATTAAATTTTAAATGGCAATATTATATTTATATAGAGTTTATTTTAACAGAGTAAACTTAGAATTGTAGTAGCCTCAACAACAGGCTTTCCTTGCGGACCCGTAATTACAGTAGCCATGAAATCACTAAACCTTTAGTTAATTATTTCTGGCTTAATCACAAGAGGAACAAATACATTTCCATTAAAAACAATAATACTATTGACGACCAAAGAAGGTAAAATGATCATATAACATGCATGTATCTTATTAATTATACGGTTCTTCTTCTGGATCCACACATGCTTGTTTATCAATAAGTATTTCTTGATTAATATGACTTCTATTGGTGAAAGAACACGCTTAAATGTTGTCTTAACAATGATGATAGAAGATCTGTAAACGTAAATTTTTAAAAATTTGAATCTCTTTAAGATCAATTGCTCAGTAACTGTGTTTTTCAAATACTCGGCGTTGTTCATCCAAATTATTTGTCATTTTGGTAAGGGCTCTAAAAATAGAAAGTATAGATTCAAATATCGTAAAGAAAATAACAAATATTTTAGAAATTAAACGACAAGATACTACGGGTTAAGCGTTTTAATTACATATGAAATACATGCACAACTGTTAATCGCGGACAACTCATCTTTATTTTGATTATTATCTGAAGTATTATTAATAAGAGTTGAGATATAATTTATTATATTTAGAAAACCGCTGTATTTAATGTAATAACAAGAAACCAACACAAAATTATATAATATTCTTCGAAAATTCGCTGTAAAACATCTTAAAAAAATTATTCTTCTGATTATATAATACACAACGAATCGCCGTAAAATTAAATATAATGATAGAAAACATATGCGATATTAAATATTAATCTTCGCAAAAAACAATGTAAATATTGAAGGCATTATTCTTTTATTTATATAATTTAAAGATGAAACTGATGTATTAAAACTTATCATGTAAAATTAAATATGGTTTTTACAAAAAAAAGATTAAAAAACTCAGAAGAAACTATCTTTTCGCCTATAAGATGTATGATATGAAAAATCTATCTAAAGAAATTACAAGGAATATAGTTGAAATCATATAATATAATTAAAATAGGTGGTAAAAAAATCTTTATGCTAAGTTTTTATTTATTGGATATAAATATATTCTTCGAACCATCAAAAGTCAAGTATTCGCCTGCTAGAAATTACATGAATTGGACCCCACAATCTATCGCAATTTACATATTAAAATAATAGAAGATCAAAAATATATTGTATTTAAAAAATATGCTATTTAAAACTAATAAAATCCGAAACAATGCTCTAGTAAAAATAAATCGATTTGCAAGTACCATAACTTTAGGAATCAGAATGCTTTAAAATCACATATAAAAATATATCTGCAATCTGAAGTTCTATTATGAAGGTTTAGCTGTTTACGAGAGAAAGTGATAACACCAAAAAAGAGAATAACAGTATTTGCCTTGCATGAAGCCATCTATTTACATGGATTTTCTTCATATTTATAATCCAGAAAAGAGAAAATATTACATTAGACACCAAGCCATGACATAAATGTGAATCTATTTCTATGTAGTGGTAAAATTGATATATGTGATATATTCCAATCATTAATTTCCAAAATATAATTATCGATTTTATGCTAGGTTATATTTATCAGATGCTAAAAATATTAAAAACACTTATAAGCCTTAAAATAAGCCTATACTGTACTTACTAACATTTAAATATCCATAACATTTACATGCATCTTATTTTATATAAAATTGTTATTCAAGTTTTGTATTTTATTCCACTATTTATAATTCATTTTGTTTCTACAGGTTCAACCCGACCATATACATTTTTACTTTTGCTTAACTTTCACCTTATAGTGTACATTAAATTTATATTGGCGTATCTTAAAAAGTTTTCTCGTATATTTGAAAATTTATCTATAGCTAGAAAAAAGGCTATTTCTATAGCATATGTTAAAATTAGGAATATCAATATATAACATTTTTACAAGTATATTTTATAAATATTTATCTTTGATGGATATAAACAAAAGGAAAAAAGAATCACTTCATCACAGATCATAAAATATTGTCATTTATTATGATCCTCAATAGAAACAATTAGAAATATCTATGCGCGAAGCCATATAATAGACAAAACACTATAAATAAGATTTATTTTGTCGTGATTTACCATAGGTGGTATATTAAGAATCTAGGAAGGAGTGAAAGGTACACAATTAGAATAAAATCAAATAAAAGACTTGAATAAATAAGTCTTGCAAGAAGATTAATTGGGGTGATCGTAAAGATGATGAGCATTGGGAAGTATTAAGCTATTTCTGTAATTATATTTAAGTCAATATTTTTGCTAAACATAGTACAATATCTCAAAATAAAATTAACACATGAATAAAAATTAGCACTTCATGCCATATTTAGTATTAGATTTAGTAAAAAAGTGAATATTTCATATTTATAAATTAATAAATATCAAATAATGATAAATATCCTAATATTTATTGTTATGTCATTATTCACATTGTTCTACTGTTTTGAAATGTATTTGAATTAATTTATAAAAATCATCTGACCATAATAAAATCAATTTATTTTTTCACAGCATAACAATTCAAGCCTGTAAATATCTAGAGAAAATTTTAATCATGAAAAAATTATAGTATAATTATTAAAAAAAGATTTATTTCAAATTTTTAGCGTTTTCCGTCTTAAGGCATCTGGAGGGTAGAAATTAAAAACTTACAATTAGAGAAGCCTTTCATAATCTAGTGCTGAGGTGAAAGAGGCCTATCATGGATTTTAGGTTTTAAAACTGAGCTGCTGAAAACTTTTATTTACAAATAAAAAGATAGGTTAAAGAATGAACTACAAAATCGAAAATTGTAAATCTATGATTTAAACAGTAATTATATAACAAAAAAATTTTCATGGGTTTTTTTACATTTATATAATTACATTAAAACGAGAATATTTTATATTTTTATTGTGATCTTTGTGCATAAAGTTGACCATTTAGCCTTTTATATATTTATTATCTAAATTTATAAAATCGCTTTTTATCGATCTATAATTAAGTTATAAATATTTATACACACAAAAAATTATTTAATTTACTGTAAAATTGAATTTTAGTTTATATTAAAGATTTCAGTGGAATAAATATTTTAAATCAATCCACCAAACCAAGTATAATTAAAAACTTCTTTAAAAGTTAATTTTAGTAACAAAAATACTACTATGATCCATTAATTATATTATAATCCTATACATATATCTTAATTATCTGTAAAACATGCTTGTGAACCACTTTTAGACTAAGTATGCCATCATCCTTTGTTAAAAAGTAGAGACTGCTATGCTAGCTCAAATTCAATATTCATTAGTAAATTAGTATTACTTGAATCTGAATTATATTATACATCCATAAAGTGATGGGTATCCAAGGTTATTTTGATGTCAGGATTACAGCTAAATCTTTTGGCACGACTTTAAAAACCAAATCAGGACTATCAGAATATTTTTTTCTTATATGTAGCAACTATACGCCATAAAGTACACGAACGAATATTTCTCGAAACAAAATTATATTAGCATCTAAAATGCCTTATTGATAAAAATAAAGTCGAAAACTTACCTAAATGATTCTTGGTTTATTTTTTTGTTAAAATACAAATTAACTTTGAAATACGATTTATTCTTAGCAAGATAAATGCATTCTTGCACATGAATATGCCATAAAAAACAATCAATAATAGTAAAAAAATGAAATATGAACTATATTAATTTATTATCAAATTACTATTCACATATTCTTATATGTATTAACTTACGTTTTGAAACAATCCTGGTGATGTGGGACTTGCTTATAATTGTATATTTTTAGACAAATAAAATAGTATTTAAACATAAACTAAAAAAGTTATACTACTTATAACATGGTGAATATGCATATATTCAGATATAGTGATATTAGAAGATTTAAGAATATCAGAAAAAAATTCAATATTTTTTTAGATGCCTATTAACTCATCTTATTTTAAAACAAATTGATTACTTAATAACAACAATTCGATTATATATTTTTAAATTATAAAAAATTAGTTTAGTTGAAAAAAAGAAAAATAATAGTGTATATGCTGAAAATCAGCTTTAGAATCAAATGTATTTTATTAAATTCGATTTCTATCCTTTTAAATATATTTTTTATATTATGTATCCCCAAAAAATGTCTATTGTGATAACAAACCACCATAGTCGAATTATACTAATCCGATTATTATTGAAACATCACAAAATTTACTTTTTTATCCTTTTCTATCACAAATTATCCAGTAAAAATATGCAGATTTTGATTTTCAAACAGAAAGAATTCATGGTATAGTAACGTTTGAATAGATATATATTCAAACATACAATACAGTGATACAGTTGGTTTAGAAACACTTATGGGATAAACTTGAGATCTAACCGTAAAGAAATGAGAATACATATAAATTTACTCACAACGAGCAACAGCAGCGAAAATGCGGTCTGTCAAAACAGAAAGTATACTCTGAAAAACCCGATAACCGATAATAAATAGAAGATTTTGTGTAAGACGCCCAAAGCTAGCAATTGCATCATATGAAAACTACTACTTTAGCAAGGATATGGGTAATTGGAGAGTGGTGGTGGCATCATAAACAAACCGTGACGAAAAGTAGATAAAATACCGCAGTAAACAGAACTAATATACGGAGAATTAAATAGTAATGGGAAATGTGAAAAGCTACATGTGGAGGAGAGTTGGGTGATTAAAAATTTCTAAAAGTCATAAATGAAATTCCTGAAAAGAATATATGCACGAGTAAATACTAAATAAAGTGATTCACCTGGAATTTCAAAATAATTTGTTTTGGAATACTTCTAAGTATTGGATTACGCACAAACAATAAGATCTAGAAAGACACTCGAAATAATAAATATTAAGATGAGAAGATGAATTGAAAAAGAAGGTGAAGATGATATAACAGAATTAAGTATCAGTCAAGTCTATTCCAATGAGCATTCTAAAGTTTTCTACGAGCATTATTAAAAAGCTAAACATTAAATAAACTTATAAATAATAATTTTTTTATATCATCCTTATCTGAAATATTATAGGATTTTACTCTGATTCACAAATAAAATTTATATAGCGACATGTCAAAATATTTCAGTCGGGTGTCGTTGATTATTATCTCCTATAAAAATATTAATTTGTGCTTCTTAATATCCACACTTTTTTATTTTTTCTTTTTATTGGCATATAAACAGATTAAATTCTGGAACGCATAAGGTTTTTTTTATAAGAAACTATATCTTCATTCCTGCCCTAATTTATAGATTAATTGAAAAAAATTCGCTTCTATCTGGATTTAGAATAATATTCTGATCACATAAATTCTGAAATTTAACGTTTTATGAATCGTGAGTACAACATAGATCCGTATTTTTTGTCAATATCAAAATATATTTGCATGGTTTGTATTTATACTACTTAAAACAAATATATTCTACTAATGAATTTATGATTTATCACTGTACTGATAAATATACAAGGTAAAACCTGAACGGCTGATTAAATCATTTTATTCTGTTTTACCTATTTGAAATCAATCCTTTACGTATCAATTTAAAGTAAAGCGAAGCCATTCTATTCTTCAACAAGAATATTTATGCAAGATTACCATCTGATATCACATATAATGTTTTATAAATAATTATATTTATCGGAAAATCTAATTCTAAAATCTTAAGGCGACACACTTGAAAGAAATTTTTTCTTGATGCAAAACACATAATCCCGTTCCCTTTTTATATTGATGCAAATAGAAAAGCCTTATTTTTCACATATTATTGGTAATTATAGCATTATATTATGTTTCGTTTTAAAGATAGTGAATTAATGAAACTCAGATGATAATATATAAAATTGTCAAATAGTTTTAGAAACTCAAATAAGCAAAATATAACAGAAAAAAAACTATAAAAAATCTTCTAAAAATAAAATACTACATGTAAAAAAAATATTTACTGTAATCATAGATAGTGATCGTATTTTTCTATAGATATGTTGATAAATCAAAATCAAGAAACTGTCTAACACTTTATCTAATGAAATTTAATCCAAAAAATAAAATTTAGAAAAAACAAAGAAACTCTAACCAAATATACATATAACTAAAAGGCACTTTTCTTCATTTCTGGTATGATATTTTTTGGAGTATTATTCAAAATCAAAATTGGCGTATTTGAAAATTATTTGACCTATAGAATATATATGAAAGTGCAAAGCATTTCTAGATTATTATGTGAAAGATAGTATAAAGAAGAATTTAGTTTGAGTCAATTAATTATATTCTACACTAGTTTATTAAAATTATATAACTTTCTCTGTGCATTCTATAATGGCATATTTTTATGGGGGTTATGATAAAAATGAATTGAGCTTTAGATAGCATTAATGTATTCTGTTATTTATACCACTCTTTTATAAATTAAAATATGTAATTGCTTGGGCTCTAAACAATTTGATAATTATGAAAGATTATTTATATATGAGAATACTTATTTTATATGATATGGAATGAAGCTATTTTCGAAATATTGTATCAAATGGCTAAATTCGTATACAAAAAACAATTTATCAAGATTTTACACATTTCAGCATTTAAATTTTTTGTTTTTATATTTGATCATATGCAGTTTTTCTTTTAAATACATTTAATTAATAACAAATTATTTCATATTTCGGCTATTTATAGCATAAAACCCAAAAAAACACAAAATTTCGTGCATAATTTTGTTTGTTATATTGTATTTGCCTCCTTATATTTAAAATTTGCTTTTTTAAATAAAAATCATTGATCATGTCAGGAACATATAAATGCTAAAAAAATGACATGTCTACATTTAAGAAAATTGATTGGATTTAAAAAAATGAATTTTTATTTCTATTATGCAATCTGCCTGAGATTTTTGTTCATTCAAGGATTATATTGCAGCAAATCGCTTCTTCAGGAATTTACCATAGAGTATTACTGACTTTCTAAGCATAAAGTTACAAATAGAGAAATATAATAACATAAATTTCATATTTTATTTGAATTTTTGTTTAATTTTTGAAGGCAAAAATTTCTACTATCGCCATTTATAAATTTACAATGGGATATGCATAGAAAAACCTTTTATCGGATGTAATATATGTATTTTTTTAATTAAGAATTACATTTTTTTAGAATATATATGATTTTGTAGATAAATTTATCTCTAAACAGATGCTGAACTGAATTAATATAATTAGCATGAATGAAAAATAGGATACATTAGAAATTCAAATAAAACAGGTTTAGAGAAATGAGAATTTGAATTAAAAAAAATGCAAACATAAAAAAAAAATTACTAAAACAGTAGCTGAAGTGTTAATATAAATATTGGATCTATCACAAAAAAAAATATTGATAAACCAAATTAAAACCCCTTTATCAGTCTATAAAAAATGCAGTGTATATATCATCTAACTCAAGTTTTTGATGGTAAAGACATAATTATATATTTTTTACATGTTGGGCGCATTTTCATGATAAAAATAAAAATAGATATATATTTTTTGATTCAGATGTTTTACTAAATTACAAGACCGTTATATGCAATCATAGTAACAATAAGAGAATTTTATTAAAAAAAACTAGCCTGTTCTTTGTGTTTATATACCAAACAGAAATGTACCCAAGATGGAAAAGTGATCAAATATAAATATAATCTGTCAAATAAAATAAAAAAGACTCAATGGCTAAATTATTATCTTGAAAATCACATAAATCATTATATCAATATTAAAAATAATAAATCGAGCTGTAAAATTACAAAAACCCAAGATATATATTCATTAAAATACTAATATAGTCTTTATGTACATGTGAAGCCTCTAATAATAGTCTGTTTCAATTTTAGTTTCTCAAAAAAGCCAATATTATTGAACTTAACTTGTTCAAAGTTTTTTAGTTGCTTGAATTATAAAATTTCTACCAAAATTAGATAGGTTATGTCGAAAAAATAATTTTTTAGATTCTAAAAAAAACCAAAAATAAAATTTATGCTATGTAATATTCAAAATTACCTTTGCCTTATATTATATCGACAAAAATAGCGGAATATATTACACCTAAAATAAAATAAAGTACTAAACTAGTTTTGTTACTATTTTTTGTTTCTTATGTGTTTTCTAGTTAGAGAATCTAGAATTTTGCCAAGCCATAATCCAAATAGATTTTTTTACTTAAATTAAATAGTTTGGTTTTAAATTGAACTCATTAATATTTCATCTATCATATTCATTAAAAAATATATTGAAGAAGAAAATTTATAATAAATTTTGTTTTTATAATTCTATATTTAATCTATTCTGCAGGTGTAAATTACACCAAAGTACGAACACACCATGATTAAGAATATAAATTTCCTAACTATATTACGCAAGTAATAGAAAAAAAGTGGACTTTTTCTATATATAAGTTTACATTTGAAATATAGAAAAAATAGAATTTTATGATGATAAATTATTATCTCTACATCTTTTATTTTACAATAATATGAATTTATGTGATTTTGTGTAACAATAAAAATCTTATTTTTTTTTAGGATTTAATATTACCGTTGCTAGATAATTTAGCCAGATTTTTCTTTTTGATTTGCATAAATGTACATCTAGTAAACTGTTATTCTTTTTTGTTACTTGAGTAATTGAAAATAAAGTTCATGGTGCATAATTAAGCGTATATAGTCTGTTTTAATATGTTCTAATGGTAGCATATTTTATTCGTAAATACTAAATAAACACAATTTTACTTTTTAGATTTCTATTACACAATGAATTTTTAAACTATCTTAAGTGCAGTCTCATGATACTATAATCACACGAATCTAGATTTCAGGTTATGATAACTCAAAGTATACAAATATTACATTATTTTTTCCAATCTACCTTTTATATATGTACTTTAAATCATACTAAGGTTCGCAAGGTAGGATAATTTAATCTTGAAGGATACCAAAGATCATTTTATATATAGAGAATATTTAAAAAAATACAAGTCACAGATAATATCTTTATTTATGTTTCACAAATATTTTATAACACAAGTATAAAAAGTTTATTTATTATATATTAATATTATGCCGAAAAGTGGAATTTAGAAATTTATAAGATAGATAGTGCACCAGGGCTGAAATACCATCTATATCGCAAAATAAATAAAAAAAATGAATTCTTTTTATGTGTAAACATCATCTGAGTGCGATATAAAATTTTAAATAAATTTTAATCCTTTCTAAACACAATTTACATATAAGCATGAATTTAAGATAACAAAAAATATATTTTTTTACTTATAAATATTCTTGTTATAGCAAAAAATTGTAAGTTTCACTTCTAATATTTGATTTTTTAAAAATTTATCAATCTCAATAGTTGTTTTTGAATTCAAAATATATAATTGATATATGATTGTATAATTTATATTAAAATTAAAAGTCGAATGTAATTCTAGGAACTGTTGCAAAAAACATTTTTATGCATTTCTATAAATATTCAAAAAGAAAATTGGATTTTGTATGCATACGTTTGACACCGTATGAACACTTATATGCTTTGTGTGTATTATAGCTATTTAATAAGCTACAAATATATCTTTAATTATATATTAGAGATGAAATTTTTGCAAAAAAAAAAAACTTAAAAGGGAGAAACCTTTTCATCTTAATTCTTTCTATTTTTAATTGCCGCTAGGTTATATTGTCACTGGTTATAATATTATTTTTAAAAAATACAAAAAAAACCTGCAACTGCTTACATATATCCGTACAATGTTTCTTTCTATTGTTTTTATGGTATTTGAATATTAAGATAGAATAATTACTACATGATTTCTCGATAATGGTTTTTTTTGAATCTAAATTTTTATGTTTACATCAAAAATCATACATTTATATTTATAATTAGTAGATTGTGGTTTAATTGTCGTTTTTTTATGCTTTACATCATATTTTAAAACCTTTTCTAGCAGCTTATGGACGGTTATTGTCTGTTTAGACGATGGCCTAAATGAGATTCGTATTTGAATATGATTGCCAAGCCCCGATTTTTAAACCGATAATCGTTTTTACGGCAATGGCTTGACTTACATCTGCAAATCAATTATATGATCTTTATTCATAAATTGTAAATTATTTTTCATGTGTTTTATTCTATTTTTTAGATACTCATTAGTTACCATAGAAGCAACAAAAAAATATCGAAAATTTTCACCTTATACTGTTATGAATTGGTGATTATTCAATGCTTTGGATATATAAACAGTGTTTATTACACACATATGTTCTAAAATTTAACTTAGACAATATTTATTCTTCTTCTATCAATTTATCACTAGAAATTTCAGCTAACTTTAAAATTACCTTCAACAATATAAATTTCCGTTTTTCTTTTTAAAAATGTATTGGTGATAGTTTTGTGTGCAATAGCACTATAATCTAGTATAATTGTTTTAAAAAAATAGTCGGAATCGAACCGAATGTTTCTGATTGCGATTTTCTGTTATCTTAATATAAATTAAAAAAAAATCAAAGGTTAACCAACTAAATTTAATTAGTTCAACTTAATAGTAAATTTTTCCAAAAAATAGATGATTTTGATTTACTATTGGAATAAAAAAAAATCCATTGGTGCAAAGAATACAATTTTAAAAACCCTGACAATTTGCAAATAATGCACAATAAATTTTATTAAACTATTTAATGCAATAAAAATAAATGAGCTAGTATTTTGTTATCAATTGGTTCTATATAAAAATATAAAGATAGAGCTGTAATAAATCGTTCCAGTTAGAATTTTATAAGACAGGACAAGC
This sequence comes from Rhyacophila brunnea, assembly GCF_057557595.1. Classification (NCBI taxonomy): domain Eukaryota; kingdom Metazoa; phylum Arthropoda; class Insecta; order Trichoptera; family Rhyacophilidae; genus Rhyacophila; species Rhyacophila brunnea. The sequence goes on along the minus strand of NW_028232803.1, from coordinate 584,757 downwards.
AATGAGAATCATGGAATAATTCATTTTCGTGGCGTTATAATGCAACAAAAATATATTTTTCTTTTCTCCGGTAATTTTTTATTAAGTATTTTATTTGCTAGTTGAATTTAATTAATATGTACGCTTACAATATAAATTAAAACATGATAATTTTCCTACAAAAGTGAAAAAGGTATTTCATCTTTTTATGGTGAAGTCGAACATGTGATAATAATTATAATAAAAAATGTATCGAAACATTTTAGCAGTTTTATTTTTGCACATGAAAAAATATTAGCGATGTTCCAATCAAAATGCATAAATACGCTTCTATTTAATACATACTTGTGACACAAAAGAAGTGCAAGAGAAGCGATACATTTATATAAGAATTTCATTCTATAAAAACCTGAATAAATACACATTCAATAAATTTAATACATATATGGGCTGATTTGATGTTTATCTCCATATGCGTTTCTAAGATATTTATTACGCAAAATATTAACAGAAGATCATTTTTATTCAAGGTTTAGGCCGAAAATACATATTTAATATATCATTTCGCAATATCAGAAAACAAAATTAAATTTAATTCACACAGAAACACTCGGAAAAACAGAAAATAAGTCTTATAAGTTGATAGCTGCCACTTATACAAAAAAAATATCGGAGTCTATAAAAAATGTAAGATTAATATTTGAAATTTTTAAGCGTTGCAGGTAAAAAGCCTTAAATAAATTTGAGTGAATATACTATATTAACTTGAAATTATTAACCGTGTACAACGTATGAAGTCTAAGCCAATCAAGCCATTTATATCTAAATTATCAGTAAAAAAAGGAATTTTAAGGATATGGAAGAAAAAGTTTTGCGGGAATGTTATTATTTTTGGCTATAGAAAACCATATAATTAAATAAATAAACGCTTTTTGCGTTTTTAAGAATATATAGACTTTTTTTATGAATATTTTATGAAGATATTTTCTTATCCACCCAGATAAACTTTTTTTTTTAAATACACTTCGATCAGTTCTAAGAGTATCAGAGCCTTGGAAATCAAAACCGTTTTTTAATTTCGGATAATTTTTGTTCCTATGATTAAATGATTTCCCGATGCTACATTGCTGACAAAATAGAATTATTGAAGTAAAACCAGAGCATAAAAATCTTTTCAATTTTTTATAATGTTTTCGAAATTTGAAATTATCACACTATCCAATATACAGTGTTATTGTACTTGAATTTATATTTCATATCAAATTCTTTGACTATAGAATTTTGACCATATATAATTATACGTAAAAAAGATCTGTTACAAGAGAAATAATTTATTTTCGATATTACAGCGTTATATTTACTAAAAACAATGATAAAATCAATATGAATCGGAAGTATCAATTGCTCTTTTTTTAGATTAAGCAATGCGTAAAAAAATTAAAATATAATAAACAACTTACGGGTATTACTTGCATATTAACAAAAAGATACAAATTTAAAACCTCGAATTACGTCTTTGAAGACTTAATAAATTTGAATAATATTTATAATCTAAAAATGTAGGTACTACTGGTTGATTTAAAAAAATGAAAACTTATGATTGTCTGATGATTATAAAGAAATAGGATTTTATCAAAAGCAAAAATACAGCTTAAAATGAATTCAAATTTTACTAAAATAAAATCATATTAATGTATTTATAAACAATAGAATTGCTTATCTTAATAAATAGAATATCCTAATTGAAACCGAGCCCCAGTTTATTTTGCGTTAAATAAATACAGGAAAACTATAAATATTTTATTTATTGAATAATTTATTTTTATTGTCGAAAATAAGTACATATATAGGATATAAATAAGAATCAAACTATATGATAATATGTCATTAAAACGAATGTTTTTTGATGCAAAAGAAATTAATTTTTTGCAGGTTTTACCAATTTCTCGATTTATAAAATTTTTTTCATATATTTCAATTTAATTAAAAATATTTTGCAAAGGAATTTTTAATTATCACTATAATGATTGAATTGATATAAATACCAGAAAAAAATTGTAAATTTTGTTTTTTTTATTGATGAATTATCCATTTGACTTAAGTATAGCCTAGGAAAAACTCTGTTCTTAAGATATGATATTTATAGATTGATTTTCGGCAGATACCTCATAAGTAACGGATAATTGTTTATAAAAAAAGCAATAATATGAAATATACAAGCATAAAATCACATGTTGTATAAAAACAAGTGTTATTAAATAAATAGATCATTCATAACTTTGTGATAATTTTGCCCTTTATATTTGTTTCAGTTGATGAGTAAGATTATAACTATATAAAAATTCTGGATTATATAACTAACAATAAAACAGTTATGCACATGTATTTAATGCTAAATGCAAAATATACAATTCATCTGTTGGCTGTGAAATATCATGAAAATTTCTTTTTATGGGCTTGCAAATTAATCTAGAGCTCTAAGCTGATCTAATTTACCATCTTTTTTTTGCAATGCAAATTTAAATTTAATTTTATTAAATTTAGCTATTTAATATAAATTTATGATAGAAATTTTATAAAATTTCAGAATTTCATGTTTAAGCAGTAATAATGTTCTGTTAGGCAAAATGATAAAATTTATATACATTGGTGGATTGTATTTATTGCTTTATTTGCCCTTTAGTTATATAAAAGCGTTCAATGCAATTTTAATATTTAATTCATACAGTAAGGATCATAACTTCTATCGACACATCCTATTTTGTCCTAATCAATCTATATGTTCAATCAAAATATTTATTTTCATTTTTTTCTTAATTCTATTGTTTTAGTTCGGCATTAGCTATAGCTTGGATTTTTACATTGATGCTTTTAATTTATATTGATTATAAAACAAACATTCAACATATCACCATATGATGTTCTTGATTGTCTATGTTCGTTTAATTGTTTTTATCTTATTAATTCATGCTATAATCAAACTTTCATACAGTTAAAAGCATTAAATTCATATATAAAAATTTTAAATCATAGATTTTATTTATTATGCGCAACCTGCACACGTAAATTTGGACGAAGAAAAACTTATTGTCTACCCCTACTACGTAAACAATATCTTTTACTATAATACTCAAATTATTTTCATATTTTTCTAATTCATAGGAGTAGTGTGAATTATTAGAAAATAAATGTTTGCGACTAAACAATTAATTGTAATTGTCGATCATATTGTTTTGTGTGTTTATATGGATATCTTAAATTAATAGTTTTCAATAAAAACTTTTATTTAGTTGATATATTTTTCATATCTTCAAAACTTACACGTAAGCATGATAAAGTGTATAAATTTATCGATTTGCTTTCAATTGAATATTATATTGATTTAGCATACTTTTAAATACCCATTATTATAGTTATAGTCTACTATTTACATTTCTTCTTGGCCCCATTGATTGTGTATAGTAACATATAATAAATATCAAAAGCTGGTGATTGGTTTCTAATCTTATATTATAAATTTTTATGGTATGTGTAGTGTCGAAGTAAACACAATCCTATTCAATAGTTTGGGGTTAAATATGGTATTTGCAAATTCCAGCACATGTTCTGTTAATTAAATCTTGAATTTTCTCTTTCCTATGCTCTATTGCTATAGATATTTTATGTATTAAATACAAGATAGCCAATACGTTTAATTTTGACCAGATATTTTCATCTAAATAGCCACATTATGTCTTTAAAATATTTCATCTATTTGTAAACTTTTTAATAATTAATATGATCAAATGAGTCTTCAAGCAATCTTTTAATTTAATTTTATAGATTAAAATGATCAAAATCTTATTCAATTTTTTGATTTTTAAATAATAAATACGTTTTATCGATTTGTTGAATTTAATTAAATAATATTTTAAATAAAAAAAATACATATTCGTTTCAAACATTTCTTAAATTAAATATTAAAGCCTGATAAACCCGCCAAAGAAATAATTGCATAATATCATCAAAGTATATTTGACCATGATAGAAACCAAAATACAGTGAATATAATTATCTGATAAATTTTTCTTATGTTTATTAATAAAAAATTTAATATAATAAGGTTTAGTGATAGTATACAATTTAGAAACATATAGCATATTTGTTTTATAATGAAAATTTGTTCATTGTATCTTTTTCATTGTTAGAATACAAAAAAAATTGAGAGTGTTTGCATCTAGATTGTTTTAAAAATTTTAATACAGATAGGGAAAATAGGATGTTGTATGAAGCTCCATAGTTATAGTTTTTACGTTAAGATTGAAGTTTACACGCAACAACATTTGATTGATTGATATTAGGTTAAATAAGATTTTTTTACTGAAATAATAATGATAACAATAAAATTTGAACTAGATAAATAGATATCTATAAAACATGACAAAATTAATATTTGGTTTTTCACTATCATGCATATAGTATACACGGAGATAAAACATGTTTTAAATGTAAAATTGATATTTATTATTTTCCTAGATTGTTTTAGTTAAGGTTTAATCTTTTTATGAATTTTATTTATAATAATATAATTTGTATTTACAAAATTAATTCAGCAAACCTAAAATTATTGCAGCCACGAAAGATTTTTTTCTGACAATTAAAAATTTATTGGATTGCTATCTTACGTTTTTATGGATACATTTTATGTCTAGCTATAATTCTTTTTTACAATCCAAATTAAAAGCGAATCTTTGTTTTACGCGACTAATATATGTATATATCCTTGAATATTACGTATTTACACAATAGTTTAGATAATTTTTGTAAAAATACATTTTTTCTATTTATTATTGGTCTTATATACAGTTCGAGTTTTGAATTATTCATAGATATAAAATCAAGTAACTTCGCATTTTAAAAGCCTTTGATACCATAAAACAATTGATTTTATAATGATGCATAAAATATAAAAAAAAGTAAAAATGACTGAAATGTGGGTATTTAAATCTATATTTGTATTTTTCTTGTCAATTTTCTGCTCTTTTACAGTAAATTCAAAGCTTAAAACAATAATAATGTTAGATAATAAGTGAGCAGAATCGCTGCACAGAAACACTTATTCACAATAATAATGCTTTGTAACAAAAAAATGAAGAAAATCCCGTTGCCTAATATAAATTTTTGCCTTAAACAGGATCGCATCAAGATTTAACTGCCAATCACAGTGTTTATAGTCCGAAAGTAGTATCGCAAGATATAACTACAAAATTCTATTAATATATGCTCACGATTATGATCTATGGAAAAATAAATCGTTCGAAACATATTATCAACAAGAAATGATATTCATTTATAATAAAACAAATCTTTGGGTATAGCATATTGTGATTTGCGACTAAATGATGGCATTAAAAAAATAAATTGTAAAATTTTTGCATATTATGCTGGAAATTTCGATCTTTATATCTTATTACACCATACGAAGATTTATTATATTATAATAGTGCTCTATTTTGTAAAATAATATATAGCCCATCTTTGAATTTAAAATTACATGATTTTTATATATTTTCGATACCTCATAATGCATTTCTGTATGAAACTTATACAAAAATTGTTTGTAGTATAGTGGAAGTAATTTTAGGATATGATGAAATAAATGTAAGATTTTTATCCTAATAAAATTACAAATTCTATCTACATTAACAAATTTCAAGGTTTGAAAACAAGAATAAAGTATTTACATTCAAAAATCTCCATTCCTAAAGTAACGTTTATCTGGTTGATTTCTTATATATCAATAGATGTAAAATAATTTTTTTTTATCGTTTCAATGCAAATTTATATTTAAATATAATTTTATTAAATAAAAAATTTGTATTTATTTTACTAAATAGAGAAGATAGAAATTCTTATTATTTTAATAAGGAAAATTATGCACATATTCTAAATATTTTTTTCGAATCATATGAAAATTTTACGATTTTAAAAATAGTTTTGTTGTGTTGAATTACTCAATATAATATCCTATCCTATGTTTATATTGCAAAAACAGGAAAATCTAGAATACGATAAATTACAAGTATTTACAATAAAAAGCTTAAAAAATACTTTTTATATTATAAATCCGCTTTTTATTCTATCTTAAAAATTAATTTTTTTTAGGTCACTAGATAGAAAGATTTCAATTATTTTCGGCATATATGTATTACAAAATGTAAAAGAAATATATTTTCGGGATATAGATTACAAATAATAAATGACCTATTGCATCAATATATCCAAAAAGATTTTAGAACTTACTAAATGGGTTTATATTATGTCCGTTGCAGTTAAACCTGTTTTACTTTTTGTATCAAGTGTATTTTCTTCAGCTATAATAAGTTTTTAACGCCCGATGAAGACGAAATTCTATCTTAATGATTTGGGTCTAATATACCAAAGTATACTATTTTGCTTTGAAAAGACTTACGAAATAAATATACTAAAATAAGTGAAATTCTACGATTACAGAGGCTTTATAGGTAAATTAATATTTTCCTGGATAGTAAATTTTTGTTAATTAGTTGATTTTTATGCAATTAAGCTATTTAAAATGCAAATTACAGACTTTATGTTCATAAATGAAATAAATATGCACATAAAAAGAAGATAAGTGTATTAAAAAAAAGCAATAATAAGCGTTTCTCTGCAATAACAGCTTGATAAAACCTTTATATAATTATATAGATGATATATAAATATTTAAAGATGTTTTTTTTGTCATATAATCATGTCATTACCTAAAACTGTATATTTTGTTAAAGTAATCATTATAAACATTCTTTTTGTGTGTTAAATTTAAATTCCAGAAGCTCAATATTTCTTTGCTTGATATCGTTTTGTTATCCATGGTTTAATTTTAACCTAAAATAATTTAAAAAATAATTAAATCAAAAATTATTCCAAAACGGAAGATTGATAAATATATCAATTTCACAGCACTATTTATCCATAAAAGATTAATTTATGATTTATATAAAATATTTTTCCTTTTAGTTGTTAAAATTGAGATAATTTTTTATGTTTTTTTAAATTTTTTATGCAAATTCTGCCTAAAAAAATAAGCTAGCTTACGCTTTGCACGGTTTTGAACTTCGAATATACTTATGTTAAAGATCAGGTGCAAAATATATTTTTTTTATATTTTATATCAATATTTTTATAGACATATATCAATGTTTGTGATTAAATGTAGTATTATGATTCTAAGAATTTCTTGACAGAAAAAAATATTGACCCTGCAAATTTATATATTATAAAATTACTTTTTATATAATTTCTTAAAATTTTTTTTTAAAATTAAAAAAGCCACTTATCCTGAATATAAATAGTAAATATGATTGAAAGGTTTACAAGATTTCCAACTAAACATAATAATTATATAGAAAGTATATAAACACACATAAAATTTATAATCGATTGAAAATATTTTTATTTGAATTTTATTGCATCAAACTTCATAATTTTACTATCTTATTTTCTCTAAAATAGAAGACATTAATTGCATGGATCCATAAAAAAATAATTATTACATGAAAATAAATATTTAGTAAGATAAAGTAATCCATATTTTTATATAAATAATTTTTGAACTGTATTTTACATGTATTATTATATATAGCTTAAATATATATCTTTTTATAGTCTTTTTATATTAAATATACTATCAATTTTGAATTTATATATTGTTTATGCTGCAACCTCTTTATAGGAAAAATTATATATATGAAAATGTACAAAATTAATGTGTAGAAATCGTAACCTTGTATCCTAAAATTATAGAAATACAATATGATATTATCAAATTTACATATATTCTTTTATAAATCTAGGGAATGGGTATATTAGTTATTCCAAATGATCCGTGGGTATAGTTTATTATGGTTTTTATAATATAATAAATCATCGATTTTTCATTATAAATTCAGTTAATGATTTTTTCGACTCTTTGTTTGTATTTATTTGAGATTTTACTCCTTAAATGTGCTTATAAAACCCTATAATATATCACAGATCTACAAATATGGGTAAAATATAACTTAAAATATAATTATATATATACACAAAATTATTATAAATTTTTTTTGGCTTCAGTCACCTTTTTATTGCAGTTAGAATATTTTATTTGTTGTATATTGAATTTATATAATCCTATTATTTTTTAATATTAAAAGCATTTATAAAAAATTCATAACGTTTATTGTTTGTATATTTAACGCGTACATTCTACAATGTCTAATATTGCAAGGATGTTACGACATGCTTTGATTATTTTACTAATAATTAAACATCTAAAACAACATATATTTGCATTTTAATTTCTAAAAACCCCAAAATACGATTTTATAAGTTGGTTAAGCTGTTTAGTATAAGAAATAACGCCATAGGTTAAAAAATATATTATTACGACTTCTCAAAAAAAATCGCCTATATTTATACACATTTAAAATAAAATCAACGTCTTTGCGCGTCTTCATATAATTCATTATTATTTTTTGAATAAAACTAAATAATTTGAAAAATATCTAGTTTATAAATTATATACGTAAAGATTGTGACATATCTCTTAAATATGTATTTTTTTTTACACTGCTATATTTTATATTCTTTAGTTTTATAGTTGTTATTGTTCAAACTTGCAATGCAATATAACTAATAATAGACTCTTTGATGTTTTTTAATTACTCGAAGTTCTGTTTTTTGTTTGGTGTTAAGAAAAATCACATACTTTATTGTGTCAAAATTTCGACCATTTTATATGTGCAATAGATATTTTACATGTAAATAACAATATTAAAGTTCAAAAATGCACACTTTACAAAGTATATTTGTGTACTTTAATAAAAAAGACATGTTTTATATTTATTTGGATTCCTTTACATATAAAAACTAGATTATATCAGTTTATTGTTCTATTTGATCTCATATTTAGCCAATATAATAATTTAAAAAAACCAAGAAACGTTTTTAGAGAAGAAAAAAGGTTTTTGTTATAAGATAGGTGTATCTGACACGATTAAAATTAGAATTAAAGCTTCATTTTACATAAGTTATGAGCAGTATAGAAAAAAATATAGAATCCCGTGTTTATACAATATATAAGTAAAAACCAAGTTTCTGGCGCATTTTGTCATTTCATATTATATAATTATAGAAAAAATGTATGTCATCTATCTAAATCAATTTTTTTTTTAAAATTAACTAACCGTATATAAATGCTCTTACTATTTTTATTTCCTTTAAAATGCCGTGAAAATTAAACCTAAGATCAATCCAGGTCAACCAATGAATATGTTATGAATGATTTATGATGTATAGAATGTATTGAAAAAGCAGAACATACCAAGTTCACGAGAAAAATAGGCAAATTTACATAATTTTGATGAATACATTACTAAAATGGATTTTATAGGTATCCCTGCAAATCGATAACACCAAAAATATAAAATTGCATAGTTAAAACTATAAAACTGATTTATATGCATTTAAAATAAAGGATTGTTCATAAAAAAGAGATTTAGTAGAATTATCGTTTCGTGTATTGCATGTTTCATCAAATATTTTATTGCAATGAATTATGTTTTCAAAAAACTTGAAAAACAATATTTCTGATTAGATTCTACTAACAAAATGTCTCTTTAGATATTTTTATAGTGACATATGTGAAATAGAAAATATCTTTTTATATTTGTAAAATATTTAATTTAAACAGATATTTAAAACCCTTATTCTATTTTTCAAGAATCATAAAACAAGATATTGTATCTATGTGTGAGAAAGAATTCTATTTGATACATTCTAGCTGTAATCTGACATGCGATATTTTTATCTATCTTTATAAGAGAAAAATATATTGCTTGATTCTAATTCATTCGATAAAGAAAGATTTGATGCTGACATCACGTTATATGTTCTCTTGAAATGATATTCCTACATAAAAATTCAAAAGCTTTTTTTGCAAATGTTATAAGGTAATCATGTAATAATTTACGTTGATTTACTTAGATTGATAGAGTTACTAATATCTATATTTGATGTTCTGACATAAATTTCATCTGAAAGCATCAGGATTCAAGTGTAAAAGATTCCTTGATTTTTAAGAATTAAATATATAAGATATTTTATTACAAAATACCATTGTATAATTTAATATTGTTGTTTGATTCTTAATTGATAGATATTTTATTAGATAGAAATGTTGAACCAAAAAACATGCTTGATCGTGAACTTTTGCACATCAAAAAAGAAAGTACTACAAAAAAAATTTAACAGAACATTATGATCCATATAATTTCTTATTTGTGGTTTTTAAAAGTTATGAAAACATATATAAACGAAAACTATAGATATAAGACATAGAGTTACAAGAAAAAATTGAAATCTTATTAGATTGTCGGTTAGTTTAAAATATTCAACCTAGTATTATCAATGACTTAATTTAAATCTGAAAAAAACATATGAATAAATATTAACCTTAAAGACACAATAATAGTAATGATAGATGATTGAATAATATTGCCATTCTATATCAATCTAGAGTTAGTATTATTCACGTATTTTTTTTCCAAAAAATAAATCACGATATTAGATAAAATAAAAAAATAATAGAAGATGTCATTTATGTATAAATTTTATTAAATATATATATTTTTTTTATTAGTAATTCACCGGTTTTATCATATCGCCTAAAAAAGCATTAACAGTCGCCAAATACATTAATATAAGTGATATGATGCTACGAAATTGATGTAAACGTGTGTGGCAAAATATAAATTTTCGCACAAATAAAAATATATGAATCATTGAAAAACTTTGAAATAAAATAATAAAATAAATTTATCCGAAAATTGGGAAATAAATATCTAGATGAAATAGAAATTAAAAAGTAACTAACTAGCATTTTTCTAAGATAATATTGCTTTAATATGTATCAATTGAACATAAGACTTCTTGGTAAAAGAAAATTTCGAATTCGAACTCCAATGCATGTATTAATTAAGTTTGATATATTTTATATGATAATATTTAGAAATGAAGATAATAGAATCTCATTGGAACTATAAACACAGATATATTAAATTTGCCTTATTCAACAAAAAAGGCTTTTACAAGCAATAAAACTTTATAGATTTAAGAAAACAACGTTTGATTTGGTCTTTTAAACATAAAAGTCAATATTAAATCGCGTTCGATTTTTGTCTAATAGATTTTTTTATATTCTATATAATTATCAAGGAACCAATTTTTTAAATTTTATGATCATTATCAATGAACTAATTATTAATATTGTTATCTTACTGCTAAGAGAACAATAAAAAAACAAAAATTTAAGATTTTTAGATAACCATATAATTTCGTAAAATTATTTTTTCCAAACTATAAAAAATTAATATACTGTATTTTTTACATTTAATCATATACTCTAGTGGTAAAAATTATTAAATCACAATATTTTTACCCAATATGTAAGTAAATTAACAAACAAATTAAAACAATCCTATTATAAGTCTTTAATCAAAATTAAACCCAATATAAGAATATTTTTTTTATAGTTTGTACTTATAATGTGCATTAGCTCAAAAGAAAATTAAACTAATAGGATCAAAAGTTATAGCTCGAGAATTTATAAAAAATAACTTTTTATTTTTTTATTATAAAATAGAGAAAAAGTTTACATATAACACATAAAAAATTCAAAACAATTATATATCGAAAGAATTGCATTATAAATTAAAAAGTAAAATAAATATTCATCGCCAAGCTTCATAAATATAGTATATCAAAATATATAACTTTTCAAATAAAATTTTGAAAATTCTCTACGAACTTGATGACTTTTTTTTTGTTTTTTATTGTTCGTATTAGTGCATGAATGATTGAATATAGCATAGGAGCTAAAAATATGAAAAATTTTTGCTTGTTTTCTTATAGATTAATTCATTTACAATAAAAAAAATAAAATTAGAATACAATTTATAACGAAAAGCAAAAACCTAAAACATTAGATATATTGTTACTTTCTATAACAAAACAATTGTTTTTATATGATTGAAATTTTTACGTTATGACAAAATTTCTATAGATTTATAGTTTGCATAAATGGGGTATGTAACTTCTATATTTAAATTCCACCTGCTGAGACATAGAAAGCCTACAAGAATATTGCACAACTCTAAAATGCCTCCCTGGCCCTTCCCCTCTAATCTTTCTTGACCGATTCTCTTCTTCTAGCAGTGGATATTTATTAAAGTGCCTTAAAAAGTATGAATTTTTATAGATATGATAGATTAAAGTTAAATATATAACATTTAGATACAATTTGTTTGTAATTTACATGACGCATTGTATATCAAGATAAAGAAGTTACATGAATGAATTATTATGACTATTTCATCATATGAATAACTGAATAAAATGGATGCTTTTGCCTTTTTGTTGTATTATAAGCGTAAAAAGATTCATTTTGTAGCTTTTTAATATAAAATAATATCTTTTACTTATATTCTTCTTCACTATAATTTATTTTAATTTAATTTGAAGTCTCATATTATTACTATAAATAATTTTTTTTTTGATTATTTAAAATGTGTATTTTTTGTATTAAATTAGTGTGTTCTATAAATGTTAGTTGTTTTAAGATATAAAAAAGTTTAAATGTTACGCACCAATTATTATCAATATTTTCGTATATCAAAAGTTTGTTTAAAAGAACCTTTATGGTTTAAATATACGTTTACTTATAATATAATTTAAAGAATGATGGGTTATTATGTATTTTACGGTTTTTATTTTATCTTAATATATATCGTATGGATGTGTACGTTTATAATTTTGTTTCGTTTATTTATTATATTTTTAACCTATATAATTTTTAAATACGATATTTATGTTTGATTTGCTACAAAACTACCAGAATTAGATTCCATGCTATTTTAAATTAAATTAAAACTGACCATATATATTTTACAAGCGTACTTCAAATAAAGAGGAATAAATATGGCACAAGAGGAGAGTGTATAGATAAAAAAAAGTTAAATTTCATATAACTAACATCATATGTGTGAAATCGAAACGCGATACCACGTTTCCATATACTATCAAACGAGTCATGTATCACACTCGATGTAACAGAAAATAGAAACACATAGGATTGATCAATAGATTCTTGTGATGGAGAACTAAATTCTAAAAATATTCCAAAGGATCTTGTAAAGTACGGGTAAGATTTCTTTGGAGGCAAGAATGTTATTTAGTTTGCAAAACAAGAATTATCCATTTAAATCATTATCATAAAATTTTTGAAGACAATGACTGGTACATAGAGAACGGTCATATATTTTAATGAGCAATAAAAGTAAAATAAGCTCGAGTATATATATAAAAAAATCCAAATGTATTTAGTGATCCTGGAGAATCTATAAAAAACGATAAAGAAATAATATTTAACCATAGAAAAATGTCGTTATCTTACCAAGCAATAATATCCTATGAGCTAGAATATCACAAATTATGTAATAAATTATATATAATTTATGTATTCAATTTCATTTTGTTATGCCTGAGTATTATTTTTAGATTATTACAAGTTCTTTAAAAAAGTTATTTCTGTCATGTAGCAAAAGTCAGCACAAATTAAAAACTAAAAATATTGCAATTTAAAGAGAGAAAAGCATGAAGAAAATATATACCAAAATTAAATAACATCATATGGTCTAGTTTTTGGAAAATATATGGAGAAAGAATTTAGAGAAAAATAATAACGCTGACTATATAATCAAAGATAAAAAAAGAGCATACCAGCTAAAAATGTAGAGAGGAGAATACTTGAAACCAACGTAACATATAGATTAAACCGATAGTTATTTTTATCGATTTAATGTTTCATTTCAACATCTGAATATTTTACAACATCAAGGATGAAACTCAACTAGCCTTTGGCAGAAGGAAATACAAAGTCAGTTTTTTTTTGTTTGAATTTTCTAATAAAACAAAAAAAACTTGGCAAAAAGATAAATAAAAGCGAAATTGCTACGAAATTTATATGTTTGCAATAGCTGCATCATAAAACAAAGTCTTTCGAGATGCTAAACAATTTATAAGATTTAAGACATTTTTTTAAACGATATATATGAATAATTTTAAAATAAAATACTTTTACACTCACCGATGATTACCATTAAGCCATATGCAATGGCATAAAAATGATGTCGAACTTTACCGGTTATATTCTAGCATAACTTATGCTGTTTTAAAATAATTATAAATTAGCCGAATTCATGAGCGCTAACTATTAAAAAACCATTGAAGTGATATCTATTCTCCAGCAATTTATCAAAGCTAATATGGGTATTTTTATTCTTTTCTTATTTGCTATATGTAAAATTTGCAGCTATATAGCCATGATTACGTTGAGTTGAAACGGAATGCATAACATAAAAGTCAGTGAATTGGTGAAAAAAGTATAAAAAGAGCAATTTTTGTTTTTTTGTTGGCGAATAGCATTGCCTTATTTCAAATTTAATTTATATGAGCCATATCAAATATGAATTGCCGGCTACCAGATACAGTAAAAATGGTATAAAATCACAAACTAAAATATTTTGTTGGTCTAGTGCATTATACATATAGTCTCTGGTAAATATTTTATCAAAATAAAAAGAAAGTTTAAAGTATTGCTCATATAATACAAGTTAGGCGCCTAAGTTGAATTTTTTTTTTAAGGAAATATACGTAAATCTGATAATACTAACTTCATATTTCTAAGGATAACAAAAGAAAAAGCTTACAATAATTTTCAAATCAAAATTATAGTGATTAAAACGCTATAAATTACAAGAATAAACATTGAGACTATTTGTTAAACAATTTTATTTTCAAATTTTCAATAGCACAAGAATTATATATTTCGTAATAACGTTAATGGAGCGATAATAAATCACTTAGGTTCTCTTGATACTATTAAAATATGCTTGTGGAAATATAAAATTTTCAAGCAATAGGATTATATATAACCACATTTTTTTAATCATATGATGAAGACATATGGGGGATGGAAATGTAAAAAAATATTTTAAATATGATAAAAATGGCTTTTTATACAGTACAATTAAATAATTCGATTTTTGTAGGGGAATAATACGTCATAAGAAAAGAATTGTATATAAAGAAAATTTAAAATTATATTTAGAATTTACAAACATAGCATTTTAAAAAAGCAAAAACTGATGATGCATTATGTTCTATACATGCAAGCAAGCAAAAAAATATTTACTCCGTAAGCAGATGTTTATATTGAATAAATTGATCTATGAATAATTTCATTAGGAATATGTTTGATTTTCTGAATTTATTTGGATATTTATTTGCTAAAAAATGCAATTGAATGATTCAAGAATGAATTTAAGAAATAAAGCATTTTACAATACTAAGGAATATATCATTAGATATGATTTTGTATCTAATAAAAAAGAATTGATTATAGTTTTCTAAGTGATATAAAAATTGCATATAGCAATAGAAAATATTAAATGAACGTTAATAATCACTAGATCAGGGGAGGGTAAACTTTTTGGCCCTTAGCACGTTTCTTGTTTTGAAGAAGTCGCGAAGCCACATTATAAGATAATTTATAAACAAAAAAATATAAATTACCTGAACATATAAAAAATGCAAAAAATTTTCTAAGAACATTTTATTAAGTGCGTTAGTCGGTATTGCTTTTTATATATCTATCTCAAATTCACACATTTTTTATCTTAATTAATCTTCGTGTAAATTATTCTCAATTGTTTTCTTAGTCGACCTTAAATTTAAGTATAGTGAAAATAGTAAGCCCTACATTACGTACTTTAAAAACATTAGAATAAACGAAAAAGGTTTTTTGAAATAGAGATACACCATTATATTTTTTTAGATATATAATGGATCTGTCTTATTGCTGTGGCGTGATTTAGTTATATCATCTTCTGTTAATGTAGGTAGCTCAAATGAAATCTCACCAGGTACCAGCATTATAACCTAAAGATGGGGATACGCAAGATGCATGCTTATCACATGTTCTAAAAGAATCTTAAATCTTTTATCACATTTAGTTTCAGAAACATAATCTATAGAATATCTTCCCATATCCGCTATTTTCGTATATTCTGAAATATTTTGGAATTTATTTCTTTGATCTTTCACACTAAAAAGATATCCCCTCAAAAATCATAATTTTTTCGAACAACTTTATATTTTTCCACATATAAAATTTTTTATTATTATTTCCTAATAGCGACAAATTGTGTTAATTTTGTTTATTCCAAATCACAAAAAAAGCAAGGTCGTGACGGAATTATTCATCTTTCAATCGACAAGGCTGATCCATTTTACTTACAAACGATTAATGTTTTCTTTAAGCTCAAAAACTTACTGATAACATACACCCTTACGATTTTAAACAAATTTTATAAAATGATAGGTAAGATAAAACCCCTTGTTTCTTTTCTTCTAAAAGTAGAAATTTTTAAAAATAAACGTTTTGTGCTCACTTTTTATGATATAATTTACGATTTTAACACCGTCTTTTATAGATTTAATTATATATGCTTTCATATCACAAATAACATTTTCATGTAAAATGCTATGGAATTCAAACAGATTAAATATCAAGATTCTTTTTTTTTACCAATGCAATATATCCCTTATTTTTGCCTTTCAGTGCAGGTGCTATATTAGTACGTTTACCTATAAATATAATATACTAATATATGATTATTTACATCGACTCCTTGTCTTTAAAAAAATTAAACGTCCGTGTTCTCCAAAAAAAATCTATTGGACAAAAAAATTTCACAAGGGGAGGATCTTTAGTAATTATGCTTACAAAATAAAGAATCTGACAGAATATACCTTTTCAGCCCGTCCATCGACAATAGTGAAAAATTGATATCAAGATTATACAAAATATAAACAAATGATTTTTTAAGATATATTGAAATTTTATCTGTCTTTTGGTAATGGTACTTCATAATAATGTGGCATAGATAGCTTTCGAACTAAATCAGAATTAATGTATTTTACTGTTTTTGTTGTTCATCCTGATTAGCTTGATATTGCTAACTAGTTTACCCTGTCTTTTTCTAGACTAGCTACTCAGACATTCGCGATTGTAGAATTTTTACTATAGCTAACAAAGTAAATATATAGCTTGGTTTGCTTATGTTTGTCTAATAAATTTAAACAGCTTCTGTTTACATTCTTCTCCTACTAACGCAAAGTCTTTATGTTCTTTATAGGAAGCATAAAATATATTTGTATTTTGCTTCTTTAACGTAGAGTAAATACTACCAAAATCAAATGTTACATCTTATATTCTACTGCTACGATAAAATAGCAAGTATCCAATCAATTTTAAACTAATCTTTTTAGTAAATTCATAGTATAGGGGGAGTTATATTTTTTTTTAATTTTTTATGTAATAAATTTATGTAAATCAAAATAAACTGAATAAGCTCATGAGGCCACAAAAGTTACCTCTAAAGGCATTTTTTACCTAAATGCCCCAGATTGCGCACACCCAGTTTATTCTAAGATAAAATTATACATTGGTATATGTCTAATATCACCAGAAATTAAAAAATTGAAATATTGATAAAAACAATAATAAAATCTTTTACAATTCTATGTTTTTTTTTGCCAAGCTTACTTTAAACTGTATAAAACATATGGCAAGATTAGATATTCTTGTAGGTTTTATGATTGTAAAATAAAAAACTTAAAAAAAAATCGAAAATTTAAATCGATTTGACAAATTATTGCGGTCTTAGGGTTGAATAAAAAAAAGTTTAGCAACTGTATGCTGCATTATGTTTGTTTTAGATGCTTATTCTCTGTAGAAGTTTTTAATATGCATAATTAATGTAAATTATGATTGAATTTACCGTTTACGGAAAAAAAAAGATAAAAAGAGAATTATAAATAATAACTTACCACAGTTATTAATGTTTTTCTAAGAATAGCAAAATCATGTATGCAGAACAACCAAATTTTGGTTATCACAAAAAATGAGTTATTCTTTTTACATAAAAGCAATAAAAATGATCAATTTTTTAGTTATGTTTCCATAGAAAAGAATTAAATTTTTTGTGAACTTTTGGTTATAAATTTATAAATTAATATGAATCGCATATTATTCATAAATAATACAAAACACAAAAACAATTATTCATGATGTATATAAAAAATTTTAGAATCAATGCAGGATTTAAGCAGTAAATTTAAAAAGAACATGCAGATTATTTGAGTGAAAGGAAACTAAGTTATAGGCAGGCAACTTGGTATTAAACAATATAAGGGGATGTATTAAGGCATAAATTCCTGGTTTAAAGTCACTAAAACCTGATTACCATCTATAAATCCCAATAATATGACATACTACATGTATTTTTTGCTTCTCATAATGTGTAAATATTTTTTAAAGAAAATTTAATAGAAAAGAAATAAATTATGATTAATCTTAATTTTTTCGTAGATTTATAAAAATTGTTCAGTTTATTCTCGAAAAGCATTTTAATTATCTTTTAAAAAATGTCATTATATCTTTGGAAGATTGACATCGCACCAATTACATCAGAAATATTAAAGTGTTAGACAATCATATCATAACTATTTCGCCAAAAATAAATGTTTTAAAACATTGGAAAAATTCCCATATGTTTAAAAGCATATGTATTTTACTCCTTTTTTTTCGAGGGTTAAATCTTTTATTTATAGAATCTAATTATTTTTATCATGATATTTTTAAATTTGCGTCGTTTTTCATCCTCATATAAATACATATACTATCTCTAAATAAACCTTTTTATTTGCCGTAAATGAAAGGATTTCGGCATACTTTAATATCCATTTTACAGATTGAAATTAATGCAATTATGCTCGTGTTTTAATCTGAACATTTACACTTATTCGGTAAGAAATTTTATTTTTTTTACAATTATAAATCACTATATCAAACCTTAATATAAGTTAATTTTTGATATTTACATCCATCGTGTCTCTTGGTTTTTAAATATTATTCAACGTAGAGCATTACAAGTCTTTTTTTTTATCATTTATCAATTTTTTCTTCCGGAAATTTATTTTAAATGTACAGTAATTTTTGTATATTCGTTCATTATGCAGTTATATATGTTTCTGTAATTAAAATATTTTACACAAGCATATAATTGTCGCTTCTAATCTGAATTTTTGCATTTTTGTCTATCCTATGCTATAATATTTGGTGATTTAACTGATCGTTTGTAATATAAGATAATTAGACGATAATAATCTGATCGCTTATCATCTTAAATATATTTTAGATGTTTTAGCGGCTCAAAAGAATAACAAAGGTTTGTAGACATTGGCCATACAAATGAATTAATGCGTTCGATTGCTATTATATAAGCAACTAAGTAAATAACGGTTTTGATAAATGTTTTCATATTTATTCATCATTTATCATTTATTTGATCATGGTTAAGCTAATCGCTTATACAGTTATTTCTAACAAATTTTAAGAAATATAATAATACAGCATCAAAAAAAAATTAAATGTGCGATTTATTTGTAATGCATTTGTGGATCTGTGCATTGATGAAAAAAAATAATAATAATATGTTTAAATTTTACATGTATAGCTTAAATATGTTTTTATGCAAAGATGAGAAGAAATTTCGCCTTGCATAATTAATTTGTGTGTATTTTTATATTAAAACAGAGCAACAAACTGCATCTCTATTAATTTCCGTTTTCACACATATTTGTCACAAGATATGTCTTTTAGATCCCCAATAAAACGTCAATTGTATATTATTAGATCATGATAAAAATCATGCAATATTTTCACATATTTTTTTTCACATTTTTAACATTTTTAACATTTTCAAAAATCTAAATATTACCACATACAAAAAAAATATCCCAGTTTATAATAATTCTGATACGTATATAGCTACTTTCTCATGCGATAGTTCGTAATATATAGAATAAAAAATTAAATAATAGTTTAGGTCAATATTTTACAGAATCTCTTAGTGATATCAGAGTCTGAAATCAACAATGCATAATTCAGAAATCCATTAAAAAAGTATATACGAAATTTGGCTTCTCAAATTTAGCTATCATGTAAAATATTGATATAAACACAATTTAGCTTCTTAAAATATTGATATAAAAACAATTTAGCTCCTTAAAATATTGATTTGCGAGCACATTTTTTTCTACTATCGTTTCTAGGAACCAGTCTATATTTTTTTATGAACTTATATATCTTTTATTCTTTCTAAAATTATTATTATACGATTACGTTGAACACTTTTTTAATTTATCACAATATATCTTATATATTATAATCGTATGTGGTGTGTATTCTCATGTTTAGATGTTATATCCGTAATAAAAAAAACATATCACCTTATTAACAAGCTTCCACTCATAACTTAAACCACAAATTTTCATAAACAAGTAAGTTATATAGAGGATACTAATTTATGATGTTTGATCAGATCCATCTACTATTGTTTATAAGTTTTCCGCACCTGAAATCATGTTAATATTCTAATTTAATCATTTTTACGATGTTGCATGTTGATAATTTGAAATCCAATATTTATGCTATAAATATAAAGGATAGATTTAATTATATAGCGTCTAATTCATGAGAGAAAGCAAAATTCAAGATTAAATATCTGGAATCAAATAATGATATTTTTTCGGAATATGTTGACGTTTTTAAATTTCTATCGGTTTTAATATTTTTTCACCCACTAGTTTGAGCTTTTTAAATTCGTGTAGATTTCGAAATATCCATATTTGCAAAAATATGTTTTTGATTATTATCAATGCCATCTTTATATTTATATTTTATGCATTGGATTTCTTTTAATCAATTGAATAAAAAACAATATTCCTGTTTTATTCATGTATAGTTTATTGAACAAATCAAAACTTGAAACCAGGTTTATCTTAATATTGGGAAAATTATTATATTTATTTGCTACTTTAAAGTAAATGGTACATTAATTAATTCTAAAGCATAAAACCTAGGCATAGAATTACATTTAAAAGATGATCGTGAAAGATCTATTTTATATGGTAGTTGCATATATGATCACATCTAAAAACCAAAATAATTATTTTTACTGTACGCTTCGGCCACTATTTTATGTTATTATATAATAAACTCAGTAAATAATTGATCTTAGCTTTTATATTAATCTTGGTGTTTATTTTATGCTACTGGTCTCATTCGATGTTAAAAGCATAAGAACATCCAAAATTCAATTAAATCAAAGTGATGTCTTGATTTTATTATCGAGTCAAAGTAATTTTTTTATTATAAAACTTTCGTACAAATAATTTAGCTCTTAGGTACAAAAATAAATCATCATATTTTAAAAAAGTTTTACTTTGAATAAGCTTAGGTCTATGTATAAATATTCAGGTAGAAAGCAATAAAATATATTATAACGGAAGTAAGATCGTAAATAAAGTTGATATTAATATATTAAACAGTTACTTCTAAAGACATATATTCGCAAACTTCATATGTTTTGTAGTAGAGCCTTTGTTCAATTCATTTTTAGGTTATATAAATAGTATCCGAGTATATTATCATCAAGGCACATTCAAAATGCAAATACACAAAAAAAAAGAATATCGATGAAATAAATATTTGTTTTTTTTAGATATTATAAGATAATTTGATGGAATAAAAAAGATCTGGAGGGTTTAAATTTAAGCAAACTAACAATTAAAAAGCTGATCTTCATTTTTCTAACTGATATTATTAGAGATTTTAAATAATATAAAAAATAGATTAGAATAAATATTCTCTTCTAGCTTGTTCAAACTTATTTTTTTAAAACAAATTGTTCAAAAATAATCAATTTAATAAATTTTTTTTATTATTAGTCTTAAAAGATGTAACATAAAATTAAAATAATTATAATTTTTTTATAAAATCACCAGAAAGTATAGTTCATCTATTTTTTCTTCAAAAAATCTGATATTTTAATATTGGATGATATATTTGTTATTTTAAATATTATAGAATTTTATTAATCACCTATTAATATATCATTTTTATCGGCATATGTTAGTTCAATCTATGGCATAAAAAACAAGCAATGGAAAAAAGATATCAATCCTCTGGAAATATTATTATTTGTCTATAATTTTAAATTCAAATTAAATGGTATTATAATCAATAATATATTTTTAATAATATATATTGATTGCTATATATACTTTAAATTCAAGCTAATTTATATTGTAAATATTTTGTGCAAACAATAATTAAAATCCTTTAAACCCGTAATTATTACCATAAAACCTTTTAGGTTTAAACTATGTATTTTATGCTATTGTGTTGGTTTTAAATTATACCAAAAATCTTGGGTATACAAATTGAAATTATATTATATCTAGAATTTATTTATACGCTCATTATAATGCATTTAGTTTTTCTATTATTTTATTCACATAAAGACGGAAATTTTTTTCTTTTCATAAATCCTAGCTTGATCAAATACAAAATAAATAAACAAAATTTTTTAGATATAATTACATTCATTTTCATCCTTATGTGATGGCTTGGGATGGGTGGTCACAAAATATCGTACAAAATATGTTAAGAGTTAAAAATCCCGGACTAAGTATTGGCACACATGCAACTCTCACACACCGCAAGGCACTTAACTCGTCTCATTTGAGAGAAGGAAGGCAGTGATGAAGATGAATCAGGGGACGGTGTCAAAACTGGCATCAAGGAGTTGAAATATTCCAAACCCACTGACCACGTCTAACTGCATAAAATCTATAAAAAGAAAGATAACCATTAATAAATATTAATATTTCTATCTTTTTCGTTAGTTCAAAAGTATATCTTATATCTATTTTATTTTTCATGCTTTAAAAATTTAAAATTCTAATCGAATTTACTTTATTTATTTATGTTTTACTTCTATTGCTTTTTAGGAAGTTCGCTTTATATACATAGGAACTATTGCTTAACTGCTGCGTCTCCCCATGGGACTCCTCCAGCACTTCTTGTCACGCGTAATCACCGTGGATTGGGCCCTTTCTCATAGGTGGCAGTCATTATGTGGAGGGAATGAGATTCTATCTACTGTTCGTCACTACAAGTTACAAGCTACAACCACACTCTACACTTACCTATATCCTTGCTGAACAATGTAGGATCTTTTTCAATACTGAAGGCACAGTTTAACGGGTTACACAGCAACCTCCTTTTTCTCATGGCTTGTCAGTGCTTTATGGTTCACTGGCCGCCCCCTTGGGTATTTATCTTTAGAGTAAATGTGTTTCGAAATTAGTGGAGTGGGTGGAAATGGAACCCGCGACCCCTGACCTAGGGGTCAGACTTGTAAACCACACAACCATACCACCCCTTTCATGCTTTAAATATATATATAAAAATATTTAAAGGATTAACTTATGAAAATATTTATTTATACAAATACTTTACTTGCGTGATATTTATATTAAAATTTGACTCTATTTACAATCACAAGTTGCTCTTCAATGTTGCTTAAGGCCATTATAATTTTTTGTGTATTTTTATTAAGCAAAATAAGTTAGATTTCTTTTTTTAAAAACAAGATGTTAGATATAAATTGAAATTTTTAGAACTTTAATCGTTCGTGGGAAAGAAAATTCAATCACATAATTAGTTTTGTAAAATATAATGCTGGTGATAAATAAGAAATATAAATTATGCTTATATTATTTAAAAAAGATTTCGCAAATACATTATAATGAATCAGCAAAAGTTTAAACGGCTTGGAATGTAATAATTTGTCATATGTTTTAAATAGATATTTTATCGATCTCTTTCTTTTACATTATTGACATAAATATAATTGCTAATAAGTGTGGATGTGTTTAATATTACACAACGTACAGTTATATGTTGTTGCATTTAATTTTGTATTCTTTACCGATTTTTACATCTAATCAGAGCACATTTATTTTATTATTTCAATAATTGGATTGTTAAATATTATAATTGTACTTTTGTAGCGTATTCGAAAAGCAACAGTAAAATTTTATTGTTACAGCAGAATTTAACGATTAACCATTAAATTTTAATTGATACTTATTTTGGAAAATTAAAGAGGCGAAATCCAGACTATTGAAAAAACGAACGTTATATATACTCTTCTCAAGACTTAAGAAAAAGATTTTGTGCTGTATATAACTTTTAAAAAATTAGCATCATTTCAAAATAAAAAACCCAATTAATTAAATGGATACAAAATATCAATTTTACAGCTCTTAGGAATTAAGAAAAAACAAAATTTCCTATAAATAAATTTAAAATCATAAATTATTATATTAAAAAGTCTTCTATTTTAATTTATTCATTTACGTGATACACTATGATAAATAAAACAAAAAAACAATCAATAATATTTGCCAATTAGAGGTTTCTATTGAAATATATGAAGATCTTTATATTTATAGATAAATTTTAGACAAGTATATAATTTCAAAGAAATATAGACATAGATATTAACACCTTGTAGATGCTAAAAGTTATTTTTGATATAAAATTCTTAATTGGTCGAACAATGTTTTTTACTGATAAAATTACTATCTGTTATATTTTCATTACTAGCTCAAATATTGCATAAAGTTATTTGTCTTTTTTTAGTTTCGAATTGATCAAGAAATATATTATATTTGAATTCAATGCATCAAATAAAAGTTACCCTTTGTGCTATATTTCAGCCCAATAAATTTTCCAAAAAATATGGAAATATACCATACGTCACAGTATCAATTTATTATGATGTTGTTCTGCGTTGATGCCCGGATTCTATTTTGACACATTTAAAGTTCAAAGATGCTATAGAGTTTTAATAATTTTAATTGTATTAAAAAGCAAAGATATATAGATAAATACGAAACATTATATATATAACTAAACTTTGCGTTAGTAGATATTTCGAAGCATGAAAGACGTTATATAGTTATATCTAGCTAGGTGTGTGTAATTTAAACATCTGAATACAGTTTTTCTGTTTACAGATAAAAATAAAATAAAAAAATCAATAAATTCTAGTTTACAGTGTTGTTTTATTTATTCAGTTGGTTTATAAGCTATTAGATAGTCAATTTAACGATTAAACATAAGACATATTTTTTTTACCTATTATTGTTAATATTCATTTCATCATATAGAAGAATCGATTTATATTCTTGAGTTATATGTATTATATGGATTAAATATTACTTTACTTTTAAATAATCATTAATATATATTTTATAACAAATTATAATTATTTCTTACATGGAAGCTGGTTGTCATACATATCGAAGCAAAAATAAATATCCAGTATGAAATATTTTCGAATCTGTGAAGAATAGCTATAGATACAGCATATAATTAAACATTTATGTGTATAAAAAAGAATAGAATATATTCCACTCCCATAGATTGACCGTGAATCGTATGACGTATCATTTAAAAAAGCATATAAAATTTTGAGATGCAAAGAATCCAAATTTAACTTCTTGTTTAGTAAAAACCGCTCATCATACAGTGTAATTCTATTTCCCCCCTAATTTATATAATATATGCATATTTTTAACGATGTTTGTGACTATAAAAATTTCGTTTATGTATTTAAATTATAACAATCGATAGTGCAATGAATTGATTCTTTCTTTATGCCAGCAGTATAGTTTAAATTGGCAAGTGCAACAAAAAGGTATAAATGCCCTCTATACCATATTTAAAATGATGACACATTATTTTTTGATGTTTATTTTATGAAATTTCACTTATGGTTTTTTGAAGAAAAAATAACGGATATATGTTAGAAGCTTTGTAAAAAGGAAATATATATAGATGAGGAAGAAAAAATCATTTTGACGTGAACAAAACAATTATTTTAACGTAAACGCGCTATGGACATCAACTCAATTCGTTTTTAACCTATAATAAAAAAGAATCAACTAATTTATATTAAGAACTCAAATCAAAGTAATGACGCATGTTCAAAGTTTGAAAAAATCCATCTATTATCAAAAAATTGAATTTAAACGTAGTATAGTTATTTTCTTTTCAAATTTAAATTATTTTAAAAAGGTTTTTAAAAATAAATATAGTTTTGTATGTCAAGAACATATATATCTAGAATAATTACGATGATAAAGGAATTTTGGTTATTATTTCTTGCACGGATTTTAACATAAGATATAATGATATATTTATAGCAAATTTTTTTCTATTGCGATGAAACAACGAGATCAATAAATGTTACATATTTATGAAAATTTTGAAATTTAGTCATATTCTGAACTTATTAAGATAGAAAAAATTAATTGAATGAAGTATATGAAAATATTGTACGGTTTATTTATAGAATAGAAAAAGAATTGATTCTCGAATAGATTATTATTTCAATTAAACAAACTTGGCATATCGTAGGTTCGCAATATTATGACGCAAATAGCTTGAAACTGTTAAATCATTAAAGATGGGATTTTCATACTTTAGATTATAATACTAACAAAAAAAAGTGCAAAGATCACACAAAAATTTTATTTCAGATAAAATTATTTAGTCAAGTTATATATTCAAATTTAAAGTTTTTAGATCAAAACACTAGAAATAGGTTTTTTATAATAAAATAAAGCAAATCGCATAAGGACGCTACTCATCGATAAATATATTTATTTGGGGATAAAATGGATTTCAACCCAGAACTAAGTTAAAATGACTGCAGTATACTAAAAATAATGACAAAGTATTTATATTTTCTATAAGATATTGTATTTTTTTAGATACCAGGATAGTTTTTTCGTAAAGTATTTTTGTAAAATAAATATGGTGCCGTTTATTGAAGCTAGATATCCACAAAAAAAATTAACCTATGTTCTGTAGTTTATTCTAGAATTTGATTAAAGATTTGCAACAAAAAGTAAACTGTTGCTTTTCGAAAAAATCAAAAATTTCATGGATTTTAGGAAAAAACTGATTCAATTAAGATTTATGTGTGAAGTACTGGCATTATAAACTTTACATATAATCTATACTCATACCTTTATTAAGATAAAAACCTTCTATCTTTATTTCATTTTCTTATCTTTAATATATACATATATCAGACTTTATGTTTCTAAAATGGTATAAATTTATTTTTTCTTGCTCTTAATATTAAATAAAAACGTATATTATAGAAAAAAACAAATAATAATGATTTACAAGGAAAATAAACGTATGGTCTTAATTTTTTATATGTAATTTCAGAATTTAATATATGATTATAAATACGAAAATTTTTCGAGTTTATATAACAATAGTGTTTTTGATATGAAAATAAAAAATACTTTTACACATTTTACAATGCTTATGTTACATATAATTTTTTCTTAATTTTAATAATTCTCATTTTGCATATTTTCCCAAATGCACGATTATAAATATCATTTAAAATCTAAATTTATTGGTTTTTTGTCTATCACATTTATATTCTACATATAAAACACATATCTTGCTAATCTTTATAATAAGCAAAAATATTAAACCACATGTATTCACTTCTGTAATAAAGTCAATTGGTTTTTTAAAATCATTTTAGATATCATATTAATACTGCTTATGTAATTTTGTATGGATGCAATTTTATGAAAAACTTTGTGATGCTAAAATCATATCAATATATACTAAAATACACGATTTTCACACATATTTGATCATCCAAGAACTTTTAAATCTACCAATTAGTATAGCTTTGTGCGAGTACTGTTTAAAAATGTCGTTGCTATGTCATAAAAAAGTTCACAAACTATCGTGATAACATTTTTTTGCGCTGTCTTTTCTATTTTATTGCATAATTTGCAATATTATATCGATACATTTGCAAATGTAAAAATAAAAATAAATAACCTTTCATTATTTTTATTCTCTTTGTTACATCCAAATCAACTGTATTTTCTAATTTTTTTGCGCCAAAAAATATCCAGATATGTACTATATTTATATTTTCATAAAATTTTTTTTCGTATCAAATCCGATTATTGATTTAAATTTATTTAAATCTGGCATGAAATGTTTTAAATGTGTTTTAAATAAAAAAGAACCGAAAGACACCAATAAATAAGTCTAACATACATCTTAGAATGCTTGCTTTAAGATATTTTTAGATAAGTGTTACTTTTTTTACATTTTCTATAATTTTATTTAATAATAGACCCTAATCATTTAAATTGGTATAATGCAAATTAAATTAAAATTTCCTAAAATTCCAAATCTTCCAAAACAATGTTTCTTAATGCAATAATTTATTTTAGGAAATGTTCTTATTTAGAAATTTATCCATACTTAAAAAACACATTCTTGTTTTTGTTATAATCCTCGGCACCAAAAAGAGTTAAAAGTTTTATTTCAACTAAATTTTGTTGGGATATTTCACAGATTTAAACTCAAATCAAAATCTTAAAATTAATGGTAATTTTAATAATGATCAATAATGGCTGTTGAGTGAACAAAAGATTCTAATTAGTGGCCGCCAAGCGCAGTGATTTTTTTGTAATAGAATATTCGAATACGTAGGTACATGAAAAATAATTCAGTAAAAAATTTAGCTAGAATATTTGAGATTATTTATTGTTTAATGCAAACGAATTCCCAATTAGAAGAAAACAGATAAAAATTTCATAAATATACTAATTATACACAAAAATAAATTGAACTATTGAATAATTTGAGTAAATTTCTAAGAAGACATACATATCTGTATTATAAAAATAGCTTTATTAATTGCAGAACTAATTCAGAGACAAAGGGTACATAAAAAAAATTGTCAGCATTCAATAATTTACAAAATTATATTCTCTAACATCGCCAGAACTAACTTTTGTTATTAAAAGAATATTTTTTGAATATATTTATGACATATGAGGATTCCCGGCTATGTTTATTTTATAAATATATTAGATTTAGGTTATTAAATGGCTTTTCGATTTTTTTATTTTTCAATAACCCGCATTATTATGAAATATTGAGTTATATAGACTTTAAGTTTACCTAAGAAATATTATATTACATTTAAGATCAAAAAAAAGGATTCAAGTATATTACAAATAAAAGGTATACCAGATTTCTAATTATCATGCTTAGATTTTAGAAATAAGTGTCATTTTGAAGGTTTCTTATTTATAATAATATGTCAAGAGATACCATGGATATATATAGGCTTATATATTCTATATTTTTATAATATTGAAATCATAGAGAATAAAATACAAATGTGTTTTTCTGGTTTCCTTATTTAGCCGAAAAAATATATGATCATAAAAATAAAATTGCATTTCGAATCAAAATAATATAGATGCACTTTCTTTTACAAAAATACCAGTTTAATAAATGAACATATATTGCAAAGCACTATGTATATAAATTTTTTTATGTCAGTATATACCAGAAAAATAAATATCATAAAAATGTTGACGAGAATAGAAGTTTTAAAGTTCGAAAAACATTAAAGCCTGTTAATTACTATTTTCTTATTATCTTTTTGTGAATTTTCACTCCATCCAAATCGATATAAAATCAGAATATTCAGTATTTTGATGGTTTAAAAGTAGTATACTAGGTCAATAAAATATATAAAATTCCAGTTAATTATGCCATATAAAAATATAAATTATTTCGATGCTATATTTTTATTTGTACGATAATATGTGATAATAATTTATAAAGTTGAGATTTCATATATAAGAATTGGTAACTAACTAAAAAATATGAAACTTATTCAAACAAATTTAACATTTTTTATAAATCTTATTATCAAAAACATTTTTTAAATCATTTAGCACCACTGGTTCATTTCTTTTATTTTTAAAGTAAAATTTTAAAGTTTAAATTTATTTTATATCGTTATATATGCATTGTCTGCAAAAAAAAATGTTACTTTAAAATCGTATTTATTACCTTTTTCTTTATATATCTATTTTTTTAAGCTGAATTTTTCTGTAATCGCGCTGGCTACTGTACAAAAATCAATAAATATCAATAGATTCATAATTTAATATAAAAAATAGATAATTTTCTATTTCCAGATATTATATAAGCATCGCCTTTATAATATAAAAATAAGGGGAATATACTTATCATTGATCACAAATTATGATTTTTTTTATTTACTTTACGATATATATATTATAATGAATCTTTAAAAATATGACTATGTTACTATAATATCAACAATTTATATGTTCAGTTCTGAACAATATGTTAATAATTCCAAATATAATATTTTATATTTATGAGTTAAGTTTCTTTTTATCAATTTAATCTATTTAGACGTAGTCAGTCTATTGGGAACATTATACAATTCCTTGAACCAACACTTGAATCCTACCCCTGATCTATCAGCATAAGCGCTTGTGTTCTCTCGAATGGGATGAGTTCAAGTATCTTTAATTTTGTTATAAATTATTTTGAACTATAATTCAAAGCAATATAAACCCTACTATTATATTAATATTTATCTTTTAAGAGTTATCGAATTTATAGAAAATTGATTCAAAACGCCTAATTATTAGTGATTTTATAGGTTTGTGTGGTTTAAAATGGTTGAATAAGTTCTCTCAAATAATCTTACTATTCATTTATAAGAATTAATGGTATTTTAGACACATAAAAAAATTTGAATTAAATATTACTATCATATTTTATTTTAATGGAGATTTATTTATTATTTACAGTTTTTTATCAATAAATAATCTTCTAAAATATGAATTTTCAAATAAGAAAAGATTGATAGTTCACAGTCTCAGTCGTTTTATTATATTTCAAATATAATCTTTGTATAAAAAACGACTCTAAAAAATTATTGGTTGCATTTCGATGATTTTTTAAAAGTAATATCGGCATTTTTATTGTATAAAAATACAAAATTTATGATTTAGAGAAATACTAATCGTCGAATCATTGATGAACACTTTTCATTTCTCCATAATTAGAATTATAGCCTATGCTATATTTTTAACAAAAAATATGAAATATTATTTTATGGATATAATTATATACAAACATCTAAAAATACCAATATCCGTTTATATAGAAAATTAATTTCAATAAACAATTTATAATATTTTTTAGTTAACTGATAGTTGGCTAATTTATCTAGATTCTTATATTATCAAAAATATAGAGTTAATGAATCACATAAAAAACATACTTTCATAAAACTTATCAATAAAATAAATTTATATAATTTATAGTATTTTTATGTAATTATGCAGAGGTAACATCACTAATATTAAAAAATTTAAAATTTGTATTCGTTACCCTTTCTGTACTCATATAATGAAGAATATGAATCAACCGTATAAAAATAATAAGAATACACCCATATAAAAACTAAACATATAAAATCGTTTTTTGTGCTTATTATTAACTGTAGGTTTAAGTTTTTTTTTAAAATGATATTTAAGGTTTTAATATATTTGATAACAAAAATATATTATATTTTTCATCTATTGTTTTGATGCACATAACTTTAGTTTTACATAGTTTACACATCATAAGTCCACAAAAATGTAATCGTGCTCTTTATTGGGTGAAATTTTGTTGCGAACATATAAAGGATATAAAAAAATACCGTAAATAGCCCCTATACTAGGAATAATATCAAAACAGTTTAATATAAATATTTGTTATATAATATAATAATATGATTTTGCTACATTTGATTACAATAATTTATTATTTATCATGAATAATGGCAGTTATGTTCTAGATATATTATAATAAACGTCAATTGAATATATTGTAAGATAACAGCTCAAAATCTGTTTTTTATGGCAAAGCAAATTTTATATTTAAAGGTGGTAAATATCTTATCTGCACATTTTCTGAAAATACAAGCCTAAAAATAAAAAATTTAAAGATATATCGGAACTAACTCTATAAATATTAATTTATATTATTTCACATTATCTTTCGGACGTATAGCATACTATTATAAAATAATATACATTTTAAATCGAGATCCGCTAGACATTAATTAGATCAGATCGATGTTAAAAAAATATGAATATATAAAATAAAGTAAGATTTGTTTTTAGTCTAAGAAAGAAATTTACTGATATGATGAAATATGATTTTATATTGCAATGTATATTTTTTTAAGATTAAATTTTTTAATACATTTTTAATTCACATTGGTATTTAATGATTATAAAGTTTTTAAAATAATCCAATTTTTTTATTTTAAATTTGTGATTCTTAAAAATCATGATCACATATCTTTTTCGTATGAAGTATAAAATTTTATCTATAAATAACTTTTTTTTTATCAGATCAAGAAATTTATTGGCACTTTATTTGGCTTATATTAAATAATGTCTTGATATAAATCTGATTCGGAGGATATAGAAAAAAGCATAAAGCAATAGGATATCTAGGAAGAACAATCGACTATTTATGTATCAATCTTACTTACATAAAAAGTGGATTTATATGTTCAAATATATTTAAATCTGTAAGTGGGTATTTTTAATTTTTTTTTTGCTAAGTATTTATATGATCAACTTTTATTTTGTATTACAGTTGGAATAAACATCTAAGCTGTAAATTAACTGTTTTTTGTAGACAGACTGTGTTAAGATATTTTTCTAGGTTGCTTATCAAAAAAAATTTTAATATACTTTTAGAATGCTATTTCCTAGTAATAGATAAATATAATTATATTCTTTCATTTTATGCCTTTGATTGCACTTCTGATTCAAAAGTTGGTACAATAAATAAATAAAAATTGCTATATTTATTTTATGCGAAAATAACACGCAGGTAGATCTAGGGGTAAATGTTATTGTCGATTTTTTCATATAAAATATTTTTTTTTATATTAAATAATTTTTTTTGTCTAAAGTTGATAATATATTTGATAATTTTTATTGGATTTTCTCGGCTCAAATAAAAATTATTTCATAAGCGACATACCGCTATTTTTATATTATGCGTTTATATATATATTTTCAATTTTCTCATGCATTTCTGTTTTTATCATAAATATAATGAAAAAAATTCATATTTCTTTGAAAGGATTTTTTTTATAAGCTAAATTCATGGTTATGATTTATGTTTAGTTTTGACCTAATATTTCTTGATTCCCTGCATGCACAGCGTTTTTATACTTTTAGTTATCTTCACTTTTTATCGTATTCTTCAATATTTCACCTTTTTCAAGACCTATTCATACAACGGTTTTTCTCAATCCCAAGGTTTGTATATATGTCTCAACCTGGTTCGTGACGTCAAATCCTTCAGATATAGAAATTTTTTACACATAATAAATATAAATTAATGTAACATTTCTTAATTTTTAAAATATTTTTTATTACGATTTAAATATATATTTGATTCTAGAAACATTAATAAAATTATTTTTACGTTTTAAATCACCTTCCCCAAGCTTTGCTTCGATTATAATTTAGAGTTAGAATACTTCTATCTACTATTTAGCTAAAATGTCGTTAATAAATTATAAATAGATTTAACATTTATTTATATCTACATATCTAAAAATCATATTTTTGATATCAATCCCATTTCACAATCTATAAATTAAAGTGCATAATTTCACCATCTTTTGTCAGTTTTAATATTTTATTGCCCTATTATCATCACCATTGCTTGTGACTCTAATTTTAATTAAAGCAATACCTTTCAGTGTTTAGATAAAATATGTTTCCGGTTATTATTCGATATACCAAAATATATTAAAGATGATATATTTTTTTAGTTTTGATGAATTAATATTGTATAATTGACCATAAATTTATGATTAAAGATTGAACTTTCAGATATTCTTCGGTATGAGCATTTTCAAACCATCAAACAGCTATTCAATCCAGACCATCTGCAAGAATTAGAGCATACATCTGTAAACTGCCTCACAGCATATAGCATTTAATCCGTAACATGTATGTTTATCACGCCGAATAAATTTGACTCATTTATCATGCGCAAAAACACGTGATCTAAAACAATTTTTACGGTTAAATGGAAATTTCAGATGTGAAATTCCATGATTGTGAAAAGATATAAGATCATAGATCAATTTGCCAAAATTGGCCTGAAACAATTGGCTTAAAGATAAAAATCCCGAGACTTCAATTATTGCCTTTATAACGAATTAATCTTTTATTAATACCAATCCTGTTTTTATTAGAATTGTTTGTTATATATTACGTAAATATTTATATTTTATCGGTTTTAATATCATTTGACTTAATTTTTACCCTTTCATATAAAACAGAATAATTCTTGCTGTCCACGTGTTCAAATTACATTAAAATAGTAAATGTAAAATTAAAGTTATCAATCAAATTTTAAAAAATTAAAATAAACTTATTATTTTGAAAAATCACAATATACTTAACTGATCGAATATATAAATTTTAGATTTTATATCAAAATAAAGAACCATAGTTAATACCAAATTCCTCTTTATATCTATTGATCACACATAGAATCGTATTGTTATATTATCGAATTAAAATTTTCTGGCTACAGAATTATGATGAAAGTGAAAGTATACTTACATGAGATGCGAGTAATATAAACATGCAACATATCGTTTGTTAAATATTGTTTACAATTATATGTTGATTTTTACAGTTTTGTTTTAAAATACATTTTGTGTCTTTGTATGAGTATGTGACTGATTTATCGAATAAGTTTATATAAAATTTTAGAAAATCACTTAGAATAACGAGTTATCGAAAAAATTATTTTGGTTTATTTGCAATATATACACAAGAGTTTTAGAATAAAGTTGTAAATTTTTTTGAATGTGTTTACTAATGTATGTCTACAGGAATTTTTGAAATATAAATATGATAGAAATGTTTTTCATGCAAGACTTTATAAATTTATAGCTATAGTTACTTTTAATGATCTGTGTTCAGCGAATAATTCTCTTTTTATATATTTAAACGCTGTTTTATTTATTCTTTTTTCTATTCCAATATCACATTATGTTTTAGTAGAAATACATAGAGCATATCGTGCTTTATAAACACACGTGAGCTGTGCATATTTTACATGTCAAATGTCTATTCTTTCTGTCAATTCATATTTGATTGGCATGTTTTAAACGTTTCTTATGTATTTAATGCACATGCATAGCATAATGTATCCAATATTAAGTTCAAAATCCTGGATTTTCTCAAATTAAAAAATCTAAATTATATAAGCAATAACGGTTCATATCACAATTTTAGATAGTTCACATGTATAGGGAATTTTCAATAATTAATTTTACAGCTCATAACACTGCTTCTATGTCTAGGAATGACTCAAAATTTATGCTGCTCAATAATATGCAAAGCTTACTTGAAAATCTTTCTGATAATATAGGTCACATACTCGGATTTTTTTTAGTTCCTTGCACATAAGCAGCATTTAAGAGATTTTTTCCATTTCTAGAATGCCCTTAAATTTGATCATTTATACCTTTGCATGTGTAAGAAAATATAATTCAGATATGTCATATTTATGCATGGTTAATTTTTGATTATTATAAATTTCGTAATGAGTACCAAAAAAGAATTTTGATGCTACTATTTTATCAAATGAAACACAGAAAAAATTAAAATTCATCAAATATACATTTTCTATTTTTAGGGTCTTATTAAATGTCAAATATACACAACATGTTGAAAAAAATTCAATGTCAACGGACAAAATATTTACATAATGTAAGTTAAATTTTATGGTCTAATGATATCTAGATATACTTTTTATTTAAGTTTTATACTTAAAATGTACTCATGTGCTTAGTAGTTGTGCGCGTGCATATTTCATGTAAATTTTTGTTGTTTTTATCGATATCGTGTATTACAACTGAAAGGACAGTCATAGCAAGTGAATTAATAAAATTTATAAGCTTTTGGACACATAACTTAGCCTTAAGTTATTAATAGATGTAATCATTTTTCTATTTTCAATGTTTGTAAAAACATTTCTTATTATTAACGACCCTTCGATATTATAATACACTTTATTATAAGGCACAATTTATTACAAAATTCATTTATATTATATCGGTTATAAATCAAGACTTATATTTTAAATCATATTTTTAACTTGATGAACTTTACAGAACCTTTATTTTTTATATACTAAATTTTTTAAAATATATTTCTGCTAATATATAGGCAAAAATATTATAAACAACCAAATTCATGGATTTCTAATTTGTAAATATAACTTATACGCCAAAGATACTAACATGAAATGGTAACAAAAGAATTATAACATAAATCTAAATTATATATCTTTTATTTTAGTTTTCTATATAAAATAATCGATATTTTTCTTAGTATATAAGAACATATTACATGTATCTTAATGAAATCTTGGTAATTTAAGATTTTAAAAGGCTTTTAATAATGTTAATCACACAAAAATCCATTTTTATATAATATTCGTCGAAAAAAAATACATTTTATCATTATAAAAAATTATTTTATGTTGATTTAGATTAAAAGAACATAACAAAGCATATTATATAATAAAATTAAATGTAAATAATTATAAAGGTATTAATTAGAATGCATATTTTTTTTAAAAAAAGTTAAAGAAGTTCACATTCAGATATTATTGGATCTTTTAAGTTAAATATTGTATTATAAGTTAGGCTCTAGGCTTTTAATTACAAAAAATTAAATTTGAATCTCACTAACATAAAAGAATCCATAAATACAATCCGTCAAAATATTATATTACTTAATATTTTTTACATTATAATCAATTTTAAAAGATTGCATTACTTTATACGAAGAGTTTGCATTGTCTAATTAAATTGTATGATAAAATCCATGCAATAATTACTGCATTCTAATATAATACCGAAAAAAAACATACATACAAAATTATTACCATAAATTAGTATATTTTGATAAAATACCAAGGTTCTATGGTAAAACCAAAAAAATAAAATTAAAAGAAATAAAACTTGTAATCAAATCTCGAGCGTTTTCAAAATTTTAATTTTGCAATTTATTTTTATGTGCTTAAAAATGCATAAATTGTTTTATATTATATATCTGGAGTGTAATTTCGAATTTAAAAATTAAAAAACAGCATTCAGAAAGATAGATGCAAGATTTAAACCAATAAATAAAGAAGCTATTTTATATGATAAAAAATAAATCATGTATATAATAAGTTCAAAAAAGCCCAGAAAATAAAATATTTTCTTTTTTATTTTTATTACTCTTGCCATGGCCTTCGATTTAATCAAAGTATGAAACCTTTTTCTTACGCAAATGAAATTATAATAAACTTGAAAAACTGATTCTGGCATAAAAATGGATATCATGGCTGTAAAGTATTAAAAAAAAATGTTATTACATAATATAGTTTTAATAACAATAATATTCTTATAAATAAAGAGACCAAATATGCGATTTTTGTGTCTATTTAGTTTTTATTTTACTTTAATATTTATTTTTATTGTTTTTGCATTTTTTATATTCGCTTTTTTATTTTCGAAGCTTGTATAGTATAACAAATTTTGCTCAACATATTATTGTTTGGAAATGTATAGAATTTTAGGATACTAAAGTGCTTATGGAAAAATTTTTGAAATTGGTAAATATTACTTATAATAACACGAGAAAGATTGTTGATCTATTTTTAATTGGAATTGCAATTTGAAATTTTATATTTTTAGGTATGATTGAATATTATACAAAAAGAGATATATTTCATATGTATCGCAGATAATTGTGGAGCTTTAATTATCGTCAAATGAATCATTCTGGAAACGTTCTGATTTTTACCGTGAAAAATATAATTTTAAGGAACGTTAAAATATACATAAAATCAAATTAAACATATAAGATAATTCTTATTCTTTTTACATGCATTCCCCATGATATAGACTTAGCGTAGCTCATAAAAAAATATCTATTCAAAGGGATTATAAAATTTACAAGCAATTTTTTTTCGCAACTTTAAACTTTATTAGTGCATAAAATAATAATTATTTTGATCTTAAAAGAATTTTAAACAAAATATATGTTTTAAAGCAAGTGTCATATTATCTATATTCTCTTTTACTAATATTTTCAATATGTTACAAATGCATGACATTCCGATGTTAATAAAAATTGACATAATTAACCCTGATATTCTGGATTTTTTTATTGAAAATAAAAAATAAAAAGCATAATTTGACAATATGTGTTTTAGAAAAATTTTCAAATGCGTTCAATCTTTCTATAGATAATGAAAATATTATAAAAATGTTTTGTTTAAAGCATATTATATGCATCATAGGTAATATCAAAGACAAATAAAAAAGGTCTATTTTATATTTGAAACTTAATAATCTACCAAATCAAACTGTGATATACAACCCGACTAAACAATCATTTGGGTATTAAATACAAATGCATACAAATAATTGTTCCGTAAAATATATTTTGAGCACCGAAAATATTATATCTTACTTGAAATTAGATTTTTTTTGCTTAGACTTCGTTTAACAATTATTTTAACACTTACGGGCATGACTTGCATACTAAGCATAGTTCTACTAGAAAAAATTATATTAGATAATTGTAAATTTATGCTAATATTCCTTATATAAATCTATTTTTTTATCGCGATGTCGTGTAAATACACATGAATTTTTATTTAATTTATATAAAATTCTCTTTATTTACCTTTGTTATCTAAGCTAATTTAAGATTAAACTCACCAAAAATCTACTAGTTTAAAATTTTCAACAATAAAAAAATTTGTTTTTTTTATCAAATTAAATGCAGCGATTATTTCAGAAATGATTTGCTTTATAGATATGCATGTGATTAGTAATACACTAAATTCTCATATTTGTTAACCCAATTTATAATAATAGTATATGACTTTATTGATAGTGTCTATTTGAATATCTTCTATGTATTTTATATAAGTATAAACATAAAAATTAATTTTTTTTTAATACCTCATAAGAATTCTTACTTTAAATGTGTGTTCACATAAAATATATTCAAAAATAAAAACACTATTTTGAGTGTTAAATTATTATTATCGTAAGAAGTATATTGTTTAATTTTGTATAAAATACGGCATGAATAATGATATCTATTCAATAGTTGTTATATATATGCAGTTTACATATTAGATCTAGTATAAAGCATATATTTTAACTAAAACTTGCACATGGAATACATAGAATTTATGCTTAATAAGATGTGCTGTTTATATCAACGCGTTTTTATTATAAGTTTATTGGTGGGACCTGTAATAGTTCTGTTCATATCAATATACTTATACATCCTTATAAAAAATTCGGAAGAATACACATAAAAACCGCAAATTTTAATGTTAAGAAAAGAAGAATAAAGCTACGTATTTTTAATGGTATATATTTTTATATTAAAGCACACATACCTTAAAGTTCTAATATAAAATATGGAACATATTTATTAACAAAAAAAATATATTTTTACGTGACTATGACAGTAAAACATATGCACTGGAAATCTTAGATTAATAAAAAACTAACTAAATTGTTATGTTAATATTCTTAAAAGCAGAAAGAAGTTTTGCATAAAAATTGAAGTTTATTGCACGGATATAAGTTGTATGGTTTAAATATGAAATAACTTGACTATTACATCTGAACTTTTCGTGGAATAGCTATAATGTCTATAATATAGTTGTACCTATACCAACAGTGAATTTTTTTTCTAATATATCAGCAAAAATAAAAAACGGTTTTATAAATTAGATATCAGTATCCGAAATCGCTTAAATATAAACATTTCATTTTATAAGCCCTCTTACAAGATTTCAATGCTTGATTACATCATATTTAAAATCCACTGCAGATAATAAGTTAGATTAAGAAACCAATAAGCAAACGTTGCCGTAACATATAAGAACAATATAACAATCTGGGTGCATTTTTTAAGCGATTAGACAATGATTAGCTTAAAATTTCCCATCATCGAGAAAAAGAGTTAAACAATAATACTTAATTCACAATTATTGTAGAATCAAGTGAAAAAGATGTCTTAGGATTAGATTCAGTTCTTATTATCACAAACTAAAACTACAAATAAGAATTCTATTTGAAAAGTATCACAAAAGGATACTTAATGTACATACGAATGAGAAGACTAAGAAAAAGAATCATCAACCGACTCCAACATTATAAAATCACGGAAAAAATATATTTTATACTAGATTTTTCGCACCATGACAGCGTATTCAGCCACACAAAAGCAAGCTTAAGTAAAGCCTTTTAATCTACAAGATGATTGAAAAACAAAATGGTTAAAATCAAAAGATGCTATAATTCAGATTATAATACAAGTTAGGCTGTATTTATGTTCGCTCGACCTTATTAAATATGAAAATATAATTTATATATCTTTACATATCACATAAATTTATAACTATAAACATATGTTTTTATTCTAAGCTTGCATAAATTTAATTTGATTTAAATTAATTAAATCGACCGATCTGATTTTCTGTGGATCTAATATGTTTATGTGACGTATCATCCTGACGACTATTTTTTTCGTATATAGCTTTAAGACTGAATAGAAATTATAAGTTCACAGTGTTTAAGCTATGATAAAATCAATTATTATCTTAAAATTTATCTTTACGTGATTTGAATTCATATTGCATTATTTAACATATGAAATAAATTTTCAAAAAAAGATAATTAAATACCAAGTGAACCATTAGAATAGACAAATTGAAATATAAATATTGGAACATTACAGCAAATAATTAATTTTTTAATCCAGATTTATGAAAAATAAATTTATGTGTAGATTTAATGCTACTTTTTCCATATAAGTGCATAAAAAAAATATATTTTTTGCAGATGATAATGTTTATTCTACTTTAAAAAGCCTTTATTGGCATACAATATAATATAAAACAAATAAATAAATTAAAGGATATAATATTTATATGCTAAATCGTTTACTTTATTTATGCAAATTCCAATATGGATTATAAAATATTTCTTAGTAAGTTTAATAGGCTATTCAAGATACGACATTATACATAAATGAGTCGATTGGGAATTTTACATTAATAAAAAAATTTATCTTTATTTAAAAAGTATAAATAAGTGGGAATTCAATAGTTTTATTGCAATTATGTCCAATTGATATAGATACAGCATCTTAACAGTCATATCTGGAACGGTATTTCATGTATTAAAATCTTGAATAAATCCACTTAGATGATTGGTAAACTTGCATATTAATATACGATGAACTATTTTAACAGAAAGAGTTGAATATTTAAAACATTAATAAATTTTATTGAACTTTCCTCGATATTCATGAGGCCCATAAACGCATTGCAAAATTTTGTTTATAAAAATCAATTGATGGAATTACTGTACGATTATGATATCGAAAGATAAAAAAAATATATCTTTTGAGCGTTATAACGCTAAGATACCCAATAAACATTATTTATCATATAATCAACGAGATTTTAACGCCTCAAATCAAATAAAAAAAAGATTAATCGACATTATTTGAATCCATTTATTTTAAAAATGACATCAAGATTTTATCTAAAATTTTAATTTATTTTTTATACTCTTCAATCTGGCCTTTTTATGAAACCATTTCCTATGCATTATCGATTTACATGAACAATTACTGTTAAAAAAGTTACAAAATTGCGTGCACTTTTTAAATTTGTTTTATATTCATAGAGGGCAAAAAGTTATGGGTTAAATAAAAAAAAATAATGATATAAATTTGACCCTTGAAAACTATAATTTTTTACCATTATCTATAATATGTTAATAAGATAATAGGCAACATAAAGTACATGAATTAATCAGAAAGTATAGCTGTTAAAGTCTAAAAAGTAATATTAAAGATATGTTCGGGCAATAAAAGATATGTTTAGAGAAATCGTGTAGTTTTAAGATCGAATATGTATTTTCATGTCGTAAAAATATAAATATACAGCCCAAATTCTGCATAAAATTCAAATATTATATAATTATTGTCCTATTATTGACCATTTATATGATGACTAGAAAATATCTGAATTATAAGTTTAGTCTATCTGATAGAACGAAAAAAACGTTTCTGTCCAAAAAAATATGTAGCTTTAGACAGATCACTTATATTATAGGACTTTTCTTATGTAAAATTAAAAATTAGAATATGAATTTTATGATAATAGAGTTGTCATTTTGGATGCATATTGTATAAATTATTATAGATATAAAAAAAAGTAAAATTTTATGAGCTTAGATAGCTTCGTTAAAATTATATTCTAACCCATAGAAGCGCAAAAAAATTAAAATAAAATCTTCATTGTGGATAAGACTACAAATTGACACGAAGATGGGCATCATTAATATAAATAATCATATAAAAGTATAAAAACGAAATAGACCTGATATTTTTCTATACGATAAAAAAGAAAATATGATTACGCTGATCGAAATAGGTATAACGAGCCTTGATAACTTGACTGAAGTTGAGAATGAAAAATATAGAAAATATGACATCTTGGCGAATGAACTTGGTTTAATTTACAAATGCAAAACAAGAATAATACCATATGGGATGACTTGGGATGGGGTGGTCACAAAATATCATAAAAAATATGTTAAGGAGTTAAAAATACCGGACGAAGTAGAAGCATACATGCAAGCTCTCACACTCCGCAAGACACTTGAACTCATCTCATTTGAGAGAAGAAGAGCAGTTGATGAAGATAGATTAGAGGGGGGTGTCAAAAGATGCATCAAGGAGTTTTGCAATATTCCCAACACGCTGAACACGTCTAAATAGATATTATCGATAAAAAGAAAATTAACCCATAAATAAATAATAATTCATTGCGTAAAAGTATAAAAATGCATGTTTATATATTTATAAATAATAGAAAATCAAAATTAACTAAATTTGTATATCTATTATAAAAATGACTTTAATAGAGTCTACTATATGAATTCTTATGTGACGACTAAATCTGTTTTATTTAAAATTTACCTGCATGAACATTTGATTTTGTAATATTTTAAGATTAACATATAATAAAAATATAGGATTTATTATATGATCATATAAGTAAATTTTTCTATTTATATTGTATTTTTGCTTGTATTATCAAGCTGGATCTTAATCACACACTGTCTAATATTATAAAACATTATCTAGTTAACATAAAAAGACTATACAAGCATAATTATGATTTTTTAAAAAAAAACTACCTGCTAACATAATTACGATAGCCCAAATTATATCTTATGACTTAAAAAAAACCATATTATTTATAATAATAGCGCATTGTGAATCTATATGAGTTGAGCTTTAAATTTTCCACCAAAAATGCAAAATCTCTGAATTTCTGATATATAATATTCGTATTATGTATCTCATATTTATCCATTATACTTTATATATTTTTTTGTTTTTCTTTAAAATTTGTAATTATTTATGCATAAATACGGTCCAATTGAAGTGTAAGTAAGATTTATTTTTATGCCTACCAAACCATTTTTAATCCTAATACTAATTTTTTGTAAAATTTCAAATTAGTAAATATGAAAAAAAAAACTATATATGACGTATTCTTGTCATTTTTTATTTATAGAAAGAGTATAAGATAATAAATGTATTTACCAAAATTAATCCGCCATAATAAAATAAAACCCGCATATAAATAGCATAAAACAATTTTATATACAGGAAAATATTGATATCTTATTAGATTCAGTTTTATTGCAAAAACAATTTTTTTATAAATTAGAAAAAGAAAATTACATTGGGATAATATAAAATTAAAACCTGCAATCACCTTAAAATTTTACGAAATTTACAATTGTATTGCCATAAGTATTACATTTTATTGCAGGCACTTGGACATATCTCATTCGAGAGAATAGAGCTGTTGATGAAGATAGATCAGGGGAAGGTGTCAAAGGATACATCAAGAAGTTGTGCAAAGTTCACAATAAACTTACTATGTCTCAATCTATGTAAATGATAAAAGAAAATTGATCCATTAATAAAAAATAATTTTAAAATTTAGCCCATGAATAAGAAATCTGCAAGTTTTGGAAACGACACACATAGATTCAGGTATGCCAATGGGACTTTTAATTCCAAAAAATTAAGTTTGAATAATTAGCTTAATATATTGCAGCACAGGGAATATAGCTTTTATCAAAAGACATTTATATAAATGTATTTTTCACATTGAAAAGATTTAATATAATATTGAGAGCCCTTAAATTAAAAAAACACATACAAATATTTGTTCTGTTTTATATTTTTTTTTGAATCTAAACCCCAAAGATCGGAATATATGGCTAAGATATCTTATTGGTAAACTAGATAAATATATACATTTGATTTCATAATTTTTACATAAAAATTGTACCTTAAAACCCTGTATATTCTAGTTTTTTATTTTAAGTATAAAACACAATTTACATGCATCTTAAAATTATATGTTATATAATATCATGTCATATTATGATCAAAAAGTACTACAAACATCATATTATCGCAACTAAAATGCATTGATATGCAGTCATATAAATCTAACCGTGTTAGAATAAATATAGAAAATAGCTTTTATTAACACATCTATATATGAGAATCATAAGATAAATGAAAAGTATAGCATATTCATAAAAAAATGCTTTTTAATATGTTTATATGTTCTGATGGCAAAATTAGAATACTAAGGATTAAAAAGCAGCATTTATGA
The DNA here is from genome assembly GCF_057557595.1 of Rhyacophila brunnea. NCBI lineage: Eukaryota > Metazoa > Arthropoda > Insecta > Trichoptera > Rhyacophilidae > Rhyacophila > Rhyacophila brunnea. The sequence goes on along the minus strand of NW_028232803.1, from coordinate 539,954 downwards.
TCTATAGATATTCATATAAAAATAATTGTAATTTTTTGATTTTATGCGAAAATCAACTCCATGGAAAATAGATATTGATGGTTGATTTGAGTGTTTAGCCTATAAAAGAATTTAGAATGCATTCTTATACATGTTATACGAACTAAAAATACCAAGCCTATTAAATTCATTATAGCATACTTGTTGGGAATACATACGCAAGTATTTATGAAATATAAGTAGATTCAATTTTTCGTTGAAACACATTTTTTATAGCTTATTTTACTTGCCTTAAATGGTAATGTTTATGATTCACGATCTCTTAAAAATTTGTATTTATATAAATTATTGAAAATCAAGTGAAATAGAAAAAAATACATATTCTCAGTTTACTTCAGAGTAAAATAAAAAATAAAAAATTTTATATTTTATATTTTACGTTTATGAACTAAAATCAAAATTAAAAATTCGAAATACAAAATTAAATTTGCCTCAAATTACATTTTACCTTCATTTTCAGAGTATTTCTATTAAATTTAACATCATGTCTTAGCATAGAAAAATATCAAATTTTCGTTCTGTCATTTTATATAGATTTTTATATATGATATATTTATAAGTTTGTTTTAATTATTCAAATTTGCTTTTTATATTTAAGAATTTTGCTTATCATATAAATAATTATATACTTAACAGAAAAATAATTTAGAATATTTATTATGCTTAATAATATAAAATGCCATTTTAATGTTGTTTTTAATTGCAAAGTAAACCTTTTACACCTATATAGTTGTGAAGAAAAATATTTTAGAACTATTATCCATTTAGTTACTACAATGGCATAAATTAATTACAGATTCTAATTGTTAACTAAGAATCTTATATAGAACCAAGGAATCTTTTTGATAATATGATTTATATCATAAAATATAAATTCAGAATATGATACATATTGTACTAGATATCAATATATCTTCAGGTGATTGTCAAACCAAGGAAGGTCGTCTATATATTATGTATATGAAAAATATTTGGCCAAGTTATTGGTAAATTTACAGAAATATTTTGCACTATATACGAAGTTTTGACAACTATACAGATTAATGTATAAAAAAAGAATATATTCATGCATTTTTTAGGAATATATAAATAAACCTACAAAAGTCACATAAAAACTAAAACCAGGCAGTGAAAAAATACCTTTACCAAGAAAGCATCAAAATTATCCTCAAAAAATATAGAATATTCTCATAAGCAGAAATTATAAAATCCGAAATTTTCTTGCTGATTTCGTTCTTTAAATAATTTAATTTTTATCCATAATTCCAGAAGAATTAATTATAAAATTTTACTAAATGTAATCATACATTTGCTTCAATTATTTTGAATAAAAACATTGTTTGGTGTACAAATAATCTGATTTATTGTAGTTATATTTACAAATTCAATGTTTTGTAGTTTATATAGAGTCTAAACACTCGTACGAACCGTCTTTGTTTCTTTGCATTATATATAATTAAGTATTTTATAACTATTAACGATATAATTTACATTTATTATATTAATTGATACTTTTATATATCTTGAAAGATTAAATATCGGAGGATTTTAACAGATGCGATAACAAGAACATGTGAACACAAAGAAAAAATGCGCGGCTTTATTAACTAGAAAATTAGCTTTATTCTTATATAACCTTTTGTTATTGCCAGAACATTAATATAATCTGTTCTTAAACTTTTTTAACAATCATATAGGTACTTTGGAATTTTAGCGTATTTATCTATGAGTTTAAACGATTATTATGGTTTGATCTTGATCCTAGGTGTTTTATGGCAATAATTCAGTCGCAAGTTACGATGAAGATGTATTTACGGACCTCTTGTAAAATTACGATTTAATTGTTCTATTATATTATTATCAAGTTATATGTTTTTTTCTCCATATTTGATCTTTTTTTTATGCTTTGCTCCATAATTATCTATTACCTATTATATTCGTTATTTTTAAAATTTTCATAACATTTAAGAATCGATATATCTTCTATTACAAGTGATTCTTAAATATTTCTTATTTACCTTAATTAATACTAAAGTATTTTTTTCTTTTAAGTTTTCATTATAATTAATATTATGTATTTAAAACAAGACTTTTTTATTTAATATGCTTAGATCAATCAATTGTAAATTTCACAACCAAAAGTGAATTCTTTGAATTCATTCACAGAGTTAATTTTTTAAATGATCATTTAAATATGTTTGTAGTTCCATAATACAAATTTATATATACGTGCTAAATTCGTTTTTATTGCTTGCAACCTTATCCAAATAACCATAGTTTGTTATCCTGACATCTGTATGTGGAAATATTTGTACTATGGTGGGAAGTAACCATATTGCTTTGTGCTAATAACTTTGCAGATAATTCCAATATTATCAGTTGAGTAAGTATAAATTTTTGAATAGTTATAGTCTTTTTTATTTTGGCCAAACTTTCTTTCTTTAAATCATAAAATATATAATCTGGATCTTCTTTAACATATTAAACTTTTTGTGCTTATCACTCTTTCTATTTTATGTTAATTTGATAATCTTGAGTGGCAATATATTTTGAAATCTTGTGTCAACATTTAATATAAATAGAATATTTCGATGTTTCTTGTATTGAACAATATCTATTTTATTTTACGATGCCATCTTATTGATATTAAAATAAAAAGTCACTGTTGCAGTTTACTCAATTTAATCCTTCAGGTTATACTTATTCTCATAGATACTTCAAAAAACAGCTATAGATATAGTATTTTGTATCTTTATTATGAAAAGATAGCAATTCTGGTTATAACCCGATGGCACGAAAATTTCTTTAAAATGACAACAAGATTGATTTGGCATTTTATGCAATATACCAAATGCCAAGACATCCCTAAACCTTTTTCAATATATATTTATATATTGCGGTTTTAAACACGAGAAAAATTTTATTTCTTCAAATTGCATTTTTTATAAAAGAATATTTCAATATGATGGGTTTTTATATTTAAAAGTTAATAGGTTTAATTTATGACACTGGAACTCATCATATTTGAGATAAGAAGAGCAATTGGCGAAGATAGATCAGATGAAGGTGTCAAAAGATGCAATAAGAAGTTGTGAAATATTTCCGATGGGCTGAAAACGTATAAATAGATAAAATGATAAAAAGAAAATCAAACCCATAAATAATATATACATGTGAGTTATTATATTTTATACTTTAAAAAAGAACATAAAAAAATATGTATCCGAAATATAGGAAGAATTCATAAAGGTGATTTATTAAAATAAAAATATGTTCATTAAGGGAAAATGTGTATAAAAATGCAGACATGAGTAAATATAAGTAATAAGTCTATAATTGCACCCAGTATAATACCATAAATTCAAAATAAATGAAAAAACGTTATAAAGATATTTTTTAGCATATTATAGAATAATTTAGTAACTTGCATTTATTTACTATATATTATTTTATTCTAGAGCCACAAGTTACGTATATTAGAAAATCGAATTCGACTCAACATATCTTTTTTTATATTTCCTATATTGCTTGGTTTTAAGAAATTGCCCTCAATACGACCCCGATAAAGATAAATACAAATGTTTTTCTTTACACTTATATATGTAAGCATTTACCAGTATACGTAAAATAAACTGGTCTTTGATGGTTCTCTTATATTAATTCGGTTGTGATTTCTCTTTTTCAAGTCATATAATAGATAGACTTAGATGGGTTTTATAAATTTTTCAAAATCGTAATCTCGACACGAAATTTCATTTTTTCTACTTTTCTTATCGTAAACCGCATATTTTGGACTGCCTTAGTTATCTATATTCCTTGTTTGTGTTTACACGTTCGTCGTCATCACCAAAGATTTAAAATGGGGTAGAGGTAAATAATAATAGGATTACATAAGAACACGATATTTCTAGAACTAATTTTTTTACATTTTTTAGTGGTATATTATTTAATATTTAGATTCAATGATTTTATAAAGGTAATAAGTTTAAGAAGATCAACGAAGGCTAGACTGTAAAATAATACTTTATATAATATACATCACCATATGGAACATTTTTTCAGTGCATTTCAAGTTTAAGATAATATAAGTACAAGAAATTTATTTTTTTAATATTTCTTTAATTCAATGTTCTGATTAAGAATATATAGAGCTTGAATTAAATTCAATTTATATTTATTAAATAACAGCTTCTATAAATACAATACAAAATATCTTATTTTTTTTATTATCATCTTAATACAAAAACAAGATCAATTATACATCGAAATAAGAAACTGATATTTATATTACATTAACTTTTTCTAAAAGTAAATTTTTATATGCTGCTAACGGGTGAAGGAATGTATAAAATGTCGTCTAATATTGTTTTAAAATATTTACCTACCGAAGACTGATGTGCAATTTATATGTTAAAAAAACTTTCACAGGTTTTTAAAATATTTATCACTTGAATTGCTATCTCTATACAAGTAAAGAAAGGGATAAAATTATTAAGCTTTGAAACAATTCATGGTGAGCGAAATGCTTTTATAGCTAATTATAAATGATTTATCTCATTAAAAGGACTTCTTTGACGTTGATAGGCTGTAAATAATATCATTTTTTCGTAATGAGACAGAGATCTAATGTTTTTCTTAAAAATCTCCTGATATTATAAATAATTGATCATGGGGTGCGATATAAATAATTCAACTTGTTTTTATCCTAATAAAAAAGCACTTCAATATTGATATAATAACATTTAGAACCATAATCTGATCTTTTATATATATAAAAAAATTCACGAAATCAACACACGAAAAATATATAGATCTCAGGTATTCCTACAGTATTTATTGTTTTTTAGTATTTTTATTTTATCTTTAGTTTTTTTTTCTGTCAATTAAAGACACATAAAAGTACTTTTTCCTAACAAAATTATTACAGGAGCTCATTTTAGACATATACTAAATATGGCAATAATAAGAATTTATTTTGGTCATGTCAAGTAGATTTAATTTCATATTTCTCTCTATGTAAAGTTCAAGCAATCTAAGCAACACAGGCTTAATTTTAATCATTTTTAAAGTACCCTTTGTTATGGTTGCAATGCAATTACTCAGACACATATGTTACAGATGCACAGAGAATGATATTTGTAATACATATGACAGAGTTTAATAACCTAAAGATGATGCTTACATCATCTGCCTCCCCACTTTGAATTAACAACAGCTTTTGCACTTCTTTCCAAAATTTAAGGGTGGTTTCATGAGAGGTATTTAATATCCGACTATTTTTTAATTTAATTAAGACAATACATATATCGCCATAAATTTAAAATTTATAATTTAATAGAATTTCAGCTATTAAAAATAATAACCAAGATTTACGATAATAAAAGCACCCATCACTTGCTGTATTTGTGTGGAATCAAACATTTACATTTACATAAAATTCAATTTTTATGAGTTTAGAGACAGATTATCTCAGATTAAAATTAAAGTTTAAAATTATGGGCATTATAAGCTATGAATAATTAGAACAAACCATAGAAACTAACTAAAAATTTTAGAGCTAAATTCTAATCTAAAATCGCATGAAATTATTAGAAACAATATTTAAAATTGACCTTTAGGGTGGTAACGATTTTTTAGATCCAAAGAAATGAATTTAAGAAACAATATTTTTTTATTAACAGAATTGAATAAAAATAAACCATGAGAAAATTCAATAAGATGACGATGAAATTTTTTATTGTGAATTGAACTCATATATAAGTACTTTTTCGCGTATTTATCCTACCATTTTAAAATTTCAAATATTTTTAAGAAAGATGTTTATTATATACATGGAATTTTTAATAAATAATAAAAATATGTGTGGTTATACCAAAAGATGATTTAGAGTGCATAGTGATAATTATGTTCATATAAAATAGAACTATGAACCCGTAACCAGTTAATTCTTTTATAGTATTGATAAAACCAGAATAGTGTTATATAGTGCCGCAAAAAGCTTTTTTCATTATAAATATGTAAATATATATTTTAGAAAAAACGGGAGAATCAGAATTTGTAAAGATATAACGATTGTCATTTGTAAAGCTTAATCTGGTATTTATATTTTGAATGATCTACTTTATGGTTATAAGAATAGATTTTTTTTAAATATTTAATATTTTATATGCAACTTAATGCGATTCCCAGACACAAAGAATCAACCCTATTTATGAATTTGTATGAAAAATATATTAATGCTACAATTTTCACATATTTTTGACATTTTCGTACATGAAAATCAAACAATCTGGATATTTTTTTTACAAATGGTGTACAAAATATATAGACGTGATTAACATTTATTTGACTTATATGTAACATGTTTTTAAATATAAATATAACAAGAATATTTTATGTGTAAGTGAAGTTTTTGTCAGATGATTAGCTTATTTTTGCAACAAATTACATAAAAAGTGTTTAACTGTACACAGTGCATTTGAATTTTTAAATTTATTTATGCTAATTGCATTGTGATTTATTATTTCAAATCTTTTATTTTCTGCGTGAAATTATCAACATTCGCCCTTTTACTCTTCGGTATTTTTTTCATACAATATAATTTCTAAATTTGAATAATTAACTTATTGTAACAGCATTTAGAATTCGATAAAAATTCCTTCAATATTATTATTTTGCCTGATAATTTGTTTATAGTTGGATATTTTTTATAGTAAAAAAAAAAATAACTACAAAGGTAAAACATCTAATGGGTTTAATGCTAATTGATGTTGGATTTTTTTTATCTTTCTAAATATACATTAGAAAAATACATATTATATAATCTTTTGCGAATAATCATAATAAATCTTTTTATCGATATAGATTGAGTTTTTAAATCTCAACATTGAATATTAAGAGGCTTTTATTTTGTAAATAGAACAGATAAAAGCGTTTTGGTTTGATTCCCGATTTATTTACATTATATTTTTACTTATTAATAGCCCGTCATTTTAATTCAAGTGTTTTCTTAATGAAATTGCTGTACGTAGAATTCTGCATATGAGTTATGTTAAAATCACCATTTTGGAGCCATTAGTGTTTGTCACCAAAGATTTTTTTATTTGTTTTTATACTATTATTAACTGCTAACATAGTGATATGATGCAATTTTAGCCAATAACTTAATTTTTTTATTTACTTACATTAATTAAAACTGAAAATATTCACCGTAGTATAGAAAAAACCATTTCGATAGTATCCTTTAGAGTCTCAAATAATCTTTATATCAGGATACACACCAGAACAGCAACAAAATTGGTTGAGGATAATATTAAATTTAAATATATTAATAAATATAGACATAACTTTACAAAATAAATCGTCATATTGATAATTAGATGGCTGTTTTTATATTGGTAATTTTTGATACAATTATAATAAATTTTTACCAATTTACTACTTAAATTAAATTTCAAACATATAAGATGACCGACAGTGCATCGGGTTAAACTGATGATAACAAAATACATATTTCGATCTATATTTTCCCGAAAATAACTCGTTAAGTGTTCCTGATAGTTTCCTATGTATAAACATTGAAATATAGATAGACTACAGAATATATAGGTGTCTTTAAGAAGAGATGTGTTGATACAGTCTTCGAAGAGAAAAAATAGCCGAAAGTATAAATATGCAGTATACACTGAATAATCAAGCAAGTTTTGCCTTTTGGGAAATACTAGTATAATTGCATATGAATTATAGCAATATAGATTTAATCATTAAAACTGCATAGTTTGATAACATTATGAATTTTTTAAATGATGTTTTATACTATTTTTATTTTTATATATTTAGTCCATGTTGTTTTGTATTCTTACATTGAACAGATAGCATAGATTTCCGATGACACTGGTAAATTTATAATAAATTACAACTCTGCTTCACTTTCCAGATTCAAAAAAAGTTAATTTTTTCATTACCCATTCTGTTTGCTTCTAAGATTCAGCTATTTTTAATATAAGACAATTAAAAATAAACTTAAGTTATTTATTGATCCAATCATTATCTTAGTGAAATGCTGAAATTCAGAACTTTAAACTTATAAATGTCTTGTTGAAAAATCCAAAATATCAAACGAAATGAGTTCAATATAAATTCACATATATATCAATTCTATAGAGACTTATATTTCGATGTCGATGTTAAGTATTTTAAGTTTTCTGTAAATCGAAAATTATACCAAATACTCTTTAATGTATGAATTTAAAAATGCATAAGATGCAAAATAGCTCTAAAAATTAAATAACAGCTAAAAATAAATTATTAAAGTCTTAAAGGAATGATTTTATTTTTAATGACAATTTTAGTTCAAGAAATAAAATCAAAATAAAATTTTGCATTTCCATATTGTTCAAAAGATTCCTGCCACTTTATTAAACAATTATACTCGAGTTTAGAGCATTTTATATATATTTACTAAGATGAAAGGATATGATTCTATCTATAATGAATGCATGAAGAAATAAATTTTTAATACTGATTGATATACGATATTGTATCTGAATTTTTAAATAAGTTAAATAGTAAATTCACTATAAAACTTTCTTGAATGATGCTTTAGAAAAATAGGTTTTATATACAAATCCAAAAAATGCATTTTCATAATAAGACTTATACATATAGTCGTCATAAAATGCAGTAAAATACAAGTTTAATATTTGAAACTCTTATTATTAGAAAAAAATATAAGATCATTTTTTCTATCAAAGATTGTCAAAATCATACCTTTTTCAATACCTTGTTCAATACCTTAGGACGAATATTTTATATTTTTTTGTATCTCCTTGACAAAATTTAATCTATAAAAGATTTAAAGAACAAAATTATAGGTTAATCACATTTAAAACCCACATACAAACATTATAATAATGCATTGTTCCACGAAGTATATGGAGATTTACTAAAATTACACCATAACAAGCGATATCTGTTTATGATTATAAGAATTCAAGCGTAATTTTGTAAACAGAAATTTAACATCTTTTTAAACACACATTTAACATTTAATTGTCATTTTTGATTTTATGGTACATCAAATCATCCATTTTATTTATATAGACATATTTATTCACATATGCAATCTGAAATTGTAGAAAAATGTGAGCTTGATGGTTCTAAAAATCTTAATAAGCTAGAAATATAAAAAATATGATATCTGCATACATATCATAAACATTTTTAAATACATGTTGAAGGTTATATGTTAGATTTCTATTAATACCCAATTAAGAAAATTAAATTTTATTTATACGAGTATATAATCAAAATTGTAAGAAGAAAAAAATTACTTTTTATAAATCATCTTTACTATATTTTTATAGATAACCACGCAGAACAAATAAAAACTATTTACCCTAATTACTTATTCATAGTCTACTTGCTCTTTAGATAAAATATCAACATCATAAATACCAAAATAAGATATGACAATATCTTTCTAATATTAAACATTTTCGATAAGCAAAAGCTTTGTTTCAATTAGTTTTTGGCAATTTCTTATATAATTTCAGGAGATTCCTAAGTAAAGAAGCAAAATACGCCATAAAATCACATTTAAAATATTCTTTAATATGCTATATAGCCATTTTTGCATAAAAATTATTTTAATTGTAATAAAAGTATCAATATTTATTTCTTTATAGTCAATCTATTGACATTACAGCGCATTTTTAAATATATGAGCACAAAAACTCTTAAAAAACGCATTCTTAGTTCGTAAATTGGTGATAAAAAATCAAATTTATTGAAAATGTAAATTTATTAGATATTTTATATGCTTTATGTTTTATGTTTTGATTTTGCTCATATTTTTTTTAATTTCCATAAATCAATAAGGTACTATAGTTTTATTTCCATCATATCGAATATTCGTAGCATCGAACAATTTTTGCAATATTTATGTAAAACATAAATTGTTTATTAATCAATTCAATAAATTTTAAATTTTAGAATATAATGTATTTTATACTGTATTAATCTCTATAAAATATAATTTTGACTTTTTTAACTGAGGCTTTAAAATGAATAGGGCTAGTGAAAAGCATTTTTATCGTGATTTTCGTTACTTTTTAATACAATAATTTCATATAATATACAATGAAATATGTAATCTAGAAACATACATTAATGAAAATGCTACAAAACGCATCATATAAAAAAATAAGTTTGTTTATTTAGATATGATAAAATAACATAGATCAGAACAGATCTTGAAAAGGAACAATAAAAATTTTGTTGATCTATAAATAAATATAAATTGGTTTTATACCTATTTATTAAATATAATCAATGAGAATGCTAATTTTACGATCATTATGACTAAAGTGATGTACCAAAAACCGTAAAAGTTCTTTCTATTTACGAAGGAGGCAGAATCTTTAACAGAATTCACAACTTTTATAGCTGGAATCGATTCAGGAGGTGTGTCGATAACTTATAACTTTTGATTGAGCTTATATGCCATATATGTGTTTATAGGCTTCTGAGAAATACATTTGAAAAAATAAAAATATATAACATTTAGGATAAAAGACAACCTTTAATACTACTAAAAAAACTTAAACTGCTTTAATAAAATTGTAAGATGTCAGTTTCTTATTCACGAAGCATATACAAATTGCATATTTGATCGTAAATGAACACTTAGGGTAATTCTTTTGTAAATTCAGTTAAAAAAAGTATATTCTGAGTAATTACGAGTAAATATTTTATTCTTATAATTTTATTCTTCAATCTGTAAATTTACTAAATGAAAGTTCGTGTGACCCAATAAATAACATTTTCAATATTATATATGGATATCTGCTCGTCTTGTATGTTTTTCTAAATAAGTATGTATAAATATTGCTTCTTAGTTTGTATTTTTATAGTGTTTATGCAACAGAAAAGCTAGAAGGCTTTCTATCTATACTTTTTATAAAATTTTATATGTATTATACAAACATTTTGTTACATTTCATGGAAAAATCTATGTTTAAATATATTATTAAGATTGTCTATTTTCTGTGGTTAAAAGCTGTTTTCCCTTGTTAAAATATTATAAAAAAACAATACTTAAACTGTTTCTTTTTTGTACATGAATTTGGTTTCAGAAAATGAATTCTGTGACGCCTTTTTACAAATGAGGATTGAGTTATATTTTTTATCTCCATTAGTTTGTTTTCACAGGAAAAAATATTATTTTAATAACAATAACTAATATTTGCTATAGATTAATTTTAATTATCTTTAAAATACACACATTTATGAATTAAAAAAAGTAAATTAAGTTCTAATGCCACTTTTATCCAGAAAATATTCCACAAAAAATACTGCTATAATCATAGTTTATTGAACAGTAATCATTTATAGTAGAAGTTCTATATAAAATTTAACTTTTTATTGATAAATTTATATTGAAAAATGTCACGATATAGGTTTATATGTCATATAATTATATCAGGCAATATTTTATTTAACAGCGTATTTGAACAAAAGAAAGAGAATATGCCATTACATTTACCAATAATTATACGATCATATGTGATTTACAATGAAATAAATACACAATAAAACAAAATTGTAAGATACACAAATTTTAAAGGTCGTTCTTTTACAAAACTGGGTTGTAATGCACGATAAAATGCAATAAATGACAAAGAAATTATTTTAAATTTTTATACGCACCGAACACAATTTTTTTGCTTATTGTTTGTTTTTAACATAACTTTTTTATGTCAATATTAGATATTAGAATTATTGTATGGATTCAAGAAATTTTAATTAAAAATGCTGTACTGAGATTCTATATTTATAGTCAAACAAATTAGCTTGCCAAGCAGATAATTTAACACATAAAAAAATAGGCATCTTTATTTTTAAAAACGAAGAATTTCATATAATCAAAATTCATAGATATCCGAAGATTCTAAGATAAATACATAAAAATTCGCACTTTTCATAACCAAAATTGATAGATTTTACTTTATGCACAATTGCCATTTACATTTAGTTGTAAACGGTAGATGATTTATTTATTGCATATTTACATATTTTAATACATAATGGTATTTACATAGATCATAATATTTTTTTTGGCACATGGCGCAATAAAATTCATCAAAACTATTGAATAATATAATAACGCCTTTTCGACTTTTTATAAGCATAAAGATAAAATAAAACAATATTTCATGTAATATTTTTTATATATAATATAAGCGTAAAAATATTTTGTCACTAACATCTTTTGACTTGGATAACTAATTTCTAAATAGTTCAAATTTTGTAGATTATAGAATTTATATACGGAAAATAAAAGTTTGCGAAAGGCTTTTTTTATTCTGTAACATCTTTGCTATATATCCTAAACATTCTAATTATTCAATGCTTAGTTGTTCATTTGTTTTTCATATTGAAAAAATTTGTGCATGTGTTTTTACTAGCTTTCTATGTATTGTTCTTCGAGTATTTATTTTCATAGATGATATACTTATTATGAAAAGTGAAAGTTTGAACGCATATATATTTTTCTGATGATTGGAATCTGCACGCAGTATTTATGAGTGTCAAAGCTATGAACTTATAATTTATACTGTTCTAACTATATAATTACAATTTTAAATCTAACACGAGCTATAAAGATGAATACAAAAACAAGATAATATCTTTTATATAGAATTAATTGTTGAAACCAGATAATTCAATATCAAAACGTCGGATTTAATCTTAAATGCATAATCTATGTGGTATATATTATATAGGCAATATATGATAAATGTAGGATGCCCGTATAAATAAATAAAAAGATGAAAAATCATTTCAAATAAATCCAGCTAAATTTCATGTAATTTGTTTTAAGCTTAAAATATCGATCGGAATCGCATCCGAGATAATAATAATATACGCTAAATATAGGTTTATATAAAATAGAGTTTTAATTTATGCACGAATTACTTCAATCGTTAGTTGCTGGATTATTATTTTTGTAATATTATTACATTTTTTAAAAAAATAAAAATAAATTTCTATTAATTTTAATATATTAATAATTTATTTTATAATTTCGTATGTTATTAGCTAAAGCTATTTAATCTCTATCTTTGAAAGTTTCGGTTTATTTATTCGGATATAGTATTTATGTGCAAAATTATGTCTATCATATATATTAATAGCTTTTTATCTGATATTATGTGTTTTGTATATAACATGTTAAAATTAAAGACACAATTTTAGCCTTAAAAGTTTCTTTTAAAATCCCGTGAAAATAAATAAATTTCGTATAAATCATATAAGTCAAGTGTAGTATACATATTGGCAACAGAAATAATATAAATTCATTCATTATAAAAGAATATTATAATATAAAGACCTTTTTTTTTGGTATTGAATAATTATGATATTACAATAAGTAATGTGTAAAATTTATATGTTTTTGAATGATAAAACCCTTATATTATCACACGAATAAAACAAATTTTTATGTGTTACCGAAGTTTGTTTTCATACAATTGATATTTTTTTTAAGAAATACACCCAATCAAGCTTATTACCTTCTTAATTATTTTTAATAAGATTTTATTGAAATTCATTGAATTTTAATTATAAATGATTCAGATACAGATTAAAATATATACAATTTTTTCTATATCAATAAAATTAGTTTAAAGGTTTCTTAGAATTCATAATATAAAAAAAAGTATTATATTTACGATTTAACCTATATGCTTTATATCTTAATTGAAATTTTTCTAAAAAAATTAAGTTTTTTAACCCTTAAGTTCTTCTGATTGATTTAATATGTTGATTTTAAGCGTAATAAATATACACGAAGCTATATTTCACATATAATTACTATTAACTTTAGGGCTATTTTTATACAATCACTACAATATATAAACCTTAAAAATAAATAGAAATAACATAAGATAAAAATACATAAAAATTTATTGTAAGCAAACAATATTATGCTGAATTCTTTGTTAAATTACATTTTATTTAGCATATTATATGAAAACGGATTTCTTTCGATTAACATAATTTTTTTATCAGTGAATCCATTTTTTATTTCGCATTTTATGTAGATTCGATCTTATTTTTGTACATATATAAATAAGCGTTTACTATAAGAATAACAATCTACAGTCATATGTAATTGATCAAAATATATTTTTATTGATTATCAAAGATTATAATAACAAGAAAACTAAAAAATTATGTAATAAAATTTAAAGATAAAAAAATTACGTGATAAAAGATATAAAATAACAAAATGACATAAATTATTAGACCTTTTTTTGTTTTTATTTGTAAATCATTTCAAAATCTTGTTGGTGAATTCTTTTTGTAACTTAGCTTATATTTACTAAACTTTTTTTGCTAAAAAGAATTTAATATTTTTTAGTTTCTGTAAAAATCGCAAAACTATTTACATTGTTTATCTATTTCTTGATAAAATACTTTCATCTCATTATATTAACAAAAATTAAATATCAAGAAATATATTTCAAGGATAATCCTGACTCTAATACACATAAAAAGTATGGTTCTTATATGATTTTAGTAAAATTTTATCACCAAAATAATTTAAGAATTCATAAATTACTAACTCTATATTTATTTATGTTCGCATGGCGATATTCAATCAAAAAAGTACCTATTAGCACTATAACTATTTTTCTACCATAATACTGTTATAAACACTAAATATTTACTACAATATTTGTAATATTTAAATAAATTGTGTTATTTCATCTTTTTTTGTTTACATAAACTTTTTTTTACAAAAAAAACACAATGCTGTGCGATACTTATGCGCATTGAATGTTTTTTATCCTTTTTTTTACGTAGTACATTTCCCTACTTGACAATTTAATATCGTATTTTGTTTTTATTTTATTGGGTATAATACATAATCTATTATGTAGATTGCAGGATTTTTTTATCAAAACCATTTAATAACATTATTTGGACTTTATATTTTATTGGCCTGAAATTTTCCCATTGAATTATCGGCATATCTTCTATTTCTAGAACACACGGCCGTAAGGAATAATCTAAATTTATTTCAGCTCTTTGTATATGTTGATTTCAATATAATTTAGCAATATTTAAATGATATAAGATATAAGATAAAATTCGTGTAGTAGTATATCAAAAAATATATGTTTTTTTTTCTATAAACAATTCATATTAATCCATTATCATACATATAATACTATATCTCGGATATATTTTTTAGGAATCTGAATATTTGATAAAATAGTAGTTACAAGATCACAAACAAATAATATCTTCTATATGTAATAATATCAATTTATTACATCATAAAAACAATAAAACATAGATTTTTAGTTTTAAATATCTTCTTTTTTTGCTTGAAAAAATTTATTATTATTACAATATAGCATATTTTATTTATTTATGGGTTAAGTTTCTTTATATCGATTTTATCTATTTAGACGTAGTCAGCGAGTTGGAATATTGCAAAACTCCTTGATGCATCTTTTGACACCCTCCTCTGATCTATCTTCAATAACTGCTCTTCTTCTCTCAAATGAGATGAGTTCAAGTGTCTTGCGGAGTGTGCGAGCTTGCGTGTATGCTTCTACTTCGTCCGGTATTTTTAACTCCTTAACATATTTTTTATGATATTTTGTGACCACCCCATCCCAAGTCATCACATGTGGTATTATTCTTGTTTTACATTTGTAAATTAAACCAAGTTCATTTGCTAAGATGTCATATTTCCTATATTTTTCATTCTCAACTTCAGTCAAGTTATCAAGGCTCGTTATACCTATTTCGATCAGCGTAATCATATTTTTTTTTAATATAGAAAAATATCAGGTCTATTTTGTTTGATTAAAATATCTGTTTTAATTATTACAATATAGAATTATTATTTTTATATAATACTAGCGCATGGGTTTTTAGAATTTATGCTTGGATATTGACACTAAGAGGAGCAGCGTCTAAAAGAGCCCTAGAATACACAAAAAAAATTGAAATAAATTGTGATAATCAATTTGCGAAAAAGAATCAAGCTATTTCTTCCAAAGAATCATATAATTTAGTTTTTAATTAATTTTTAAAATTTATTTAAAAATACGATTCATTGTATACACTCTATTTACAATAATGCGAACCAAAATATTCTACAAATAGTTTTTCTTTTGACTATTGTTTTATTTTCGTACTAAAACCGCAAAAAAAATATAAATCTTACAAAATAAAGGTTTTTAAGCGTTTCAAATATAAAAATTACTCTCAAAAAGTATTTCTGGAACATTGTAATCGAAAATATTTGTATGATCTAGTTTTTATGTTAATCTTTTAGTGAAACCAGCAAATACGCATCAATTGGATCATTATTTTTTTAACATGATTGTCATGATATGAGTGCATAACGCTGGAATATCAATATATTAAATCTAAAAGTAAATATATACAAAAAAATACCATCTCTATTTGTTAGAATTAAATTATAGAAATGGCTTAGATTAGCGCTGCTCATAAATCGGCATATATGGAATTTCCATAATGCCACCTACACCTTTCAAAATGAAAGAAAATATAATGAAAATTAACATGTGTTTGAATGTTCTACAGACAAAATATGACACTCTAAGTATTGTAAAATCTGATTTCTATATTCATAGATAATATTATAAAAAAATAGTTTTAACGATAGATTGCAAAAAAAAGGAGGAATAGAAAATAGTTATTGTGGTTTATTTGTGTATTGCATCTATGATAGAATATAAAATTCATTTGTATATATGATATACGCAGCAGAAAGATCAAACTTATCTAATCAATATAGTATACTTGTTGAGAATGAAGGGCAAATTTCTATACAAATACAAGTTTATGCGCAATTTTATGTTTAAACATATTTTATAGCTTTTTAAAACATCGCTAAAATGGCAAGTTCATGATTCACAATTTCTCAATTGTTTTATTTTATCATAAATTAAAAAAACAGCGAACATAAAAGTTCGGTGTGCTAAAATGTAATATAATATATATGAAATTATATATTTTACGTTTATAGATAAAATTTTTTGCAATAAATATATAATGTTCCTATACATGTACCATAAATTACATTTTTTCTTTTTTTTCTACAGAAAGTCTATTGAATTCGACCATATGAAGATGATTAATATGTTAACGTGCCAGAAAAAATCAGATTTTAAAAACTAAATACAATGCCTTAGCATGAAAAAGCATTTAAAATAAATCTATTTGTATATAAAGATTTTGTAATAATGAAGACACATAGTTTTGTTGAAAATATTTCGGATTTTCTTTGCTTATATCAGAGTAGCGCTTAATTCAAAAATAAAAAAAAAGTTGGATCTAATATAAAAAACCTTTTTTTATAATTATAATTTGCGTAAGAACAGACAATGAAGTTTTAAGTGCTATTAATCATGTGATAACAATTGAATTTACGTATGAGGTTGGTAATTACGCTTCACCGAATCTCGCTTCCAGTATACTATGCAAAGGGTGCAATTGAATATCTGTTTAAATTTTAAATGTGAATATATTTATTGCTAAGAGATCTTTTTTGATAACCTGATACATACTAAAAAATATAAATTAAGCATAAAACCGTATAATTAAAGATATAAATTGATATTCAGGTGGTTTGTGAATAGGTAAAGCTGGCTAATATAATATGTGCATATGAAATATTTGACTATTTTGATAGTAAATAATATACAGATTTTATATATCGTGTATGGTTTTTCAACTTTACAGATTCTATTGCAAGAATATATATTAAATTTTCGGGAATATATAAACATATAATTTCATAAAGTCTAAAATGGAATATATCTAAGTCCAATAAAATCTCTTTACAAAAAAATACTAAATATATCTCCGATAAATAAGAACAGATTATAAAAAGAAATTATAAAATTTATAATTTCTTCTGAAATTTGTTCTGAACAATATTTCAGATAATAAATATATAATCGTCTTGAGAATGCATTATCAAATTGTAGGAAAAAGGTATTTACTCATTCGCATTAATTATTTCAAATAAAAAATCCATTTTTCTAAAAATATCGATTTAATTGCAGTATTTTGCACAAATTCATGGTTTTGTTGTTTAAATATTTTCTAAACACACATAAAAACTGTATTTTTTCAATCCTATATAATAAAGAATTTTAGAACTTTTATAAGTTTATTATTATATTATTTATATGTATTGATACTTATAGATAGTTTATATAAATTTATTCGGATGGAACAACTGATTCGGTAACTAGAATTAAGTGAATACACAAAATAATTATGACCATGCAATATAAACCTTTAAATTAGCTTGTTTTATATATTAATATCTTTTTGTACCATTAGATTCTGAAAATTGATCATTGACTATTTTTAAAAGTTGTATAAGTGCTTTGTGATCATCTCGTATTTATATATAGAATATAGACGATTATTAAAGTTTGATCCTGGTTTCTTAGAGTTTTAAACCAAGAATTTGGCAACATACTAAAATAAAAATAAAAATAAAATATGTTTAGACCTCTTCAAAACTTTTAGACTTTATTATCTTTGTATATTATGTTAAACAGTTTTATTTTATTTAAAATAGTAGAATATTTATTTGAGCTATGTTCTATGGCAATATATATTCTTATTTAAATGCGATATTAAAACATTTTAATAACATATTATCATCGTACGATCTTCTATGTCTAGTGATTTAAAATTTTTCTTATTTATCTTAATTAATGCTAAAACATAAATTTCTTTTGAGCTTTCGTTATTATTATAAATATAAAAAACACAATTTTGTTTATAATGCGTAAACTAATTCATTGTAAATTTGATTGAAAATATGACTCTGTGAGTAAATCACAGATTTATTTTTTAGATGTGTTTAAAATTGGATAATAAATGTTTAAAATATGAACCAAATTCGTTTTTGAAGCTTGAAATCAAATCCAAATAGCAATAGCATTATATTTTGAAATTTCTGTGCGGAAATATTTATACTATGGTGAGAAGTAATCATATAGCTTTGTGCTGATAACCATGTACATGATTTCAATATTTTCATTTGAGTAAGTACAGATATTTGAATAAATTTATATCTTTATTTTCGATGATTATTTCTTTCTTTAAATCAAAAAATATATAATCTGGGCCTTCTTTGGCTTTCCAATCTTTTATTGCCCAAGACGCTTTCTATGGTATATTAATTTCATAATCTGAGCCGCAATATATTCTCGTATTAAAACATCATATATTTTATTTTACATAGTCATTTTATCTATATTAAAATATAAACATCACTATTGCTGTTATCTGAATTTTATTCTTTAATTTATTTATTTTGCAATAAATACTTCAAAAGCAGTCATAATGCAGTATTACATGCATTTTCTATAGAAAAAAAAGATACCTGATTATAATCCGAATGCAGAAATTTGTCTTTAAAATAGTAAACAAGATTAACTATTAATTTTTGGTAGCTTTCAATTCACGAATACAAATCCGTACTATTCTTAAACTATATTTCTGTTTAGTTCATTAACAAGCCAAAAAATATTTTTACCTTACATCACATTTTTGTCGTAAGAATAGCTAATTATAATGGATTTTATACGTGTTTATGTTTATGGGTTTAATCTATGCCTTATACTATAAAGTTGATATAATGCTACGCTAATAATTTTATTCTTAAATTTTACGTCTTATAAATATAGAAGATAAGAAAAAAATGAAAGTAGGCTTAACTTTTTTGTTTAAATATAAATATACTTTATTTCTTAAAGTAATAGGAAGTATTACATCTTGGCGAATGAACCTGGAGTAATTTACAAATGTAAAACAAGAATACACCATATGTGATAACTTGGGATTTGTCGGCATAAAATTTCATAAAAAACATGTTAAGGAGTCTAAAATCCCAGACGAAGTAGAAGCATTCATGTAAGCTCTCACACTCCGCAAGACACTTGAACTCATCACATTTGAGAGAAGAAGAGCAGTTGATAAAGATAGAATAGGGGAAGGTGTCAAAATAAGTATCAAGAGTTGTGTAATATACTCAGCACGCTGACCACGTCTAAATAGATAAAATCGATAAAAAGAAAATTAACCCATAAATAAATATTAAATTCTTCCTATATACAAATTAAGGCAATAAAAAACGTTTCAGACTTAAATGTATACTATACAAAGTCTAACCACTAAAAAAACCAGTCCTATAAATGTTCGAAATAAATTGTGTAAAAAGATTATTTTTCATCAAATTTTATATGATTTATGCCAGCTTTTTTAAATCAAAACAATTTTAATGTTTTTCGATGCTAGTAGATACTAAACATTTTGAAAAAAAGTATCAAATTTTATATATTACGAATTAAATTTTGAAACGAACATATCGACTATTTCAATAAAAAAAACAGACTAATCATATCATAGCTTTAAATAGTGTAGAAAATCCCTTATAATCTTAATTGAAAAGCAAAAAAAAATTACAGGTTTCATTTATGTAAATTAGAATCTATTTATAACGCATATAATAAAAAGTAGTGGTGCTTTCACCCAATCAGAAGCCGGTTGAATATAAAAAAAAAATATTCGACATTCTATCTTACAAGAGATGTTTCTACGGCTATTTTTATAAATAGAAAGTATTATATTTCAGCCTAGAATATGTGTGATAAAACAAATTCGCATTATAATTACATCCAGGTGTATATTGAATTTTTAAAATAAATGTTTTCTTCTGCCCATTTATCTAACGTCAAAAAAATATCTAATAATGTTATGTTTAAATGAAACAAAAATACATAGACTAATGTTTTAGTTGCTTTTTTTAAACACTAATATAATAATGAGCTAAAAATAATCTTCTAATTATAATAGAATGCAGAGACACTTCAAATAAGATTTTCGATATGTTCTTGGTATATTATCCAACATAAAAAAAAATATCAATATTATATATATGAAAGAAAGATATATAGAATAATTTAAAAAACATTTGATTGTAGAAATATAAACTGACACATTAAAAAAAATCATTTTAGGAAGTATAATGAGTTATTTTTTTATATACATAATTAAAATATGACATAAAAAAGGGGTAAAAAAAATACAGGAACACCTTCAGTGAAATACGCCGATACTAAAATTCAAAATTTATTAGTAATTTATAAAAATCAAGAAATCATAATCTTAACAATAATTAATAATTAAAGCCACAGACAAATTGAATAGCAGCAGAACTTGGATTATTTCGAGTTGTTCAACGGTATCCAGTAAATCAATTTCATGAAGATGGAAAAAATGAGAAAAAAAACAATTTTTTTTATGGAAGCTTTCAAAATTTATAAAATTTTAGTATTTCAAAAATAATTGCTAAGATGGTATTTCTAACGTGTTTAGCAAATTTAGTTGATTCTACGTTTATTATAAATAATTAAGAACGAATAAGCAAATCAAAGAGCTAAAAATAAAGGGTGTTAAAAAAATAGAACAGAATCAAAAGATAACAGATCAAATATATCTGATTGCATATGTATTCTATTTAAAATATAATCGGCCCTTTAATTATTATTTCGTTATACCGAATGATCTTTATTAATTTGTAAGTTAATTTCTTTTCCATCAATTTTATCTATTTAGACAGCTCAGTATATTGAAAATATTGCAGACTATATTATATTATATGTAAGTTTACCAAGCATAGATAATACTATCTATATAAATTTAACAAAACGATTTCAATTGACTTTAAAAATATATTTTTACAATTTCGTCGTGTAAATAGGTCAATGTTATGATTCGAAAAATATATTAGACCAGAATAAATAAAGCTAAAAAATATTCTTATTGATTAGATAAATCTAAAAAAATTACCACGAGAAAATGATTTAAAGAAAAAAAATCGTTCCCTAGAGTTTATTCCATGTAATAAGCAGAAATTCAATTATTTCTAATATAAGTACAAAATTTTTTTCGTATAAATCACAATATTCCACTTTATATGGTTATACCATCAACGTTTTTTTATAGCGTAAAAATGTATAATGGAATTGTTATTGGTAATACATAAAAAAATACAATCTTAAAAAATATAAATCGTAGAAATAGATATAAATGGGTTAATATATTTCTTTCTATAAATATTTTGTTTCCTTGATTTTTTATAAGTTGAATCCAATATACAACAATAATTTTATTTACTTTTTATCATATGATCAAACACTATATTTTCATAGCATTTTTAATTTGAAAATTTAATTTTTTCTTTTATGCATTTAATTAAGACAAAAATAAAATTTTTATTTTTATTTACTGTTTGTCACACCATCAAAAATTTATCTACATGGTTTTTATGAATTTTTTATATTTTTTTTTGACCTAATTAATTTTGATTTGATCTGTAATATGTTTTTAAAGCTTTTAGATTATCTTTTGATTATTTTCATATTGATTTTGCTAGTAATTCATCATCTTAATTGTATCTTGAATGCTTACTTTATAATTTTTTTCTTAGAAAAAAAGTCACAGATCGTTAGCTCATTTTAAAAAAATGAAAAAAATATGCGATATGAACTTTAAAAAAGTTCTAATTTATATTTTTGATACAATTTAGAATCTTATAAACCTTTTCACACCTCAAATTTACTTTTATGATTATTATTATACTATTTGCACTGTTCGATTTACTTATATGCTGATTCTAGTTTTCCGAGGTTTCGTGCCTATAAAAGCATAAATTTTCATGACTATACCACCAACGTTTAATTATAATTTCTATAAAAAAATCAAATGTTTTGATTTTTAGTGTAAAGGGTTTGGTATACAAAAGTACACATAAAAGAAAAGGTGAATAAAATTACATAATACAATATTTAATTCTTGCATAGAAAATCTATATGGCATATGTGTAAAAATTCTATACTTAAAGTAATTTTAAATCTAAAATAACAATAACACTTACTTTTATATTATTTTTATCGTATTTGGTGTCTTACAAAGAATAATCTGACTTTTAATCGTTAAAAAAACTTTCAATAAACAAAGGATATAAAAATTTAAAAGTTTTAATGCCCTGTAATTTACATCCTACTGAATCTGATTGTGGTTTAAAAAAAAATACCTATCATATTATTGCATTTGCAATATTTAGACTGATCTTCAGTACATCTAAAAAAATTAAAATGTGCAAATCCAATACCTAAAACCTTTCAAAATATATTCTTTTGTTAATATACCGCTTTGTTAACTTTCTATTTTATAGTTTGAATTTATAAAAAATTGTGGGCATTTAATGTGTAAAATTTAATTCATAAAAAAAATATAGAAATTCACGCTATTTAAATTTTGTATTATACAAGCTTTATTTGCTAACAATCTCAGAAAGTTTTCCAAACAAGTTTATAATGCCATGGTGAACAAATACACAAAAAACGCCATTAAAACACTTATATCTATGAACTAAGGAAGGAAACATAACAGATAAATGATAAAATAAGCCTAATTTGTATAATGTATACCAAATTCTTCTAAGTAGTAATCAATTGTATTTCAGTATAAAAAAAGCAAAAAATTTCATACTCTATTAAAAATATCATCCTATTGATATATTAAATCAAGACCAAGTGATTTTAGGTCTAATAAAAAATAAAAATGATTGTATAATTGCGCAAAAAATCTAACAAAAAAGTCTGCTATTATATTTATAAAAAACCTTTGTATATAACAGTCTTCTATAGCAACTAAAAGACTTTCTCAAATAAATTATAATATTTGATTTATGTCATTTAATTTGTGAATATTTGATATGATTGTATTTTATTATAAACATATACATATGTACAAAATTTTCGTGCTCATATGGTCTGGCATAAATTATAGTATCATCAATATGCAGATGATATTAATTTATTTTATAGAAGAAAAAAAGGGATTATGTAAAAATTATCAAAATTAATTTTTTTACTAATTATTCAAAAAAATCTTTTAATAATAGAACATAATATTTTTTGTTCTTTCGGAAACCTGATATTTTTAATTAGTAAAATCAAACAAAAAATATTCAACATTTTATAAAAGATTATAAGACAAGATGTAATGAATCAACATAAAAGGTTTTATGCAAGGATGTCTAACTTTTAAAATCTTCAAAATAATAAGCAAAACTTTTTACAAAAATATTTGAACTGATTGTTGCATGAATAATACACACTACAATTTAAATATTCAATGATCAAAGAATACTACTTGGCGGTAAATAAAGCGTTTGAAAAACTCAAAAGCTTTGCATTTTAGTGATAAATTGCTATTTGATAAATAAAATTCTGTTAAAATAATTTAAGGTTTTATTTAAATATATATATTGCCATATCTTTTTTTAAGTGCATCTTTAAGATTTAAAGAATGGCGTATGAATACAAAGTTTAGTAGGTAAAAGTATTAATTTAATGCTGTAACTTTGTTCGTGATCATAAAAATTTTCAATATTTTTCGCTTTTGAGGCGTATAATAAACTAATTGAGGATTTTATTAACTATTAGAATCTTATAATACTATTTATACGTTGCATCTTATAACTTTTTATATATAAATAGGTTTAGATGTGTATTTAGAAGATTAATATAAGTAAAAAAACGAAAAGCTTATATAATTTATTTATAATTACAATTTTCAAGATTGAATAAATTCGAATTTTTTATTTACAATGAATGCAGAAAATTTTTAAATGTATAGAAATTTTAACCCAACTACAAAATATACAAAAAAGTCGTTGGTTTTTTTTAGAGAAAAAAGAAACAAAATGCTACCAAAAGCAAAATATACACAAAAAATGAATTCTTTTGACCCCTGGAGTAATTTAAAATATAAAATGTTTTAATCGTGCAGAAAGCAACACCTGTATTTTCAACCGCCTCAATAGATATAACAACCTCATTATCATTCAAAAAACAAAATATTCAAAAAATAAAAGATCATAAATTTTATAGCACATTTTGTAAAATAAAAATTTAATTTACACAATAAACCATCATTTTACAATATAAGAAGTAATTGTTAATTTTAACAAATCTACGAACAATTGATAGATGTACATCACTAGATTTTGTATCTATGTTTAAAGTATTTATTAGTAAAATATTGCTTCCATACATTTATCAGCTAATTAATTTAGTCCGGAATTTATTATATATAAATCATAAGATTGGTAATTTTTTTAATATTGTACATAAAACAAATATTAGCATCATTGATTATCTATCCAAAGCGTATATATCATGTCTATTATTATTATAGAAAAGGAAAAATCAGTCAATCAATATTTTTTATTCTTACAATGGAATTGCGCAAGGTTTAATATAATATATTCTTGCTTTAGAGGAATAAATTTCGCGCTTGAATTTATTTATTTGCTCATTATATATTTATTGCAAGACAAAACCGCTTTATTTTATTATATTATATTTCGACAGATTTTAAATTTTCATATAAATGTTAAGAACAAATAATAGCAAAACTATTCTTTTAAGATACCAAATTTTTAATTCAATATTCTTTAAATAAGTCGCATAACTTCTAATTGCTATAGTTTAGCACTAAATATATAATAAAAGATGTCTTGATATTTATGCAACTAGTTTATTTTTAAGTTAAAATTTATGCATCATAAAATCACAAAAATAACATTTTAGGCATTATAAAAAATTATTTACGTATACATAGGATACCGATGAAATTCTATGCAAGAAAAAATAATATCATTCACATTACGACAAAGCAATATTCTTTTGGAAATTATTAGAATAATTATTTTTAGATACTCTCAACAAAAATTTATATCATTCAAATAATATAAATGCATCTTTGTACATTCCTGTTCTTCAATTATAAATTTTTACATCTATTTATTTTTTTGAAATCATTAAATCTTCTTTTTAAAGCATATTTTTTTTAATGCTTTTAAAATATGTATTTTTTATCTAGACTATTTGAATATTGCATTTCAACTTATTATACAAAATTTACACGATAAAATTACAAGTTAAACATATAGGTTACTTATTCTCTAAATTATGACCAACACAGAATTTATTCCAAACTTATTTGATCGAACATAAAATTTACTAGTTTGTTAACACCTAGATTTCGCTGAATATATTATGCTCTTATTATTTGAAGATTAAGCAAAACTTTTTTTGCATAAAATAAGAATTATAATATACTTTACAGCGGTAGAATGCATCTTTATCTAAGATACAATTTATAATAATTGTATGTTTTATATAAAAAATAACTTAAATAAGCTTTTTTCGTTAAAATAACAATCACAATTTATTTGTAGTTCTTAATCACTAAAAATCAACAAAATTGAAGCTCCATGTTGCAATGGCTTATTAAATACAAAATAATTGTAAATATTTATATATACAAGATGAAAAATGTCTAAAAAATCACATGATAAGATATAAATGTTCAAAAATATTTTAAAACTGTTTTCTTATTGAAAGTACAATTCAATAGATATATAATGAATTGTGCAATTGAAATTTAATTTATGTACATTTCCCTGCTTATAAAAAAACAACATGATCATGAATTTATGATAATCTTCATAATTAAATATTAAATATTGAAAAATTTGAAATATAGAAATGATACACAAAATGCTGATAATTCTATGCCTAAAAAAATTATAGCGTAAATCTGATTTTCTATAATAAATGCAATAATTTTAACGATAGCTTAAAATTCTGTCCAGTTTTTTTGAATCTTTTAATATTTTTTCTCTATTATATCACATGAGTATATAAAAACGTCATAATTCAAATAAAACAATATATTGTAGTTGCATTTAGTTTGAAATAACATAGAAAGAACAATATTTATTGTTACTTTAGTTTTTACATCGCCCTATGTGGATATTTAAACACAAAATCACGAGAAAACAAAAGTGATATGCATACTTGATGAAAGTTAAACACAGAGCAATAATATGTTTATCCATATGTTCTCAATACTAATCATATAATATTTTTCATTGTTAAATGTGATATTTAAATTATATACCAAAAGTTGAGGTATAAAGGGATTCTTTCATTTTTATATGGTACATTATAATATTAATGTAACTAATACCACATGATTTTATATACCCATAAAAACATGCATAGCACCTATAATATAAATTAAACCCGATCATTGCACATTGTGAGTGTTTAAGAACTATATAAGTAAAACTTGAGTTTTTTACAATAAAGCCTATTTTTAAACACAGCTAACGTTTAACTAGGCTTGAAGCCCATTCATTTCTATTGAAAATTATTTATACAATTTACGTTATTTATATTTATTTATTACAAATTAAAACCATTATTTATATAATTTAGATACCTTAAAGAACACAATTGCTGATTTTCTCTAAAAAGATTTGGATATTTAGATAATTATACAAATCCATTCGTTTTTCAACCACAAAGATTTAAATTATTGATATTAGAAAGAGATCATCGTAAAATTATCACCTTTTAAACTATATTTTCTCGTTATTATGAAATGTCAATATACTTGATATTATATTCTGTTTAAACCTGATAATATTCAAATTACGATCCTATTGGATAAATTGATCGTATTTTACATACAAGCTTGTAAATTGAAAACCATCAATATATTTACTAAATTGTATGTTCAATATCATCGGTTCTGGTAGAGGATAGTGTCAATATTAAACAGAAGATATAAACAAGAATTGATCGATGTGTTATTCAAACTATTTTAATCCAGCCAATCGTCGTCAGATAAGAAAAGATGGCAGCCCATTTCGGTCAATGTGTGCATTGCTTAAAAAAATTTGAACCTCAAGATTTTGTCAAAAAATCGGGAATAGCTTAGTCATCTTTTTTAGCATAAAGACTTGGAAGCAGTATCATACTTTTCGGTTATAACCGGACAGAAGCCTTATTTACCATCCACTGCAGAAAAAATGATGTTAAGATGTATATTTAATTACAATTATATACTTGTCTTGTTAAATTTGGTTTAAAAATAAAATTTTGATATACTGCTAAAAATTACATTTGGATTCTGTAGATCTCTTGAGTTTAAGAAAATACTGTATTCTAAAAAATATCTAAAAATACCCTTGAGTTAAATAAATATAGATTTTAATGATCTGAAAATGAGCAAATGCGAAATTATATACATAATATCATAGATTGAATATACAAATATGTGGATAGATGTTTCCTGTAGAGCAGGTTTGTTTAAATTAAATTAGCTTTTGCCTTGATCAAAGAAATGGGAAATATTAAGATATCTACTTAGAAAATAAATGAAAGGTTTTTTAGAAATTTGTGCACTACAAAAAATTATTTAAAAAATTAATATATATCACAGAATTCATTAATTTAAAAATATAAGTTTGTAAATGAAAAAAAATACCAAATAAATTTTTTTCTCTATTTATAGCAGTACAAGTGAATCCCATGTATATCTCAAAATTGTAGATTTAATGAAAAACAAACAAAAAGATAAAAATATCTCAATAAAATTGCAATAATGTTATAAGTTAATTCAAATTCTGTTCGTACAACTTGAATTGTAATTTAAAATGGTCAAAAATATTTAATATAACAGATGCAGATTATGTTTATTTGATAATTACAGCCATTAAAATTAATTTAATTGTTTCTCATTTAAAAAGGAAATTAATTTATCAATTAATGAAACGCATCAAAATATGATAATCGTAGAAAAAAATATAAAAAAAGATATCTTATTTTCAGATTTGAATTTATAATAATTTACATTTTTTTTATTAAAAAGACAATTTTTTTTGTAAAATAAATTATAAATTATATTTATTACTTATGTACATCAATCAATTTGTTGCATATCCAATGATAAAATTTAAAAACAAGATAAAAATATATATAAAAAGGGAAACGTATATAACTAAACTTTTTAAAAGGCGGATGATCTTATGTAGTTTCTTTTTAATAAAAAAAAATCGATTGATAAAAAAGCCGTTCTAAATAGAATCTACTTACATGCATTCATACTGCATTCAAAAATTATATAATAGACAAAAAACATAGGTTTATGTTGCATTTCATAAATAAAAATATAATAATTAAAATAAAAATGTTAAACACTAGAAATCCAATGTCGGTATTAAATTAATATGACGCCTTATGATATTTTAGCCATACCTTATTCGTAAATTCAAAAGAAAGCTATCATATATATCAGTACAGTTTAATTGATTGTACATAAAAAATACACATTAAAACCATAAAAATATCGAAAAAATCGATACATGTATTACTAAGGTGTTTATACTTACAGCGAATTTTATCTAGCTTAATATAATAGTAAGTATCACAGAAAGATTTGTATATAATACTTCTGTAGCTTAATTAAAATTTAAAAATATATAAATAACTTAAGAAGCAAATAAAACATAAATCATGTGCTTTGTTATTAAATATGTAATAAAAAACATGTTTTTAATTTTTCACCAAGTGCCAGAGTTAAGGGGCTTTTATAAAGATGTTTTTGAATCGTATGGTGAGTATTAATTTGTCATAAATTGACTTTTTCTGTTAATAAATACATAAAATATATACACTATTGTATAGCAAGGTTATTTTGTATAATATTACATATTTAAGCACTCGGTATATATTAGTTTATTTTATATAGATATAATCGATATTTGGATTATTTTGCTTAAAACTTATACCATTTTTTTCTATAATGCGATGATATGGTTGCTGTTTTCTATCGTTTAGGTACGTTTTTTTTACAAATAACATCGCTTATGATATTGGACGTGCCAAATATTTAACATTTTTAAAACACAGAATATATATACATATTTAACGAAATATACTTATTTTGATACCTAATAAAAAATCGGTTCTTTTTGTGCCAAAATCATCGTTTAATGGATGATATAACTTATATTATTAGAAATACGGATAATTCGTTTTTATAAATTGTAAAATATATGTTTGTAACATTTCTCCCTTATTAAAATTTTACTTATAAAATTTAGTGCAAAATATCTTATAATTTTAATCCACATTAGTCGTTAGGGGTAAAAATAGTGTTTTAAATACTATAAAAATTTAGTCTTCCAGAAAATTATCTATTTACTGCATTATTTGTTGTACCCGAATCATTTATGTGTCGCAATATTTTATCATCAGCTAATAAAGATTTACTTAATTACAATATAACTGAACATGGTCGAAATGGATTACAGATAATATTTTTTAAATCAAAAGAAAAAAACGAAACTGTTTGAGTCACAATATTTCCACATATTGAATCGCATAAGAAAATTTCAATCTATTTGCATTTTTATTTCATTAAAATGATTAGAGGGATGATATTTGCGATCTTAAAGATCCTATTTCCAATTTTTTTGATTTTCTTTTATTCATGATTATTTATCGGCGTTTCATTTTTAATCGTTCGTTCATAGATCACATTTGAAAAAAATAGTCCTTTAGACCTAAATAATATTCTAGATGAAAATCAGCTGAAAATTATAAAATATTTATTGAGTATTTCAATATTGTGTGTATAATATAGCCGATTGTAGGGTGTTTTTTCCATGAATGTATATATTTTATCCCTGTTAGCTTTTAAAAAATCGAAAGAGTTTGATTTTAAGCAAATAAATTTAC
Source organism: Rhyacophila brunnea (assembly GCF_057557595.1). Lineage (NCBI taxonomy): Eukaryota > Metazoa > Arthropoda > Insecta > Trichoptera > Rhyacophilidae > Rhyacophila > Rhyacophila brunnea. The sequence goes on along the minus strand of NW_028232803.1, from coordinate 509,172 downwards.
TTTTGTATTATTAGCTTCCAAAAGATAGATCAAAGAATATTTAAATTGTAGGAGATATTTTTTTTATATTTATAACATCATATAAATTTTTAGATTATAAATAAGTAGATATACGTAAAGATAGCAATAATTTTATTGACTCTTGTAAGAGTAACAACAATGCTTTTCGATTTTTTGTTTTATGTACCATTTAATATTATATTACACGTTTTCAAGATGTTGATTTATTATTTGTAAAAAATCATTGCTGTATCGAGTCACATATCAAACTCCAGATTTATTAAGACCCTTGAAATTAGTTTTCTAGCAGAATAAGAGGAATTCATCATGATTTAGCAATCAATGTGATAATATAATGAATTTATAAAGCACTTTCTAATGATTGAAAAACAAATTATGTTACTCTGCAATAATAGTCAAATAAAAGCTAGTCTGTATTTTAATTTTAATCTTGAATGTATAAATTTATCCCATCTGATTATAAGATTGTGCTAAAAAAACACGCTCAATGCAAGATAAAACAAAAAAATTTACCATCCGTTCATAGATTTTGTTGTCTATACTTTTCTATTATGTATAGAATTTTAAAACATCTAGAAAACAACATTAAAGATGATCCTATGAGAGAGCAATAAAAAAAAAACTTTATGCAAAGAAAACATAGATTTTTGCATAATAGGGGATTTTTCTGATGATGTTTGACTACTAATAAAACAATATAATCAACCCATCAAATATAAAAAGGATTGTATTGAGCTAAGATGCTGAAATAGGAATGTAAAATAATGTTATTAAGCATTTATTCAATGTTCTATGTCTATTTCCATTGACCTAAAAAAAGTAAAAAATATGCTTGTTAATTTAATTCGTATTTGATGACATAATAAGATCGTTGTCGTATTAAAAATACACTGATTCAAATATAATTCTAGATTTTTTTAGTGTAAAAGATGATTTCCATCATGAATCCTATTATAAAAAAATATCGATCAGATATATGTGTTTATATGAAAATCAAGCGAAAGAGTTATATTTTATTGATTTCTTATATTGTAAAAATTGACAAAAATGTTATTTAGATCAACCTCGTTCGTTCCCTTAAAAAATATTATTACAAAAGCTGCTTCAAAAATTAGCCATATATAGTGGAGATACGTCTATCTATTTTTGAAAACCGATACGCAATTGAAATAAAGGTTCAATAAATAAAATACAGGTCGTTTTTAATTTCAATTATCTATAGAACGTCTGAATATTCTAAATTAAACTTAGAATATTGAAGGTAATCATTCCACACGCGAAGATACACTTTCACCGGCATAATTTTACGTATTACTTACAAATTTCTATATAAAATTAATTTTTAATTCTTTATAAAACACGTAAATACGCTACTTTGTCTTCTTCTAAAGTAAAGAAATCTTAAAAAAATATATAAATGCTACCATACTGTTTGGAGAAAGCCTGTTCCTGTTCTTTGTTGTTTGTATTTATAAGTTGTAGTATAAACACAGTGGATGCAATTAGTGGATAGGCGCAGTAAAAAAATAAAAACTATCATGCGAAAAAATATAAATTTTGATTATAAATGAACTTGAACTTATGATTAAGACTACATAATTGCTTAAGCATACGACATATTTTACGTCACACATAAAATGCAATAAACCTTTTAATTTACAAAAATAAATTAGCCCCTAACAATACAATATGCGCAGATGTGGGAAATTTTATTGAGGCACTGGCCGAATATGATAATTTTAAGTAATTAAGTGTAACAAAATGACGTAAAACTAGAACTTGTTATTTTATAAAAATTAAATGATAAAAGATTAAGAAATTGATTTAAACTAAACAAATGTAAAAATTTATTTAAGTTTTCATATTAACATGCATAACTGCTTATAAATGTTTATGCAAGCAAAACCTAATAAAAACCGTTTGTATACAATCGACTGTATCATAAGAATAAAAATGTTGTCAAGAAAATTGTTATCTTTTCCAGCCTAGTTAAATATCTAACAATAAAAATTAATTGGATCTTATCTATGTAATATTGAATTGTAAACGAAGAAAATTTTCTAGAAGCTAAATATAACAGACTTAAATTAGTGAAAACAGTCTGGTGAATATATCTATTTTAAAAATTAAATGAAAACAGCTCTGATAATGTAAAAATGTATTTTTAACTTATTTTATATCGACATAATCGACCAAGGAACAGAAAAAAAGCTACGTGAAATGATATTTTTTAAATAAAAGAAAGAAATTATATGAAAAACTTTTTAGAACTATTAATACATTTTCGTTATTGTCTTTGATTTGATTAGATGGAAATTGAATGGATCAAAAAAATAAAAGATATAGCCAATGTTGTTTTATACAGATGGAAATGAATTCTATGTTGACCGGAAAGTGTTCATTTTGGTACGAAGCAATGATAAAATAGATAATCTGGCATAAAAATATAATGGAATATTGGTCTCTGATTACATACGAATGTACAAAATCGTTGTATGCATATAATTTTTCCTTGCAAGATGCGTGAACTTTAAGAAAACGTTTAGGTTTAGAAACAACCTAATATAAGAGATTTTCTTAAATAAACTGAAGAAATAAAATTAGTCGCAAAATATGTACATATTTATCTACTTAACAGAATAGACTTTTTAGGTTATCATACGCTATAACATGAAAATTTATTGCGTTGATTAAAATAAGTCTAGCCTTAAAAACTTAATTGAATCTGAGAATAGAAAATATACAAAGTATGAAAATAATACAAAAGTACTTGGTTAAATTTTTACTTTTAAAACTAAAAAAATACAATTTGCTATAACTAAGACATGGTTGATCTAAAATTTCATAAAAAAAAATTACTAGGAGCTCAAAATCCCAGTGAAGTAGAAGCATACATACAATCTTCAAACTAGTTTAGAAAATGAAACTCAAAACATACAAAAGAAGAACAGCAAGTAAGGTTTCAAAATATGCGATAAATAGGGGTGTAATATTATTGTTATACTATCTATTTTACCATATGATTACATTAAAAGCAGATACCTAACATCAAAAATGATAAAAATATCACAATTGTGGCTTTTATATATAAACAAAAAATATAATAAGAAATCGTACAAAAAAACGAATATTATATGTTTATAACTATAGACTTTAAAAATTTTATTTAAATATATATAGATTTATAGAGACTCGAATCAAGATGTTATCAATATCTCTGTCTTAAAAAAAAGTGAATTCCGTATTTTTAAATCATGTTTGGTTATTTCTGATTTTGGTGTAATAAAATTAGCATTTTAGTATTTTCATTGTGCTAAAAGCATTAATTGAGACTGCTAATAATAAAATTCTGAAATTTTACTTAAATTGCAATTATTAAAATGTATTCCACTATATTTTACTTTTATCAGATTTTAAAATTTTCATTTTTTGTAGTTTAATCCTGTAACACAAACAAAACATCAAATTTTGTATTTTGATGGTTCTATTAAATAATATCTGATATCATTTAATAATTTTTCTTTTAAGAAATTATAATTGTTCCATATGTAATTTTAACAATAATTTTATCTATTCTTTCATTTTACTTATAATTATTACAGTTAAAACTTTAAAATAAATATGTAATTCATGTAAAATTCAATTATAATGCGTATTAATACCCCTTATAATTTTCTCTTTGACCATCATATTGTTTGTAGACCACAAACAATATTTTACAATAAAAATATGTTTCCGAGTATATAGTTACAAGGTATCAATATCAAATCTATTCTAAATTCATTTCGAAGCGTAAAATAAAATTAATATAACCGACATATTACAATTTAAATTTCGAGCTTTTTTTAATGTTGTTTTATTAAACATATGTAATTCCCTTTGCAAAGTTTACAATATATAATATTTGCAATTATAATTGCATATAAGCAATATTAATAAATTAGGCCCATGAATTTTATAGATTAAAAAATTTAAATTCGACACATATACTCTCTATGACCATTGAACAAATAATGTCAACTGTTCTTTGATCTTTCTGTCTTTCTGACCGCTGTTATTTCCGTCGTAGAATTGTGAAAGTATTATGATTCGATATATAGTTGAATGCTCGTTCCTATATATGTATATTGTTGTACAGATGAAACAAACATTTTTAATAACTTTACAGCCACATCCGAAACTGTAAATTAGAGTACATAACGGACCAATGTATCAATTAATAGCATTTTTGACACCTTATTTCCATTATAGTTTAAAATGAATTTGATGTAATGCAATACTTTTATTACTTTTGGAAAGAATATTTCAGCCAGGTTATCACTCTTTATTAGACAAAAATTATAAAAAACACAAAAGCCATGCCAATTTAGTAAGATTTTATTTTATTAACTATATATATTAAAATGATTTTTTTTTTGTTTTGAATACTTGTACTTAAGTTACATGAATCTAATACAAATGGGCAATGAATATTCTCCAACACCAAGCAATATACCAAACATGGTGTACTGAAACCAAGTGGAATATTTTTTTTGGATCAACACAGACAGTAGTGATTTCTCAGAAGTATCTTTCCCGTTTTTAAAACTCAAATTTAATCAATCAAAGCCTTTATTGCTATGATATGAATATTTATCCTAAGAAACACTCCAGCATAAGGTCAAATTTAAACTATAAATCTCAATATTGAGTTTTTGTGAATATAACGCTCATCAAAATGAATTAGTATTCAGGCTTTTTTTATAATAAAATTAAGATTTCTTAAAGCGAAGATAAAAGATGAATCCCTATTTTACAGGCATCTCATTTAAACTTCATAAAATAAAAAATATAGATTCTTTTAGAAATTTCTTTCATATGTGTTTTTTTTTGACATTTAAAAAAATAATTATATCATATCTTATATCCAATATTAAATAAATTTGTCTAAGAATTTAGAGACGAATTTACATCTAGAATGCTTAAAGATACGATATCACAGTTAAAATTCATACTATGTCTATCATTTAATCATTTTTTTAAACTGTTTTCTTTCCCTAAAAAAAAAACTAATCTGTCAGTCTATGTATTATAGAAAAACATAATGAATAAATAAATCATAAATTATTTTATTTATTTATGAGTTTATTTTCATTTTTTTCATTTTATATATTTAGATTGGTTAGAACATTGGGAATATTGTACAACTTCTTGTTTTATCTTTTGACACCTTTCCCTAACTCATCATCATAAACTACTCTTCTTCTCTAAAATGCAATCTTATCAAGTGTCTTGTAGAGTCTGCGAGCGTGATGCATGCTTCCCCTTCGTGCGGGATTTATAACAACTTAACATATTTTTAAAAAAACTTTGTGACAAAAACAACAATGAAAAATTTATTTTTATATATTTTGCAGAAAAAATCACAAAATATATATAAAACAACATTCGTAAGTAGTGCATGTAAATAAAAGCAAACATATTGGTTTAAAATTCGACAACTTCTTAATTTTTAGTTAATAAGTAAAATTAAGGGATTTTTAATGCTATGCAGTTATATAAGAAAATTTTTTAAATAAATAATATGGCAAATAAAATTTGATGTATGAACATCCACGAACTTTTGTGAATTTTGTTTTATTATAAAAATTAAATTTGATCTATTTATCGCTTTTTATCCTCAAATACTACTATGGATGTCTAAAAAACATGATAAAAAAATAAAGTGAACTTATAAAATCTTTAAACAATGAATTTATGTCAAAATTTTCAAATAACTTTTTATAATCTTTTCAAAAAAAAATTGTCCGTTATTTTTTTTATATCTGTTATTCATAGATTATATTTTAAATTTTAGTATCATACATTTTCTGATCATTCAAACATTTAGTTTTCTGCTAATTATTTCATATGTTGAAATATAATCTATATTTCTGATTTTTAAGCCATTCTTTTATATTCGATATCTTGAGGTCTGTGTGAATTCACATGCTTATTGTAATATTTTTCTCAGATTTATATGTAAGTCTATTTTTATATTTTCTGTATCCGATAAATTTATTATAATATATGTGTCACTGTTATATGTCATTTTATAGCTCGTAGGGCTTGTAATAATAATATATGATCATTATCACGACACCAAATTCCCAAAAAAAACTCCATAAATGCACGCTTTATATCTATTATGTAATTTCGAATATTAAACCAAGTATATAAATAACACACCTATATCAATTTTGATTTTTAATATCTTATAAAATTTGTATTTTTTGTTTTTTTACAGTTAATTTAAGAATTCAATGTCTCTTCTCTGTCATTAATTCGTATTTTTATGCGATTTGAATATCGTAGATCTACAAATAGTGCATTTTTCGTATCTGTAAATGCATAAATACTACATACCATTCAATTTTATATGCAGTATATAGCTTTCGGAGCAGCTCTTAGTTCGTTTTCATTCTGCAAAACTGTATGAAATGATTGTTATTTTTTTGTTAGTAGAAATTATAACTATTTTAAACAACCCATTATGTTATGTGGGACTGATGAATCAGTTTTTATACAGATTATGATGTGACAATTTAATATCTTCAATATATTTTTATTGTGAATTCAGACCGCTATCTGTTAATTTTATATCGGGGGTCTAAATTGCGTCAACAAAGTGGTTTTTAAGGCATAAAATATGATCTTCTGTATTATAGTTTATAAGCTTGTATAAATATATTTTTGGCAATATCTTCAGCCAAGAAATAAATATGCATTATATACACTAAGGGACAATTTCTCTATAAATTAAATTTCTAGTATTCTCTAGATTTGTTGATGCAAAGATTAATTTATTTATGCATATATTTTAAGATATGTTTTTTGGAAGTATTACAGCTATTCTACTATTCTCTATTTCTTGTATGGTATTTGTCGAATTAGATTAAAAAAAATACAAAGTAAAAAGCTTTTTACCTCTGTTGTAAGTGTTAATATATAAATAAATTTGCATGAAATTTTATATTTGCAGTTTTTGTCGAATTTGCTCTAATTGGTCGGCTTTACTTCCACTAAATTTTTTTCTTCGCTTCTTATTTTGGGTAAAACTGTAAAACTTATATCTAAAACAATAAAATATATGAATTGGTATATGTTTTTTGTTTCTACAAGTTTTAAAATCCTTGTAGTCGTTATGAAAGCATATTTATTTTTGTTGATCAGTATCCAAATCCCTGATTACTTTCTAAGAAACTCTAAACTCGTTGTTAAAATACTTCTAAGTCTTTTTTCTTGTTCTATCTAGCCTAAAGATCGTAAATCATTAGAAAAATAGATTCTTTGCTTGTAATAGAACTGAAGGTATTGCAAAATTAGAGGGGTCAATGGTCAATATATATTTATATCGACGTTCGTTTGATTTATATGTGTAATGTACAAAAAATGATTTATATATTATAATTTAATCCTTTTATTACGGGTATTTTTTTAAAAAAAAATTTTACTTTGCTTAGTGTTAAAAGTGATCGTGGTATCGCGAGTATTAATATAGTACATTTTTTAGAATACTTATAACGCAGTTAATTTGCCTTTCCATAGCTTATTTGGGCTAGATGTAGTATAATATTGCTGTGATTTTCAATAGATTCAGTTCGCTAAGCCATCTAAGACAAATTTTTCCATTCATAAATATTTTCAAATTAGTCATAAGAGAACTAAATTTTCTAAAAAAATGGCTGTTATATAAGTTAAATAAAAATATTTGAAGAGTCCTTTGTCTGTTGCTTGAGGGTTCATAAAATTTAATTTAACCATCTAAGTATACCATCTCATATATAATATTTTTTTTTTATTTTTTTAAAATTCTTTAGTAGGGCATTGAGCGTGTTTTAAAAGTAAATAATTCATTAAAAACCCAAATAGACCATTTTTTGGAATAAAAACGGTTTTTATGGTGACATTCTCCGCGATTGCAATATATAAAAATCCGATTGAGTATTTTAAATCATATATACATTTACTTATATAGATAATCAGTGATTTCGTCTACATTTTAAATAAAATGAAATTTTTTCGGTCTTTTTTTTACAACACTCCCTAGTCGCTGTAGAATCAAAAGCTAGAATCTGGTTTACGAATAGGCATGATTTGTGATCTGAATGGTCTTTCATATGTATTGGATTATATAGTCATACTTTTTTTTATATTTTATTATTTATTTCATGTTTCCAACGAATCATAATTCCTACCATTTTTCTTGAAGGGGAATTATGCCTAAATTTATTTTATGGCTAGTTACAAAATATTTGGATAAATGATCTATTTAGAAAGTTATAATTATTTTTGTGCTATTTGTTTCCTGTATATTCTCTTTTTTTTATTTAGTAGTTCTTTTGCTTGTGTTTTTACTGTTTTTGTACCAGATTGCCACGTTGTGACAGTAAATTTAATTTGGTTGGAAGTAGATCTTATACCTAATATTATTTGTTCTGATTTTTGATAGGTTTAATATGTACTATTGATTTACTTTTTTATTTTTATGTATATTTTTGTGATGTCTTTATTTGAGTCTGCACCTTTATACATCAAAGCTAAAATTTGTTTATTGTTGATATTGACTTTAATCAAAAAAATGTCTAAAAAGAAATTTTTATATAAACAGAGAAGATGTTACTAACTTTTGTTTGTGAAAAGGTTTTTCCATATTTTGAATTCTATAATGCTAGTACGCGCATTGTTTTGAAGGTTTTGGATACTCTTTCTATATTAATTCATAAAATTTAAACTTGTAAGTGATGAAATTACATTAATTAGAGTATAATTCAGAATTTTAAGTAGGTTTTTATGCAATCCTTTTTCTGAAATATTATAGTTTAGTTTCAGGCTATTGATTAGATAAATTTGCTGCATCGGTAATTTTTAGTATTATAAAGTAGTACTGTGAATCCATTTTGCGTTGCACTTATCTTGCCGGTTATATTAAATTAAGCTATTTTAGAAAAACCAATGTAGTTCAGATGGGCTCTTACTATTACAATAACATTGAATGATTACATTTAAATACATTTTTTTTTTCTAAAAATTGGCTAAATTCTATGAACATTGTATGAATTCAGCTTTTTTATCATCTTCTATTTTATAAATTTTTAATCGTATCATATAAAACTTTTTTGATGTTAAATAGCATATGTTTTTTCTATCTAAGGTTGCTTGTATAGCAGTTTTAGCGCATCTTTGTAATTTAATTGTCCCACGCTTGTGCAGTGCAGCGTATTTGGTAAGAAATGAATTTGTTTATTTTATATTTATACTAGCGGTTGTGCATAAAAAATTAAAACTTCGTATTCAAAGCCCCAAATCACAGTTTTCTGTTAAATATAACTCGCATTTTGCACCTGCTGCTGTCACTATGTATATCAAATATCTGCTAATCTATTAAAAATGTCTTTAATGCATAATGTTTGTTTATTCATGGGCTTATATAAAAATAGATGCGTATTGTTACTACATATAAATTTTGAAGTTTAATCTTGACTTTTATATCGAAGAAAGAACCTAGGGATCACATTAGTTCATATAATGATGTGCATAAAACCATTTATAAGTCTTTTTCGAGGCGATAATGTTAATTAATATAGGTATTGTATTTTTTATAAAATGTTCATTATAAATTTACTAATAAAAAAAAAATTTATTCTTAGGGTAAGATGAACAATAATCCATCTAATTCTATAGATTCTAGCATGAAATTCAGATATACGATAATATATAGCTTTTTTTATGGAACTCATCATTATAATAAGAGTAAAAAAACCGTTTCTTTATACTATAAAACACTATAAATATGTAAAATATAAATTCACACAATAAATATAATGTTCTCTTTTACCATTTGTACTATTTTTTGCATTGCATTACCTTTCTTTTATGCTAAAAGTAAATACTGCAAATCTTTAAAAAGATATGAAAAATATACAATATATTGATATAACAGTGTAAAAATTTACATATCCAGAAAAATAATTTTTATATTGTACAACAATACGATTTTATTATTGCTCTAGATTTGTAACCAAATAATAGAATATTCTGATTATTATAATATGATGATTATATGTGGAATTATATTACGATAAAAATGAATTTAATTTAGTATATTTCGCATTTTACATGTCTAAAACCATAATACTTTTCAAAATAAAATTGATTTATATAGAAATTTAAAGATCACCTGTGCTTATAACCAATAAAAAAAAATCTATGCAAAAATATGATAGATGATTTCGAATTATTTTTAGCTCTTATTTCGCGATGATATATATTATTTAAAAAGACTTCTTTATTTTATACTTGCATCTTTTGTCTGAGAAAGATAATACACTGTAGAACTAATCAGCGTGAGAAAAGACACTATTATTCTCGTTGAATAATTTCGATCTATGGAAACGAAGCTTTTATAGCTTTAAATCATCATTTCAGCCCCTTTCGTCGTATTATACACATTTTTATAAAAATATTACACAGTGTATTTAAAAAACGAATGTTGAAAAAAAAATGCGTATGTTCTATCATAATACATTCGAAATTATAAAAACCTTTTTCTTAATATGAAAATTTTTTTCGATTTTTTTTTGGCTTTAGTTTATAGAAGCATAAAAGTAAATCTAAAGTGATTAATAACAAAATTATGAATCAGCGTAAAATTTTGAATTTTTTATAACGACGTTTGATATTTTTTTGTTTTTTTCTGTGATAAAAAACACTCTAAATAAAGTTATATAGGAATAATTTTATTAACAGGCTTCAAAGTAAAAACAAAATAGAAAAAAAAAGAAATTGATTTCATTTTTTATTATTAATAAAATGATTATAAAATATTATTGTTTTTTATGTTTAAATAGAAATGGTGTGTTTACTATAGATTTAAAATGGAATCATTGATATTTTCGTCCTTATAATTAAGCACTATAAATTGTGATACTAAGTATATAAAATACATGTCATTTTCATTGTAAACTTTTTATCGGCTATCTTTGGCTATCGGGTATATATTTTTGAACCTGAAAGGACTTTTTAGCGTCTTTACCACTAAATTTGCTATAATTAATGCTAAAAAGATTAAAGAAAATATTTTAAAGCATTTTGAATAATCTAGCTACTTCTAAAATATTATGATATTGTGTAAATCTGTTAAAACTTTTGTTTCTAAGTACCTAAATATTTGTGTGATATCATACTAGTATAGTATTTAGTAGTTTAAATATAAACATAAATTTAAATGATAGTTTTAAAGTATAATATGCACCATAAACTAGCAACATAATAAAATCCCAAGTATTTATAGTGTTAAAGTATTTCTAGACTATTATGGATATTAGGTTATTTTTTATGCAATCAAAACGATTACCTTATAATAAGTAATATAAGCAAATTAATTTTTGTAGAAAATCGCAAATGACGCTTCAATTTTAATGTAGAAGGCCGTAGATAGATTAGTGGGTGCCATAATTTTTACATTAAAAAGATCGAAATCCAATATTAAGGTGTAGTTTTTTATGCGGTGGGTTATTTTATACATTACTTGTGAATGTATAAATATTAATCGCTATTAGTTTGGTTTATTATAATGCCTTCTCATGTCTCTTATTTTTATATTTTTTATATTTTTTAAAAAGGTTCTAGCTGATTTTTAGCGGGAAGAAAAAATATATTTAATAACATATAAATGTTGAGACGTTTTTAGAAAACTTAGATTTTTATATTATTTTGCTAAAATAAATTCAAATAAAAATCATATATTTGTTGCTGAAGATATATAATGAAAGGATTGTTTTCTAGTCTCAATTATTTTAGGTTCTATAGTTATTTCTAGCATTATAAATCATATTATTCAAATTAGAAAAGATAATTTCATAATATTTAATGCATATTCAAAAAAATCATTTTTGTAAGGAATGTATAACGATCACTGATATATTTTGCAATTGTGAAAGTTTAAAATATAAAATGCATTTTTAAACACCTATAATTTGGTTGTATAATACTAAATTTTGGCTTATTTTCTGATAATTAATTATAGTGATATACAGAAGAAACAATTTAATAATTTGTAATTCTACAAATCAAAAAATATTTTATTCGCGATACTATCTATATGTAAATTTTATTTGAACAGCTAAAATCTCTTACGAAGTAGAAGCATACAAACAAGCTCCCGCACTTCACAAGACATTGAACTCATCTTATTTGAGAGAAGAATTGCAGTTGATGAAGATGTATCAAGGTAAGGTGTCAAAAGATGCATCAAGAAGTTGTTTAATATTCCCAATGGGATGACCACGTCTAAATAGATAAAAATAAAAAATTAAAAACATTTTTACAACTTACCCGTTATTATGTAATTTTGAAAAAAATAGATATTTAATGGCAGCAGAATTAATAAACATCACATATTAGATGAATATTTACATAAATATATAAACGTAAATTAGGTTCAATATACATGAATTTATAGTTTAAAATGATCACATTGATTTTTTAATGAATTATGTTATATAATTAGCGTTTTTTTTAAATAGAAAACATTAAGATGGCTTTATAGAAATCACATTGAATTTTACTGCTTATAAGAAGGCGAATTGTGGAAGAATGTAAAGATTAAAGAAATTGATCTTTTTCAAACAAATTTCTTATATATGAGATATCATAATTTTTACAAAACATACATCAAATAGCTAAGATTTAGATCAACCAAAAAAAAATAATACATTTATAAAATTTAACTGTAATTTGCAAAACAAGCATCATAAAGTATCAAAGAAAATGTCTTTGATTTAATCATAAATAAATAGAATTTTAATCTGAATTAAAATTGAGATTAAGAAATTTTTTTGAAAAATATAACTAGCGGTATATCAAATCAGAAAGTGGAATTTTCAGCCTTAGAAGCTAGGAATTTGGCAATATATTTTAACCAAAATATAATATTAAAAAATAAGAAAATGCGCAAGTGTATTTAAATAGCTTCTACACCACTTTTTTTACTAAATAACTTAGTTTATGTTACAAAATAATATATTAAGTTTAATTTTTGCTTCTTCGGATATAACAGCCTTTCGATATACTGTTTGATATAAATCTTTATGAAATACTATTTATTTTAAACAATAAAAATTATAAAAGCATATAAATAATTGTATTAATTTATAAATATAAAATATTATTCAAGTAACGATTCTTAGTGTCTCTTAAAATAAATTGAACGACAAGAATCGTATACCTAGTGAAATTTACAAAAAACTAGTATATCATATGGGTATATTACAACAGAAGAAATTATTAAATACATTATCAAGTGATTTATTGGCTTTTTCAATAAAATCTACATTCTGAAAATAACAATCCGATTATATGTCTTATTTTTATTTATAGTAAAATTTACGTTTTCTAGACTATAATAAACATAGGCTAAATTTAAATAATGGAAAACATCGAATTTTATACTCGCTATATTTCTGAAAAACATTAAATTTAGAATTTCATGGATTAAATGACAGAAAAAAGATTTTTGGATGTTATATAGTTTTTTTATACATCATTAATAAATAACAAAAATCTTTTATATGCAATATTTCCTGAAATAAAAATCCGCGATCATATATCGGTACTTCATTATCTTTGTGAAAAAATATATATGATATTAAAAATTTATCGTTCCAATTTTAATTTTTACTTTTTAAAATATTATTTAAGATTTTTTAATGATTGTATTAAAATCTTTGTTAAAGGATGTAATTTAAGGCTTAATTTTAGCATCATGGGTTTTATATAATAATGATGTACAAATATTTCCCTTTTAATTACAAATATATGTTAATACTTTCGATTCACATGTTTTATTTATTCTGGGATATAATTATGCCTATAATATGCAAATGATCGTATAAGAAAATAGAATTTATTTACTAAAATTACTCAAATCTATAACCAACTGTGAAATGTGGTCAAGTGATTACCGATAATGTTGTTGTTAAATATTTTCATCAAATATATGAGGACTTTTAAAATAATATAAGGTCAAAAGGTAATAAAAAAACTTATACACTTTTTTGCTAGAAATTCCTTGTTTACATATATTGCATCAAGAAATAAAACTGTATAAATGTCTTATTAAAGAATACTATTTGTGATATATAAAGGTTTTCATGGTAATATAGATAGAAAATAAATAATTTTAGAATTTCTAGCAAAAGCAAAATTTATTTACATATTTAAATCAATTAATGTGTAATTATACTTATAAATATTTTAGGAAGGTAGCTTTGAAATACATCGAGTTTTCTATTTATCGCTAGAAATAATTTTTTTTAGAAACTCATTAGATGTCTGTGTATAAATAATTATACTGTATACACATATATGAATCGAGTTTAATATTTTTAATATTTCATATTACAGGTTTTTATATTTAATATTTCACATTACAGGTTTTTATATTTAATAAACAAAATATACCTGATTACATTAATTAAAAAAAATCAACATAATAAAGCTGTAAATATATCGTAAAACAAAGTAATCGATGTAAATCTATCATATAATAGATCTTTTTCTGTATATAGTTTAATATAAATATAAATAACGACGATTATATATATTTTATATTGCCATGGTATTTTTTAAACTTTATATATATTAAAGTAGAAAATTTATTGGTAAAAATTAGAAATTTACAAATTCAAACAGAATTTAAGGTGTAAATTTGTAATTACAACAAGCTTAAATTAATTTTTACTGATAATAAATTTTATTTACTAACGTATATTCTTTTTTAAGAATTGTGTGTGTTACTATCCATCTATATCTTTTTTTGCTGTATTTTCTAATTACTTAGCATTTAAAGGTATAAGATTGTTTATAGATGTAAAATCCTCACTCGTAAACTTAATATTATGTTATATATATAATATTTAGAATGCTTGTGAGATATGTTATATTTTATAAAAAACCTTACATAATATTCAAGAAAAATTTTAATGCACTTTATTTCTTTTCTGATTTCGTCACCAATAGATGTATTTTTGCATTTTACACTCAAGACGTGTAAATTATATATAAACACACAGTTGAATAGTCGGCTTCAAATATTATATTTTCCATTAAGATAATTTAGACTAGAATATTTCAAAATGTGAATCGTTTGTAGAAAATTTTTTTAGACCATAACTGCACGGATTTAAAATAAATTTCAAAGTATAAATGTAAGCAAATCTCGAATTTTTTTTAGTAAAAAAGAACAAAATTATTTTACTGTTATTTTTTTATAAAAGGTTTGCAAAATGCATGATCATCTATTAAAATTACTAAAGCTTTATTCATTTCTTTTATTACATTATTAAAAATAATGTTTACATACGGCAAATGAAATCGAGACGATGTGAATTTTACAAATATAAAGTTGATTATATAAATCAATGTGATCTGACTTGTTGCCATAAATCAGTAAATGGTCTATACACGACTTAAAAATATAGATATATTCAAATAAATCCATTAGTTTCTATTCATCAAAGAAATATTGTGTATCTAAGCTAAGCATATAAATTAATTAAGAATACACAGAAATTTCTATATATGTGTCAAAACTTGGCTCTATATAGAATGATATTCTATTTTTTTGTGATATCAAAATAATTACTTATATTCTTAGTTAATTTAAGCACGTTATATATTCCCACTGAGAAAACGAATATTAAATTTTATTTAGAAATCTATTTAGTTATATCCAACGTTGGCAGAAATATTTGACGATCATGATAAGTTATTGCGTAAAATAACGAGCTGCGACTTATCGATTTTGTATCCAATTTTAATTTTAAAGACCCCATAATTTATAAAATAATAAGTATTTGACAAGAATGCTATCAAGATCAATATATTTACAAAAAACAATCCCTGCATTTTTACTCGCCGAAGCAAGCAAAATGTTGAAATGAAGACGATAAATTTACTTATGAAAATTTACAACTTCAAAACTGGATTGTGCTTTAATTGCATATTATGATCAATGCTCTTATAGCGCCTGCTCATTATCTATTGCAGTCTGACCATTTCAGGACATTATAAAAGTGAGTGCACACTTACTTGAGCATCTTATGATAAATGGAGCTTGTATAACTTGCGATTAACAATTAAAAAAACTTCTATCATTAAACGATGGTTTTAAAAATGCAGTAACCTTTTAATCTATGCTTTTTACAGTATGTTAATTCATAGTAATGCATTTATTAATCTCTTGTGATTTTTTCAAACTTTTTTTAGAATCTTGACTTTGAAAAAGATTTTATTGAGAAAGAAATTGAAATAATCGATTCTGAATTACATTTTTGCCTCATGAAATATGATTACTCTGCCACTGGGTTATTATTTAATTATTTTTTAAAGGATGGATTAAAGGCTTTAAGTGTGGTAATAAATATACACAAACGTATATTAATTTGAAAGAATTGATGATTTTGTTTTGGAGAACTAATTTAAAAAAAAATGAAACTTGACGTTTATTGTCAAAATGTAAATGTGATAGATACGATAGAAGAATGTTTTTATTGTCATTCAGATGTGCAAAGGCTACATTTCTCTTGAAGATAAGAATAAACATCGGTTTTCACATACCAATTTTAAATCTTCCAAATGCGATGATAAGATTATTCAGAGACACAATAGTAATATTAGCAATAAATTTTATATGGACATTTTTGATAAAAATTTCCTCAATAAAGGGACGTTAATAATATTCATACATAAAATAAGTAAACCAATCGCGATCCTAGTGCTTCAAAGTATACGCTCAAAACTATCACTATATTTTATCGGTTTTTTGATGACCTTCACTCCATAAATTCTTTGATTTGGATTTTAAAGATGAATAATCTAATCATTTGTTTAGAGACAAGTATATATGAAACGATTTCGCTTATAGTATTTCGGATGTCAATATAGTGTACACCACTGGGTTGCAAACCCAAAGAAATTATATTGTGCATTTTAGAGAAATATTTACTATTCATCTAAAGCGTTGATGATGAAGACAGAAAAAAAAGAGTCACTGCAGACTATATATATTTTAAAGATTGGCACAATAAAAAAATTGAAAAAGGCAAAACAGAAAATACTTATAAAGACGCTTATATGGCTTCTCTTTTAATGCAAATTTATCCAGTTGAAAATATTTTTTGCTATGAATATATAAACTATGAATTCGTTTCACAAATCTTTTTGATAACGATCGATATTTTAAAGAAAAGAAAATTTTGGAACGTTATGTATATAACAGCAAATCGAGAAGATGAAAGGATTTTATTGTCGGAAAACACCAATATAAAGGCTTTGAATATATGGTTTCTAATGATTTTATTTTAAATATTAAAGAAGATTAAATAAATTTTTTATTATAATATAAATTACTATTGAATCTCGGATTATAAGTTAAATTATAATGAATATGTTCATTTATTCTATAGTAATAACTAGGTTGATAATATAAATAGACCTGATATAAATGAATATAAAAATTTATATAGTGAAAGAATTTCATTTATACTTAAGATCAGATATTAATGGTGTAACAAGGCGTTAAAATAATAATGTGGAGAACTACGCGATTATTATTGTAAATCCTACAATTATAACTTCCCACAAATCATATATATCTATTAAAATTAACAATCCTGGGTCTAACAAAGAATATTACGTAACGAAAGTATATTAGGATATGGTAAGACCTTTGATAAATATCCATATTTGCTTTTTAGTTCCGAATTGTTGTCATTTAGATACAAAAATACCAAGATCTGGCATCTAACTAAATTTCTCGGCCCAACATGAGGTGATAATGAAATTTATTATAATTATTTCTTTATTTTATATCACTTATTATTTTTATTATGTAAAAAAACCTTTTCAGATAATCTCTTATATCTATTAAGACACGCTAAAGTAATCGCGAGTAAAACACATTTTATGTATGAATATAAATACAGTATCGGTGATGTAAGCTCTTTTTTATAGAGTTACTATACAAAGATCAAAGAGTTTGACCATGAATTAATAGACAAACTGGATCTGAAAACATAAAAATTCAAGAAAACTGTTACTTGTGTATAATAATGTTAACGACATAGACTCGCATCGAATTCAAAATGCTTCTTTCAATTTTTGGCGATATACTCAATTCATCAATCAAATATAATCTTAAAAATAAACTGTACTAAAAAACAAGCAATAAAGAACTTTTATCTATTGCAAAAGAAGGAAATAATATCGATAAGATGAACACTTACTCGAATCCTTTACATGTTCAGCAACAAATATAGACAAAAAAAGAACTATTTAAAGCAAAGAAACAAATCTGGTGAGTGCAAGTCTTAATGCAAAACACAAACATGTGAAAAACGAACAAAAAATTAAAGAAGAACGAACAGAATACGTAAATTATAGTGTAGAACCAAAAAGTAAATGTGTTACTGTATTTTTAAAAATTGAACCACGATATGTTGGAATAAATAATATATATCCACTCAGATAATTAAATTATAGCGCCTAAATTTTATGAAGAACATAGAATCAAAAAACTGATCGGTTACGCCTGCTTATATTTTTAAAATTATATTTAAAGGAAACGTTTCTATCTGTTTTCTGGATATATATAAAGGATTATCACATAAAATCAAGAAAAAAAAATCTTGGAATACATACAGTGTATAAGAAATCGTCTGGATCATATTATAAAACTCGATGCTTCCATGCACGCTTCGGTAGAAATGACGAAGAAAGAAACAGAATTTGCAAATATATTGCATGAAAAAGAAAATATATCTATATTAATTTATAAAAACAAAGAAATACAAAATAAAAATGATAATGTGACATTTCAAAAGAAAAATTAGAAGAAATAACCAGCTTCTTTATTACTAAATATTATACCATTAAGAACACCTTAAATCAAAATCTACATATCACAATGATAAAGTTGAAGATTGCCATGATTTTTACCGAGGATATAGTTTGTTTGACTCAAGTACATTTTATTACAATGAAAATATCAAATCAATTTTACAACACATGAATATGAGCATTTTAAAACTGAATTTTGAAGAAATGATAATTGAAAGCTAGAAAGTAACATCGAATAAAATTATAAATATCTTATATTTTAAAACGTATGTTTAGACTTATTGTAATTTTTTAAAGACAATTCTAAGGAAGATAAAATTTCGAAACGAGAGCCATCTTTGAATTGTTCATTGAGTTGTAATTAAAAAAAATTATTTGTTGTATATGTTTTTTTCTTTCTCCATGATAGAACACCTTAATGCTCCAATAAATTATTCATTGATTTGCGTTTATGCTATATTATATAATTCATATTTTTTCTTTCATTACAACCTATAATTATCACAAATAACACTAAATTACAGACTACTCGAATAGATTTTTTGGCAACAATCTATTAAAGAATTATGATGCAAATTTATACAATCTAAAACTCAAAAATTACTTTGATAGGTAAAACATAAAAATATTTTTAAAATTATTTCTTCTTTAAAATTCATAGGCCCACTGGTGACAATAAAGCTGATTTTTTGACTAGGTTTAACTACATCAAACCAAAATTCCTAGATACACCACAAAGAAATCAAAGTTTTTTTGTTAACATAATTATGCATATGGTCATTATAGCAACTAAGAAAGGTTTTTTTCTGTTCAAATAGATAAGACTAAATGTCATGATAATTTTATTGTCATAAGGTGCTAAACTGAAACCACATAGTATATGTAAGCTAACTAACAAAAAGGCTTGTTAGCCGCTTCAATAGGTCAAAAATTGCAACATATCACATGAAAAAGCGACAGATCAGTTTTGATTATCATTAATAATACACTAGTTGTGCATCTAACTGTTCGATAATTAATAATAAAATAAATTTTTTTCTCTAACTCTAAAGTTGTCTTTGTTAAATCTATAGGATTTATCATTAAAAAAAGACAAACTTTTTGTTCTCAAAAATAATCGAAATGCGCAAGCTGTTAAAGTTGGACTTAAAAGTAAATTTTTATGCATTTCGACTCTTATGTCTTGAAATACTAAGCAAAATCATTCTTTTAATAATTTTAATTTTTTATTATAACACAGAAAGCTTTAAAGCACCTTACAAACATGCTATGGTTCAACAAAAATTTGTAATTTTATTTTATAAAAAAATTTACAGTTTCTGTGTCAGAAAGACCGTAAACTGGCGCAATAAATTTACTAAATAAACCATTTCTGTTATTTTATCATAATTATGTGTGTATATTTGTTTTTGCAGTAGTTTAATAAACCCGATAATACGCATGTTTCACATATATCGCTTTACGGCATTTTTAGATATTTTAAATGTGCTAGAAGATGTTCGCGCTTTCATCTAACTTGATAATGAATGTTTTATTGTTAATATATTCATGCATATTGTAAGGTTCAAAGTAATTTTACAAATCTAACAAATATTTTATGAAACTAGAAGTTTAAACAAACATAAAATTATGTTTTCACAATTAAATAAAAAAGCTAAAAACCTTAACTGTCATTTTTACGTTATATAAATCGTTTAATGGATTTTTGCGCTAATAAGCTACGAAAATAAATATATGTGATTTAATAAAAACTAGATATTACAAGTTGAATGAACGTTTTTCAAGAATAAAGAAGACAAATAGTAAATTGTAATGTAACTTTTTTAATTACCGAGTAGTTCTAATACTATTTGTTTATATTAAAATTACCAATTTACATAATGGAAGATTACTCTTTTTTTTATGCCATGGCTTTTTTCGTTAAAAAATATTTTACCATATTTAACACGCTTAATTAATAATAAAAAAAGATTTATATTGCAAATTATATATTTTTTATTCTGTGAATCAATCATTATTAAGTTGAAAAAAAAGCCAAGTTTTAAATATATATTATATATTTTTTTCATTCACTTACATGCGCGTAATCATCAATAAAATATATTTCTAACGTATATACGTATTTTAATGTGAAAATAGAGTAACATTAGATGTTTATAATAATATATAAATATTTTTTTCATAAAGCAGTTCATATAATATTACATGGCACTGTAATTTAGCATGAAGATATAAATGAGAAACTCTTTTTTGTGATATTTAACAAAATTTCTCAAATTTTTTCTGAAAATGTTTTATATTGCCCAAAAAATAAAATTATAATTGGGTTATATTTATATAAAGCATCTGTGCTAAGATGCTGCAAATGATTATGATAAACACAAAAAAATAACAACAGTTAATAATATTTTTTTGTATATACTGTTTTTATACATATAAGGCTCAAAAAAAATAACTTTTATTATAAAATAAAAATTTTAAATTTAAATACTTTCATATATCTCTTTTTTAGTTAGTAGTTTAAGATATATGTGAACTATTAAATTAGATTAAACTTATTCCATTACTCGTATTGCGCGCAAAGTGAACAATTCAGAACTTATAAAAAAATGTTTACAACTTGATCTTCTATGAAATATACACTTTTGTGGCTGGAAATGTCTACGATTTTATATGGATTTTGTAATATATGATAAGAATTTTGTCCCCCTCATAATACTCATTCGGCTTCGTAAACATTAATGTAAATTATACCAAACTTCCATATAAATATATGCCTTATATATGAAAAATATATTTAATTTTTTTTATAATATATAAGTTGTTAAAAATCCTTAGAATTCACTTGAGAATTATTGATAAATTATATAATACCGCATGATCTTTCCGATATTTAAAAATGATTTTTCTTTTTAAAGGATTAGTTTTCTAGTTTATTTATTTTATTAAATTTTTGTAAATTCTTTGCTTGAACAAAATATCTTATTTTGTTATATATGACTTAGAGTATCTAGGAGTAAACCTTCTTATTCATTTATGTATGGCACTCTCATGTTTTTATTTTTAGGTTTATTGTTTTTTGGAGTGTATTTATTTTCTTACTTTTATAACATGCGTCTGTTTACTGCTTTTTCTTTTTTTTTCTATATTTATATAAGGTTTGAATTTTCATACTGGACTAAAAGGTATTTTCTGCCGAAAATTAATGTTATCATTTAGGCGTCTATTTTTCTTTATATAGGTTCGTTCTAGATATTCTTGAAAGCATTTTTTTTTATCGTTTAGCATAAATATTCTAAGATAAAAAGTTGTTTGGTTTTAAAATTTTGAGATTTCCCATGTTTTTTGATGCCAAGTAGGTATATCATATTATATATAAGCGTAAAAAAGCTCTTTACGTTTATAATAAGAGTTTTTGCTGTGATTTCCATAAAATTATTGCACATACCATGAAAAGTAGCTCGATCGCACGACCTAATATCTCAGGTTCGTTATCCTTGATTATGTGAGCATTAAAATAAATAAGATAAAAAAAGACTAGAACATTCTGCATAAATTGAAAATCCATACTTTCAATATAAAATATTATATTGTATAACGATGTGAATCGTAACATACACTTATATTTA
Organism: Rhyacophila brunnea; assembly: GCF_057557595.1. Lineage (NCBI taxonomy): Eukaryota > Metazoa > Arthropoda > Insecta > Trichoptera > Rhyacophilidae > Rhyacophila > Rhyacophila brunnea. The sequence continues at coordinate 486,604 of NW_028232803.1, read as the reverse complement.
GAGATTTTTGATGCATGATAATTGAATTTTATAAAAGATTTAAATTGAATTTTCATATTATGACAGCTTTTACTATTATAAATTCTTTTTTTCAATATAACTAGCTAATTAAAATAGTCGATCAGAAAATAGTATATAATATATGTTTAAAAAACAATGAGAATACCTTTATTGTATATAATAAAAATATATGACTAAATTTGTGTGCAAATCTAAGCTCATAATGAATTTTCATCCGTAAAATTGCTATAGTAAAATATTTATTTAATTTCTTATAGCTATATTAACCTTCAAGAATAATATATTTTTCAAATATCTATCAAATAATTGATAGCTTACTATTGTATAATATTTGTACATTTTCGAATAGTTTGTATATTTTTAGTGATCCTTTGCATTTTTTATGTCAAAACCTAGTTTTTTAAAAAAACGAGGCAGATTTATAAATTGTTTTCGATAAAATAATCTTATATCGAAAAATTCCTAGACTTTGCAAAAAAAAATATCCAAACAATATATCTATTATATCTTTGTGTTAGAGTGAGTTTAATCCCTCTATACCTGCCCAGTGCACTACATATATTAATAGTAGTATTTGTTATTGAATCTTGGATTTTAAAATTAAAGGTAAATACTTAACTGTAAGTTTTATTTCGCAAACTCTTCTACTAGAACGTTTTCTGTGAATATTTCTAGTATTGACATATTAGACTATTGTATATTATAAAATTAAGCATAAGAAACTTTACTTTTTTGTTAATTCATACGCTTTTAAAATTTAGATAATATTAAATGGATATTAGAATTCTAGTATAAGTCATTAATTACGAAAAATTGAGTCCATTTATGTTTTTTTATTACCGATCTATCTAAAATAAAAGCAAGGTAATAAATGGTATATCACAAAGAAATTAAGCGTATATACGAAGCAGAAAAATACAAAATCTCGTTGTAAAAGATGTAAAATCAATGTAAAACAAGTAAAACATATTAATAAGCATATAATTATACTTTCCAATGAAATATGAGATTTCACGTAATTCCCAGTAAAAATTCAATCAGCTCGTGATATTATACCATTATAACATAAAAAGTGTTTTACATTTATTGCGAAATTACTAATTTTAAGTAAAAAATAAGCAAATATTCTAAGTCAAGTAAACAGAAAAAGATTAGGCTAGTTTATTAACTAGTAAAAAATGCAAAATTTTATAAATTTCTTCCGGAATATTTTTTTGAAAATAATAATTTATAATCCATATGAGATCACTTTATATAGTGAAAAATAATTAATTGTTTCATACCGAGCAAATTTTCATTGATAATATTATATAAAAAACTGCTGATATTACCAGGATTTCTACTGCAAGTATTTTATGGTCTAAATAAAGTTAGCTGACTTTTTTTATATAAAAATTTGAATAACAGTATCTAAATAATAAAATCTATGGCTATTATATTTCATATGTAAAAAAAATATAGAAAATAAAGAATAACTACATAAGGAATTTATTGTTGCTAGCTGCTTTCTTTATAAAAAATATATTATTGGTATATGGTTGAAAGTAAATACAAAAAAAGATTTTATAACTGAATTGTTATGATAATCATAAAAAGAATAAAATAACATTTATTAGAGGTTTAACATAGTATAAATTTAATAATATTTATCTTGAATAAATATAATTTTTTTCAGTAAAAAAACATAAAATAAAATATTTTTTGCGCCCATAACTATAAAGTTTACGCTTTAATATTCCATATAGATAGTGTAAAAATTCATTATACAGATTCAAATTTATAACAATTAAATTGTCAAATAATGCATTGACTATGAATTTCGTGCTAATATATCTAGTAAATATGCAAAACATTAATTTTTTGAGAATGCGTGGGCAAAAAAATTACATGTCAATTCTATTAAAAGAAGATATTATAACTTCGATATATGAACCTAATTTATGAGTACGAAAAAAATACGTATTTTTTTTTTAAAACATTCATCACTCAAATAGAATGTCTTAACTAATGGGCTGGATAAAAAATGAAGATTTTATTTTATTTATCTTTTTAGACAAATTCTTTTATGATTGACACATTTCTTTTTTAAATTATAAACCAAATACTAATCGATAAGCACAGAGATTTAATTTTTTTTTTTTAGATCATTTATGTAGTCTTTTATGATATTTTTATATATTTTAAAATCGTTTTCTGTGTAAAAAAATAAATTAAAAATGTTTTATCGTGTTATTTGGAAACATACGAAATTTATATCTGTTTTCTGATGATACAATAAGATGGAAATTATTTTTCATACAGGCATTTGCATTTTATTATTTATCTGCTTTTATGCTTAAAAAAAATAGTTCAAGTAATAGAATGCACAAAAAAAAATTTATCTTATATATGTGTGTATAGGTGCTATATTCTTTATAAAAGTTGACTTTTAATTTCCTTTGACATATGTTTACACAGCCTTAAAAATTATCAACAGCTATGTATATTCATGAACTATACTGACGATTGATTTGACTCCTAAAATCCACATTAATACCTGTATATATATATAATTTTTCAGGTTTGGGTATTTGAACCATCTCAATATCTGGCTGATGGTAGAAAAGGGGTATTTCTGTTACGAAATCTATATATGCAAATATACGATATTAAAAGATATCGTAAGATCAAATAGCCAAAAAATTTGTCAAAATAAAATAATTATATTCTAAAAGTCTATAAATTAGGTTACTCGGTTTATATAGCATTTTTGTATGTGATAATGTTTAGAAAATGTATAATAATCATATAATTTCCTGTTTATTTTTGATTATTATTCAAATTTATAAATTTTTTGTTTATACTTTAAATTATTACTGTAATATAAAAATTATTAAATATGGTTCAAGCCCAATATTTTATCGGATAAGCTATTTAAATTTTATTTATAGAATATTGTGCTGATTTCCTTTTTTATTGTTGTGATGACATAAAAAACACCTCTAATTAGATTGTATATCAATTTATTTGTTTGAATGAAAAATAATAAATCGAATCGATTCATATAAGGAGAATATTGTTATTGTCTAATAAAAATAAATATACCCCATAATTCATTACAAAAACATATTAACGCTTTGACAATGAAAGAATTTTAGCTTATTCAGTGATTTTATAGGCAGATAATATTTATAAATGTAAATTTTACATTATTATGATGCATTTGAACTAAAATATCACACACGAAGGTTTGGTTATAATGAGTAAAGTTTAAATAAGTCTTGTATATTGTTTTAAATGCCTTTTAATACCAGAATATCACCTCTGTAATATATTGACTTTGCCTCATATTATCAAATCGATATCACGAGTTGAAAATGCATAAAAACGAACCCAATGTTGTTAATTAATTTAAGTCTTTTTTTATGATCCCAAATAAGTAATTTACAGATTTGATGTATGAAGGACTGTAATTTTAATTTCGTGATGGTTTATGATACACCTATATTCACCAACAAAAATGTTAAATTATATGTGCTTGAAACAATTAAGCCCTCAAATTATTATTGAAGTGCTGTAATGTGAATTGAGAAATACGTGTAAATTTCAATTATTTTATTGAATTTATAATAATTCTACTATCCATGATATGAATTTTACTTATTTATAGTCTTATGTTTTATTCTAAGAATCATAATTATTTATCATTCATTCGTTATAATTTTTTGTCTTTATAAGTTTTATTCTTAAATATTAACTGTTTGCATATTTAGATAAAATAATTTATTAAAAAAATATCATTTATTAATAAACTTTATAACGTTATTTACATAATTTTTGCAGACTGAATATATGTTTTTTTGGTTTTATTTACATGAAATCGTGCAAAAATGTATAATCTTGTGTATTATAAATTTATTTTTCATTCTGTCTATAATGATTAGCCTAAAATGATAGAAAATATTACAATGAGCAAAAATAAGGGTACTTAAAGCGATTTTTTATGTACAAAGATGTTCATTTCATTGTTTCTTAACATAATTTATACCTTGGGTGGTATAAAACGGAGAAAATATGGAATATATTTAGAAAAATATTAAAATGTCAACAACTAAATTAAAAATATACAAGAAAAATTTGAGACTCCTGTAGTATATAAACATTTTCTAAGATTTAACATATATAAAATATTAAATTATTGTTATATCCGTTTTGTTTTATATTTATATCAAATAACTCATTTGATATATTAGTATCGGATAGAGCGTACGGAACCTATAATATATCAGATTTAAATTTTTTATAGATTATTTAAAATTTTTTAGACAACCAACCCCGATGGGCAGCTTTTTCATATAAATGCAGTATAAAAAGGCAAATGTAACACAAAATGTCTGCTTTCTTTTCTTTTGTTGTAAAATAGCAAATTAGATATTTTAAATGCCCGAAACGAGACTAATATAATGTATGATTCTTTCCGAGTATAAATTTTATAAAATAATATACATAGTTTTGCAGATGGTTTGTGAAATATTTTTAATTGGTTACGAACTATGCATATATTGTAGGTACACAAATTCGATTTAATGTTTTTGTCATATTTTCTCAAATCATCTAAACTACATAGTAAAATTATACCTACCGAAAAATATAATCTTAATTTTAGATACGTATTCAAAAACAGTATATGTGATCTTGCGCTTCTTTTTCTATTTTGTGAAAAGAATTTATAAAGACGATAATATTTATAAAAAACTAAAATAAATTGATTTTATTAAATATTTCTTATTATTTAAATAGTTCTAAAACATTTACGTTTTTTTAAACAATTATAATTCCTTTATATGCAAAAAATGTTATTTTGAAAAAAAACAGCATTTAATAGAAATATTTTGTAAAAAAAATATAAATTTTTTATGCGATACGGCAATAATAAAAAGCTATATAAATTATTTATAGTTACATGTTTTAGAATCTGTATATGGTTCAGATATATATAAAGAGCATTTAAAAACAATAAGAAGCATATAAAAATGCTTTTCAATTGTTTTAGAATAATTGAATGAGATCCCGAGAGGGGTTTATACATTTATTTCAATTGATTACTTGACGAAAAGGAAAAATATTGAAGTTATATAAAAAAAACAAGTTTTTGTTTTTTAATCTACATAATATTTTTGTAAGAAAAAATAATTGTGATATAAAATATGATTGTCTGTCATGCTACATTTTTTTACATGAATAAAGTATATTCCATATAAAAAATGAATACCTGCCATCAAAAAAAAATATTTTTGATAAATTAAGTAGAATATACATAAAAAGCTTAATTAATACGTATTTCATATTGGATTTTGCGTATATTTGAAAATACATATTTTACATTAACTTGCATTTGAATTCTGCTTAATGTGAACATTATACACATATAAAGATGGCATATTGCAAAAAAAATTGAGATATTTTTTAATTTATTGTTGCATTTTATATTTTTTAGGCAAATATAACACGATAAAAAACATATTTTCTCAACATCCTCATATTCACAACAAATTTAAACGAAGAAGTTTTGAATTTTTGTCAATATATTAAATTTAAATATATGATTAAAAAGCTTATTCTTAACTTTCGGCATAATATAAGGTAAAAAATCTTGTTAAAATAAAATCGCGTCGAGCAAGAAAACATTTTTTATAACAGAAAATATCTATGATAAATTCAAAAGATAAGGACTAGTTTCATATTTATTCCTATGTTTAACATAAACTTCTTTTTTTTAATTTACTTTTTTGCTAAAACTTTGTAAAAACCTTGTATTAAGAAACAAAAAACATATTACATGATGGAATTTTACACAGCAAATGTCTTTAGTGCCAGAGCATATCATGCGAACAATAAAATTATGTAAGAATGAATTTCTTAAATCAAAAACAACAATCTGGAGTCATTGATGATATAGCGTAGTTGATTTTATTTTATATTGAAGATATTATAAAGAACCACAATTGCTGTATTTTCTTCATGTTAATGCCGAAAAGAATTTATTCCTAGCTTTAGTAAATATTATATATTTATTTATACAATTATATTTTTCTACAATTTAAAAATAGCGTATTAAGGTTTTATTAAGATACAGGTTATGCGTTTAAAAATGTTTTTATACTAAGCAAAAATAAAAAAACGTTTTTAGTGTGGTTTTTGCTTCATATTCTTTTCGTGCGATATTAAATATTTGTTATCTCAATAAAAACTAAAATATATAGCCTGATGTCATTTTTATCTGATCATATCTCGAAATGTTTTTTAACATTCAAAATGCATATTTATATATAAGTTTTTATAATATAACATAATACCTCTTCCCAATGAAAAAAATAGATGATAAATAATATTTTAACCTGCTCAGATGCTTTAAGATAAAATCCAAAAATATAATAGAAATATATATAAATTTGTTTCTAACAACTGAAAAAAGGCTAAATTTAAGGAATATATATTCCGCTATAAATAAACGGAATTTTATTCTATCAAGTAACAATAACAAATATTTTTTTAGCGTAGAATCAAAAATATTATCCTTGATATAGAGATTTTTGAATCTTGCGCGGTTCAGGTTTATCATCTATGGTAAATATGTCTCATATAGCTAGAGTATTAAATAACTGATTCTAGTAATATTAGTAAAAATCTTTATAATTACGCTAAAAAAAATCTTTTTTGTTAAAACTAAAAGCAAATAACTCGCATTATGTAATAAAATTATATTTTAGGCATTGGAATAAAAAAAATTTATATAACAAATCAGTCTTAAAAAATTAAATTTGATTAATTCTCATTAAAATAGAAATTTATCAACAATTATCAATGGTGAATCATTAAAATACCGGAGCATATATTTTTTTTAAAGTATGATAGAAGCTCAATGTATATAATGAGTATATATTGGATTCGTTTCTGCCACAGCTTTGAAGACGATTATTAGCAGTATAAGTATACTATATAATTAAATTTATTCCATATCATTATATAAAGAAATTAATGATCTTGTTTTAATAAATTGTATGTTTATTGGGAAACCCCAAGAAATTATGAATCAAGAATTAGAATTGCAAGCCAATGTAAAGACAGAGAATGTTATTCCATAAACAAATAAAATAAAAACGAACAGGATATGAAGGTGTATAAAAATTCTTGATTAAATGCCGTAGTACATAAAATGTAAATATTATAGACAGAAGCAACAAAAAAAATTCAATTATGAATCTATTACAAGATCTACAAAGAAAAATGTGAACATAAAAAACTCGGAAAATCTAAGAAATATTATTATTTGCAGAATCAAGAAATATCGGTATTTGGATATTTAGACTACAATGATGAAGCTAAAGACTTATTTGAAAGACCATGAATCAAGATGAAATGAAACACATTTTATGATACATTTAATTGGCTGATGAATCATATAATATTGAACATGACGCCACCTCTAATTTCCAGACCATAGTAAACACAAATACCCATCTCTTGGATCTTTATGACATACACAAAACCAAGAAGATTGTTGCTATGGAATTGGAAGCAACACGCAACTAATATATAGAATTTGAACATGACTAAGATCAAAACATTAGATTTTAATCAAATTCTTCTATTCAAGATAATTATAAATTGTAGAAATACAGAAAAAATTTAAGATCTTAAAACGGAAGATACTCACAAGGATAAGAAACTATATTACCCATCACAGCTAAATATCAAAAATCGATGCAGATCCACAAACTTTTAAAAGACTGTAACAAAAATGTATGTTGTACCACGGATAACACTATAAACTTTATAAATCTACTTAATGTATGTTTTTAATGCGCAGATTGGTGTTTTTTTATTCCCAGAAATACACCAGAATTCATTTTTCAATGTGTATTTATCATTTATTTGTTCCTATTATTGTATAAGAATGGTACTTTTAAATAGTAGATCGACGTGAAAAGTTATTCATATAACACTAATGAAAAATTAGCCATCTAAAAATTACTCCAGAAGCAAAGATATTGGAAAGGTTATTTCTTCGAGATATATGGGATTCGATCATTGCATGATTTTCTGCCAAATATCACATCATCTACATAAAAATGTGTTTATTATTTCGGAAATGAAATAAATCCAATAGTTAATTTTGTCTATGAATGAAAAAATATACAAAATAACAAATTAGACAGTCCTGATTGTTATTTGTAGTTATAATACAATTTCCCATTATTTTTTATGCTTGTGGATTTCCAATAGTAAATTTAAAATAATATTTTTGTTGTTATATTATTAAAAACCGGCATAAAATTTGAATGTTTAATTTTTACATGCCGCCATTATGTTTAATATTTAAAATTAAATTATTAAGAAAAGATTTTATTTATATCTAATGTTACCATATTGGTCTATACTGCGACACAAAGATCGTTATAATCAAATTTAAATAATTAAAAACTAAAAATAATATCAGCATAGATAAAAATGGGTTTCCGTGTTAGTATAAAGATGACATATTTCAAAAAATTGACTATTTTTAATTAAGCAATATTTATGGTATATTTCTGCATGTCTGAATTCTGTTTTGTAAAGCTAGAAATATACATTATAATAATTTTTATATTATTGATCATATCTGATATTTTTTAAAAATATATACAGATATATTTTATCTTCTAAACCAATTTAAATGAGAAAAATATTGTCAGTTGAAATTATAAATTTAATTTTTTATATATAAAAAAGTAGTGTTTGTAAATTGAGTTTATTTTTCAATTTTTATGAAATTTAATGTTTTTTACATAGGGAAGCGAATATATTAAGAGAAACGATTAGCATAAGTTAAAAATAAACAAAAATCGAAGATGATCCATAGAAAATGGCTAGATGTTTTCCACGGTAGAATAATATACGAGGATACAAAGATATTAATATAATCCCTTTCTCGTCTGTCAATAATTTTTTTTTGATCATCTTTTATTTTATCTGCAAAATTTATTTTATTTTTATGAAAAAGCTAGTCACAGTGAGGTATGTATATGCAAATAATTTAATAAAATAAAATATTTTACTTTACTTTACTTTACTTTTGGTTTTAATCTTTAATACCCTTTTTCTTAATAATATTGCATATAGTTATATTTAATATTTATCTATTAGTCAGAAAACCTATTATCAAAGCCTAAGTCTTTATTCTTTACTGAAAAATAATAATAAAAAAATTCGATCTGTTAAATAATAAAACTAGTGACAATATTCTAATTGTGGCCTTCATCTATTTTATACATAAAAAACGTTTTGAAAAAAACTATAATTATGATAAATAGTATTAGACTATAATATAACTGCAACAAAAAAACACAAAATTATTAGTTACAAAACCCCAGTATATTTACATATTTAATTATGTTATATTTGAAGATGTATATCCAGAATTGATTATATTTTATATGTTGTGATTTTTATCAACAATAAATTTATATTTATTTCAATATAAAATAATTTTATTTTTAGATTGCCTAAAGTAATTATGAATTTTTTATAAATTTTAGCTAGCTTTTTATAGTTTCTAAAATTCATTCCTAGCACTGAAAATAATTTTTTTACCACATACTTATCTCTTTTGAAATAATTTTCAAGCAAAGTTATGATATGCCAATGAATTCTTATTTATATGATTGTAAAAATGCAATTTATTTATACAAAAAGATTTTAAATAATGTTTAAATCAATAAAATTGTATTCGATTGAATTTCTTTTGTGCCGCGACACATAAATAAATAATATTTTTTTATAAATATTAGGGGTGGTTTAATCTAATAAATCAAAGGATATAATTATATAAATTATAGCTATTCAAATAGACAGAATTAATTATTTTGTTATATTTAGAAATATAATTTAAAAAAACCTTTTAATAAAATAGAATCCATACTTTTGTGAAAATGATCACAGTTGCAACCTTAATATTTTCTGTATAAATTCAACTTTGATATTATAAAAAAGGTATTCGTTAAAACCAGCTTGAAAAGACCGTATTTTTATTCAATAAAATTTTTGTTGTGTATTTTATAAATAATATATTATATATCAAATTTTCTAACAACATATATTAATTTTTTTTTAATTGTGACTTTTGTTTTGAAATTAGATAATTGGAAATTTATTGGATAATTATAGTCAGATTAATGATAAAAAGTAAGTTTTAAAGAAGCAAAGAGTAAAAAAGATGTATCAGTAATTTTTTTTTAAAAAAATTCAAGATAATATTATAAATTTATTTAAGATTCGAGCAAATGATAAACATGTTCAGACAATTTTTTGCATCGCCTTGGTCGTACAAAAAAAACCAAAATTACCTTTCAATTATCAGCATGATGCAACACCACATTTTATCCATCAAAGCTTCTCATCCATTTTATCAATTCACCTGGTGATAGGTCTTAAATCTCTGGCCAATCCACCCTACAGCAGCAGGATATTATTTCACGAATTACTTCCCTATTTATTAACCTCGACTGGATTTTATATTGTTTTTTTCGTCATGAAATCTTTTTACACTCTTGTCGTTCATTTTTGAAGGATTGGATTATAAAAAATATAAATGTTTGTGATAAAGATTTCTAAGAAGCAAACAGCCTCTAAGTATCATGCAAACTAATGAAGTATATAATCATTTTAAGTAATATATTTAAAATACAATGGACAAAATATTTGATGAAATACATGTAATTTTCTGATCGTAGTAAGATTTTAACATATTCAATTACTCAAGAATAATCCAATTGAAAAGGGTGGTCTAGAATTAAATTTAAATTTAAATATAATGAAATTGGACTTTGAAAATGATTATATAAAATGTTATGAAAATTGCCTAAAACAAAAAATCGAACTGTCTTTTATTATGATAAAAAAATTAAAGGAGATAGTTTAAATTCAAAGATCTTAAATCTATTCAGAGAATAAAAGAACAAAAAATATATAAAATAAATTTGACTACCAAAAAAGTTCGGATGTGATATATTATTGTATTATCCCCAAATCAAAAAAAAACACACATTCTGTAGCCTTATATTGAAAAATCAAGAGGTACCAAGCTAAAAGTATGATAAATGACAAATATTGGTCACTTATGTTATTTCAATCAGACTAATATTAACTGATATACCCTATCAATGTATTCCAAGCCCTAATTAAAGATATCTTTTTATTAGAATTAGTTAATTAATCATTAGAACAGTCCCATTAAATATATAACACACATTCTTTAGCAATTTTATATATTTATATCTAAAAAAACATTACTCATATATTTATGCCCCAAAAAAATCTAGATGATATTTAGTTGGCCACATAAACATAGTTAATTATAATTTTAATGATAATCTTTATTTTTAAATTATTTTTAAGAATTTGGGCTCTAATACACTTTCTTGGCGATACGAACGCAATTTCATTTGAGCATTATATATTCAACAAATAAAATGGTCATTTTCAGCCAAATCATGTGCATATGTAATCAAAGCTATATAAAAACATCTAATATCAACCATTTTCACATTTAAACAAAGAGGAATGACAGATAATATTTAAACGGCCACAATAGTCTAATAATCGATTAGAACAAACTTACCCGGTTACTCGAATTAAATATATAAAAAATGTAGATCTTCCAAAATAACAATATTACAAAAAACTAAAAAAAAAATTTATCGCAGAATTTTTTTATTCCTGTATAATGTATGTCATCATTGATGCTACGGAATATCGTAAGCATTTACTTTCGGTATATATTCTATAAGAACAGTATGCCTATTTTTTAAAAGAAAAAAAATTGAAGAATATTCTAGTAATTTTTTAATCTAAGGATGATATTTATTTTATAAAATTTAACTCTTAAAATCATCAAATATTAATATGTTTTTAATGTGCTAAGCTCTTTAACTGTAGCAAAAATCCGGGAAAAAGGATATTAAATCTTTTTATTAATTATAAAAATTTGCAATAGTATGATAAAAAATAAAGGAATATAGATCTGCAATATTTATCAAGTAACTTATGCATAATAGCATCATTATATCAGACCTTTGTGGATATTTACAATTTTTTTTTCGTAGTATCCAAATAGACTGATTGTACATTTGAATAAAATGCTTCTAATTTTGTGCATATTCAGAAAACATGATTTGATTGTCTTTTTCAGCAATAAATAAGCATTGAGATGTCTCCAATAAGCCTTATAAAATATAAAAATACATTATCAAAAAAATATGCAATCTACCTACTAAAAATATCTTTGTATGTTTTTTTATGATATAAAGTTGCATTCTTCTCTTTTAAACTTTTATTAGCTAGTATTTCCACAAGCCTTTACTTGATAGCTGAAAATTGATTATATAATTCATAGAAAAGGATATATGGAATGTTTAACATACTTGTGATACAACTTCTTGTATTTTAGAATAGAAGTTACTTCACTAAGTATCTTTATCCATCAACTCATTTATTTTCATGTCTAAAACAAATTATTCTTTTATCAATAGTATATGTAAATCTCAATGACTTGCTATAGATCTTTTCAAATGTAAAACTGTCTGTTTTGAATATTATATAATTTTTGTATCTGAACTGATACGAGTTTACTATTCATGATCATATTATTCTCGCATATAATTTTTAATTTTGTTTGCAAAAAGCTTCATCTTCGTATATAAAATTGTATATATGAAAATACGAGATAAACTATTTTTTTATTTATGAATGTATATTATTATAGTTATTTTAGGGTTTAAAAATTCCGAATGAAGAAGAAGCATATATACAAGCTCTCACACTCCGCAAGACACTTGAACTCATCTCATTTGAGAAAGAATGAGCAGTTGATGAAGATAGATCAGGGGAAGGTGTCAAAAGACGCATCAAGGAGTTGTGCAATATTCCCAACACACTGACCACGTCTAAATAGATAAAATCGATAAAAAGGAAATTAACCCATAAACAAATATCTATAATCATAGTTATTCCAGTTTTAATAAATTTATAGCTGAAAAACCAGGAAAAAGAACTAAAGTAGCAAAATCATACAAATTGATTTTATAAGGAACGAAGAGTTCAATAAATGAAGAAATTACTTTATAAAATAAATTTCGATATAAGAACTTGCTCTTTTAGTATATTATCTGTATATTCTCTTTTTAAAATATTTTCTTTTTCTGGATTCTTATAAATCAATCCGATCATGTTTGAGAATATGCCACGCCTTTGTCGCAGAAAATGTGAATTACTATAATAAAAAATTTACAACGCTCTTATATTATAAACAAGTACTGAAGCTAGACAATGAAAATATAATAGACACCAATAATCGTAAGACCCGAACGGAAATTTGATTGCGAACTTCAAAAAAAATAAAAAGCGATTTTATTTTAAACCAAAACAAAATTTTGTCATAGAAAATTTATTTAAAACGTAAATCAATTTAAAATATAAAATGTACTCTGAAGTTAGATATCATTAGATGTGTATCTTTACAAGAACAAAGAAAGTAATATCTCACAAGTAAAAGAGTAAGTGTTGAAATTCTGTATATTTTCGTATAGAGAATTACCAGTGGCAAACTTCCATTATATATAATTAAAGTCTAAGATATTACAGAGCATTCAGTTTACCTCCGATAAACTCACCAAAAAAGAGAATTTTCAGTATAAAAGGAATTTCTATACATGCAAGAATATATAATAAAAACACTGCCATTAAATGAACGTTATTGAGATTTTAATGTCTAAGAATCAACCGCACAAAAAAAAATTATCTACAGCGTTAGATTAAGCGACTTTATTACAAAATCTTGGACCGAAAATTTAATTACTATAAGTTAATAATAGAAAAACTGCATGCAAAATACGTATAAAAAATATAAAAAAGACCGATAAATGTTAAGATGATAATAACAGCAGGCATAAATTAATATGAATATCAAGAAAATAATTTATCCCAAATTTTTATATAAGGAAAAAAAACAATAAACGCAGATAAGAATAATTGAGGGATTTTGCCCGAATAAGTATGAATAAAATAATATAAAAAATATGTTTAATAAGTATCTATTTGAATAAAGAAATTATGTGTTTTTAAGTTGACTTTCAAAATAATTTATAAAATTTTATTATTTTTCGGCCTAATATGAAAAATGCATCGCCTGAGGGGATCTATAAATTTTATATAAAGAAATGACATATTTGTAATATTAAATCTACGATAATATTGTTGAGACGATTTGCAAGAAAATAAGGAAAAGAATAATTATAAAATAAATAATATTTATAGTAACCTGATACAATTGGTTATAAAATTTGAGCCCATAACATACATGAAAATATAATATAACTTAGAAAAATAAATTATGAGGATATTCTAGTAGTTTTAAGTGTAAAGACGTAACCATTTGTCTGAAAATCAACTAGTACTCCATGACTTGTAAAGGATCTGTAGACAAAGCTACTGAACAAGGTAATAAAAACGGAATATAGCGTAAAACAGCTTCTAGCTATTCATTTCTATTTAATTACGCTGATGGCAAAACTCGATCATAAAGAGTGTTTATACAGCTTTACAAGTGTATTAACGAGTATATGGGTATTTTATTATACATCAAGGAAAAAAATAATTCTAAAGAGTAGAAGATTTATTTAATGCTTAGAGCTAGTATATTGCAACTTCTATTTGCCGTGTGTATGGATCCATTGTTTTATGTAATCGACGTTTAAATCACTCGAAAAAAAACCAATAGATGAATTATTCATAACAAATTATTTCGTATTATTATTGTTCTGAAGCTTGCGACCAAATACTAGTAAAACAAAAAAATGACGAAAAAACAGTAAATTTCAGTGATTGCATAGGACTAGAAAAAAATAAAATGAATCTGAAACAAATAATATTAGTTGTGTTTAATATTTGGATTTAATATTTGGTTAGTCAGATATTCATACCTCTTAGTACATGAAAATTGTATATCAGAAGAAAAAGATATAACATTTGCTATATTTTAGAGAAATTATAACATGAATTCCAAATCTAGTTAAAACAAACGTTGACAGCAAAAAGTAAATAAAAAATAAATCTAGCACGCAAAATACTAATAAAAAATATATTTAAGCGTTTTTAAATATGAAACAAAAGACTTTGCTACAAGAGTTAATCAAAATTTTTTTTAAACGAGAATGAAAGTATTAACTTACAGTCAGCAAAGGAATGAGATAATATTTTTTAAAAAAGTTAAATTTAAATAGAACAAATTTATTTAGAATCTTCTATACAGAAAATTGCCGTTAATCTTGATAAGACACTTGTCAGCAATCAAAAAATACCATCAATCATAGAACTCATGTACATTATGGAAGCAAGAAAAAACATCGATATTTTTTAAACATATTTTTCCATTGAAACTAACACAACAACAATCTATCCATAAAATATATTAAGTTGTAGCAAAAAAATGTTTAATGTTAAAATATATGATAAAAAACGGTACGCAAAATCTTTCAGTATCTACAAAAACTCAATAATCATAATAGCCAGATCTAAAAACTAGATGTTCATCGTGTAGATTAGTTCAAAAAGGAAGAAAGTTTATGTTATATTCAAGATATGAACTATTCAAAGGAGATTAGTCAAAATGTCAACACAATAGGATAAAATATAAAAAGAGTGATCAACTAGCATTTTAATGAGGAGGAATGCTTGGCCTAGACTCTACACGAACGAAAAAGGAAGTTTCTATTTTTATAAACTGTATGCTTTCAAAAAAACCAGTAAAAATCGAAGATAGAAATAAATATTTCAAGTTTAAGAGGTGTACCAAATTCACCGGCACCATCAAAAGGTCGATAGAAAAAAAATATGGATACAAAAAATCACAAAATTTAAGTGACATTTTTGTTGATGGTTAGAAAAAACCTTTGCACGTTAATAGAAATAAGGAAAAGGATTATTGATAAACATATGAATAAAATAAATGTGAAGCTAAAAAAAATTGAAAAGTTAGATAACTTAGTCTCCCTAATTTATAAATGAAGATCAGAATATTAACGAACGATTCACCTTGGGATAGCATGGATACAGAATATCATAACTCGTATATGAAGGAGTTTGGAAGCTAACTATAACGGAAGCAGCCACACAAACTATAAGATCAGAGAAGACACTAAAATAAAAAGCGCTTAGGATTATGTATAGATGAATATATTAAAGATGCAGATATGTGCAGAAGAGTGAGTCAAAAATATTATATAGAGTATTATAAAGTTCTTTTTGTTTAGCGATAAAAACATAGAATCACACCAAACTATAGATTGAAATCGCACATGTATCTAATTAGTTCTGTAAATTTTTTTAATACGAACAAATACTTTGTGAATTTAAGTTCTCAGAAAAGCCAATAAAGATCGAAATACGTGGGTAAAAAAATTCGTAAGAAATATCTCTGTCTTAAATTATGATGTTTACTTATGATTGTTAAAAGGTCTAAAATTACCAAAAAAAACACGACAACTTTTGCTAGTTATAAACATTTGTGATATACTTTTTAAAAACCTTATATAAACTGGCTGTATTTTGTATGTGTTATATTGATTTTTTTAGGTAAAATCCGTAAATTCAGAGAACGGTATCAAACCATTATTAAATACTGAATCCAAATTTATTTCTTACAAAGGTATTTACACTTCGCTAAATTCTACGAATAGATAATTTGTGTGTTCGTGAAATGTCGCAAATAGTATTTCTAATTCATTATTGGTAAAAGGTAGTTCTTAAGTATTTTTATTTACAATATAATAGACACATAGAAATATTTATAAGAGACAAACGGTAATAATTGTAGTTTGGTTTTTTATAATGCTAGAATTGAATTTATCTTATGTTTAATAATTTCAAAACAAAGAACACAACATTATGAATGTTCTATTTTCTTATCGCAATTAAAAATCATAATTAAGTGACTTTTATCTTATTACCGTACATAAGTACGCATCAAAATAAAATATAAAATATAAAAGAATGAAATAAGGAAGAAAAGATATCATTGAATTGGTTTAAATGAATAAAACCATTCTTATCAATATTTTTTATACAATATTGATCGTAGAAAAATTGAACTAATTTTTTTTGTATATCAATTTTCTATCGGTCTATAAAAATATCTGCTTTTTCACTGCAAATTATATTTTTTACGCAATTAAAACTACAACTTATTGTTTTTACATAGTCATAATGTATTTTTTGCATATTTCAGCAAATATAAATTAGGTAATTGTATTGTAGCATATCACCATATTAGAACATATTTGTATGAAAATAAATATAAATATTTCTTTAAGATGTCTAGAACTTAATGGATTTTTTTTTGACCTTACTTTAAATACAGTTACATATTACTACTTTCATACGTATCTAGATTTTAAGTTCGATTGCTTAAAGTAAACCAGGGAATGAATAATTTCGTAAAAAAAAGTGTATAATTATATCTATATTTTGTATTTGCGTAGATTTACATATTCTTTATCTCTTCTCTGTATTTAGAATGAAACGGTTTAAAAATATATTTTTGCAAGATATTCTAGATTAATGAAATCAATTTATACAAAATAAAAAACTTTATTTATTAGAAAATTTAATAAATATCATGTATAAAATTAAAGAATTGGGACGGGTTGGAGCATATTTAATTTTGAAAAAATGAGCCACAAATATTCTGTTAATAGTATCCGATCATATATCATAGAATCATTATTTTTCATGAATTCGATTCTAAAGTTATATATTGATAATATTATGAACCTCTATTCATCCACTCCATATTTTTGAGATACAAAATAAAGTAATTGTATCTAGTGATATGCTTATGGAAGACGCAATGAAATATGTGAAATAGAACCCTATTATATTTCAACACAATATGTATAGTATAGAAATTTATGCATGCAGTAATAACATTTAAAAATTATCATTATACTCGTTGAATATTTTATTACAAACCTGTATTGTTTTACTGCTAATATTATTCAATCCGCCAATCACAAAACACATTTTATAAAATAAATATGACACCTAAAATATATTTTCTGTGGAAACTTTAAAAAAAATCTTTTTTTGCATAGGTAAATTTCTTTAATAATAGCGGAATGCGATTAATGAAATTATTTTTATATAAAATTTTATTTCTGTGCAAAATGACACATATCCTAGTTTAAAGAGTTTTTACTGCATATATGCTATATAAATAGCAAAAATAAATCTCATATTAGATCTGGAGATTTATTTTAAAATCATGCCATCTAAATCTTCTTCTTTTAGTATTTGCAACAAAGCAAAATCAATATAAATTTTAAAAAAATATTACATATAGACATCTTAAAGCAAGTTTTATTGATTTCTTTTCATTGAATGAATTTTACATTTTGTTTCGTTATAATTAAGTAATTTTATGATTGCCTAATCATCTATTTCTTTATTATAAATTTATTTTGTTAAAATATAAGTAAAAAATATATACAAACCACTTTATTAAATAATATAAGTGGTATTCAGTGTTAGAAAGTGTTTTTTTATATAGATTTATAAATGATAATGTAACAAAATAAAAAATATGTCAATGAATATTCGTTTTTCATATCAAAAATGACTATAGCTGGAGCTTAAATGTTTTTGTTATGAGTTTTTTAAGGTGAAATATCCCCATAAATAGATAATATTTAATGACATGATTTTTTTAATATCTACTAATATAGTTGAGCATAATAAAAACTAGAAAATTTTTTCATCTGGGTTTAGCAGGGGTTTAAAATTCGTTGCTTACATACAGTATTTATAAATTTATTATCAAATATAGGCTTTTAAAGTAATCAATAATTGTTTTTTTACAAAAGCCATCGATATGAAATGTAGAAGCTAAAATATTTTAATTAGTACACGAACAGTTGTTATTCGTCAATGAATCCACGTTGCTTTCAATAGATTTTTCACATCTAATTTAATTAATTTAATTTTAAAGAGTGTATCTATTCTTAGATTCGGGATAATACAACTAATATATAAAAACAATTCTATACTTTCTAAAATACGCAATATAATGTTTTTCTGCAGTTCTGAAAGATATTATATTGATTATCTTTATATTAGATTGTAAATATGCCAATAGCCATTAATTTATATAATATTTCCATCTAATTTTGCTCTGTAAAACGTATAACAAATTTGTAATTAAATGTAGAATAATTGTGCAAATGTTTATAAATATCAACCATTTATGTTTAAGTAAACATGATTTTATAATTTGTGTACTATCAATACATTTTATTATAAAAATATAATGGTGTAAGATGTATTAAATTGATTTATGGGCTTATATAAATTATGCCATAGAAAAGCGTATAGTAAAAAGTTTATACTGCAAGAAAAAGGCTTGCTTACCACAAATTTCAATATCATCTGTTATATGGTATTTGTTAATTTACTAGTTCTTTCGATATACATTACATAAATTGATTAAAGATGATATTTTTTGTAGGTCCGGCTTCAGCTTCATATTTTTAATGCTGTAAATTTGTATCGTTTAATTTTTGATCGCTATGAATATCACCATTTAATCTTGTTGTTAGCTAATGTTATTTCTACTTCTTTTTATTTTATTATTTCATGCTCAAAGCACAAGTTAATAAGTTTTCTAGCATAAAATCTGTTTTTTATATGCAAAAGCGTAAATTTAATATTTATTATGCGTAACTAGCAACCATGAAAAATTTGAGTTATTAGAGAGGTTATTGTTTATCCCTTATCAAACAATAGTTTTTTTTAACACACATTTTCATATTTTGAATTTCTAACCGTAAAAGAACTATTGAAGTTTTACTTTCGCTAAATTAAATACATTTGACTTGCTGATTCCATTGCAAGTCTTATTTTTATAAAAATATCTTTATGCTATAGTTTATAAACAGAAACTTATATTTAAAATGATTACTATATACTTTTTTAAAAATCTTTATCTTAATTAAAATTACACATAAGAATATCGAATTCCTAAAACTATATCGACTTTTATCTAATCGATTATTATCTTGGGATGTTTATGCATTGAAATACACATCATTATATAAATGTTTTACTTTTTACATCCCTTCTGGTCCCATAGTTATACATGGCAACACATATTCGATATCTTATGCTACTGATCAGTTTTAAAGCTTTTTTCTACATCTTATATAGAGAATTTTCAAGGAATTCTCAGTGATTTAGAAATTAAAATAATATACAATAATTTACGCCATAATCTTAGTAGCTAGAATTACAGCACATTTATGGTTATATAAATCTTGGATTTCCTCTTTATTTAAACCTATAGGCATATATATATTTTATACATCTATTTTAAGATTTTCTATATGTTTTATTTTGTGCCAATATATTTTTTGGCTTACAATTACTCTATGTCACATAATGTATTTATGAAGATAAAATATTCATTGCAAACTTCACATTAAAAATTTATAATTCACGAATCCTTACATAATCATTTTTATTATCTGTTAACTATCAAGAAAAAATTGTAAAAACTTATTCTATTTTATATATTTTTTTATAAAATACTTGACATGAAATCATAACATTTGTGATATTTTTTTATAAAAATAAAATTTGAAATATGTATATACTACTAAATTAAATAGCATATAAATTTCAAATATTTTTTAACCATGATTGAAAGTAGTTACACTAATTTTATAATCAGATAGATTTTTAATAAGCTTGTAAATTTATCAAATAATAAACCTTTGTATTGCGCGCATTAGTTATAAAATACTTGCGATCTTGAATATATTTTCGTTACTAAAGACAATAAAAAAATTAAGAGCTTATGCTTCTATGCTGTGCATACAGAATGATAATAAGATGGTGATTATAGAAGTTTTAATTCATATGAGCGTTTTTTTTGTGTTTTATTTTTAGTTTATATCTCATCATATGTGACTGGTTTATAACGAATTCCAATTATAATTTCGTAAATAATAATCGAAAATATATCTTATAAATAATTATACTAGATCAATATGATTAGAATATACCTAAACATACTAAGATTTTTTGTTAAATTTATCATGTGCAAAAAAAATATTTTAGAAAAAATTAGATATTTAAATATTCTTACTTGTATTCTTAAATTATAATATTTGAACAATTATCATTCAAAAAAACATTTATTAAATTTATTAAAAATTAGATTGTTTTAAACATATTTTTTATTCCAGTCACATAAGATACTTGACAATATTAAGAAGTGTTTATAGTATAAAAAATGCATTCATAAACATGAATACATGGTTTTACTTGAAATTATTCTTTTTTTCTAATTACAATATAAAAGAACATCTTTGATATAAATGTCTATTACATGTAATTCTTTTGACTATAATACATTACACAATTTATAAGTTTTTAATTTTGAAAAAATTTTTGTGCCATTATTAATAGATCTTTGTCACAGATTAAATTTAATTTTGAAATACGAAGATCTGTAATTATTTCGCTTTATTAGATTTATTTTATTTTAAAAACAGTTAATTTTTTAACGATGCATTTAAAAAACCAAGTATGTCGATTTAAATCCAATTTACAGTTTATAAATCAAATTTTTATGTGTTTTGGGTCATTTTTTAGTTGTTTTACCATAAATTCTATGTCTATATAAATACTTTTAAACATATATGGATTAATTATTTTTTATCAATAATATCTATTAAGACGTGGTAAACCTATTGAGAATATTGCATAACTCCATGATGCATCTTTTGCACCTTACCATAACTTATCTTCTGCAACTGCTCTTCTTATCACAAATGAGATGGATTAAGTGTCTTGCGGAGTATTGGAGCTTGCATGTATGTTTCTACTTTGTCCGGGATTTTTAAATTTTATTATAAGTTACATTAATTTTTATAAACAATTTCTAACCTATAACAGAAAATATGAAAATAAATATAATTGGTATTTGTCATTCATAGAATCATAATATTAATTATTTTATTCAAATTAACGTATCATAGTATATAGATGATTCAAGTGTTCATAACATTAGAGAAGTATGAACTACAATGATGGTTTAAATAAAAAATAAATGAAATTCTAGCATATGCGATTTTATAAATTTGTAATTTTATTATACTATTATCTTGATTTCATGTCGTTTTATCTAGTTCTAAAGAATTTCATAATATTAGCTCTATTTTAATTAAAAGCTGTTTTTTACGAGAGCTTCTATTATCATTATTTCCGATTAATTATGAATACACAATCACATTTTTAATATGACTATTTGTTTTGTAACACTGCTTTTTTCTTTTATTATAGTTGGAAGCGGAAAGTTATTAAAAAAATTATAGCTTTTTACTTAAAAAAGATGTGATTAAAAAGCAAAAGAAAATTTTTATTATATAAATCATTGTGAAAACGTATTTTATAGCATTTAAAAAATATATACAAATAAATATTTTATAAACCAGATAGTTTTAGATCGACTAGATGTTTAATAAATGGGATGGTTGTTATTGATATTCTGTGTAAATTTTATATATGAATTGGAAACATGGTAAAAGTATATGTATAAATTGTCAACAAACAAAGAAATTCGAAATTTTAGATGGAAGCATAAAAAGAAGCCTTGAATAAATATTTTAGACATACTATAACATTTTATATCTAAATTCATCCCAGAAACTTAAATATGACGCAAAATTTATATTTTTTATAGGACAAATATTGGATTTTATATGGTAAAAAAAAATATTTTTTAAACCAGTAATACTAATATATAATTTATAGTATATTATAATATGAAACATAAAAAAATTATTCATTGATATCTTAATTTTGTTCATATAATAATTTTTAGTGTATATGATATAAGATATCGAATTATTTATATCTTAGTAGATAGATTTAGTCAATAAAATGTTGATATGTAAATATTAGTGCGTATCATGATTAATTATCATTTATTGTGTGAAAATGCATTAGGAATATTTTTTTATTGCTGATAAAATCTTAAATTTGGAAAATAAGCTACTAATATTTCTACAAAAAGATATTCATCGAATTACTTTGCTAAAATAATTTATTTTTTTATGCATTGTGATGCGGTATAGTTGAAAATCTGGTATTATAGAAGAATCTCTAAATGTAATATGAATCATTGTACTGCCCCTATTCTTATATAATCGTCATATAATGTGGACATTAAATTTTTTTATTGTAATCTTTACCATTTTATAAAAAAAATGTATTGAGTTTTATGGTCATTGCTGTGTTTTATCTATAAAATTTATACAAAATTTGTGATTTGATGCGGTTTCCAGGTATTACATATTCTGAATTAGGAGCAATTTTGCTGTCAATCTTTACCTTAAAGACTTTTATAATTGAATCAATCAGATTATTCTTATTCATACTTGTTTGCTCAAGCGTGTTTTTTTTTGCATATTACTTAGATTTTTAAATATCGAGATCTGTCAGGATGTAATACACATAAACTTTTGACATTGTAAATGCATCCCGATTTTATTTTTCTATTCTTTATTATATCATTATTAATTCCATGTTATTGATTTGCGTGTGTAATCATTGTTATTACATTATACATTTATAATTTATACCTTTTAAAGTTCAGAATAGAAGATTTTTCTGTCTATAAATAATACAACGATAAAATATATTTTGCGCTATATATAACCCATGATATGTTGAACTTTCTTGGAATACTGTAAGTTTATAACAAAGAGTTTTTTGCAAACTTTTTCGTATATATTTAAAATTTTTAATTCAATGGACATTAGATTACAAATAATTTCGACGCATAAAGCCCTTTTTATTTAGCAATATATGACAATGTTCTGTTCAGGATATGTTTACTGTGACTATATATGTATCAAATCGTATATTAAGATATTTTTCAAAATTTCAATTCATTTTGCATAAAATCTCGGATCATCTTGAGAAATTTTAGTTTTTTCTGATCACAACAATTATATACCATCATTTTTTGAAAATCCCAAAAACCTGTATCTTGAAGAGTTTGTCTAAATCCTATATGCGCAGAATATCAACGGTATTGATTTTTATAATCATGTTAACGCTACATGAAACATACATATAATATAAAACAGAATTCACAGATCCTCGTTCTGGGATTAAACCTGTATCGGCGATACGATCGCGTTGTTTTTTTGTGTAAATCGCTTTTACTGCGATTCTATCTAACACTGTTTGCTCTATAAATTGCTGATAGGCAGCATTTATTACTTGTTTAATAATTTTTCAACGCCTTTGAGTGAAAATTATTTGAACCTCGAACCATTTAAAATATAAATTCTAAGCCAAATATTTACACAACAACATCATTGCCACTGCTTGAATATAGTATATAAAACCTTTTTTAACCATTTCAAAAAAACAGATTTCTATTATTAATTTACGTCTACACAAATTGATTCGAGGATTAAAAGACGATATGGTTTTAGAGGATCTAATTTTTGCTATTTATTTCACCAATACCAAGGGATATTATATATTAATTTTCAATTAGCAAGACACACCTTTTCTTTCAATAGGACATTTCTACCTGGGTTTATTCAATAATATCATTTTTTAAATAAATGTAATTAAATATCGGGAAATTTTTCGAACGTTCAAATTTATAAATTAAGAATTCAATTTTACTGGTGATAGAAGAAAAAATGTTATCTTTGCATTAACTTATTTGATGTAATCATCAGATTTTATTGTGTATAAATCCTATTCTATATTTACGGGTTAAGTTTCTTCCTATTATGATTTTAAATACTGAGTTGTATACAGTCCATTAGGAATATTATACAGCTCCTTTATACATATTTTGACATATTCCCCCGATTTATTTTCGTCAACTGCTCTTAATGGTGAAATGATATTTGTTCAATTGTATTGCGAATTGTTAGGGCTTGCATATATCCTTCTACTTCAGTATTATTTTTAACAACTTTGTACATATATTTATTTAATTTTGTAACCATTCCCATCCCAAGTCATTTTATATGGTATAATATTTGTTATAAAAAGTCTAAACATAAAAGGTTATCGTAAAAATCATAATTATAGATAACATAAAGATATAATAAAGATTTTAATACTTGCAGATGCTTCAATGATGTATTACGATTGAAACAAATAAACATTCATTTTTATTTTTACGGTCAAATGAAATATATATTACCTACTATAAATTGATTCAAACTATGTTTCCTGATGAATAATTTTTTGCTAAAGTGCTTATACAAATTATGCTTAATGTTATTTGTAACAATGTTAACCAACAGCACGGCTTGAAATATAATTACTTATCTTTTCTGCAATAATTTGGTAATGATATTTTAGAATGGTCGTTAGTATAATTTTTAATGACCAAATAATAAATTATAAACAAAAAAACCATACAATAAGTCCTTTCTATTAAAATTAATATAAATATTTTTTTTGTATTCTCTAATTCACGTGGAAGTATTTTTCTCAAACCTTATGCTAAAAGTCTCAACCAAATCATATTTATTTTTTCCTTCTTTTGAAATATTCATCTAATATTTTAATTTTTCGATCACTTATAATTATTTATTTAGACACATCTATATATTTATTTAATACAAGAAGAGAGATTATTTTGCAATAATTAAATGTTTTTAAATTGTTTAGTATTTTAACCAAATCTATTCAAGAAAAGTATATTAATGCACAAGTATCAGTAACAGCATTTCAATGTTAAAAAACAACAATAGTTTAACTGAAAATTATTTCAATGTTTTTGTAACGTTCAAACGTTGATCCAATGTATCCGAACAAATTTTATTTCAACTACAGTTTATAATTAGAAAAAATATGTAATTATAAAAAAAGTAAAATAAAAATTCGTCAAAAACAATTTAATTTATAAATCACGATATTTTGGGTTTTTAAATAAGCACATGCTATGAAAAATAAGTAGATAAATTTAGTTGTTTTCTCTAGGATTATATATTTTTTTATCATTATGATTTTTTGGATAAAGATCTTGGATTTACAAAAGACAATAGAATATATGATTTCTCACGCTTTCTGCAATTATTAACTTGTAACTTTATATTCATAAAGCCATAAAAAATAACAGTAAACAATATGCAAGTCATTCTAGTTGAATTTATTTGCTTGATCTTTGATAAATTTCTAATAATTTAAATTCATTTTTTAAAGTATTGTTGTAGCGAAACATTAAAAAAATTTATTCGGAAATATTATTAAATCGTAACACCATGAGCTTACCTAAATTCATTTTCTATTTTAATTATCTTAAAACCTTTTACCCATAATTACCCAAGCAAATGCATACAAAATAGACTTTATATATACGTCATACATTCACATTATTTCACAGCATTCTAGCATACACGATATCCTTTAGGACTTATTGATTCAAGTGTTTTTGGCATCCCTATTGATTTTAGGGTATTTTCTCGCTTCGATTAGTATTCCTGTTTCACAAAGATATTTTTGGGGATAAATATATTTTAAAAACATAAAATGCGAATTTGACATATGAAAGAAAGAGTCTATATAGAGTACCGACAAACTTCGACGATTAGAAAAAATTTAGCTTAAAAGATTTTATTTTGCCAAAGTAAAAAGATATAAAATTTTTGTCAATGAAAATTCATGATATTTATAAGTGGAGACGTATAATAAAAAATGTTGCTAAAACTAAAGTGCGAGATATGTATCGATATAAAACTAGCTTTTAAAATAATTACATAATTTAGGCTGTAAAAATTCTAACGGCATAAAGTACAAACATAAAGCGAAAATGAGTTTGTAATATTGAATATTTAAAAAATACGAACATATACTAGGCTATATATAAATAAGAAAAATAACTATAACCTAATTTGAGAGAACAAAACAAAAATTTAAATCATATTTTTATAGCATTGAAATCTATTTGAAATACTTGACTTTCTATTGCATATAAAAAGTGAATTTGTTTAGAAATAGCATTTATATTATCTTTCGCGAGATAAATAAAATAAGGATTCAAGTTAATTTTGTATGATCCAATAAAAATAATCGATAGAAAATTTCGAGCAATAATTCTGCCTGATGACATACCTTAATTAAAACTTTATAAATAAAATTAAAAGATACAGAATAATTGATAAAGCTAATTTTAATATATTCTAACCGAACTTAGACCTACACACAATCGTCCTTTTTTTCTATAGATTCATTTAAATCAAATATTAAGCATTTAAGTTATTTAGTTATCACTGCTTGGATCCCCAATAAGAAAAAATTTAAAAACAATTAGAATTTTTAATATTTTTAAAAGTTTACGGCAACATTGTCAACCATATGCATTAAAATATCACTTTAAGTATCTATAATCATTGTCCTTCTTGAATTGACATTTGTTATGGGTTCTAATTTATTTATAATTATTTTTTATTTATGGGCCATATTTATAGTCGTAATTTTAGTTTTTGTTCTCAGGCACAGCTTGCTTGATTCCCTGTACGCACAGCGTATTTATTCTTTCGGCTATCTTCTCCTCTCCAAAGTCTTCTTCAATGCTTCTCCCCACTTTCGAGACCTATTAATTCAAGGGATTTCTCTATTCCAAAGTTTGAATATATGCCTCAACCTGGTTCGTGACATCTAGTTCCTTCAGGTACCTTCTATGATATCGTGTCACCACACTGTCACATGTTATAACATATGCGCTAATTACAAACACAAATGATAAGTACATACAAAACTATTATTTTAGAATATAATAAGAAGAAATTATACTATCCTGTTTAATAGGTAATTATAAATGTAAATAAAAGGTTCGGACAAGTTTTTTTCACCAGCAAAAATCTTTAAAATTATAAGAACACATTAAAAATATTTAAAACTGTGTCATTAGGATGTATAGTATTAAGTTAATAATAATAAATCTTTATGGATATATATTACGCATAATAGATGTAAAATCATTTTTATAGGTTCATATGTTATAAATCATAAGGTTTTTATAAATTTTTTTAAGCCTAAATATAGAGAAAAGGTAACAAGTACGCTAAATTTAATGCAAGTTGTTGAGCGATTTTAGATTAAAACTTTAATATACAAAAAATGAATCGGTCAAATCTGATTATATTATCTCTTTTGAAATCAAACAAGTAGTTAGACAGAGAAAATTAAGAAAAAAACCACTTAATATAAAAATCAAACAATCTAAAATTTTATCTTTAACGTAATATTGCAAAAAAGACAGCCAAGAAAACACGATAGTTGAAGAAAAAGATATAAATAATTTAAAATTTAATTATTCTATTCCAATTCTATGATAATCAGACAA
The DNA here is from genome assembly GCF_057557595.1 of Rhyacophila brunnea. Lineage (NCBI taxonomy): Eukaryota > Metazoa > Arthropoda > Insecta > Trichoptera > Rhyacophilidae > Rhyacophila > Rhyacophila brunnea. Next base: position 458,127 of record NW_028232803.1, on the reverse strand, counting down.
TACGTAGTTTCCGTATAAGAAAAATTAAATTTTAGATTCCCTTTAGATGATGCCAAAAATAACATTGGAGCGATAAAAAAATATAGCTTATATGCTTTATGATTTCATGTATTGAATAAATAAATATTTAGATTGCATCTGGAGCTTTGTTATTCCAGATCACTTAAAATATAAAGGTATTGAAAAAAAATGTTTTTATTCTTGTTGTTTTAAAAATTATTATAAAATTTTATCATGATAGCCATAATAAGTTTTTTTTATCTTATCTTTTAAGAAAAATTAATAGCAAATATAATTCTTGTATTATAAAACATGCTGATATAGTATTTAATTAATATAAATGATCTATTTATGCAGGTTTGTGATTGATTAATTTTGATTTTTTTCAGTTTTTTATATATTTACACAAATAAATTAATCGATATATTTATCTATAGTAAATATGCAAGCCTTTGAAAGATTTACCAAGGTCGAGTGTCAAAAGATGCAATATGGAATTTTCAATTTTCCACACATACTGTCTACATTTTAGTAGATTTAAACATATAAAAAGAAAAACTCTAACCAATAAAAAAAACCATGTAAACTTCTAAAATAAACCTTTGGCCAAGATTTTGTGTATTTTTATTATCAAATATATCCATGTTTTTTTAAATAATTCATTTAACCATTTTGGTCTAAATTAGGAATTATTTAATTAGATGCATTCAATTATCTCTAAAGTCTCATCTATATGTATTTTATAAAATAGTTTAAGATTTGAGAATTTTTTTTCCGTATATACGTCAATGAATTACTGCAAATCATGACTTGACATTTATATTTTGTCTTATCATTTCTTTTTCACCTATAAGATTTCTATTTTATTCCCCAACTTTAAAAACTTATAGTGATTTTAAGAAAAAGATAATATATATCAAAATTGTATCTTTACTTTTTCCCTGATTCTATATAGTGACAGTAATGTGTATATGGCTTAAATTTCTGAAGTTTACAAAGACAGCCAAGAAATTATGATATTTTTAGATTATTACTATCGAAAAATTAATATTTTAATAGTAGAAACTATTTTAGCAGTTAAAAGGTAAACTTTACATTTTAGATATAGAATATCGCCGGAAACATTTATAAGAGATCATGAATGCATCATATATTCCTTTGTCTTAGGTTCTATAGACATTTCATGTGAGAGAAGAAAATTAGTTTATTGGTGTTGATATGAGGCATGACATCTAATGAATTATTAAATTCTAAATGTTACCAATGCCTTAACTACGTCACAAATAACCAAATCAACATAAAAAGGTAGCTATAACATCGATAAAAATATAATCACTTGTAGCCTTAATAGAATTAACTCATATATTTTTTTATATATAAAAATGTGAATTATTTTTTAAATCCTTTAAAATAGCAAAGATTTGATTTTATATCTTATATATTGAAGAAAACCAATCGAATTATATTGTATCTTTATTTGTTATTCTCTGGCTTTTTATTATCTCTTCGTGGGGAAACATACTTAAAAACGGTTATTGAATTATATACACGCAATCTGTAAAAAAATATTCGATTTGAATTTTATTCGTTGATTTGATATTTATATAATAAGAAAAGACATATTATTACTCAAAACTACTTATCCATACACGTAAACATAAATTTTAGGTTTCTATTTCTTATTACTCACATGTAAAATTTTCTACATGCAATTTAAAAATATTTCACAGTTTGATTTCATATAATGGGATTAGATTTAAAGCCCGACATTTTTTTACTAATTTTACTCATAATTTATTAAAACACCAACCGTCTAATTAAACATGCTATGCAAGTAACACCACCATTGATTTATGTGTATTTTCGTTCTTTATATAGACTACTTATATATGTTTAGTTGTTAAAATAAAGTTCCATTTATTTATTTAGATGTTTATGTAATTTTATGCAAATTCATTTGTTCAAGGCAAACATCAAGCTGCTCTATGATCAGAATTTTTTTGCATACATCCTTTATCAGCACATAAAAAATTAGCGTTTTCTTATACAATCTTTGGAGTAGTATATATCGTGTGTTTGTCGTTATTTTGCTACTTTAATCCGCAACTGCTTCACTTGCGATCAAATCACACTAATTATTGAAATATCTTAAAAAATTAGAACTTCATGTCAGCTAAATTAAACATCTTTTAGGTATAGTATCAAATTAAAATGGTTTTACATCTTTATTAGATCATAATTTCTTAGTTTCATCTTTATAACATAGCTAAAAATCAATATTTATTTTTACTATTTTTTTCAACTTTTTGAAGTCATAATCACTAAAGTAATATATTTGCGATATAAACTATTTTTATACAAAATCATAAATTAGTTTACTTCAATTCAAAACAAGAATAATTTTATCATATGTAATGACTTGGTTTATAATTTTACAATTTTATATAAAAATATGTTATGGAGTTAAAAATCCAGGTATTAGTAGAAGAATACACACAAGACTTCACACTTCACAAGAAAATTCAATACATTTAATTTGTGAGAAGATGAGCAGTTGATGAAGATAGATCAGGTAAGGTGGTAAAATATGTGTCGCAAAGTTGTGCAATATTTCCAAAGGACTGACCACATATAAAGAGATAAAATTTATAAAAATAAACTAAATCCGAAAATAAAAAGAAAAATAATCTATTATTATATTGATGTTACTATTATAATTTTAGTTTGCTTGAGTGCAGTCATGTACAATAAATACTAATAGTCGATAAATCACAAACAATGATATAGATTATTTATGGAGTATTAAAAATTATATTTAAGATTATCTTTATCTTAAAAAAATCTAAATAATTATTGTAATGATAATGTTGAAAGTTAGGAATGTGAACTAAAATATATTGTAAATTATAATTTTTTCTTTCAAAAATGTTTCCGAACTTCCCATCAGTCATAATATACATTTAACAATCGATATTTGTTATATCCCTTTTTCTATATTCTGAACCACATTTTATCTTCCACAAAAATAGTAAATTACGACATGGTATATATAATCTAAAAAGACAAAAATAAAAATATGGAATGGTTTATAAAAATACTCTATGGCTTTAGATTATATGCACTAAAAGATATTTCTACTGTGAAAATACAACCTTGTGTTTTATATATTTCCATAAACTAATCATAAAAAAATATGGATTCCATTCTCAACCACCAGTACAAAAAAGAAATACTTAGCTCATATATTTATGATTATTGCACCTTTTTTGTTGAAGCTGCATCATGTATGCAGAAAAAATAATTTATTGTTTATGTCGACAATCTTCCTAGTATAAGAAGTTTTTCCAATTAGCATTTTATGCATAGTTTATTGCACTAAAAAGTAAAGAATACGCTTGAAGTTCTTTGTATTACATATTATATAAAATTTTCAAAGTATGTACGATCTATTTCGATAAGTGTAATTGCCTTTTCTATTTGAGTTATATAGGTTCGTCTAGTTAATTATATTAGTTTCAGGCTGGTTTTTTTTTCAATATTATAATATCAAGGTTATTAATATCTAATATACTAACCAATAACGATCATCAACCCTCGAATATGTTTTTGATCATGCATTTTATTGCTATATTATATACAATATATGTATATTTCAAGAATATTCTACGTGAAAAAGAGTTTATGTTTATGATGATCAAAAATATTGCCTTCCAATGTGAGTAAATTTTTTTTCGTAACTAATGATTATAATATAACATGATTTAAGTATTTCGGTTTATGTATAAATTAAAAAAATAGATAAATTAAATCATAAATTTTTACCGAATTCAGAGTGTATTGTTATATAATCGGCAAAATATATATTTGAAATTCAAAAGAGTATGAATTACATGCAATGAAGATACTTCTCAAGCAAGCAAATACTCATTCTAAAGACTATGCATAGCTAATTTAAGAATGCATTTTATATAAATCAAATTGCATGTTCTTTTAACTTTTCAAAAGATTTACAGTATTTATATTTTCAAGTTATAAAAATAAAATGTCGAATCAAAATTTATATTCAATTAAGACACAATAAATCTAGTTCGCATAAATATAAACAAAAATATTTAAAGGATAAATACTCCAGAGACAACACATAAAAAATATTCTTCCAGTCCTTATTTTAGATATAGGTTTAAAAAACATACCGTTACTTTTATCTATAAAATTTGAAGAATGAATTAGTAATAATACGAGCAACAAAACACTTGATTGTATGTAATATTATTTTCTCTTTGCAAATGAATATACAAATATCAGTAATTAAAGCATAAAGCTTAGTTTTAAAGCGCATTTTGATTGGATTTTCATTGAAGCGTTCAAATATGTATGTTGAACTGTTTAATAGATTATTAATCATTGTATATGCTCAATGTAATATGCTAAACTTGAATCATTGTGTTATTACAAATATAATATATAGCGTTTTAAACAGCAAAACACTTTTAAATAATCCTCTATAGAAATTTATTATGAAATCTGATGATATTTTATATATGTAAATTAGATAGAAATATAATTGCGGATTGAAAATCCCATTTGTTTCTTTAACATTTAGATACAATAATACCAAGATGCACAAAAGTAATTTACAAATATGACTAAAACTCAATATAATTAGAAATATAATGTTTATTCCAGAATATGTAAATATTTATATTTAATATAAGATTTTATTAAAACTATATACAAAACATTAAATAGCGTAGATGTATAGCAAACAGATAAAGGTTTTTTATTCTATTTTGTGGCACACCATAAGATAATCCAAAATTTTTATTTTTGATTGGTGTGATTAAAAAATTAGCATAAGATTTCTATCATCAAAAAATATAATTTTTACGTCTATACAGCCATTAGTTTTTTATAAAAAAAGAAACCTTGATTTTTTCGGATCTACGGATTCGAGTTTTTTATATTTTTTTCCAAGAGATATATATCAATTATAAATGCTAATATTTTACCCAATGAAATTCATCTTATGTATTTCAGATAGCTTTAGTATACATATTAACATTTAAAGCTGCTGATAGTTAAAGAAGGATTGCAATTTTTAGATGACACATATAATAATTATCGTGTATCTGTTATATTTAATCACAGAAATATGCTTTTCAGGGGGTTGAAATTTTTTAGCAGCATAAATTTTTATAAAAATTATGAAATTTGTTCTTATAATGCAATGTATAATTTTAAATAATATAGTGTAAAGGAATACTAGAATATTATTATATTGTTTATATATATTATTTTTGTAAATACGATATTTTTATGTTTTTTATGTAAAAAAAGACACAGCCTCGATGCAGAACAAATATTTAATTATTCTACACTACAAATAGACAGATTAAAGGGTTAAATTAATATTGAATTCTAATCATGATCACACTAAAAAATATCATCCGCTTGGGTGTTGTATTATTATAAAACCACGAGTAGAAATATAATAAATTTAAGCATAAGCATAAAATTTTTGTGCATCAAACAATTCGATTTTAGACAGGAGCTAAGATATACGTGATTTTTTTTTGCATATTATTTAATTAAGGTAAATATGAATATATTAAATTAAACATATTCAAAAATTTTTAGTAAAGAGAATATGAAATGTTTACTAACATATTTCAAAATGGATTAATTCAATTTAATGATAGCTATATTTGTTTCTACTATATAGAACGAGTATGGTTTTTATAATTAATATAATTTATAAAACATATTTATAATAATCTTTGTTATATCACGGTTTATTTAATTTTATAAAGTACTATAGAATTAAAATTTTCATTAATATCATTATTGACTTTTATATATTCATTGCCAAAACTCGAGATGAGGTGGCACAAAATACTATACGTTGTATGATATGGAATTGGAAATCAAAACTGAAGCGGCATATCACGCACAAACAAAGGGATCAAGAAATACACTTGTTCTATTGATTTTATAGTAAAGAAGTGAATCTAGGATGATTTTAAAAGATAGAATGGTGGAAAGCAGTTTTAATCAAATTTCTTAAATAGAGCAATCAAAAGTTTTGCAAAAACAACATGCGAATCTGTAAAGTATATTACCCCAAAAAAAATCAATAGGTTTTAGATTTCGTTAAAAATTCAACTCGCTCGATAAGATCAAAATTCTTATGATAAATATCAATAACTCTAGGCTTTATTGATCGTAAACCAGTTATTTTCCATATACTCATCTGTTTTTTATCAACACAAAAATATCATCAGATTATCACACTTTACCAATAAAAGGAAGTTACTATTTTATATAGTGACTTCTTCGTAATTATTAATTTGATACATAGCGAATTTTTTTATGAACATGACTATTACAGCTGCTGATCGATGTAGTTATATTGACATTGTGTATCGTATTTTTTTATGACCATAGTTTATGTTTTTTCTTTTAAATTTTGTGCTCTGTTTTGTGTTTTGTATGTGATATTTTTATTTGTTTTTAGATGTGGTGCACAAGAATCTATTAATAAAGCATCAATGATGTTTAAGATGTTATAGATTTATAAATTTTTATTAAACAGAATAAAATCTCAATGGTTTCTTTTGTCCTAATAATTAGCAAATTAGAATATATAATCATGCTAAAATTAGACTTTTTCAAATTTTATTGTAATTTAGTGTATTTTTTTTTTATGCTTTTGATAAGAAATATTTTGCGTAATTGACCACAGTAAAAATTGATAAAAATTAAATATTTTACTTTAAAATTGAATGACGATTTTTTCTAAATTTATACTTCCTAATATAGATTTGTTTATGATTCCAAAATGAGATATGTTGAACAAAAATAAAATTTAAATAGGCAACGCTCGAGACTTTTTATCATAACGCTTTGTATAGGTCCTAAATAAAAAAATTAATTTTTATTGGTTTTTTCATTTTTAAAATTTTTTTAAAACAATATGTATAGCTGGAACGCAATATTTTTTTAAATGAATCATAATCTTACATTCCCACTTATATGATAAAAAAAATATAAAGCTTAATTCTAATTTTCTATATATAATAAACTATAGATTATATTAGTATGACGGCTATAAAATCTTAATCTCCCACATAGGTTGTAATTTTGTGTCTATTACCAATGCATAAAAATTTTATTATTTCTACTGCTCAAAATCCAATATAGTACAATAAAAATTTTAAGATTTTATTCCAAACAGAAAAAAAACACTAAATCACATAATAGAACGTTCTAATAGATCAAATAATTTCTTTATTTTTAGCTTATTACTGCCAATTCTTCATCATCAATTTTCAATTAAGGCAAAGCTAAGCGATTCACTCTTTAACAAGTTTTTATAATCCCGTCACCACAATAAACAGATTAAAATATAAAATAAATACATTTTTATTAGAACCAAATAATGAAACACTAAATGACGACTTCTAAGAATTTTTTTTGAAATGAAATTCAATTTCTTAATATTAAACTACATATCCACATTCTCTTTCTTGATATAATTTATAATTTAAGGTTGTGTTTTTTACATATTACAGTTTCTATGCTTTTTTATCGCAATTTCTATTTTTATGAAATAAGAATGTTCGGAGGTCAGATTGATAACGATTAAAAATTTTCAAATGGATTAAAATATAGAAATATCCCAAAATAAATTTAGATAAGCATTAGAATGTTTGTAAATCGCATTAAACGTATAACTAATATGCAAAACCTAGTGTGTTTATAGATATAAACTTAAACCCTTAAATTTGTGTTAGTAAACATGCAATATGGAATAAGAAATCTATAAAAAATCAAAATACTAGTTTTTTGAACAAATTTTCTTTTCTGACTCAGCAGAAATCACTGTAAGTGTGTTTAAAAAACAATTTTATGCTTTATGTGTGCACTTTAGGTTTTCAAGTTTATAATTACATAGGATTAAATCATTTACAAGGCAGATTATAATTAAAATCATATATCTTAGTTATAAAACAACACAAACTCATTGGTAAATTTATATTTTTAAAATAAATGCTGCTTCGGTCAATTGATATAATTTTACGAATTTTTATTATAATATAAATACTAAATAGTTTTCTACATATCAAAATATATGTTAAGGTTTAGAAAATAGATAAGTGTTAGATAATCTTACTCGCTTTTGTGTTTTTACTCACTCATTATAAATTATTATCAGTAAGACCTGTGTACTGCTTAATTTAAAATGCTGCGATTTTCTGTATATTATGAATTCGTAAACTAATCAACACTGTAAAAATCTTTTTTTATCTATTATAAGTTTATGTATATTCGTTTATTCTGCAAAATTTATCATATTTCAGACAACATCTATTATATGATTTTTAAAATATTGATGCAAAGGAAGAACTCTTATAATGTACTTAATTTTATATTTAAATTTATAATTATGTATGCTTTTAGAGATTTAAGTACGCGAAACTGAAAAAATCAAGAGTTTTGCCCATAATAGTCGTTACTTATAATATAATATGGATAAAATTGTAAAATGACCAGCCTACACTTAAGAAAACAGATCAGATTTAAACATAATAAAACGTACTATTTTTCTGTAATTAGACTTGTGATGTGTTTTCATTCGAGCAAATCACTGATATCCTAATACCGTATGCATAGCAATCTTTGATTTGCAAAAACTATAAATTGATACAAATAATACTAGAAATTGCATTTTATATTTTACTTGCGATTACTGTGTCGCTTAACATTAAAAATTATGCTAAAAACCAATTAGAAATAGAAAATAATTAAGGGTACATTTTATCATAATGAATCCATTAATTATTTTTGATAATCTAAATCAATTATATTAGAATAAGTTTAAATAAATCTTATAAAAATACCACTTGAATTATGAGCAGATGTCTAAAAGCTATAGCGAGCATAGTATATCATTAAGATTTTATAGAGTTTTATATAATCTGGTACATAGTATCAAGAATTTATATAAAAAAATACGGTGATCTATGTAACCATAAAAAAAATCGTATAATTCTTAAAAAGGTTTGTAAATCGTATTATATATTAACAGTAAGATTAAATGGTGTTCTAAAAAAATATATACAGCGAAAGCAATAAAATACCTTTAATGACTTAGAAATTATAAACTTCTAAATTAGTTTCTAGATATTGTATATTTTTAGTCGTGAGAATATTTTATATATTTCTTCCTATAATACAACACATTTGCTTATAAAAAATTTTGTAATGAGCATATTTTTATGATTATAATGTGTTACTAAATTACAAGGCTAAAATGTATTCTAATTTACATAAAAAATTGCTTAGAATATCAATGAAAAAAATCGCCTGTAAGTTTTGTTTATAATAGTAATATACATATTTTATTTGATAATGTATTGAATCATTTAAAGATAATTAAATTTCATTTAATTTTAATGATAGTGAATAAAATCACAGGTTTTTAAGTTAACATACAACTTATAAATGACATCATAGTTTTTGATAGTACTAGTAAACAAATTGTCTGAATAGAAAATATGTCAAATAGATCATTAGAAAATATATATAATCCATAGTATTCGATTAATAAAAACTACAATCTTTTATATTATTAGAAACACAAACAAGCCAATATGATCAATAAAGTATGCAGAAAATACATCTAAGGATATCGCTATAAGAATCTATCCTTGTTTTTTTCATTGTTTTAAAGTAATTTATTTAAAAAAAACTAAGATTCTTTATGTTTAAAAAAATGTTTTACATAGATGCACAGAAAAACAGATTACAAATTTTTATATTTGAAAATGTGCAGGTATTTGCTAAACATAGTATTCACCTACTAATCGGATAAGTCTTTTCTAAATCCAGAAAAAATATAAAATTGCAAATAAATTCTTTTCATTAGTTATTTTCGTCATATCCTTATAAAAAAGGCTAAATATAGTTAAGCTAAGAGTACAAAAAAGACGTTTCTAAATTTTTGAATGATATATTTACATTTGGCTTGTAAAATTTTATAAATCATAGCTATTTTTTTTATTTTTTGTATCAGAAAACGATTATAATTTTGTCGAGGTTTTTATTATACGATAATAGATAATTTTTGATGCAAAAAGTATAAAAGGTGGAAAAATCAAAGAATATAAATATAAATTTCACATAATAATTCCACAATTTAGCAACTATAATTTGAATTTTACAATTTTACTGCACATAAATTGCTTAGGGATCCAATTCTCAAGAATTCTATAACACCAACGACAGATAAATTTATTCGTAAATTAAAATCATCTTCATTTTACAGACTTTTTATTTTATCGATATAGTGGCAAAAAATAAATATAATTTTTTTTTGTGAATCAATCTTACCATTTCTAAAAGTAAATTGAAAAAAAATTATCTATGCAAATATGATTTGTATAACGATGCTAAAATATAGTTTTATTTTGTTTTCAGTAACAAAAAATGTAGTTTTTAGTGCCTATTTAAGCGAATAACAGTTAAATAACTATGCTGTTGCATTGCACAGTAGCGATGAATATTGCATAACAAGCGATCTTGAAAATTTTTTGTTAGATAAATAACACTTGATACATTTCAAATATTTTTCAAATCTCTAGTGTATTTTTGCAATGCTAATATCATATGAATCTAGATTATAGTAATTCGATTGCCTAAAGTAAATAAGGAAGCTTAAAATGTATAAAAAAAAATTATTATTGATCAATCCATTTTTAATCTTTTCTGTAAAAATCAGCATATTCCAAGTCACATAAATGCACTTTCAATCATATTAAATATCGTATGATAGAAATTTAGGGTTGAAAGTATTTTTTGATCTATAAAATTGTTATTATATCAAAAAATATGCACAAAAAACTACTTCGCGTCAATAAATACGTTAATATGGTGTTCCGTCTACAATAAACACAGAAAAAACATAAGTTATATATTCTCAAGAAAATTCTACCAATATCTTACCAATCCACAGCCTGTTTATTTAAAAATCTTGTCACAGTTTTTACTTTAACAATATAAAAAGGCGTTATTTTTATTACAATGAGATTAAGCAACACCATATGTACTAAAAACATAAAAAAGCTGATCAAGGCTATATGATATCATATGGTAGTAAGATAGAATGTTATATATTATACTATTTATAAAATATTTAAAACACAATTTGCATTGAATATGCATATAAGTATAAATTAAACACGTAATAAAAAATCTTATGCTTTGCACAAAAATTCCTTCTGTAATTTAAAACTTGTGCTTTTACTGCTTATATGTGATTTATATGCTATTTCAATCTCAAATATCGTTTTTTATTTGATATTGACATCATTTTTATTAAAAATTTGTAGTAGCTATAGAATTAAAAATAACACATAACATCTTTAAAATTGCTTATAAGATCGTTTTATATATTTTAAATTTACTAAGTTATATGCATTTATTTTTAAACCAAAAAAATTATTTTATATACATAACTTTGACACCATACCTAAGTTTAAAATACATTTCGCGCATGTGTATATAAAAGGTGCAAGAAAATAGCCATATATTTTATTTTCTAAAATCAAGTTTTATAACTTTGTCATCTTAAACAAACAAATTTTCACATTTGCTGCTAGATCCAATTGTACTGAATCTAAATTGTTTGTAACAAAAGACAAAAATAAGAGCTTTTAGTACTTATTTCCAATTGAAGTTTCAAAAATCTCGGTTTAATCTGCTATTTCTATCTTTTTAATTGTGAAATCATCGATAAATTTACACATACGGATTAAAATTAGCATACAAAGAAATCCATTTACATAATATCATCGTAATTAATATACTTTTTAGGTTACTTTTATGATAAAGGTTTAATTACTCATACAATTTTCCTATTATACGCTGCAGTTTATTTTCCTTTATTTTCTTTCCGACGATGGTATAAATATATTTCGTGATTTTATATATTTGTAAAACCAATTTTTATAAACTGTGTCTTTTTTATAGTTGTACTACATGCAATTTAAAAATTTTTGAGAAAAATGACTTTTTTTACTTGAACATGGTTTTTATATACATGATTAGACTTTTCAGGCACTAAAAGTTGAAGCCACAAAAAAGATCAAAAAAGTTTACGTTTTTTTCAAATATAATTTTCATTATAAGAATTTATACATGAAATAGAGCGGATTTTTGCTTACACATTCATTTTATTTATCAAACTTTACATCTAAGATTTTATTTATCATAAATTTATGTTTTTAATTTTCCCATAATTTTTGTATAAAAGAAATTTCTGTCATTTCCATGCATAATGTGCATTAGAAATGGTATAACTAATTTTAAAAACATATTCGGAATCGATCTATATGTTTCAGATTGCGTATTTATGTACATCCCTTAGTTTAATTTCAAAAAATAGTAAAAGATCAACGGGTAAAATTAAGATTGATTTATAAATTTAAAGTTAATTTTTTCCGATCATAAATAATATTTTTTAATACATATAAATGATATAAATTGATAAAAGCTAAAAATTCACATAAAAAACCCGGTTTATTACATTTAATATACTTATATTTGAAAGATTATTTTTAGCAATAAAAGAAAAATAGGATCTATTTTTTTACATTATGGTAGATGTATCCGAAAAATACACAGATGAACTTTTAAAACTTATCCTAATTAGAAAATTTGTCAGACATAAAATTAAACCAGAAGTAAAAACTAATTTATGTCAATGTTTTATATTGAAGAATCATATTTTTATTTTCTCTTTTTTAAAATAGTATGTATTTTAATATTCACTATTTAGATTTAATAAGAGGCTCATACATAAGTACAATTTTGATTTTTATAGAAAAATTATATATTCACACACCATCAATTTTTTTGAATTTAAATTTTAAACTTGATAAATTCAAAATGGTATATTATATAGTGCAATGAAACATTATAGCTATTGTATTTTTGAGGTTAAAAAACGTTCGGAAATTTACGATCGAAACACATTTAATAAGTTTGTATATATAAAATACTTCTAAAACATTAATTATACAAGTTTTAAACCACACTAGTATATATAAATTATAAAAAAACATTCCAATATAAGTTTGTACAAATTATTACGCATACGAACTAATAAGTAATATTTATCTCATAAATGTTTCTAAGATGCTATTGCCAGTATAAATTCTAATATAATTACAAAATTTGTTATATGCGATGTTTAGACCACCATAACAGGTGGTAATTGATTTCTAAATAAGATCATGTAGAAAAAAAATATATATCTCACGTATAAAACCTCAAAAAAATGACAATATAATTATATTTTGTACATTTTTCAATGAAGTAATAGCATTTTTATTGTGAAATTATTATATGGTTCAATTATTTAGGTAATTAAATAGGGTGTTAGGGAAAAAAGGATATATACTTATTTTAAGCATTTAAGTGAATTATATAAATATAAACTTATTCCAAGCATTTAATTTAATTATATAACAATAATTGAACTGGATTTAAAGACGTAATTTAGTCAATCTAGCTGTTGCCGTATAATTTGACGTAATTTGTAGCATGTTAATGCTTTGAAAGTAAGATTTTTATTGATTTTTAATGTGTGAAATAGAGACTCTATTTATTTTTGTAATTTATGAGTGTATGTTTATATTTCATCTTATATCAATTTTTTGTTCACAAATATAATTTAATGGGCATCTAAACGTATGTATTGCTACAATATTATGACTTTTTTATATTTTCGATTTTTTTTGTAATATAAATCTATCAAGATCATGATCTGTTAACAAAAAAAATATTTAACTTACCAGATCATCGATTAATTTTCAAAAAAAATATTTAATATTTGTTAAAATATAAAAATATATATAAATAAATCAAATTTAAAGTGTTAATTGAACTAAGATGTTCATTTCATATAAAAATATAGATACGAAAGAATTTAGACTATGTATTACCATACAAATAAAGATCTTCTAAAAGACTTAAACCTTTTTATTGATTTTCAGTGTTGCATATGCACAAAAAACATAGATATAAGTTTTTGAATCTATAGTACCTTATGCTTCTTTTTAGATTGAGCTGTGCAATATAAAAATATCAAATATATAAATCAACAGCTTTTAGGTATCACTCACACATGAACAGAATTAATCAACATTTGAAACCTCGAATTATGTTTCTCTAAGACCACATAAATTAGAACAATATATATAATCTAGAAATATAAAACATTTCTTGTTTATTTCAAAAAGAGATAAAATAAACATTTTTAGCATATTATTTAGAAAATATATAACTAAAGGCAAAAATAGATGTCAAAATGAATTAAAATTATTTTACGTTAAAATCATACTTATTAATTTGTACCATAGTATCGCTTAGTATCATAAATAAAGTATTCTGACGAAAAACGTGCCGTAATTTATTTTGTGTTTCAAAATTATAACAAAATCTATTAATATATATAAGACTGAAAATAAAATACAACAAAATTTTTATATAGCATTATAAATTTTTTTTAATAGGCTAGAAATCATAAAATTTCGGTTCTATAAATTTTTTTGATTAGAAGTTTTTCATAATGAATATTCGAGTTAATTAATATTTTGGTACTGGTTTTTTTTTGTTACTATATATATTTAATTGTATAGAAATACTGAAGAATATTTCATAATTTGTTTTTTTTATTGGTTCTTTACCCATTAGGACTAAGCAGAGGTCAATAAAACTCGGTACTTACGATCCAATTTTCATACATTTATTATCTGAAATATACCGTTAAGGTAATGTATAATTATTTTATACGAAAACTATAAGAATTAAATATACAGGCCGATAAATTCCAAACTTATCAATAACAGTAGTAATTCGTAAAATGGATTTCCCGTTAGTTTCAAAAACTTATTCACTTTAGTTTTGATTTAGCTGATGTTTAATATTTAAACTACATGAAAATTCGGATTTTATGACTAATGAATAAAAGTAATTATTTACTTTATTAAATTATAAAATGCTTAATATACTATTTTTCAGTGGCCAGTGAAATTTTATTCAAAGTATTTTTATCCGGATTGATAATTAATCAAGAGCTAAGATTTAAATTTTCATGTTTTTTTGCTCTGAAAACGTAAATTAAAATAAAATAAATTGTGTAATAAATCTAAATTTATCATTAAAAATGATATCAATTTTAATAAATTTCATCTTAAATTACATTCAATATTTTATTAGCCACAATTAAAAATCTATCATTTAAAAATTATATCAATAAGGTAAATCAATTTTATTTATTGGTTTGTTTGATCTTTGGTCATACAAAAGCGTCGAATGTGATCGTTATATTTCTTTTTAAATAGTTTCCACACCAAAAGTTCGGAATCACTAAATTTATAGTTCTTTTCAATATACATGTTCTTTCAAGATACATCAAATTAACTTTTTTCTAAATCCTATTTTTATTCGTTATAACTTATATTCAGCTTGTATTTTTAACTTTGGAGCTTAATACTTGTATTAATTATGTTTTAGATTAATATAAAAGCCACCCTTAATATTTTTTGATTGTCTTTGTTCTCTCATTTTTTGTTATTTTATATATTCATGCTATAAACCCACGTTAATGCTTTTTTTAGCACAGAATTTGTAATATATATATAAAACGCTATAATTTATTTATCATGCGTAACTTGCACCCATGAAAATTTCAGATCCACATTCTATTGTTTACCCTAAATATAAACAATAATTTTAACATGAAGAATTCAATATTTATGGAATTCATGGCCGTAAAAGAATTATTTTTCGAATATGCTTTGATACATCAATTAATTTGAATTATTGATGCGTTTGTAATTTGTATTATCATATGGATTTCTTTAAGCTAAATTTCACAGTATAACTTGTATTTATTTTGATAAATGTTTATATGATTTCTATTTAACATACAGCATATTATGACATTGTGTTAAAAAATTTGTTATAATTATATCGATTATTATCTTGGGGTATGTATACGTTAAAATACATATAATTTATTCTGAATTTTACAATTAACAGCCTTTCTTGGTCTCATAACCTGTATATTGTAACATATATTCGATATATTAAGCTTTTGTTTGATTTCAAATTTTATATATAGAGCGCTTATGGCAGTTTTAACGATAAATGAAACTGAATAATCTTCAAAAATTGACGCCTAAATATGTGTGTTTTCTAATGAAACCAGATACTAGCTATATAAAACATGTAATTTTCCTTTTCTTTTGTCGTATTTACATAGATAAGTTATTCATTAATTTTATGAAATCCGATGTGTTCCATTTTAAGCCAATATATTTTTCTTCTAGAAATCACTCTGTGTGCTAAATGTCCTTAAATCACATTTCAATATAAATTTGTTACTTCATATCAAAAATGATATTTCACGAGACTTAAGCAATTTTAAATAATTAAAAATTTAATTTAAGTTTTAGAAAAGATAAAAATTTTATTCTTTTGTTTTCATTTTTTATATTAAAATTAACATTAAATAAAAACATTGCAACGGCTTAAATTTCATTTGAATTATATAATGTTTAAAAAAAAATCTGAATACAAATGAGCTTCAATATTGCTTCAAATAATGATAAAAGTGTATAGAAACCTGCAAAAAATATATAGCGTAAACAAATTTTAGATATACTCAACAATTACAAAAATCGAAATTCACTAACTTTATTATCTAATAAATTTTTATTATACTTACCTATATAAAAAAGAAATATACTTTTAGATTAGAACTTTAAAAATAGAGCTTTTTATATTGAGTATACATTTGATCATATATATCATTTAAGGCAATAGAGGAAAATAAATAATTGAAAGTATGCTTCTAGATAGTGTGTTGATTTTTAGATTCTGAACTACATATAAATAAAATATTGTGAATTTGCTTTTTTCCCACAGACATACTTATTATACGATAGATAGAAGTAATACTATGATAAAATAAATTTGAGTATAATTGTTAGGCTATGCTTAAGGATTCCAAAATTATATGCCTAATGTCGGATAATAATATGATCATCTCATGCATAACTTTTGATAAATGATGTTTTAAGTAATGTCAAAATAATTTAATTGTATAATGCATAATTCTTATTAGGTAAATCTATAATAACATAGTCAGTATTTCAAAAATAAGTATGATAAATATTCGTTTACAATTTATGAAGTAAAAAACAAAAAAGATAATATTTATTAAATCGAAAAACAATATTTTATGCTATACTATTAAGTTTATAAAAAAAAAATTAATAGTTCATATTTCTTTTTAGAAAATATTCAAAAATATAAGCTAAATATTATTCGGAACCTATATAAATTTTACATTGTATTTATAAAAAAAACCAATCGTAAAAACTTTTGTAAATACAAATTATATATCACCAACAATATTTTGTTTTGCATTCCAATTAAATATTATATAACTGCTTTATAAACACTATTTATTTCTTCTTAACATAAATCCTACGCATTTATACGTAAATAAAGATTTTTGGGGTGATGCAAGACACTCGAACTCATCTCATTTGAGAGAAGAAGAGCAGCTGGCAGAGATAGGTCAGTATAAGTGTCGAAAGATCTTCCAATAAATTGTGAAATATTTAAAATTCACTGACTACGTTTCAATAGATGGAATTGATAGCAAGAAATTATACATATTTATAAAAAAAATTATTGGCTATTATTTTCAAATTAATTATAAAAATTGAAGTGCGAAAAAAACTTAGATTACAAGAAATATAGATCAAAATTTATTTTAAAAAAATTTATTATCATATAATATCATATCTACAAATCCAATCAAATGTCTAGCTCGTATAGAGAAAAAAATGGTTTGGACTTTAACCTATTTCTCAATAACCGAATTTTTTTTATTCTATCGAACCAGCAGCCAAAATTTTGAATCTAAAAGCCTTTATCCTTTTTTATATCTACTGGTTAGAGGAGCCTAAGTCAAATTATTGCAGTCTTCAAAATTGAAGGAAAAAGGTTTCGGGATCTACACCCTATTGTTTTACCATGACAAGATTTTTTTTTCTTGTGCGAACTACATTTATTTTCGTTACACATTCATAACAAGGTAATATTTTTTTAAGAAAATAAATTCAAAGGAATTATGTCAGCAAATATCCACATATTGCCATAGAAAACGGTGAATTTTATATTTTACAATAAAATATATACAAAACATAATACAATAAAAATTTAATTGATTGATATAATATATACAATCTGTTAAGATAATTTATTTATAATTAATTAATGCTAATCAAATTAAAAGCGCAGGGCAATATACGAAATATAAAATAAGATATAATAAGATATTTATTGTTTAATTACCTTAGGGTTATGATTGCTTTCATACATAAAAATTTTAAATAAAAATCTTAAATAAACTTATACATCTAAGGAAACAAGCACATATGGAGCTAGACAAAGATCGAATAATCCAATATTTAAAATTCAATTGCAATTTGAAATCTTCTATTTCTAGAAAAAAAATTGGTCATTGCATGATTTTTATATATAAATAACAATAAAAATATCTAGTAGTCTCTGTTACACTAAATTCGCATTTATGGGCTAATTTTTCTATTTTAATTAATTCTAAGTACTTAGATGTTGAGGGCTCATTTAAAATATTGCAAAACGCTTTAAGACATCTTTTGACACCATTCCGCATTCTAGCTTCTTCAGCGCTTTTTCTTCTGTAAATAACATGAGTAGAATTGCCTTACGAAGTGTTTGATCTTGCATATATGCTTAGACTTCATATGTGATTTTTAATTCCTTAGCATATTTATTAGAAATTCTGTGATCAAACCTTTCCCATTAATATCGTAATTTATTTTTTTATTCAAAATTTTATATTAAACAAAGTTTACCTGCGATTCTAACTTTTGATTCTAAATAAAATAACGGCTCAAAATAAAAATCCACTAGATAATATTATACATAAATGAATCAATATTTCAACACAATAGTGATCTAGATAGAAGACAAACAGGATTCGGAATAATATTATAAATTGAAATTATTATCAGTTAAAATGTAAAAAAAATATACCAAAAGAATTTTTATTCGTAAAATACCTTTAATTTATTTTATTTGAAATATAACCAAAAATTTTTTTACGAAATTATCTGTGTAGTAATAAAAAGCTCGAATTCAGTAAGTATGATCACTATCTACTTTAAAAATCAACTTTACTAAATATAGTGTATATTATGTATAAATATTTCAAGTATAATACATTACCTGCATGTTGTGTTTTCTAATAGACTGTTATTTTATGTTTATAAATCAAAGATAATCTTCCTTCACACATGAATTAAAACGAAAATAAAATACATGTTTAATTTTATATTTTTAGTTCTTGATCACCAGTACGTTTAGATTTCATAATCGTTTTTTATATAATCTATTACCCCTTTACATTTCTATATATTTTAATAGAATTAATAACATACAATTACTACGATAATTGTTCAACCCAAAGAAAGAACCGGATTAGGGAGTATATACAACCATAATATTAGGACGGACAGTTGAATGAAAGGTATCGTCAGAGTGAGAGGTAGTGAAGAAGCAAGCCAAAAGTATCAATACGAGAAATGTAGAAGACATCGAGAAAGTTGTGATCTGGAACAAAAGTCTATTATATAACTATGAATTATATCCTATAAAAATCCAGAAATTCACGATACTCTTTAAAATGTAAAAAATATGGTATTGAATTGAATAACAGAATTTAAAAAGCGTTTTTTAAATATTTTGTACAGTTTGTAATTTTATGAGGTTTAAAACCTTTTTAAAGATCTTTTAATTGTTCTTTAATGTCCATGATAGTAAAGGTCTCATAATTTTTATCAACAGAATTTGCTGCAAATCAATTTTTAGTGTTTTATGTATGGTATAATATTAATTTTTACATGATATAATACAATTTTCTAAGTATTTCTGGACAAATTTTTTCAAGACAAATTATAGTAATTTACTGTATTATTTCGAATCGATTTGCTTTATGCGATATTAATTGTTTTTTAACTCGTTTGGTGCATGTTAAAATATTAGATAACTCTTTATATCATTCTTTTACATATTCACTTTCCTTCTAATATACTTCTCTCCTCACATAACATATGGTTATAAGAAGTTTATAAAGCGTCGAATATATAAAAAAGATTTTTATATAAATTTTCAAAATTAGTATTTTAATGGCTTAATTTATCAAATATTAACCAGAATTTTTATTTATTTATAGTAGTTCGTGAAAAATGTGTGCGCTCATCTAATCATCTTTTTGTTGTTTTATGATAAATTTATAATTTTACTCTTTTATTACTATTTTAAAAATGTAAAATATGGTGTTTATAATCTATAATGTAGATATAAAAGTGTATTTGATTTTTAACACATGTATAACTTTAACTTTATATCGCTTGATTATATGAAAAATTGAAAATTTGAGAAAGAATAAATAACATAAAGTACATCATCAATTGTGATAGTCAAATTAGTTCAATGTTGCATTATTTTATGACTAGTTTCATTTCAAGAGCACATTTGCTACGCTAAAACGCCACTTGAAGTTCAACAAACTTATCGGTAACATTAAACGCCATATAAAATAGAAAACGGTTAGAAAGATATAAATTTTTTTTTATAGACCACTATTTAGTATAATATTATTGCATATTCTTTTCAATGTTTTTTATGCAACATTTTTTATATCTGTTATGTTTACATTCAAGTAGTCACCATTTATATATAAAACACTAATTTTATTGTTTTATGGGTGTTAATATATTTTAAATTTTAATCTTTTCAATTGCCTCATATGAATATAAATATCGCGTATTATTTTTTACATTACTTATAAAATGAAATACTTCATTTCAAGTATTTATTCATATGATTTTACCGCATCTATCTTGCCTTTGTTAGTATAATGAACACTTATATAATCCATTTCTCAAAAATATTATATAAATAGTTAGTTGGTGTTTTCAATAAGTTTTATATATTAAAAATGGTTTTTGAAATAAGTTGAATCCTTTAAAAAAAACGGTTTGTTGCTCATATCTAATACTCTTTAATACTATTTTAATTTTAACTAACAAAAAATACGAAAAATAACTAAAATGTTTTTTAATCCATTACATGACACAATAAATATAAAGTAAAATTATTGTTTAAAACAAAATTTGGAGAGCAAAATGAAACTATGCGTAATTTCATAAAATGCATAAGACTAATATATAAATATGTCATTAAAGATTTTAGCTTTTCCTAGAGACAAAATAATTATTCGAAAATTAAAATATTTTGTATTCTATGCCAAAATTTTCACTATTAAATCATATTTTCAATTGTAAAATTAAAAAAATTTCATTTCTTGCAACTATTCGTTGAAAAATTCTTATAAAGCAGCAAATTTAAATTTAAAAAACACATTTAGATTAAAAACGTGTGCACTTTACGGCTGATTTGATTTCTAATCATCTATTCACACAGCATGATTCTTGTGAAAAAAATTATGAGATTTAATAAGTTAAATTAACATGATCAAATTACTTTTATTAAATCTAAAGGGTGTAAACTCACGTTTAGGAAAAAAAGATGTATAAGCGGGCTGTGTTCTAGTATCAACTATTTCCTATTTCGAGTATAATAAGCAAAAAATAAATAATTATGTGAGCAGAACTTCTAAAACTAAAAATCGGAAACATAAAAAGACATAAGCTAAGAAAATATAAAATATTTGCTGCGAAATAATGTTTGAACTCCACGCAAATTTTTTTCACCTATTCCAGTAAGCAAAGCTGATTCAGAGTGTAGATTGGTGGATGTATCGCCAACCAGCGATATAACCTAGATTATTATGAATTCCAAACCTCAAATTACAATCTAGTAGAAAAGGTCTAAACCAAGACGATAAAACTGTTTACAGAAAATGTGAAGGACCACATATGGGGGTTCATCAGATAGCTAAAAATTACATATAGTCATATTTGAATTTCTACAAAAATTATAACACGACAAAATATATGATTCATTTACTAAATAATTCTATACTTTTTTTTTGTTTTTATTTATTGAAAATTAAGAAAATAACAAAAATAAAATAAATAGAAAATTCTATACATAGCATCATTGATTATAAAAATAGACGAAATCACCCTTAACAACCTATAAAATATAATTTTTTATTTTTCGCTAATAAAGAGATAATCTTTGTGTAAACTTGTAATTTTTTGGGTATAATATAAGTTTATTTTTTGAAAAGATTTAGTGTCAAATGTTTTTTTTGGCACGAAAATGTATTTTAAATTACGTTGCAGATTATTTTAAATATTCTAAAATACGAATTCACAAGATTATATATATTATACAAACCATAAAATTTGTTAGACGATTACGAAATTTTCTAAAAATTAAATCATTTTTATGCTATTTTTATATGCTTTAGGCACAAAAATTGAATATTTTGTATATAATCGCGCAACTATTTTTTAGACCCGATATTTATGTTCTCGTTAATTTACGTGATTTACATAAATCTATTTATAAAATGTAATAATAACTCATTTTAGATATCTTTTCTTTTGATTATATATATTTTTTACATAAAATTATGTATGGTCCTTAAAAATTGCATTTAGTTTTTATATACATCTATAAACATTTTTTTTGCACGAAAATCATGTTTGATCAAATACTATTATTTTGTAATTAATTTGATATATATAAATTTTTTGCTGGATGTTTTGTATTTATTTAACTAAACAGCCATATTTAATATATAAGATAACTAATTTATCATATTTTTTTTGTTTAAAATTTAGCGATAAACAATACACATAAGTTTTTAGAAATTTTAAATTATAATAAGATTTGATATTTCGCTTGAATTTTGCATATCAATCAGCTTTTTGCATATTAACAGACTTACATAAGTTTATTATATGGAAAATTAATTTATTTTAGCATTTTATCTTTGTATAATATTTATTTTTTATTTAATATCCAATATAATATAATGATACCCATAAAATTATTTTTAGTGTATAAAATCTATAATCTATAAACATAAAAATTTTAAAATATCCAAAATGAAATGTTTATAGTTATTTTACTCAATTTAGCAACTTATACAAGATTGTTAAAAGCAGTCTTGCATTCAATTTTATATTTAATTCTAGTTTGATATAAGACTAATATAATAAATAATGAAAATATCATGAAAAAATTATAAACAAAATGCAAATCCCAGATTTTGGAAAAAAAATCATTCTACACTATAAATATGATTGCGTGAATATGCTTTGATATAAGTATTTTCAATATTAAAGATTTTGTATGTGTTAAAAAATTTTAATGCTGATATACATGTATATTTTTTTGCTAGAAAACAAATTTTAGCTTTTTCTATTGCGCTTATAAATTTAATTTCGGTATTCTAGATTGAATATTTCCTTCAGATTTACTCGATTGATTTCTTGCGCACATAAATATATAACTCTTGAACATATCATCTTCGATACCTCTCCTCTGGGAATATGCAATTAGTTCAGATTGTATATAATCCTATAATTTAAATATATATCTCGATTTGGTTTTTGACTTCAGCTCTATATTATTTGCCTTTTATGATATTTTGCTACCACTCCATTCCATCTTAAGACATATGATATAATTTGTTATGGCATAATATCGAGAACAATAAAAACAAATAAAGATCAAATGATATATAACATGATAGTAAGAAACAGACAGATGTTTATACTTATATAGACTAAGATAAAGGTTATTTAATTCGTGTTAGCAATAAAGAGTTTTTATATTGAATATGAATAGTAAAAATTATCCCTAGCCTCAGAAACTTTTATGTGAATAAGGTTTTTTTAGTGTAATATTATGAACAGTGAAGCTAACAGAAAAAATAAACCTGTAAATAGGATTTTTATTAGAGTCCTAATAATATTATTCTCGTATTTTACAAGTGTGTATTTCTATGTACTAAAAATAATATTTATATCATCTGTGCAAATTTCAGTCCATGATAATTTAAAAAATCAGTTCTATACCACAATTTTTCTTGGATCTGTCAACATATTTTTTAAAAAATATCTTTACCATCATAGCGAACCAGTGTTTTGGATAGTTAACTCTACTTGTCAACTTAATTTTGGCTTAGTTTCCGATTTCAGGATAATCCGATATTTTTCAACTTCAATTCTTGCGTGTGATATAAAATTTAAATAACAAACTAAACATCTTTATAATTAAGGGGCTAAATTAAAAATCAACTTAATTCGTGATTTATAGAATGACTATGATGACATTATATATTAATCTCTAGTATAAATAGAATAAATAAGTCTACAATATAAAAAGAGAGCCGTTAAAAAAATAAAAATCGGAAAGTAATTAAAATACATAAATTTTTCACTATGCATGTGTAAAAATATTAAATATTGTATTAGTACGCATATAAATGATTTTAATCTATATTCTAACCTATATCAATGTGCTGTCATTATACCTTTCTATAAATACAAAATTAAATTATAATGTTACCATAAATAGCTAAAAATAATAGAATAAACTGCAAATTCCATATATTATAATTTCTAGTGCTTATATTCTAGACATAACATATATTCAGTTGTTTTTTTGTCCATCTATCTCATCGCAAAAATTCAATCTAATATGAAGACAACTATTAACAAGCAAAAAAAGATTTTTTTACATAAGGGAAAATCATAATTCAATAAGTATCAAAGGTTGCAAATTTTTAAGGTAATAGAATACAAATTATATAATTAAATTATGTAAACAGGTTCTTTATAAATGAATTATTGTTTAGCGTATAAGTGATCCATCAAGATTTTTATGAATTTACTTCTAATGTGTCATATAAGAATCAGCAGATTCTGGTTGTATATTAGTATCTGACAAGTTAATATTGGCAAAGCCGTTTTAATAGAAAATTATAGTTATACAGTCAAAAAGATCCGCAATAATTATTGTATGATTCATGACTAATTTACAAAAAAAAATGTATTTATAAGTATATAAAACATATTAAGCACGCAAAAAAATAGTTAAATCTTTTAAAAGCTTATTTTATATTATATATTTCCTGTTATCATTTATTATTATTTCACATAGCAAAATTTGATACATACTATGATGTAGATATATAAATCATCGTTATTTCGCATGAGTTTGGTTTTATAATATTATTGTTCAATTGTAGTTTTTTATTCCTTGAAAACTATTTCGATACCTAATAAAAAAGAATTTCTGGTCACTTGAATTAAAAAATACAAATAAAAAGACTATTCGTTACTTTAATCTAGTTATTAGATGTTTACTGGTGCTTATAAGCTGTATTTACTTGATTTTTAGCCGAAATTATTTTCGAATACATTTTTGTAATCATTTCGGTATACATATATGACACAAATAAAATCCGTCTTTTTAGGATACAAAAACTACATTTGATGCATTTTTGTTTATATAAATCTTTATATGTATATGTTTAAAAATATAAAAATGTTTTTTTATTGTATATGCTCGAAATTATAATAAACTTGATTCTAATACTAAATCGTGCTAATAACCTTTTTGGTATCTAATAAATAATATCTAAAATACGCCACTGAAAAAATCCACGTAAAATAAGCTTTATACTTAATCAAAGTGAACTAGCATCCTATTTTATAAATTTTTTTTTCGTCTTTTTTATTATGATTTATAAAATTACACATATTTTTGCCACACGCTTGTTAAATGCTGTTATAAACATTGGCCGGTGAAAGACTTTTTTCAAGCTTGATTAGGCGTCATAAATTAACGCTGAATATTTTTTAAACTAGACAAAAAAGCAATTCGATATTAAAATTAGCCATTAAAAATAATTATGAGGCTTCAAAAAGTCTGATTCGGAATATGCTGATATTGTAACGTTCTATTAAATACTAAGATAATTAAAATATTTTATAAATACCATTATCTTACTTATCGATGTGTTTATTTTTGATTAGCTGGCAATATTCATATATTTAATTATATAATTCCGCTTTATAAAGTTATAAAATGATCTTAACAAACAAAGAGCTGTACTTTTCTAATCGGTTTGCTGTTTTATCTTATCTAAATGATAACATTTTTTCAAATTCTGAGAGTCGAATATGTACTGATAAAAAGATTGTTTCTTTGAATGCTGCAAACACAAAAAATTTATTCAAGTCATGTGTAATACATTTTAAAATATATTGTAAGAAAATTTTATTAACAAATCAGCTTACAAATTTATAAGATCTATAACTGAAGGGTAAAAATGTATAGAATTTATGAGAAACTTATATCCAAAGTCTTCACACGAATAGATTTTCCTTTTTTCAATTTTTGTGCTATAAATTATATCTATGTTATAAATTAAACAATATTAAACTACCGTAAATAACATTATGTATTATAGAAATTATATTTAGAATGTTTGTTCATATAATAAATATTATCATTCGTCGAAATATAATCAGAACATTTATAAATAAAAATAAATTCCAATATTTTTTTCTATGCATATTACAGATTTTAGCAGAATTATTAAATTTTGCTACAAAAGTATTGTAATGTGTGTTCTTCTTCGTATTTATATTCGAGACTAGTTTATCATCTTCAAATAAAATAAGCAGATTTATATCTTGAAAAATTTAAGTTTCTGGTTGAAGCATGTGGAATATCTACAAGTGTTTTTAAAACCACAAAAATCATTTTAAAATTTTTAACAATAAAAAAGATATAAAAAGGATATAAAAAAGATTACTGGAAACAAAAAAATACGATAAAAGATACGTTTGCAATAATGCCTGATTACAACCATCCGACATTAATGATGATAAAATTTGCTATTTTTTTATAATGAAAACTTTCTAATATTATATTTATAAGCATGTGTTAGCATTCACAAAATAATTACAGTTAAAATATTTTTTTTTAAAGATTAATTTTAAAATATATCTGCATAGGCAAATTTTATCTTGAAACTATAAAGTGAATTAAACAGTTACTAAAAGAAAAAAAACACTAGCAACTTTTATTTTAGATCAAAAAAATGCATTCACGTAGAAAATATAAATTATCTGACAAAGATTTTTCTTATATATTATACCGTTTAATTTCATCTTTTTCTGCTTATTTTCTGTTCTAAAAAACAGGAACTATAGATATTCCGAGTATAGACATTTCTACAATCGTATATCTACATTGTTTGAATAAAAGAAATAATGTTAAAAATATTTGGATCTTGCAAAATAAGAGTATATATTACAATAAAGAACATGAAAGAAAAAATATTTTCTACCAAATAATATATGATAATTATTGTAAAGGTGCTGTTAGAATATTATTAATATATTCGCATTGTAACTTTGTATAAATTTGGTTTCTACTGTTTTTTTTTGCTAAATACGCAACAAAAATAATAAAATTAGCATCACTACCATCTTAAATATAGAATTGCCTAAAAAGGATTTCTTTATGGAATAAATCTGTCTGCTTATAGATTACGTAGAAAAAAAAAAAAAAAAAAAAAAAAAACAACAGTACTTTTAATTACAATCATACCTAACAGGCTCTAGGCTCCCTAGAGATCGGTGGAAAGCGGAAAAAACCACCACCTGCACGATCTTTCTCATTAAAAGTACTCGGGTGTTACACTCCCATCATAACTTGCGGCTTCGATTACTGAGGGTTCACCTAGCAGATACTAGGTGAGAGTGGGCCCCCGACGTTCTGCAACAAGTGCATTTCGGTGGGGTATTGTTAGAGAGAGATACTTGATTGTATCAAGTACCTCCTCAGGAAGCTTCATGTGGGAAGCTACCGACTCCCCCTCAAGGAGTATTTCAATTACATTTCTTTTAAACCCTTCTGAACAACCTTGCTCAAAAGGGTATTTCATTATTTGATGCTTTTTCCTTGCATCTTCAAAACATTGGCACTGACACAAAAAATGCCAAATGTCTTCTTTCACTAGCTTGTTGCAGCAGACACATCTATTATATAGTTCTGGTGGCAGTGCTTGTGTAATTACTAATTCGTTCGTAAACTTGAACGTTCCTGTCCTTAGCTTAAACAGTGCATTTACAGCTATTGGATCTAGTGCAAATATTATTTCGCTTGTTCGTAGCTTTTTACCGCTTGTAATGTTGTACAAGTCGGCATTTCTACCGGCTATGGATGTGTCTTGTCGGGATATCTCCCTCATCCTTTCTATCTTAACTTGGTCTAGAATTAAGTCACTGGTCATATTTGTGTCAATATGCCTGGATCTTAGCCATCGTTTTGTTTCTTTTGTCCAGGTTGATTTTCTAGACTTGAAGTTATTGGCTGAATCAATCAGTTCTGCCATTTTTCCTCTTGATGTTTTCCATTTCAGGAAGCCTCTTGCTCTTGCCACTGCACTTGTCACATACAGTGGTAAGATATCCATTTCTTCATAGACTCGCAGTCTGCTAAAGTTTGATTTTTTTACGATACACTTGAGGGCATTGTCAAGTACTCGTTTCATTGGTCGGGTTCTTTCTAGACTCATCCCAAATATTTCTGTACCAAATGTTAGTCTTGGTATAAGCACATTTTTAATAAGCATGCTTTTATACGCTAACGGTACTCTGATGTTGGATAGAGTGCTCCGGATAGTTTCCAGAGTCCCTTTTCCTTTATTAACTCGGAAGCTTGCCATCTCTTGCAAGTCGAGTTTATTGTTGATTTCAATTCCTAGATAGACATATTTGTCTACTGTAGGAATGATTTCATTCGCATATTTAATTGGTTCCATCATTGGCCAATTTTCATCGGAGTTTATTTCCATTGTTCCACATTTACTTGGATTTAATTCCATGTGGTTTTCACTGCACCAGAGTTTTATCTGTTGCAATTTTTTTGTTAGTTCGTCTCTTGTCGAGGCAACTATTACTGTGTCATCGGCGAACATAAGCCCGCTTAGACCACCTTGTATACCTTCTACAGGTATTTTTTCTTGTTCCTCTAATATACTGTTGTAGTATATATTGAAGATTAGAGGAGATGTGGGGCACCCTTGCCTCACACCTCTCTCGTACTTGTGGCCAGAACTGGTTTTATTTCCAATCTTAACCTTAATTTCCGTGTTTTGATACATCCTTTCTATGAATGCTACAAACTTTGGACCGAGTCCGGCTTTCTTAAGTCGGTTAAAAAGTCGTTGGTGTGGAACCATATCATATGCTTTCTTGAGATCTAGGAAGCACAAATAGGTTTTATCACCCCTAATCCTTCGTCTTGTGCATGTTTCTATTAGACATGCTGCCTGGCTTACACATTCTTCATGTGTAATAAAACCAGTTTGTTCTTGTCTGACTAGGCTATAGTCTTGACAGACTATTTGTAGCCTAGCAGCTAGAACTTTTGTTATTATTTTAAGGAAAGTATTTATCAATGCAATGCCTCTATAATTGTTGGGTTCAAATTTGTCCCCTTTCTTGTGTATAGGAATGACTATACAGTCATTCCATATTTTTGGGAATTCTTCGGAGTTAAAAATCCCATTTAGCAATATTACTATTGCTTTTGCTAAGTTGCTGGTTGGCATCTCCTCGTTGGATACCAGCTTATATACCTCTCCAGGTATTCCATCGGGTCCATCAGACTTGTTATTTCTCATGTGCAATAACACTTGCCGGATTTCAACCCATTCGATATTTCTATCGGTGATGTTTGTAAACTTTCCAAGTTTACTTGTATCTTTCACTTGATTTGAATCACCTATGGTTTTACACAGGTTTCCAAAGTGATTTCCCCATATTTCTACGGATTTTTCATGGTCATTTTCTACAACCTTCGAGACTGGATCATATACAGCTCCGTCTATTTTGCCCCTGTTTTGAAGTTTCGAGTGAGTTTTCACCCACTCCCAGGCCTTCTTTGGGTCTTTATTTTTTAGATATAGCATACCTTTTTTGATATATCTAAGGTATGCTTTTCTTTTTGACATGTTTATAACTTGTCTTAGTTTTTTCCTTGCAGCTTCTAGTTCTTCTAGAGTAGCCATGGATTTTGAGACACGTCTATCTATGCGTCTTTTTCTGTATATTGCATCTTTAACTACCCTTGGTAGCAGCAATTCTTTTCCTATGAAAGGTTTTGTTTCAATAACTTTTTCATCAATGAGTTTTTGTTTAAGCTCTTTGTGAAAAGTATCAATACTTTCTCCTATTGTGTTTCCACTCAGTGTGAATGGGAACTCAATAATGTTTAATCTTGTTATTTCATCTAAGATTTTTTTCCTATCGGTAACTGTTACCATTATAGGGATGTTTCTCTCGACAATTTCGTCGATCGTTATGATGATTGGAAAGTGGTCGGAGAGTCTCCATTTCCTTAGAACCGTTTGACTTTTGATAATATTTGCAGTGTTTGTCACTGCAAAGTCAATCGGTTTTCTCGTGTATAGATTACGTAGAAATCTATAGTGCTTTTCTACCATTTAAATGTTTTTAAAATTACAGAATGAAAATAAGAAATGAATAGTTTTTTTATCTGTACATTGTATACATTTTGAATTCAAACCAAACATTTAACTCTGCAGTTTTGAAGTGAAGTATATTTCTTACTCTTAATTTTATAAATTTCGTATTTTATCTGGATGTATTCCGCATACAATATTTTATAATATTTTAAGGTCCGGATTTCGTCAAATAAACATCAAATTAATTGATTAATGTTTTTTCTCAATTGATATAGAAATTCTATATTATATGAAAGTATCTGTAAAAAGATATATGGAACATCTATCTAAATTAGCTTTATCGGTTGATTGTTAATTCACAGTTCACCATATTTCAATACTTATTTAGATCATTTGTTTTTTATGTGTTAATCGATACTAAAAAATTTGTGTATCCGATAATAAAGCATAACGAAACGATATACAGGAGTTCATATATCATCTAGCTATTCACAATCATATGTATTTAATTTTATTTTTTATGCTACTAGTTGAAGCGCCAATAATAAAATAATTCTTGCAAAAAAAAATGATTATGTTTTCGGTATATTCGAATTGATTAAATGAAACTTTTTTTTTACCCATAAAAGACAATACGTTTCATTCAATATGACGTTAAAACTGTATTTGTATGTCTATTTTTTTCTTTGATATATTTCAATTGTGATGTATAAAAAAGAAGTTCTTATGTTTAAACGTCATGATATGATTCGTTGGTAATACAATAATTAAGTAAAACTACTCGTGCAGTTTACATAATTCGGAAATATTTAGTTTATATATACGCTATATATTAAATTTTCCTTAAATTAAAAATATACCAAAAAAAGTTGTTTGAACTACATTTCACAACTGTTTTAGTAGAAATCGCTCGCGAACAGAAAATATTTGCTATCAAAATATACATATTGAAGAGGTATATTTTTCTGTATGTTTTTTTATCAGTCTACGAAAAATACCCTTTTAATATCTGTTTGAAGCCTTCAAGGATACAATTAATATTAATAAGAAAGACTTTGAAATTTTTTTCTTTATTAGAGATAACACCATAAAATTTGCTTAAAATGTGTGAAATTGTAAATCTGTCTTCAAAGAAAACTATTCATATTTCCTTGCAGGCTCATGTATTATATTTTGTTAATATTTGAATCATATGATTGACGTAAATTAAGTATTTGTTTTGTATAGCTACGCCAGTTAGTCTAAAATAAGATTTATAGCCATATTCTCTTATTTTTTCGACATAGACGCGACTTTAAAGAAATTATACGAGATAACCCTCAGAATAGCAAAACAAAATTATATTAAAATGCAAAAATAATTTGCTTCTACTTATATAGGCGCTTGTAAAATAGAACTAACGACTTTGTTTTTTTATATAATCATAATTTTATTATAGCTATTTCTAAATAAATAGAATTTTATGTAAGTCTTTATAAGCCTTTTTTTGACTTTTTTCAAAGTAATAAATGAAATTTCGGAAACATGATATTGGCAAAAGTGCAAACTTGGATTTTAATCTTTCTCTGCTATAAAAAGCAAGGTTTAGGTATAGAAACGCACCAAGACAAAACTATAATTTGTTTAAAGATATAAAAATAATTTTATTACTGTTAATAATCTATTTTAGAGCAATTATATAACAGTTTGATTTCATCTATTTTATAATTATAAAAATCTCTGAAAAATTTAAATTCTATAAAGATGGATTTTATTCTAAAAATCTACAATGGAATAAAAATTTTCTGCATATAAAGCATATTAAAATTGTTCTTATGTGCGAAAAATCCTTGATAAAATGTTTCATGAATTCTCATATAATATGTACTTTGATTTGTTCTATTTTTTGTACTATTTATAATAAAAAAATGTCCAGAATATCATATAAACCAATAATATTAAAAATAATAATGATATATAGAATTAAAAAATTGTCACATTTACTTATTGTGCGTAATTTATAACAATACAGTTGCTTATAAAGAACGAGTTAAAATGGTGTGATGGTGAATTAATTTCCATATCCATTTTTAGACAGATTTATTATATATTTAAGAAATCTGTTTACATGTCAAACATATTTGGATCTAGCTTCTATTTTTATAATTAGTAATCTAAATTAAATCTCTTTTTACTAAATATAATTTAAAAAAATATACTTCATCTTTCTTTTGAAATAAAAGATTTAATATAGTTGCCTATTTGTATGAAAAAAAATTAGGAAGGTATAATTCTATCATTTTATTAAATAATATGACATTATCGGAATTTTACTGTAAGCAAATAAATATTTGATTATAGTTGTGAAATACAATACTATTATAGGAAACCGAACTAGCACATTTCATATACACAGACAGCTCGACCGAATCACATGAACTAGAGATATGTTTTTTGGCTGTAAAAATAAGGCTGAATTTATAGTAAACAATTAAGAATGTAGTTTTTTTGATTCCATAGAAAAATTCAAGAAATTAATAGTATAATAACTAAAGAATTTTCAATATGAAATATTTTAAAAGAAGAGAAGAAACATTAAAAACAAAGGAACATATCGACATTTTTTTCTAAAAATCAATTATGCAGTGAATTTCATAAAATATATAAAGTTTCAGAAAGTTTAAAGAATATTTAAAAACAAGATAATCGGAAAATAAAATATTTATCATCTAAAAATTGATTCTGTAGAGCATTAACATCAACTAATTTTTTTTTAGTAAAAATCATCATATAAAAACAAAAAAAACTTTACCTATAAAAACAACCTACATGTTCAATAATATTTTTTTCATCGATAAACTGCATATATACAAAAATTTGCATAACCCTTTCAAATCCAAAATTGAATGAAATACATATTTAATCAGTCAGATTGGTGTCAATATCTATTGTCATTAATAAAGCATTATGTTCACGTAACATATATTCAGTGGATTTAAGTTCTATTAATAAATAAAAAAGAAATTTGTTTATCAGAAATGAGGCAAACCAATCAGAAAAACGTAATAGATTTAAAATACACATTTTAACGAGTGTTATGGCTTTTATGGCTAAATATGTTTTTTAACAAATTTTATTGAATTTTTAAATAGTATGGAATTTATTAAGATTATGATTGCGATATTCAAATATAAATCTCTACATAAAATAATGATGAAAAACTCCATACAGCTCCGTAAATTTTTAAAAACTTTGTACTGCGTGCAAATTATATATGATGATAAAAATTAAAAGATATTAAAATAATTATTTATTTTCAAAGCAATGCGTATAAGTTCAATTTTAATTTGTGTTTTTTAATTCAAAATATTTAAACCAACGATTTTAATAAACAAATTTATTTGAAAGTAAACATTATAGCTTGTTAAATTAACTAAATTGATTGATCTTGTAAGATATAATGGTCATAAGAACTCTATTATTATTTTCTAATATTTCGAATACCGCGTCTCGGTTTTTTCGATTCTTCTTTTTAAACAACAATAAGACCGCCAGGATTTCATAATAAATACGCAAATTTTAAAAATGCAATTCGTACGATATTTACTAAATTATTCAATCTGTAATATTTTTGGTATTTTGGGATGCTTCTTTTAAATTAAGTATATTAAAATTTGCAATAAAATCTGTTTAGTGAAAATTATAAATTTACTACTATACTTTAAATCATAAGAATTCTATTTAATTATTTGTATCCTTAAACTTTTTCGAATAAATTTATCACAGCAAATTTAAATTTCTAAACTAAGATCAAAATAGCCATAAACATATATTTATCTGCGCAATTAAGATATATTTGCTGTCAGTTTCTTGTTATTTATACCCTTTTCTCATTTTTTTTTATTTCTTAATTTATAAATGTTACTTCCAAATACTATATTCTTATTATTTATGATTAATTTATACTAAAAATATTATTATATTCTTGTAGGAATTAAACCCTAGCTGTTTCATCTACGTATCAATTCTTAATACATGTACATACGATACAGTAACGACTTATCAAAGTCGGTTGTAATATATGAAAGAAATTGAAATACAATACATATTTCGCTGTATATTTAATGCATAATTTTACTCTACATTTTCAGTTATCAATGATATATTTGAATTTACAATTTGATACGATTGACGAATTGCCGATTTAATTGCGACCATCTTATATAACTTACCTTACAATTCCCACAAACATATATTCTTTACTACACGTTAACTATCTCTTTAGCATTTTCCTTTTAATTGCATATAAATTATAAAATTTGGCAGTATGTATTGAACAAATTCACAACTTTACATAAATAATTATCGTAAAATCACATCAATGTACTTAAACCCATTAAAATAAATATCACGTTTGGTTAATTAAGTTTTGCTCGTAATCAAAAAGCCGATGTACAACAAAAAATATTGACGTTTAGTTTATGCCATAAAATTTGCAAGAAAACCCAATAAAAAACCAAATAATAACAATTAAAAATGATGAAATTGAAATAAATGTTAATATGCCTTCAAAACTAAAAGGATAATTAATCACACATATAATGAGTTAGTCATTATATTAAAAATCTATAATGTGTAATAACAGAAAAGAAACCCAAAAAGCTTATATGATATAGAAATTTGATTCCACGAGATGGGAAAATTTATGGGGTTTATTTTTTTTCCTTTTTCATTAATTTCTAATTAATAGTGTACGAAATTTAGGGGCTGCTGAAACCAAGTTTTTTAAGATAGAAAATCGCAATCTAAATTTAGAAATTTAAAGGTAAAAATTTAAAACTATTCACGTATAAATAACTAGATTCAGATGCTCAAATTTGAAAACCTAAAGAAGGTGAAATAAAGAAAAAGATATATATGAAATTTATTTAAGTGTAATATAAAGGAAATATAATAAAACGAGAAAATAAACATTTTATTTGAAAATTTTTTATAGATATATTTTCACATATATATTTTTATTTATACAGTTCATATTTCCAAAAAAATATCTGCGTAATTTAACTTAAAAATTTAGATTTTCGATTTACAATAATTTTTATAATAAGCATATCAAAACATCTTGTTTTTTATACACTGGTATCAGTTTATTATTATATTCAAATTTTCAAAAACATTTTATGTATTAGAGAATATATTAGGGTATTATGAACATATTTAC
This sequence comes from Rhyacophila brunnea, assembly GCF_057557595.1. Classification (NCBI taxonomy): domain Eukaryota; kingdom Metazoa; phylum Arthropoda; class Insecta; order Trichoptera; family Rhyacophilidae; genus Rhyacophila; species Rhyacophila brunnea. The sequence continues at coordinate 422,308 of NW_028232803.1, read as the reverse complement.
ATCTAATATTGATGGCTGGGACTTAAGATAATCCGACATATTAAAGACACGTGAATTCATGTATAAGTTAGTTTTTAACCAAAAAAAAAATTTTTAGGGATTTTTTTTAGACACAGGATAATCTAGAAATTTTGCATTGGATTTTAGTAATATTAGTTTCATAACAATTTAAAAAATTATTTATTGTGAAAAAGAATTATAAGTGTTTATATTTCACAATAATGTTATGGAAAACAGATCTAGAATTCAGAATATAGACATTTGTGTTCTCTCATAACGTTTTATTTTTATCACTAATTGCCAGAACTATTTAAAAGGCATCTTTTATATACTTAAAAAGTTTGAGAAAGCCAGGAATGTGATATTACAGTTTAGTTTACACTTTATATAAATAAATTGTGAAGAGCTTATGTACCCTTTAAGCCTTAACAAAAATTCATGGGTAGCTGCAGCAACATTTTTAATATACAAATCAAGCAAGTTCTTTGAACGATTTACATCGCATCGACTTATTCTAAAAAGAATTTATGCTCAATGTGATCAGATAAAATTTTAGAAATAATTATTTTGTCTTCTGTTACCTAATTTATGCTATAAAATCTTTCCTAGGATTCTACTATCATAAATACATTTACATTTTTTTATATATTTAAAATTCTGCCGATATTATATATTTTATTTTTTATTTATGGACTAAATTTATTGTTGCAATTTTTATTTGTGTTCACTGGCACAGCTTGCTTGATTCTTTTTGTCAACAGTGTATTTATACTTTCAGGTATTTTCAATTCTTCAATACCACAACTTCTTCCCAGAACTATGAATAGATGGGTTATTATAAATCGCTGCCTTTAATATATGGATCTTCCTGGTTGGTGACATCTAGTTCCTTCATGCAACTTTATGATATCGTGTCATCCCACCGCCCATGTGTTAAGAAATATTACAATTTTGTCGTGCACTTGTATATATATGTCAGCAAAGACGCTAGCAGGTTATATTATAACACTTCTTATTTTCAACTATGTTTAAATTGTAATGCCTGTCACGCATATTTCGATATGAGTGACGCTGTTCTTCTTTTTGTCGGATACGAGAATATCAGGTCTGTCATTCGTAAAATTTATGTCTTTTTCTATTCTTGTATCTACTTTGTTCGACGCGAATTCGTTTTCCATTATTTCTTGTACAGAGTGTCTTCGCATTTTCTTGGTTTTTTTGAAATTATATTTTCTTCCCAACATAACTTGAAGACATCTTAGAATCACGTTGTGTCTTCTTTTATAGTCATGACCAAGCTTTTTTTTATATCTGCTTTCTAAGTGGTCAAAATTTTTAGAAAAGTCGTTACAGTGCTGACATTTTTATCTTTCTCCATTGAATATGTTTATATCCTAAAAAAAGAACCAGATTATTCTGATTGTCTGAAATTTATATATTGTAACACTTTGCTATCCAAATATTTCAAGCGTCGAATTTTTATGAACATTGAAGAGATATTGAACTAGTGTTTTTTGTTGCATATTAAACAATAAACTCTCTTTTTATATAAATTCAAGCCAAGAAACTCTATATAAAGGATATCGTTTTTTATATTGAGAAATATATTTATTACGATTAGGTAAGTCGCATTTTCATTTTCTAAATTTAATATTGCAGCTTTTTGGGGTGATTGTCTTTTTTCTTGGCTCTGTGTTTTATATAGTTTTTAGAGTATTCTTATGGATTTAAACTTCATATTTTACAATAAACGTCCTAGTTCATTTCTTTAAAATAAAATTGTTCTTGAGTAGATGGTTGTAAGTTTAATCTATTTTATCTTCGTATCCGCCTAATTTAAATGTCTAACCAGATAAAGTCTTCTGGTTCTAGCTTTAAAAAACCCACATAGTAGTTTATGTGGGATTTTGAATATTAATTTATGAATTTAACTATGTTTAAACTATTTAATTTTTTTTTCATATGCTTTTAACTCTTATGTACATTTATTTTCTAATTAAATCCATTGTTTCGGGTTTAGTTCTCGATTTAGAATCTTCTAGTATACCAAGATATTTATATCTATCTTTTCCTTCTATTTCTGTTTCAATATCTTTGAGATTATTTTTTTAGTGGCTGGTTTGGCCACGCGTATTTCCATTCCGATACATCTGAAATATTTTTTGCTGCATTGGATATTAGTTTGTAGTTCCTATCTTCTTTTGCTAAATCTTATAATCTTCAATGAAAAGGAAATGATTAGTTGTAAATGCCTTCTTATCAAGGTTAATGGATATTGAGGGAAACTTTTTATTTAATCAGCGGCTTAGCAGATCCAACCAAAGAACAAACAGTAGTGGAGATAGACTATCCCCTTGTATAATCGCCTTTTCAATTTTTTTCTTCAAAATTTCATCATTGTATATTTATAGAGATAACTTCCAGTTTTTATGTTAGTTTAGTTATAAAGGCAATCGTCCATTCTTGTATATAAAAATTTTTTTAAGCATGCACAGATAATACTCGGTGTCGATCGAGTCAAATGCTTTTTTATGTCGAACAATGTTACGGTTAATAAAATTATATAAATACTGTTTATTGCAACGCATATCATTGCCCGTGCGTTAGCTCCCTGTGAACTTCTGACCGTCACAACTTGGTTTTCTGATATTAGTTTTTGGTATTTGACGTTTTTCTCTAATCTCATCATTACAGTTACAATTGTCAATTCGTAAAAGTTTTCATGTATGTTATAGGCATTAATTTCGATCCATTTAAAACTATATGTTTTGGTATGCGCTATGAGATACCAGAGTTTTACCAACTTTTACCTCTTCGTTTTCAACACATACAGATTTTACAGTTACATATAAAAGGGGTGCAACTTCGTAATTTTTTTGGAAATAGATAGTGTATATACCATCTCATTTCACAGCTTTTCAGTAAATATGGTAGTTGATGATCAGGAAGAAACATAGTTTCAGAGATAAAAACTATTTGTGTGTGTTTTCTAGGGAGTCTTTGCGCAGTTAAGTAACGAATATGATAATTTCTGTGCTTTAAAGCACATATATTAGAACAGAAAGTAACAATATTTTATTTATATGACTAGATTTTCGAATTTACTGTATCTGCAATACCCTATAAAATTGTTTTCTTTTGACTCCCACAGGCAGTTTTTATATGTAAATCCCTTTCGTTTTTCAGATTGCTTTATGTGTTTTTATATTATCCTTATCCTATCATTATAAACAAGGATCACTTCAAGGACATCATTTTTTTGCCAAGTATTAAGTTTTAAAAACACATTACTTTTCTCTGAAGCCTTGTCTCACTTTCTGAAAGTTATCCTGAGTTTCTTACCTACGATTTGAGCGTCGTGTTTATTTGATCGTTTTTTTTTTATTTTTCCTCCTTTATTAATACATTGGTCATTCTTTATTGGCAGGTATCGATGTATATTCTTCGTAATCTTTTGGAAAACTTTTAATATCTTGCTTCATCGCACATGCTTCTGTGCGGCGGTTTTTTAATGTGCGCTCTAACCGCTGTATTCAAACCTTCAATCATTTCGCTTTAAACTTTTGTATAGGGTATTTTCTTATTCTAGAATGGTTTGTGCAGTCTGTATTTTCTAAGTCCGTCAGTACTCTATATATTTTTTATGCATCTATCAAGGTTAATGCGATGAATTATTGTTTCTTATTCTTTCTCTTGATCGCTTTGTTTTCTTCTCTTCGTTTCTATTTCTTTGTACTTTCGGTCTTTTCTTCTTATCATATCATTATCCTTTAGAACGTTGGATGGTTTTGTATTAATTTCATTCATGCTCATATAACAGTTAAAAATATCATTGTGACTCTTTAAGAACACACGCCAGCCAGATCTTGGCATTCTTTGGTATCTTTTTAGGATAGAGGTATAAGCCTCTTGAATCCATTGCTCTTTCTCGGTGGGTGTATTCTTGCAGATGGCTATGAGAGTAAGAGGAGCCCTGGTATGCGTGCGTGTGGCCCTGTGAGGTTCAGGCAAGTGTTCTGTATAGATTATTGTTACAGGATAGATTTTTGAATGATTGTCTTCGTAGTTCACCTCTCCTGTTTTTTCTTAATCCCCAGATCTGTTATAAAGTGCTATATATTGATATCTAAATATATTTCGCAACTTATTTTTAGACGCAATGGGCCTTTTTAGATGTTTATATTTCTATAGGCACACGTTATATCATTTTATAGTCTTTATGCACTTATAAAATTTGTTCTTGCAAAATTATCATAGTTTTGTCCTTACGAAATTTTGCCCATTGATGCATTAAATAAAACTAAAAAAAGCATTAAATATCCAATCGCATATTTCAAAATGTATGTTTAAACTGTATATTAACAAATTTAAATTTTTTGGCATTAAACTTACTTTTGATATATATTTGACTTTTTAAAAGTTTCTCGAAGCAATACTAAGATCGTAAAATTTTAATTCAAAAAAATATTTTCTTCCATGAATTTCATCATCGTCAAGTAAACTGCATATTATAAAAGTAAAAGATGTAAATCGTGTGTAATTTCGTCTTTAGAAAGAATTATAATCAAGCCCTTAAAAATTTTGTGTGTAGGATATACGGAGTTAGATCAAATAAATCAAAGTGTAAAATTTTTTTTTACGATAAAAATATAAAATACCTTTAATGATTTGACTTTGACAACCTAAATCATACCACTATCACAAGGAAACATCCCATCATACCGATAATAGCTTTTATTACTGACACACGCATTCGGGAATTGAGTAAAGTTCTTTAGCGTTTAATTCAAGTGCATAATTAATGCAGAAATATTTATTTACAATAGTTTTGCAGAGCGTGTTTTCTGCATATACAGCTGCTATGCGGCATTAATTGCCACTTGGATGGAGTATCATTGTCTTTGCAGATGGTCAATTCGAGCTTATATCATTTAAATAAAAGATTTCAAAACATATTTAACATGAAATCATAAAAATTATAATATAGACAATTTTTGTATTCACTAGTATTATTTTTCAAGTTTTGAATACAGTTAATGGAACATTAATTTATTTTAAACGAAAAAAATTAGTTACGTATAAAATATAAATATTTCTAGCTTTGCATAAAAAATATGTGAACGAGTTAAAAATCCCTAAAGAAGTAGAAGCATATGTGCAAGCTCTAACACTTCATAAGACACTTGAACTTATATCATTTGATAGAAGTAGGATACTCGATGAAGGTGGATCCTGGGAATTTGTCAAAAGATGTATCAAGGAGTTGTGCAATATTCACAATTGACTGAATACATCACAAAAGATGAATTGATAAAAATAAACTTAAGCCATAAATAAAAAAAACTTAGCTTTTTATGTCGAATATAATTCATTTCCTAGCTATTCGTTAGCCGCAAACATATAAAATAATATTACAACCCAATAAGGTAAATATATTATTTTTCACATTCGTTAATAAGATTTTAAAAGCTATTTGTAGTATAACATTTTGGTAACTCATACAGAGCTTTCTTTGATTAGAACTAAAAAAATTTTATTTTCTGGTATATTTTTTTTTCAATATATTAATAATCAATTATATGTACCACGGTATCTTTATGGAGATAAATATTATGTCCTTGCACGAGCGCAACTCTAATTATTAGAAAAACCAATGCTTCGAAGTATATATAACGGGTTGATATATTGTTATCTCGAATGCTAAGAACGTAATATTGCAATTAGAGGGTTTCAAAAACGTCGTGTAATTCAATTAATATAAAAAATTACAAGAAAATATTGAGAAGAAGATAAAATACAAACACGCACTAATGATGCAGTAAATGCTCTAAATTTACCATATATACGTAAATAAACCAAAAATGGAAAATTATAATATTTTTAAAAGGTTTTTTCGATAACATAATCATGAAAAATTCTAATCCGAAAGCCAAAATAAATAAAATATGGTTTTAATTACTATACTTTTCTAAAAAGATATTAATGAAAGATATTACGTCTTAAAACAAAGAATGAAAGAACTACACACATCTAATTAAATAATTTATATTATTAATATCATTTAAAATGGGAGATGAAAAAAAAAATAATGCAATCCACGCCTTAAGACTGCAATAAAAGTCTTAATTTACTATAAAATGTAGATTTTTATATTTAATAAGAAAAAATGCAGAAATATGATCGTTTATAAAATAATATCATAATGAGGATAAATATATTTTTATTGAATTTAGAATGTTGACAGACTAAGAATTTACTTCATAATATTCTAAAAAAACAGTGTTATATAGCTAATATATCAGTTTTAATTTTTTAAAAACAAGTCATTATAGGCATCAACAAGTTTTTCATGCATAAATATATCTTATAATGATATTATTATTCATAAAAACACTTAAACGTATGAGTATTGAGCGTAAAAAATGTATTAAGAAGACAGGAAGGCTATTGTGCGTTGTATAAGACACAGAAAATCTATAAAATATAACAATCTAAAGTTTTAGGCTAGCAGACATGAAAGTTAATAAAATATTACCTCCTACTTAAATAAATATTTAATATTACACATCTGAAAATGCACAATAAAAATAGTAACATGGCGCATAACTATGAATTGTGTGGTTACGATTGCCATAAGTCGTATTTTAAGAGGTTAGAAATGTAAATAAAACCGAAGATTAGTATTGAGGAAGAAGGCCGAATTAACAAGTCTGAAAAGAAAAATAAGGATAGATAAAGAACGTAAAGATGAAAATTTAGAAAAAAAAACTTACGAGTTAGTCTTAAATACAATTCCAAATTTTCGCATGATATAGATTAAATTGCTAAAAACCAAATCAACCCATAATAAAAAAATTGAGAAAGATAAATTATGCGATAATCATAATATCTCCCCATTTTATACATGTCATAACTATAAAATGTATTCAAAATGCACAAAAATATATGATTTCTTCATCAAATGACAAAAATCGATGAAAAATAGTCAAAATGGCTTATATTATTTTTATTGGATCATAAATTTGTCCCAACTAACATCATTTTCTGCATTTTTTGTTAACACGACAGAAAATATCATGATACTAGTATATTGGAAAGCATTATTGAGTTAAGTATCAATATTATGCCATATAGAATCCCTTTATACATAACACGTCTGCATGAGGCTTTAAACAAGTATGCATCGCTTGTATTCTAGTCACCGTTGCAAAATATTATTTTTCAGAATTAAGTATCAATCTAAGATATATAGAACTATAAAATAATATACTTCAAAATCAATATTTTTTGATCGATAATAATTATAATAGACCCACTATCATTGGTATTTTATAATAAAATATAGAAAGCAAGGCTATTTGTGCATCTATTTGTTTTATATTATTATATACAACACAATATTGACTTTTTTGGGAATCATAAAGGAAAATTCAAGTTAAATAAACTTGATAGATTCTATAGTTTAAAATATCTTTCAGGGAAAAAAATAATTTATAAATTAGTATTGTACAAAAAATAAAATTAAAATAATCAATTACCCGAGTTGTTTATAATAATAGTGTATAAATCGAAATCTCAAAATTTTCAGTTCGCATTCATACATTGTAAATAATAAGATATTATTATATATAATTAAATATTTAATTTACTTATATCACAGCAAGCAGATGTAAAAAAATGCTTGGTCATGACTATACAAGAAGACACAATGAGATTGTAAGATGTCTTCACTTTATGCTGGCAAGAAAATACAACTTCAAAAAAACAAAAAAAATACGCAGACACTCTGTACAAGAAATAATGGAAAACGAATTCGCAGGGATCAAAGTAGATACAAGAATTAAAACAGACATCAAGTTATCGAACGACAGACCTGATATTTTTGTATATGACAAAAAAAAGAACTGCATCACTCTGATCGAAATTGGCGTGACAAGTATTGACAACATAAACATAGTTGAGAATGAAAAATTGAGAAAATATGACCTGCTAGCATCTGAACTATCATTAATATACAAATGCAAGACAAAAATTATTATATATGTTATAACATGGGACGGTGTGGTTACACGATATCATAGAAGGTACCTGAAGGAACTAGATGTCACGAACCGGTTGAGGCATATATTCAAACATTGGGATTGAGAAAAACCCTTGAATTAATAGGTCTCGAAAGAAGGAGGGGTATTGAAGAAGACTGTGGAGAGGAGAAGATAGCCGAAAGTATAAATACACTGTGTGTACAGAGTATCAAGCAAGCTGTGCCTGAGAACAAAAACTAAAATTACGACTATAAATATAGCCCATAAATAAAAATTACCTACTTATATCACACATAAAGTATAAGCGCTTTATATGATACATTATCAAAAACCTTTATCTTAAATAACTTTTGCTTATAAGATTCCAGAATTGTGTTATATAAACAGTATCACTTTTACTTTTTTTTATATTATAGTATCTTATTTTTTTAGGTGTTTTTGTATGGCTTTATATTTCTTATATTTTATTAAATGAGTGTAATCCTAAAATTTAATATTTATTCATCCGAAACTAGAAAAAATTGTAAAAAAATAAATTAAGATTTAAAATAAAATCAAAAAGTTTATGTTTTTGCCGAATTGTGTTTACACGTTCTTCAATAAAAAAAAATGACAATTCAAAAGAGTATTTATGCAATTATGCGCAAGGAAAAAATCTTTGATTATTGATGCTTCAAAAATAATAGAAAATTTAAACTTATTTAGGCTCTTTACATAACGTAAATCCATATAGATAGACTTTGCTTTTTTATCTTTTATGATTAAAAAGGAATTATATAAAAATCGATTTTTTTTGGATTTGATATATTCTATATACAGCGTCGTATATTAAAGATTTAGGAAATTTTACTGCTGATTAACCTTCAAATACTATTAATACCACAAACTTATGGTTTTTATAACTCTACTATTGACATAATCCATTTAAAAATAAATCAAGCATTTTCAACGTTTAAAAATTGAGTTGAGGAAATTTCAAACAAACTTTGTAAATATTTTAATAAAATTGCATATTAACCGAATCTAAAATTAGAGCATCATTTACGCCTATACGATAGCAATAAATTAAAAAAATATTTTGGTGTATCGATGTAATAATATAAATTTCTTTTATACATTCCAGTATTATTATTCGTATGAATATATAAAAATTCATACCAAGCAGTCTTTTCCCATTTAATATAATGATAGACATCTATAAAATTACAGCATATTGTTAGATTTGTTTAATTTTTGTACAAACAAAATATTTATTTCTTTACATTTATTGATTAGTTTTGTATTGTGATTTCAAATTTAGTCTTTCAAGCATTTATGATTGGTTTTCCATCGGCAGATAATATCTTTATTCTAAGATATATCCTCTTGATACCTCTCCTTGTTCAATAACTATTGTTTCTATGTTTTTTCTCTATCCTATAGTTTGGATGCATGTCTTTAAGGTTTGTTACTTCGAGTTCTTTATGTAACTTTTTTTTTATTGTGCTGCTACTTCATCACATTTTAAGCGTGGTAAGAGAACACAAGCAAATAAATCTGAAATTTATTTGCGAATTATTTTAGAATCTTATATACTGCACATTTGAAGATTGAATTCACCAAAAACCCTATAGTGTATTATTTCTAACAATAGACATATAATAGTATTTATTATTTTATTATCCATTTATCTATAATCATCATATATCAATTCATTATATAATTTGCGAATATTTAGCAGCTAGGTTTTCACTATATTTTTTTTTATTTAAACATATCTTTCAAGGATAAAAATACTACAAATTTTAAGTCCCCATTATATGTGACATAGTTTTTTTAAAGCACATATTTTTTCAGTTTTAAAATATTTAATCAAAATAAATTGTGTCATTTCGATGACAAAATAATTTTACAATATTATGCTATACGACACGAAAAAGCAAGTTTCTTCGAACACACTAAATACTATAGATATATAATTTTTATTTCTGCTGATAATCAACATGTTTTTATAATGAAATCAAAATGAAGATTAACTCGATGTACTAGTTTGATGCGGAAAATATTGTTAGTATATGCTTCAAATTTTAGAAAAATGTTTAAATGCATGATTTTAACGCATTCCAATGAAAAAAATAAATATACACAATATCTTATAATTAAATTTATATAAATTGTGATTTTAGCTAAACACACCTCAACACCATTAGAATCTAATATTTTTATCTATCAAAAAAACGCTTAATGGATAAATATAAGGCGGAAAAAAAAAATTATTTAAAAACATGATTAAATTAAATTTTATATGCGTAATGTCACTGAGAAAAAAATATTGATGACAAATAATTACTATTTAGACCGAAAGATGGTATTTGTCTCTATAGGACCATTAAGGGAAGAATAAAATGGTTTTAAGTTTAATTTATCACTTTAAAAAATAATTATTGAAAATATTTTAATTTGGGATTAATTTTTTTGTGAATAGATTTAAAAACAAATAAAGTAAATACAAAATTCATTTATACGAGAATACTAATACATTTGAAAATATATATTTATTTTTTCTATTTATAGCATAAATTTATTTTCATCATTTATATCTATTTGGACGCAGTCAGCCTATTGTGAATATTGCAAAACTCCTGGATACATCTTTTGACACCTTCCCCTGATCTATCTTCATCAACTGCACTTCTTCCCTCAAACAAGATAAGTTCAAGTGTCTTGCGGTTGAAAATATTATAGTATTTTTTATATATATTTTAGCCGAAGAATTAATTTTTTCCAATATAGTTTATTAAAAAAAAGTTTCTAGCCGAAAAATTCAGAAATAACCATTTCTGGATATAAAAGTTTATTAAACACAAATTATTTAGCTAATAAATTTCGATATTGAAATCAGATATATATCCCTATGCCATACATTATAATAAAATTTTTCAAGGTATGATGATTCAATATAATCAGCCCAAAGATATTTACATAATCAATCATCTAATCATTCTTCTATGGACTGAATCGAAAATATATTCAATCCCAGCATTGAATTTAAAAAATATGGCAGAAGAAAAGAGATCTGAATGGAAAAAAGAGGAATTAGACAAGATATCAAGAAGTTTAGAGAAAAAACTAGGGCCAGAATATATTTCTTACAGACAAGGATACGGCAACATGAAACTTTCATATGTGGAAGGCTGGCTTATAATGAGTCTTGCAAACCAAATATTCGGATTCAATGGATGGTCAACAGAAATCAAATCGACCACAATAGATTACTTTGACTATAATTCAGATAAGAAATCCTTTTCTGTGGGCGTCAGTGTAAGTGCAAGAATTATTTTAAAAGATGGTACCTTTAGAGAGGATATAGGATTTGGATCCGCCGAAAATTCGCGTAGAAAATCAGATGCGTATGAAAAGGCTAAAAAAGAAGCAGCCACTGATGCATTTAAAAGAGCACTTAGGCAATTTGGAAACGCACTTGGAAATTGTTGCTACGATAAAGATTATTTGAAGGATATTATGTCAGTCGAAAAAAAGAAGAAAATTGAACTTGATGTTAATAACCTCTATAGAAAGGATTCAAAGAAGGATAAATTTCTTGAAGATAGTTTCGATATTGATAATTACGATTTGACACTCAGTGACGATAATAAAAAACACGAAACGAAAAATTACAGGGACTCGAGCGAAAATGTAAATTCAAAGAAAAAAAATTAAAAAAATACACATTTAAATTATATTAATTCTTATGGATATAATCATAAAAAATCATAAAACTATTCTGCAAGTATACTAATATTAAATTAGAAATTAGACCTAAGGCAATCTTATCGTATTTTTGCAGGAATTTTCTAAATTGTCTAATTATTAAATATCACAAAAATACAAAAAAAATGTATAGAAACAATAAAAATAAGAAGTTTAGCATTAAAAATCACATTATTAGATGATTTTACATATATTTAAAAAGAGAAGCCAATCATAGGGTATATGTCTAAATATATAGACACTTCATGATCAAGTCGGAATATTATTTCCAGCAATATAAATCACGTAGACTATTTCAGATGTAATTGATCTTATGTTAAGATATTGTGCGCATTTATGAAAAGAAGTAAAGGTTTTGTTTAAATCAATTGCAATGTAATTAAATTATGAATATTTATCGCATCAACGCCTTTCTACAGATGTTAATTTTTATTAAGGCATTTCTATAAAATTAGAGTTTTTTTTTTATTTAAATATGATTAATATCAAATCATTAAGTATTGGAATCATGCATTCACCATATATTTTGCAAGTTTAATTCATCATAAAATGCTTTATTATCTTTAAATATCGAAGCCATAAAATTATATCGGCACATTAAGTGGATTTTTGTAAAACCAAGAAAAAAATAGAAGATTAGCACGAAATGTGTATGTATGAGAAAAATCGAGAGAATTTAGCAAATAAATTATTTCTTCTTTGCGAAATCTACATATTGAATATGAAGAAAATCCCATAAGTTTTTTTGGCTTATTCAAGTAAAGAAATAATAGTATTGATTATTATAATAAAGATACAAAGTAAGTTAATACTGGTCGAAAACATATATCTAACAAAAAATGGTCTAATAATAACAGCAAAATAAGCAGCTTATTTTTATATGATAATCTTAATTTCGGAGTATAATAATTATCAGCCAAATTTTATGAAAAACATACAGAAATGTGATACATAAGTAAACTGGGATTGTTTTATAATATTAATATGCTACAAAATGCCATAGAAAAACTTTAACCTAATTTTCAGATAAATTAAAGTTGATTTCCAACATAATTTAACTATATAAGACCGAGGATATATAGTTTCGACAAGCTTATTACTTGAGGCTATTAAAAAATTAATAAAATTCATGCTCTTTCTATTGAAAGAGATTAACTAATGACAATTTCTGTAAAAAAAGAAAATTTTGGGATAACACAGGAGGTTATATTTTAAGTGTAAAATCTGTATTATAATGACATATATAGTTGATTCTAAATACTAAAAGAATAAATATAAAAAGATATTTATGCAATAAGAGTTCAAGACGACATTCATAAATTAAATCTATAGCTTTATATTAATATAAAAAATATTAATTTCGAAGATACCGCCAATATTTTTTTTAAAGCATCAAATCGATGCACATAAATATATGCATATATTTTCAACCGTCAAATAAAATTTTTATTTACGGATCAATGTTTTTTTACTTATTTCATCTACTGAAATTTTACAGTCTATTAGTAATTATGACAACTTCTAAATACATTTTTTGACACTTTTCCTTGTTTTGTCCTTGTCAATCACTTTTATTTTGTGAATTGATATGTGTTTAAGTACCTTGCGCAACCACTAATTATAATAATTATGAAAAAATAAGAATTTTCATATATTCCTAATAAATTTAAATTTGAGCTAAATAAAAAGTTTATTATAAAATAATCGCAGAAAAATATGTTACAAACTTTTTTAAATATAATGTAAGATTTAAAATGGGCGCCTAAATTATAAAAAGACATCTTATTTGTGTATAGAAAGAACTAAAATGACAAAAAGGTTTACTATTTATACACATATATAATGCATATTGACTTTAGCAAGTTTTATTCTTTTCAAAATACCACCACCGTTTCTAAATTTTATATAATTTTAAAATTTAATAAAAATTTATCAATATTCATAATTATCACAATTTTTCAAAAAATAACACAAATAAAATAATTAATTTTTTAGGCTCGTGATTTAATTTTCTTCGAGCACTTGTATCTATCTTATTAATTTTATATGGATTAGATTATAAAACTTATTTTGTTGTCTTACATCTGGCATTTACTTATCATAAAACTGCAATAAATTGAAAATAAATATAAAGGATGCTTTAAGATTTAGAGAAAAAAAATTAAATAAGATTTCGTTGATATTTTTATGGGTATTTCTTAATTTCAGTAAAATTATTTATTTTAAATTTCTTATGAATTAATAACCTTTTAAGTCATTTGTGTTTTATAGATTAATTTTTGGTTGCTCTATAGTAAAATTTTTTTGGTGCTTCTTTCAGTCAAAAAATATTAATCATGACCCTTAACGTAAAAATTTTTAAGACTTGAGAACTAGTATATTTTACTAGATCACATTTCTTGTATTCCTGCTTCTTCTTCAGTTATATTAACAACTTATTTTACACGACCTATGAAATTTAATAATCCTACCATGGAATATTGAAAAATTTAACTATTTCTGCTATAAATTTAAAAAAAAAGGTATGCTGGTTTTTTAAGTAATCTTGCTATAACATTTTTTTATTATCTCGATAAACCAGATTATAAATATAAGCTTTTTTATTTCTATTAATCAGGTGTGTTTTTTCTTTAATAATGCACCGATATTTTAAGGTTCTTTTTTGTTAATCAGATGTTCATTTATTTATAATTTTATGTTTATATAAGCTAGTTATTATTATTTATTGAAGCTAGCTTCTTTTGATTTTCTTTGATATTTTAGAGTCGAATTTTTTGCGAGCACATAGCATTCACATCTTGACACTTCGTATTGTATCTGTACGTATAAATGACCAAGTTTTCTTTCACATCATATTTCCAAGTAATCATAGTTTTATCTTCCTTACCGCAGCATTGATAAATCATTTTTCCAGAAAAACCTATTCCCATCTATCAAGAAGCATAATCTATTAAAATCACTCTAATTTTTCAGGCCTGCTCCTACGCACATAAAAGATACTGCCATCTAAATAATCAAGTTGTTTTGAATGCTAATAAGTTTTTGATGCAATTGTTTATTTTTTTATTTTGCCTATAAAACATTCATTCTGTTCCACTCCAATTAATTAAATGCATATAAGGCACATTTACTAGATGATAAATAGGAAAATATTATTCGGAAAATGTGTTTTATTTCACCATTTCATTTATATGCATTGAAATGCTTGCTGTGTAATTTTCCTTTTTCAGAGGTAAATGTTCATTTAAACATGAATAACTGTTTATGTGATAGAAAAAACTATAAGATAGTATTTTTTATATTTATTTTTTAGCTTTTGCAAGTATATTTGTCTGATAGCTACAAATGATAAATGCTTATATTAAAACATTCCTTGTACATTATTTATGAAGCAAACCTGTCACTTTTGGTTAGAAAACATCTCTATATGGTTTTTTACATAATAAATTGCACCGTTAACAATGATTGGATGTTATTTTGCTGTTAATATTAGTTTTGACTGGATATGAAATTCTTGGAACAATTCTAACTTAAATTTAGCTAAATACTTCGTCTTCAATGAGATATACTATCTTACGGGATAAATAAAAACATTTTTTTAATAAAATTAAAAAAATAAAACAGGAATGTAAAAGTAAAAACTTCCTAGGCAGACATTATAATATCGAAATTTCATTTATTATTTTTTAAAGTTATTTATCGATATAAAACTTATATGTTAATAACTTTAAAAAAATATATACTGATTTTCAAAGCACAATATATTATATTGCTCATATTATATCTATATAAAAAACTACGGATTTTGGAATTTTTTTTTCTTTAATCATACTAGTAAAACGCATTCAAAAAACATCATTTTATTCTTATAAAAAATACTATGATTTTTTTATGCATTTACGTAAGACTGTATTATTTTTTTTATACTGGATTCTATAAAAGCATTACAATATTACATTAATAGCTTTTAAAAGCTTTTTGATTCTGATTACATAAAAATAAAGAAGTTCAAAGCAAATAAAAAAATAATATATGGTGAAACAACCGAAAGCCAAATAACAATAACAACCAGTATTTTCTCCGGCTTTCTTGATTAAACCATTCAGTATTTTATAAAATTTAATGGTATAACTATTAAATTGGTAAAATATAAAAAATTTATCATGTGGTTAAAAGTGTGCTTAAATGTTAATTATTCGTATCGTAGATTTCTGGATGTGTTTTATGATTTTATTTAACTATATGATTTTTTTAGTTCTCTTCTTTATTTATTTATTTAATTTTTTTTTGCACATAGAGAATTTCTGCGCATTTATTACTAATTTTTATGAAAACACAAAGTTTGTTATCTATTTTACAAATCTATTGTTTCAAAGTGTTTCTAAGTTTATATTTGCTAATTAATTCATTTCAAATTCGTAAATTCAAAGTTTTAGCGCCTAAAAGTCAAAATTTTTATAAAAATTACAGAATCATATTTTATAGAAAGTATTTAATGTGTTTCTTATGCTTCTAGCTATTTTACAACCTTCTTATCATATGAAATTCGAGTTTTTTATTAATAATTAAATAAAATAATTTTGCTAAAATAGGATTACTTATCATTCTAATGTATCAGGAGCTATGTTTTACTAATGTAAATTAAATTTTTAAAACCAGGATTCTTACATAATTTTCTTTTATAAGTGGGCGACCAGTAGTGCAAAAAAAATCATGTAAATATAATTATCAACATATTATTATTTTTTTGATTTGTATTTCGTTTTTCAAATTGTTTATATAACAAATACGGCTTCCGGAACTATTTATAACCTTTACAAGGCTACTAAGCTGTCAAATGTAGGATTTATTATAAAATAGTGAGCTGCTATTAAATTTATAAGTTGGTTTTTGCATTAATAACAGATAATATATAAGATTTTTTATCCTTCTGATACTCGGTATTGTAAATCATAAAGACTGCATCTTAGTATGTGTCTATAAATACCATAATAGATCAAGTTTTAAATTTTTTTCTCGCATTGCTTTATGAAATATACACGAAAATTCAAGATAGCGATACATTCCTTATTATGCGGATATATAAACAAGCGATTACCACTAGATTTCACGTAATGTTCAATTACACTTATTTAGAGTTGTTTTGCATTTCAGGGCACATAAAAATATTTATGAGCCATCAGAAATTTGTTTCTAATTATTTTTTCTATTTTTCTTTATAGCAAGAAAAAAATTCTTTAACCTTTTTTTATTTTTAGGCATTAATAAGCTATGAATTGAACACATTCTATTTGGATAGTCTATATCTCTAAAATTTATCTTTCCTACTTAAAATTTTTTTTATTGCGTGCTATAATTTTTCTCAACAATAAAAATCAGCAAAAAAAATCGAAAGATACTCAAACATGTTAAAAATTTCTTTCTATTACATATATTATCTTTTGAGCAAAAAATAAACTTCTATAGAAGCTAAGAATATAAACGTACATATTTATATGTAGAGTTGATTTCATTAATTAAAATAATTTATATTTTATTCTAAAAAATCTTTGTTGCAAGGTGACCCTCTGTAATATTTACATAAATAATCACTTTGTATCTAAATGCTGATTTTCACCTTTTTTTACAATAGCTTCTTTCGCATTCGACTTAAAATAGATAAAATTCTAATCATATACGAAATGCTTCAAAAACTATATATTATGTTTTTTTTGTATACTATTTATATCTTAGGAAAATGTACATTAGTATATAGACAGAAACTTACAACTAAACTTGTTGTAGAATTAATTAAAGACTTCCAATCTAGACTAAATAAATCTTAATAGTGTAAATATAGTCAAATCAGTTTACTTTTAGGTAAGTTTGCTTGTGGGCTCTTATATTATTGCTCTTAAAAACATCAGATGTTTATTATGACAATATTCCTAAAAATACATTAACAGAAATTTATTTTTTCTCTATATCCAGCAAATAAAGAAAAATTAGAAATACTGTAATAAAACATTAGTTCTAGAGTGAAATTTTGAAATATTAAATAAATAATATATTAACCATTTATTATGAACATAAAAATGAAAAGATGCCATCAATAAAATGAAGGTTTGAAATAAGACTCATATTAAACCAGCTGATAAGCATTTTATAATCTCGATTAATCTATAAATCCTTTATCTTTATGATAAGTAGAAATAAATCACAAAAATTTATGTTATAAAAAGGCAACACAATTTCATACAAACACTTATGAAATCAACCCGAAATACGATTCACATATTCACGACATATGTATTTTATATCTAGACTTATAAGTAAATATGAACCCAATATTGTATTTTCTTACGAATAGCAAAATCTTTATAGGACAATCACAGAAAAATTAAAGTGGAATGCTTAAAAACACTAATCCACACAAAATTATAATGGGAAAAATCTTATTTACGACTTCAAACAAAGATATTTTTTTTTAAAATATTTTTAATCATTTTTAAAACACAAAAATTTCTTGTTTGGCATCTTAAAGAATCAAAAGACTAACTTATAAAAAATAACTAAAAATATTCTAGCTCAAAAAATTAAGCGCCCTAATTTGAAAAGAATCTGATTATCCTATATAAAACTGGCTATTTGTGTTTATGAGGAAAAGAAAAACTTGATAAGATCATAGGAATAACTAGCATTGATAATGTGCTAGAAATTAAAAGCCGACAATATTTTAATTCACTCAAAAGAATAATCCATATTAATAAATATATACACCAATGCATCAAGTTCCAGAGCATGCATGATGTGATCATCTAATGTAAAATACAATTTTTTATAGCTCGAAATGATAGCTAAAGTAAAAGCGCAAAGAAAAAAAGCAATAATTAAGAAAAACACGTATATTAATAAGGCCTATGCCAAAAACTTAGAAGATAAAGATATTGGGGCTTAAATAGTACCAAATTAACTGCTAAATAAGCAACCTATAAAACTACATTGCAAATTTAATGAGTTAAAAATATAATTAGCTACTACTAAAAAAAAAATCGAAGGCATTTGAAAGTAGATAGATCAAACAGAAATGAAAACGATTTACAATCTGTTCAAAAATATATGAGATTTATGATTTTTTATTACCTTGAGGATGACAACTAGTGTATACACCAGAATTATATTATTTTATAGGGTCAAATTAATTGTTATAAATTTATTTTCTTTATCAAGGCACAACATGTTTGATTTTCTTTGAGAATAGCGTATTCTACTTTCGGCATATTTCTGATCTATTAAAGACACCTTATTAAAAAGCTCTTTTTCATTAATAGTTTTGTAAGTATGCAACGATATGGTTCGTAACTTGGATATTCTATAGTATGATTTATTGATACAGTGTGACCCCAAATCCCAAGTTATGCAATATGTGATAGATTTTGTCTTGTGCATGCTAATCTATAGCAGTTTATGTACTAAGACATCTTATTTTATATTTTTTCCGTCCTCAAGTATGTTTTTATTGTCAATACTAGTTACACCAATTTCGATAAGAAAGATAAATTTTTTTTTTATTATATGCGCAAATGTTTACTCTGTTATATTTAAATTTGAGATTTATTGATAGTCTTCTATCTACGTTGATTTTTGAGAATTCATTTTCTATTATTTCTTGTACGGCTTGTTTCTGATTTTTTTTAATAACATTAAATTAAGTGTTTTGTAAGCGTAATTTCTTCTAACTTTCATGACTAAGCATGTTCTTAAGTCTACTTTGTAACTGGTTAACGGTTTTTAGAGTAGTTTTAGCGGGGGCATCTTATTCTTATACCTAAAAAAATATTTATATTCATCATAAAAAAGAAGAAAAATTTTCAGAAGGTACTATAAATCGATATTTAAGCCATGATAAAGATCTTAGTATTTCAGGTGTTGAATTTTTAAGCACATTGTAGAGTTTTTGTGTAGCGTATTAGAATAAATTATACGGAATCGCCAATTTTTATTTTATTGTAAAGGTCTGACTGATAAATTTTTTAATTTTGTATTTGGTCATCAAAAATATATTTTAAATACCAGGAGCGTCGCATTTTTTTAAATTTTACATTGCTAATTTTCTGGAAATTGACTTCTTTCTTTCACCGCTAATTTTAGTAACAGGAAGTACATTCTTTCGGATTTTATTTCTATGCTTTCTTTTACTCGTTTTTTTCATTTATTTTTTCCCAATTATTGCAGATATATTCTATTTTTTTATTGGAATAGGTCTAATGACATCGTTCGCTTTTAAAGTCTGCAGTTTCTATCATATATCAACCTATTTAGTAGTTTATTAGTGATATTCATGTTCATTTACCTTGAAAAAAACAACAATATAAAATATAATTAAAATTGAGCAATTAAAAATGAAATTATTTTGCGACGATTATGAGATACAATAATACCTTTTTAGCAATATTAAATAAAATAATTAAAAAAATCAAGTTTACTTTGATGCCCGTAACTGCAATCAAAATGTAAAGATCAAATTTTGGTAATTTTAAGACTAAAAATATGATATAATATTGAAAACTTCTGGTTTAAAAAACACTGATTAACTTTAATAGTTATTGAAATTTGTTTCTATTTAAATTAATTGATTTATATGAAAATATTGTTATAAAGCAGTTTGAAATACCACAGACATACAATAAAACTAGCTCAAAATTTCATCCGTAAAAATACGGTGTGATACTATCTTACATAATTAAGATGCATAGAGTGAAATAGATTGTATAAATAAGCATGTCCGCATTCAATAGAAAGGTACTAATCAGTATATAGATTATATTTCTTTATGTTTTTTTGGGTTTTAACATATTTAAGGATATACGGATTATTCTATAACACATTCGGCTTTTCTGCATTATTTCTAAATCTAATAAAAGATTCGGGCTCATAGTAAGTTTCAATTCAAACAATTTTTTAAATTACGTATCCTTTTCAGATTCATGGGGATTTCTAATTATTTAAATGCATAATTGCCAAAACTTGGTGCATCTTACTCCTATTTATAATGCATCTTAATGCCTACACCGATCATATAAAATTTGATTTTTTTATGGGAAAATAATATAAATTACTCTTTTAATTTGTTTTAGAAAAATATAAATTTCGAAAGCGGTTTTTTATGTATTTTTCGTCGATGTCGTTTTTTTTCAGATCTGAGTTTCAAAATAATATCAATATAAAATACTAAAATACAGAGAAAAAACCTTTAAATGGTTCTTGCAATCTAAGTTAATTATAATATAAAAATAGTTTTCTTTGAACTAATTAAATTTAATGCCTGGGCACTGAATATGTAATTATTTGTAAAAATTGTTGAGAAAATCAATAAACAGTCTTCTTGACTATCTGTATGAACAAATCAATATACCTTATTTGTAATAAATTATGAACTATCTTTGCTAATCCAAATAAAAAAGATATCTATTTTCTATATTGCAATTAATGCCGTAAAAACCTATCAAATTGCAATTAAGATTGAATTTTTTTAATATGAAGTTAAAGAAAATGTGTGCATTTATAGCTACTTTACCAGAATATAATTCCAGACTAACACATACCATAAAAAAAAATGTTTTTTGTGGGTGTTCTGTAGACAAAACTGTGGCTAGAACTAACGTCTAATATTATATTATCGTATAAATATAGAGAGTAATAAAGGTTTAATTTTGAACAATTAAAGTAGTATTTATTTTTATTCTGAGGATTTAAAATATAATTTATTCTGCAATCTTTAAAAATTAGTTTGAAAGATCGTGCAATATCTTTTTTAAAATGACACATTATTGCAGCAAAAGAAATAAAAATTCATTGCGAGTGCAATTTTTGTATAAAAATAAATAAACGCGATTAATTACTAATAAAAAAATAGGAAAGCTTGTGTATTATGGTATTATAACAATTTATCATGTTTGATAATATTATTTCAGATGGTCTAAAATGATCATGTGACTATAAATCGTTTTTTAAAAAACTAGTTGATCGCAAGAGTAAAAAAATATGTAATGCATGATTTATACCACATTTGATGACAGTTTTATCAAGAATAAATGTCTCCAAACGCCTAAACTAGTGTTTAATTAAATTTTAAATGTTTTTTGGTTGTTTAATATAAAAATATTATAATTTATTTGAATTAAACCCCATACATTATATACAATAAAAACTAAATTGAATTTTAATATACAACTTTTTATATTCTCATACTATCACATCACAAAAAAATTATATAACATAAAAATTAATTGGAGGAATTTTTTATAAAGGGATAATCTCCTGAATATGTACATTAAAAATAAATATGAAGGATTATTTGGCTAATATTATTATTGAATATGTCCTTTCATAAATATATACAATCACATTCGCCAACACATCATAAGCGAAATTGAGAGTAAAATGTCTCTGCTCTAAAATTAAAAACATAAATACTGTAGTTTTATTCTTTCTGATATATACAAAATAATTATATGTTAAACAGTGCATTATGATGAAGTATATGAAATGTATACTTATAGATAGCCTGTTATTTCCATGACTTAAATTGAGTTTAATTAATTTGAGACGAGATAAAAAACATTTCATATATCAAAATTATTGTTGATAAAATGGGAAAATGGATCGACCTTATTAAAAGCCCAATAAAAATTTTATATATCAAGAGTTAAATTCATACACATCTAAAACATTTTTATTTGGATTTCGTTGTTTTAAAAATTTTTAAATATCAATAATAATAAATAATAAAACTAAGTTTGATTATATTAAGGAGTTTTGCAAGAAATTCTAGATATATAAAATATCAAATTTAATTTCACTCTTTTATGCACTGTATAAAATATTTAAAACCAAATTTTGTTTTCTTTATACAATATCAAAATTCAATTTTATTATATTTTACTTTACTTTTAATAAGATCATTAGCACAATTAAATATTTAATGATACAACTTTTATTAATGTATCAAATATTTATACTGAATTTATTTATTTTTCGGTAAGAAATCTTTTATTTATTGTAGACTTTGGAATTGTAATTTTAGATTTTCTCTTCCAGCATAGCGTGATTAATTTTCTGTGGAAACACCATATATATACTTCGGCAATATCCTCTTCTCTTAAATCTTATTTGATACCGTACCTATTTTTAAGACCTATTAGGCCTAAGATTTCCACAATCCTATATTTCGAATAGATGCTTTGATTTGCTGGTTTTAATTTATCTATTTCTAGTCCTATACAAACAAAGAAAATAATTTTTTGTTCTACGAAAATCCAAAAATTGTAATGTATAAATATATCATAATATATAACCTTAGGATTGAGTGAAACTCTTGAATTAATAGGCCTCGAAAGAAGCACAGGCATTGAAAAAGACTTTGGAGAGGAGAAGATAGCCGAAAGTATAAATACGCTGTGCGTACAGAGAATCAAGCAAGCTGTGCCTTAGAACAAAAACTAAAATTCAACTATAAATCTAGCCCATAAATAAAAAATATTGTAAAATAGTGAAAATCTTATTTTATATATGCCCTTGTTTTGTTTAAAAAGGTTCAATAAAGAATGTCCTTAAAAATCTACGTTTTAATATTTACATTATTTTTTATACATCAGGTAAAAATAATTTTGTGGTTGCTAATTCGTGATTTGAATCACGGTGCCTTGCTTCATCTGCCCTAACTGCTCTAACCACATCAATAAGCCTTGCATTTTGTGGTAAATTCCAATACACTTTCGAGCTTTGGGGTGCATCTACATTTAAGATATTCCCCTTTAAGATCTCTTCTTCGAAACAATCATATGATCGTATTGCTTCTTCTTCTAAATACCCAACAAACCTATGTGCTGTTTTGGGAAATATTCCATAAAATATCATATAGAACCAAAAGAAAAAAGGCTGAACACTTTTTATCAAAAACAAATCTACTAATCGAGGCTTTCCGATTTCTAAAAATGCTAGTAAATGTTGCCTTTCATTCTCAGCCTCATCTAAAAGCTTTCTTATAACAATGCCATTATCGGTGAACGTTCTTAAACTATATAGGTGTCTTTGTAATCCACCTACCATTCCTGGAATCGCAGCTACTGTTTCTAGGGCGATGGCTCTATTGACGTAGTTCTTTTTAAAATATATATCAGCAAAGCAACGCAAGAATTTCACAAAATAATATGCTGTTTTATCCGAAATATTTTCAGGAATGAAATGCACCTTTTTTATTTGAAAATTATTTGATAAATTTGAAGTTAAACCAATATTTGAATTATTTAAATTAATTTTCTTTTGGAAATTCGAACTTTCTAGTTTGGCTTGGTTAACTGTAATTGACTGTCTTTTAAAGAAAGGAACAATCGCACATGATAATATTTTCTGTGTTATCTTACTAGGACTTATTATTGATTGCAGCATTTGTTTATGGGTATGAAGTTTAATAATAATCCCTTTGAATATTAAACATCGATAAATTCAGATTCTACATAATCATTATTACAATTTCAAATTTAATTTAATATTTGTTTTATTCATGAATTTTGTAATACAAGATGGTGTAGAATCTATATGGCATAATTAATTAATTTATTTTAATTTAAATTGTAATCCATTTGGCACTTTGAAAGAAATGAAAAAATGCATTCTGACATACGTATTTGAAGTATGGGCCTGCACGGCTTTATAAAGCAAATAAAGTTCAGCACAAAAAAATTAACTCGTCTAAAACAAATTTAACTCGCACATAACCAAATATGAAAGGAATATTCGTCATGGGCGAGTTTATTACAGATAATTATAGTAATAATAAAGTAAAATGGCCGGATCCAGAAAATAAAATCATAATGAAAATTACTTAAAATAACCCTATTTAAGACTATTAAATCCTGTGAATCTGTATTATGTCAAAAAATTGCGGAGTAAACTAATACAATAAAACTAGAATAAATGCCAAGACAGATTAAAATCCACTCGATTTGAACGATACGAATGTTTTTAAATGCGATAATAAATATGGTATTAAGAATAGAATCACCACGGTGAAGCATTTAATCAGGCATTTAATTAAATTCACATTAAATAAACCAATCTAAATGTAAATAATTAAGCAAAAAATAAAACACATCACAATAATGCATAATAAATTTAAAGAATTTGATAATAAAGAAGCCAATCGAATTTAGCTAAGCGTACTTTTATTAATAAACGCTAAATAAATTATATTTTTATTTAAGAGCTAATTTTTCTTTTAACTTTTCATGTTTGCTGGTGCAACACTTTAAATTTCTGTATATTACAGATTTAGCGCATAATATTTTTAAGCACAATATTCTTACGGTCTTCCACAATAAATCGTCTGCGTTCAAGATAATATATCCAAGTTGATTTTTCAATGTTATTGTTTGTGCATATGGTTCCACGTTTTTTGGAATCCCCAATTCCTTAATATACGACAAATAGTATTTTGTAATGCCATTATCATATTTTATGACGTAAGGTACTATTTTTTTAGGTTTCTAGGGGGAATTATATTTTTTTTGTTATGTACTAATTTTATTTTTAGCTTTTAGTGTTGTTCAAGCAAAGATTTAGATCGCTTTATAGAAAAGATTTAGCTAATTTTTCTTTCAATCCTAGCAACTTTATAACCATTTCCAATACATCTTATTCTCTCAAGACTTTTAGTTCAAGCGTCTTCCCAAATCCTATTGTTTGTTCATGCTTCCTGCTTCAGCTTTTATTCCTAACTTCTCAATATATATTATTTTTTATAAAAATAATTTAAACTAAAATCAGAGCAAATTAAAATATATTTAAAACACAGTTAGATGAATAATATCTATGGCACAAGCATTATACAAGTTTCCATATGATTATCAAATTTAAGCATTAAAAATCTATTCGTATGTATATAAAGTATTTTAGAACATTGTTATTATGGTCTTTTTTTTTTGAATTTTCATATATCATTATACTTTTCTGGATCACATTTATGCCTTCCACATAAAAACTTGATTTAGACGAAAAAATCAATTCTTAGGCATAAATGCGCAGACAAAAAGGACAAATGAAATATATTACGATATTAATGTATATATAATCTAATGATGAAAGATCAATATGCAAGATACAAAATTTTATCGACATAGGATCTTGAATATTAGTTATCATCGCCAGAAATATATTTCAATGTTAACCTAATTTGGAATTTTATAAAATAAACATCAAATTTATAATTTACATACTATATAATAACAAGTTAAAAATATATTGATAAACTGATATTCCTAAAATTAGCTAAAAAATGTTTTTGTGATAAATTCAATCGAAAAAAAGAAGTGTGTGAGAATTCTATTTTAGGACAAAGATTTGAGCATAGTAATTATAAGATCATAATTTTAAACCCTAAAAGATTACCTAAAATACATATAAACATGATATGTGAAAAATACCCCTAATAAATAATTTTTGGTTAAATCCGAACAGAATTAAATTTAGGAGAAATAAACTATCGATAAGATGATTAGATTTTAGAAATCTCTTTACATATTTTTCTTCATAGTTAATTTAAAGTTATTCTTAAAATTGTTGTTTTAAATAATAGCAGAACACATTGAAATAATCTCATATTTATATTAATTTATCAAAATACAGCTTTATTATTTTTGTTAATTCGCAATAAATACAAATACACAGCATTAAATCTATAGATAAATAAATATTTTATACATATCAGATATTTATTTATTTTAGGGCTGCTTTTTTCGCTATAATTCAGGTTTTGTTTTCAAGCACAACTTACTTGATATCTCGCCCACACAGCTTATTAATACTTTTGGCCATTTTCATACTATAAAGTTAGGTGATACCTCACCTCCGTTCAAGACTCATGAATTCAAGTTTTTTCTATCAAATTCAAGGTTTGTATATATGCCTCAATCTGGTTGATTACTTCGAGTTTTTTAAGATACAATTTATGATATCATGTTATCATACCGTGCAAAACTATAACATTTTTAATAATTTTTGTCTGAACTTGTATATTTATGACAGCTTCATACCAGCAGATAATACTTTTAATTTTTTTTTGTTTTCAACTATGTTTATTTTTTCAATGCTAGTCACACCAATTTTATGTGCGCGAGAATGGTAATAATTTTTATCATATATAAAAATATATGGTCTGTTTTTTGAAAATCTTATTGGTTTCAATCTTGAACCTAATATGGTATTCGCCTGAAAATTTTTCATTATTTCTTCTGCTAAGTGTTCACTGTATTTCCTTGTTTTTTTTCAAACATATTTCTTTGCTAGCATGAGGTAAAATCACCGAGCGATTCAATTATGTTTTCTTGCATACTCATGAATAAGCATTTTTTAGATGTCCTTGCTTTGGAATCGACAGTTTTAAACAAGTCGTTACAGCGCGAGCATCTTCACCATATACATAAAAAAACACTTTCATGCTAAATGAAACAAAATCACACTTCTTCTTGAGGTCGTAAATATTCGTACTGCAGCCACTTGATGATCCTAGTATTTCCAGATTCACATTTTTATGCACATTGAAGAGTTTTTATTTAGGTGTTTATATATTAATTTACATAATTTACACTCCTTTTGCTTTAATTCGGGCTCTGCAAGATCTAGACTAACTATTACGTATCTTTTCTATAAGAAAATGTTTTTATGCCCAAGGCGCGCCGAGCTGTCTTTTTTAAGTTTTATCAAACCCGTGTATATAGGCGTTGTACTCTTTCTTGATCTAATGATGTTTGTAACTGATTGCATTTTCTAAGTTTATGATTCTATGTTTTCAAGAACGTAAACAGTTGTCTTATTCCAATATATATAAGGTCGTTTTTTGTATTTTTTTTGCAGTATATATTCCATTATTAATCTATATTCGCCTAATGTCGTTGTCTAGAGCTTTAAAATTTTCTGTTCTAGTTAATAGTATCCTACCATTATGAAACTAATTATATTTTATGCTTGTTATTTGCCTTAATCTAGTTTATACCTTAAGTTTTGCTTAGAATAAAGTTTTGATCCGTTTAAAAATTTAATTTCTTATTTTTAAGGTTGTTTCGTATTTCATCTTGATTTGAAGACTTCAAAAATATAATCATATCAATCCTTTACTTCTATTTATGTTATAATATTTTTGCAGTTTTCGTTTTCAGTAGTAATTTTTGACATGTCTATTTACATCCTATTGCATTTTAAAAATTTAGTTACTTTATTAATGATGGTTTGCTTGGATTTATACCTTTGCCACAATATTTGAGTCAATGTGAAAAAAAATATTGGTTGTGAATAAATTATTATCTGTATTCATTGCTACGAGAAGATGCTGTTTGTTACATCTACGGCATAGTGGGTCCATACATTAAAAAACAGCAATGGTAGTAAGCTGTCACCTTAAATAATCACCTCTTCAATTTTTTCTTTTTTTCAGCATAAATATATCTGAGTAATAAGTGCGAGTGTTCAAAAATTTAGTCATAGATACAATTATCCATTCTTTTATGTTAAGCTTTTATAAGCAGTATAAAATGTACGCATAATCTATCGGCTTAAATACATTTTTTCAAAACCATGTTACGTTTAGCTCTCTGTTTTATTCTCTATTTATCGCAACTTTTATCATTGCCCGTTTCGTACCTCCCTACACCATTCTGACTGTTCGAATTTGGTTTTCCGACAGTAAATTTCAATATTAGACTTTGTTCTGGAATATCATTGTGAGTGTTTTTGTCGTTAATTTATAAAGGGTTTACACGTATGTAATAGGACTGGATTCCGATTCATTTAATATTGTTTGTATTGGTGTTATGCATCTTATACCGAAATAATAACGCATTAAAAACATTTTAATAGACCATTACTTTGATAAAAGATTAAAATAACAAATATTTTTTTTGTCTGATATAATATTACAAACAGTAGGTAAACAGGAATGTGAGCTAACGAATTCTTGATGGTATATATCATTATTTCCACCTAGCCAAGAATTTTCCTGCTTTAGTTTAATTGCGCAAAGAATTTTGAAGAACAAAGTTTGTATATAATTTTATTTTAAGATATAATGGTTATTTTGCATTCATCAGTTAATCCTAAGTATTTCTACATGACTAATAAAACATGCTAAACTTATATCATTATTTTATTATAATCAAAATTTCCATCAGATCAAATGAAGCAAGAAATAAACCAGTAGATAAAGAATATTCTCAAACAATTAATATATATGTTTTATTTTGAATTTAAAATATCATAAAAAGGAATCACAATTTAAGAATAAAATTTTAAATTATACTTATTAATATATAAATAAATTAAACTAGTAACACAAATATTGATGCATAAAATATAAAAAATTGATATTTATTTATGGCTTAATCTTAAACTTATCGATTTTATCTATTTAGAGTTGGCCAGCCCATCGGGAATATTGCACAACTCTTGATGCATCTTTTGACACTAAACCCTGATCTATATACATCCACTGCTCTTCTTCTCTTAAATGTAGTGAGTTTATGTGTAATTTGGAGTGTGGTAATTTGCATTTTTGTTTTTACATTGTCCGGGATTTACAACATTTCAACATTTTTTTTCATAATATTTTGTAACCGATCGTTTCCTAGTCATTACATATGTTATTATTCTTGGTTATAAGATGTAAACAATACCGAGATCCCACTTCTTATATTTTTCCTTCTAAACTTCAGTTAAGTTATCGAGGCTAGTTTTACCAATAGAATCAACTTAATAATGTTTTCTTTTTTATTGTATAGAAAAATATCTGGTTATTTTTGTTTGATTAATATATCAGTTTTTATTATTACATATTCGTTTTCAAAAATCTCTTGTACTGTGGGAGTTCTGATCATTTTGATTTTCTTGAAGTTGTATCGTCTTTATAGGAGAAAATGTAGATATCTTACGATATCATTGTGTTTTTGCGTGTAATAATGCCCCAACATTGTCTTGCATCTTGTTAAAAGGTGATCAATTGTTTTCATGGCTTCGTTACGCTGGGGTATTTTATTCACACACCGAAAAACACATTTCTGCTTTATATAATGCAGAATTTTCCTCATCTCACATGGTTTATACAGGGCCGTCTTTGATCCATCTTGTTGATCCAACAATATCAACCATATCATTATTCTTGGCTTCAAAAAGTCTTTGATATAGTGGTTTTACCTTTTATTTTACACAATATATTTTCTTTCGCCTTTTCCCCAGTGTCTCGATATCAGTAATACTAATATAATATATATTTTTGTGATATTCTACAATTAGTGAGAGATGCGTCTTGTTATCTTTTTCTACTTTTAAAATTGCAGCCCACCTTGTTGAATTGTTTATACTGTTTTCAAGCACATTTTTTATCTGGTAGATTATCTTCTCGGCTTTAAATTCAAATTTATATATCCCACGTTCTAGTCCATATCTCTTTATATATTATCTTCGTTTATTACTAGGCTGGATGTGAATTGAAAATTTTTGTTTAAAAAATCACTATTCTCATCCTCAAGTTAAATGTATTCTCGAGGTTCTAATTTTTATACGTCTATATGATAATTTATGAGTACTGTGGCATGTTCATTGATAGCTTTAAATAATTTCCAGCATTAAGTTTAGTCTTAAATAAATTTATTATTCGATTTAGTATTTATTCTGCGATTATATCAAATTTTTCTTGCTTTAGCTTGATTTGATATTCTCAATATATCCAAGATTTTTATAGGCAGCCGGGTCTATAGTAAATGTTGCTACATTAGCGCATATTTCATTGTTATTGGAAAACTTGTTTTTGTTTTATTCAGATCCTTCTGCTATAAAATAGTTTAATTTTTCGTTCGTCATAAATTTGTGTTTCTGGAGTTTTTATTACGAATTTTGGGTCATCTTTGAAGAGTAGGTGATTTGTTGTATAGGAGTTTTTATCGTATATTACAATTACCCATGGAAAGCGTTTATATGATTTTCTGCTTAAGGATATAATTCATAGAACGAATAAAAAAAGTTAAAGGCTATCTCCCTGCAATATTGCCTTATTTATTCTTTCATACATGAATTCTATATCATTTAACCTTAAAGATACGTTTTATTTACCAGTAATCTTTTTAAAAAATGACGTTATCCATACAGATAGATTCAAATTTGCAACACATGCATATAGATAGTTATGTTCTATGTGCCTGATGCATTTTTTTACATCAATCCACGTTGTATATAGAATGTTTTCATGCTCTTTATCGATCGAAATACTAATAAGAGCTGTTTCTTTTGCTCCTTGAATGCGCCTTATGTTTCCAAACTATTTTTCTGCGATTGATTTTCTTGTCTCTACTTCATACTTAATATTTTTTTTAACAGCTTTTGTCGTTTACTGTTATAAATCGGACATACATGTGATTGGTCTAAATTAATTTCTATCTTGAACTCTGTTCGAATGAGATATGTTGTACCTGATTAAAACCATTCTTTCTATTTTATATTTTCTAAATATTCATCCTATATTATCTATTATATGAATTTATGAAGGATCGTCACTTTTTTGATAGAGAAATTAAAGATTCTCTCTGGTCCAGCAGCTTTCAAGTTTGGCTGTTTTTTTATATATCGGATTCAACCTCTGTTATGAAGCTTCTTTGACCTGTTTTAGATGGTAAGAAGGACATAGGCAATCGTTATAATATTTTCTGTTATGATTTTTCGTATCTTTTTCCCGCATTTTCATTTAAATATTTTTGATCTGTTCATCTATAGCTTCGGTTGTAAAATTAATGTTTTGAGTCGATCCTCTGTAAAAATAGGTCTCCTAATAAGTACAAAGCACAGATTTTCTCTGGTAAATTCACATCTTTTTTTGTGCTGCTCTATCTTTTTCTTTAATATTCTGATCTTTTCTGTATAAACATATAACATTGAATTGAGGTGATCATCTATGTCTAAGATAATGAATCTTGATCGCATTATTTTTCTAGAATTTTTTACTTCCCCTTCTTTAACTTCACTGCTTTTTTTTTAAATAATTCTAGTCCATCTCTTATTCTTTCTAAAAGGTCAATTTCTTCTAAAATATATTGGTTGTCTTTTTTCGTATTTTTTGTCTGGCGAATGTAAGTCTGATATGGTTTGTAGCAATACTGAAACATCGGACATATTCTTGGGTTTCTTTGAGAATGCAATTGACCCTATTATCATATTAATGGTTTAGAGAATATAAGAGTCAACTTTGTTTTAGATACGCACAATACAAATTTATGCAAATAAAGCGGAATACTTATGCAATACTAAATAAACTCACCATAATCATTTGCTATAATTTTATGTAGTCGTAGGGTGTTCAATCATAAACGTAAGACTTTTTAATTTCTAACTAACATAATATCAATGTAATTAGTAAAAAAATGAAAGTATACACGAAAAAAAGACGATTTAAATATAAATCAGAAATTAATTTAAATCATATCGTTTTGACAAAAAAAAATTCGACTACTGATTTTTTTAAATAATTCCATCTTTGTCGAAAATAGATAGATTCATAAAAGATTTCAAGGAAAAAATTATATTTTAATGATTGAAATGTAAATTAGATATAGCGATTTAGACAAAAAAATTACCAATTTCGTTATTTAGAGTAAAAAATTTTATAAAAACTATCAAGCTATTTTTTTAAGAGGCAATATTCTCGGTGTTTATACTAGATACTTACAAATATTAATTCGAGAATAATTACTTTTATCAATAAAAATTTCTAAATTTAAAATAAAAACTAGCATCTTATCAAATTATAAATCTGTAAAAGATTGTTTATTTTTTTTCTTTCAAAACTTCTAATGGATATGTTCAACCTAAAATCCTTTATTTTGCTGTACGATCTTGGTGATTTCTATAAAATTATGTCTGTGTGATACAATCGAATTACTTAATTTTGTCTCAAAAATATTCTATTATTTTTTACAATTTTTCATATTATAGTCCATCATTTAAAAAATCTTTTAGCCCTAACTTGTATTGATTTCCTTTGAACTCATATTTATACCGCGATCAAAAAAAAATTTCTTGTCCGCTATATCCTGATAAATGACGACAAAATACAATATTTTATGATTTTTAAATTCCCTTATATTGTTTTCTTTTAAAAAGTTTGAATTTTGTTCTTGATTGTTCTTTTTCTTAATAATTATAAAAAAATTACTTTGGAATCATTGGATATTGGTATGTTTAGCTTAAAAGTATTGTCAACCGATTTAAATCCGAAAACTAAAATTAAACAGATATATGGAGTTTATGTGTCTTAAATAGTTTATGCTATTATGTTTTTAACATTCATACGTAACCGATCCATGCCTTTTTCGCATTTAAAATAATTTAAAAATGCACAAATAATTTTTTAAAAGCTTATAACACAGAATCTTACGCAACTAAACCAATATTTAAATAATTTGGTGCATGAATATTATACATTAATTTCTAAACATTTTAAAAAATATACAAAATAATGCAATAATATATTACTATAATATCTTTTACCATATTTTGATTATAATTTTTTATTTATAAAATTTGTATCTATTCCGTATTTCTATGGGATAAGCTTTTAGTCATACTGAATGCACAAAATTTAAATATATATAAATACATAATAAAATCTTAGTCTCTATTTTTAAATTATTATTTCAAAATAGCATTAATGTAAGAAATCGTATAAAGTGACATAATTGGCGATTTAAGTCGAGGTGGATTCACCCCTGGCATCAAATTGGCTATCCTAAAATATTAAAAGATATATTGTATCCGAAGGATAGCAATCGCTTATTTTCAAATCAAGAAAATTGATCATAAACAGTGTTTTTTCGGTATGATCCATAAATTGATTTAAAGTCACAAAATATATTTCACAGAAAAATCCTTTCGATAAAACGAAACGACAACAAAATTTTGCTAACTATTTTATAAGATGACAGAATATTATCATTACAGTTATATGCACGGTTGGAGCATTTTTTATAAATGTACTAGCTTTTTAAAGAACTATATAAATGGTTGAATATATTCGTTTCATTTCAGCCTGGTTTTTACAATACAATCAGTAGTTTATTTAACATTTTCAAATTTATAAAATCTTCTTTGATTTCTGTCAGGTTACTGTTAAATCGGCTAGCTATTTTAATGTTCATAAAAAATGTCTTACATTTGAAAATATGAAATAGGAAAATCATTAATTTCTAGAAATACTGCTTATAAAATACCTGAAAAAATCTTTATTTTGCAAAAATCACATAACCACTCCTCAAAATCTTTAAAAGAATGCAATGCTTAATAAAAGAATGTAAAATACAAATTTTGCGCATCTTATGTTTCGAATATATACTAATAACACCTAAATTGGGCTAGCGGGTCAAAAAAATATTACAAATAGAAATTTCTATAGCTATCATAATAATTTTTTGATGAAGAAAAGAAGATTAGTATATAACCACAAAAACCATTTTAAAAATTTTAGGTGTCTTAAAGAAAATCGATTATGTTTTTGACCCATAAATTAGTATTAAAAGGCACTTAAATTTTATATCTTCTTGAATTTGTTTCTAATATCTTTTTAAAAATAAATCTTAAAAAAATAATGCTAATGTACATGTGAAAACTATAATTTGAGTTTTAGGATGTTTTTAAAGCAAAAAGTTAGATTTATAGCATCTTTGAGTTTATTTTTTAATGAAGTTAACACAAAAAAATGTTCTTAGTAATTTTATGCAAACGAACATTAAGCTATCAAACTGCTTAATACAATCTTCTCATTTTATATTTCTATAAAATTATAGACGTAATTTGAATTGTTTTAAGTTTTTTACTTTGATGAAAATTATATCGTATAATCTATCTATAAAATAAAAAAAATCCTTATTTCAAATTATAGTTTTTTCAAGGCTTTATAATTGTACTAAATAATTTTCCGTTGGTTTTTATTTAATTATTGGCCCATATTTTATCTCAATCATTTATTTTCATTTTTTCAACTTAAAAAAATCTTTTTAATATTATTTAGCCATTTGAAATAATTGATCAAGACATATGATAGTATTTTTAAAATATAACTATTAAAAATATTAGGTTATAACATTGATTGTTTTTCTCAATCCAAAAAACCTCCAATTAGAAATTATATTTTTGACGATTATAAATGTGCTTCATTATGCATTAATATCAAAACTACAAATTATATTTTAAAATCCAAACCCAAATTATATTACTGCCATTAATATCTATAATATGCATTTTTAGGAATTTAATCTACATAAATATTGACAAAAAATTTTTTTTACCACAGATGGATTTATTAAACGATGAATTAAAGTAATAAAGATTATAAATTTTGTTTTATAATTATATATTAGGCTATATTGAAGTAATCAAAAATTTTATGTCTAATGTTGGAGAAAGCAATATCATCATCAATATACTTTATAAAATATATTCTAAGTAATGTTCATAACATTATGATTATACAGTGCAAAATTCTTGTTTATATAATCTCTAATAATATTGGTTGTATTATAAAAAAAAACGAATATCAGGATTCAATTTAAAGATATCACAAAATTCATGTCATATATTTATTCAAACCGAAAAACATCATTTTATGCTATACTATTTAAATAAATCATTTAAAAAAATAATAATTATAATGCAAATTTTTTTAAGAAAAAACCCCAATCTTAACATTATTCGGGATATATTTTAATTTTACATTGATGTTTTATAAAAAATAATCGGAAATAATATCTATTAAATAATTTATTCATTCACCATCAATATTTTTTTTTGTATTCCAATGAAATATCATAAAACTGGTATAAGAACTCTATTTATAAATTCTTGATATACATCTTTCGCATTTAGATTGAATTGGAAGTTTATGCAGTAATTATTTTCAGATTAATGATAAAAATAGGTATGTATTAAAACATAGATTGATAAAAGATTAATCTGATTTACTTATAAACAGAATTTAGCAAATAATCTATTTCAAAAAATTTGAACAAATGACCAGCATGTGAACTATTCTAATTATTTTTTAAAATCTTAAATTTATTTTTTAATTAGGAACGTGGCTACATTTTTTCATGCCAAAATACTTCTCCCATTTTAATTATCCTAGCGAGAATTTCTAGTTTCTGATTATTATAGTTTTCAAATTTGAAGGAAAAGTTTCAAGGAGCGATACCCTATTATTTTACTATAGCAGGATTAATTTTTTTATAATTATGCGAACTTCAGTAAATTTTCGTCATACAGTCATGTGAGTTAGGATTCTTTTATCGGGCATTTAATGAAAAAGAGATTTAGATAGCAAATAATCTGATTTTGTCATTTAAGACGGAGAAGTTCAATATTCTAATAAAATATACACAAAATAAATAAAGAAATCATTTAAATATAATAGATTGGATATACTTAATCTATTAAGCATATATATGTACCAATTATTCAATGCCGATCAAAACAAAAGTCCATGTATCAAATGAAATCAAACTATAAAATAATTGATATTTGATGCTCGATTACCATAGAATTCGATTTTTTTATATATAAAAATTTACAAAGCAAATCACGAATCACCTTGAATATCTATAAAAAGCAAGAAAATACCAACTAGACTGAAATTGAATAGTCCAATATTTTTTTTCAAGTTAAATTGCATCATGGAATCTTTTTTATGTTTTCTAGCAATCAAACGTATATAAATTACATGATATAATAATATTCAAGCAAATAAAATATGAGTTAGAGTCAATGATAACTATTTTTTAATTATGTGTATATTTTCCTCTTTTCATTAATTCCATCTACAGAAATGATTACGACGTATATATAATGTTTCAAAACTGTTTAATCCTCCTTTTGACGTCTTTATCCGATCTTTCTTCTCCAGCTGCCTTTCTTCTGTCTAATAATATGAGTTCAATTGTATTGAGACGTGTGAGACCTTGCGTGTATTCTTCTACTTCATCTGAATTTTTAATTGTTCAACGTATTTTTTTCAAAATTTTGTAATCAATCAATTCAATTCATATCGTACTGATATTTAACATTTTTTATTAAACTAAGTTGATCAGTGAGTATATGTATAGAATCTAATTAAAATAGCGGTTAAAAATTAAAAATTAGTTAATTATATTATAGATACATGGATGAATATTTAAATCAAATAGCCATCTAAATAAAAGACAAACAGAACATGTGATAATATATAGTATAAAATTATTAATAGATAAAAATTAAAAAGGTATTCAGCAGAATTCTAATTAACTTAACACTTTTAAAAGAATTTTTTATAATTTGTGTTAAATTTTTTTATGAACAAAATAGTGTGGTAATAACAAGCTTGTATTACAATAATTTATTAATTATATCTATAAAAAACCATCTGCGCACATTATAATTTCTATTTTGCAATGGAATTGGAAGTATACTACATTCCCTAACAGTTTTTGCTTATAATCAACTATTAGTTCTATATTATAGGGAAAATGATAACTTTCTTTTAATCATAGACTAAGCTGCTATCACACACGAATTAAAATTTAAATAAAATACATGTTTAATTTTCTATCTTTTAATCTCCATCACCAGTACGTTTTGGATTTCATAATCTGTTTTTTATATTATCTATTACCCTTTAAATTTAGATTTGTTAGATTGTTAAATAAAATACTCTTACGGCAATAGTTGATGTGACCGAAGAAAGAACCAGATCGGACACATATAAAAACATTGGGATAGGTACAAAGGCATGAATGAAATTGTCTCGTCAGTGAAAGATGATGCAAAGAAGTTTCGGAAGAAAGAAGCAGTCCAAAAGTAGAAATACAAGAAGCGCATGGGGCAAGAAAAAAATTGTATCGAGAACAAAATCCAAATATAGAACTATGAACAAAATCCTATATTTAATACATAAATTAATGTAACTCTTTAAGATTTAAAAAATCTGGTTTTAATTGATTAAAAGGGGAAACAAGCGTTATTATATATATTATGTATAGTTTGTAATTTCATTTGATTTTTA
Source organism: Rhyacophila brunnea (assembly GCF_057557595.1). Classification (NCBI taxonomy): domain Eukaryota; kingdom Metazoa; phylum Arthropoda; class Insecta; order Trichoptera; family Rhyacophilidae; genus Rhyacophila; species Rhyacophila brunnea. The sequence continues at coordinate 384,418 of NW_028232803.1, read as the reverse complement.
ACTTTTTTTGATGATCTTTTCATTATTCTTTAATATCTATGATAATCGAATAATGCACAATTTTAATAACTGAATTTACATTATAATAATTATTTGGGAGTTATGCACTATATTTATATTAATTTTTAGATGATATAATTCAATTTATCTATCTATTTTAGTTAATTTTTTTAAGATGAATAAAAGTAATTTTACTGGTTAATGTTCAATCTAATCGCTTTATGATGCCATATAATTGTTATAGAAATTATTTATTAAATTTAAAAATGTTACGAAACTCTTTATGCCATTATTTTAGATATTTTCACTTTCATTCTGATCTACTTCTCTCATCATATAGCATATAGTAATAAGGCGTATATAAGATATAAAACAATTTTTCTATCTATACAAAATTATTTTTTTAATGACTTAATTTATCAAATTATTGCACAAATAAAAATTCTTAGTTATAGTAGTTCATGAAATTGAGTGCAACCATCGAAACCCCTTTTCTTGTTTTTTATGATAAAATTATAACTTCGCTCTTCTTTATCCCTATTTTGTAAATCTAATATATGATATAAAATTGCTATCATGTAGATATAAAAATACATTTGATTTTTAAAACATGATTAACTCAAACTTTATAACGCTAGACATTAAAAAAAAATTATAATTTTAAGAAACATAAAGAGCATAAGTGTATGTTATCGACTATGTAATTCAAATTTTTAATAAATGTCTCAATATAATAAAATTTATATGACTAGTTTTGTTCAAGTGCGCATTCTACTTGTTGCTAAACACCTATGAAATTTAACGATTAGTAGGTAACATTTTACGACATCAAGAAATATAAAACAACCAGAAACTTTTTATTTTTTTTATCGAAGCTGATTGGTATGTTTTTATTGAATATTCTCTTCTAGGTTTTTTATGCAATATTTTTTTATCTGTTATGGTCAGTATTCAAGGATAATACCATTATTACACAAGGCTAATTTTATGTATTATTGAAGTTAATAAATATTATATTTTAATTTTTTTTAATATGGTTTAAAGTGTTTGAAGATGCCAGGTAATATTGCTCAAATCCATTAATCTAAAATACCAGTAAAATAAAATATCCAATAATATATAGTAAAAATAACTTGAAATGTTTTTTTTGATCAGTTTATGACACAACTAATATATCGTAAGATCATTGCCTTTACAAAATAGGGAATTGAAAACACTAAATAAGTATATACTTTACGTAAAATCTATTAAATAAATATATGATATGCTTTGTTACGATCATATCCATTTACAAAGAAGCATTTTTATTATCTAAAGACAAAATAGTTTTTATCTTATGCCAAAATTTTTCCGTCCTAAAATTTAATTTCATATGATAATAATTCAAATATTTTTTTTTTATCAACTATTCCATGAATCATGATAAAAAGCAACAAAATAAAATATAAACTACGCAATTAGCTTAGATCGTTTAAGATTTGCTACAGATAAAGTTTATATGTATCTATATACACAGTATGATTCTCATAAAAAAAATATGTAAATAAAACAATATAAAATCTAAAAAAATGCAGTAACTCTATAGCAAAAAAATGCACAATAAAGCGTTTATGTTTTTACCGCAACGAACATAAATTCGAGTGATTCTTAGATGATAAATACTTGCATGATGCAGTCTGTCGAAACTAGAAAGTAAAACCAAAAAATACTGATAAGTTAAGAATATATCATAATAATGCTGCCTAAGATCTTTTTAACTGGCTAAAATAGATTCTTCCTTTACCATTTATAATAAATGTGGCTGCTTGTAGAGTGGCGGTAGCAATTCATACTAGCGGCGAAAAGTAGATAGAATTTTTGTTCCCCATATAAATAAAAACCTAGATGTAAAATTCTAAACCAGGAAGATAAAACTGTTTACAGGAATGTGAAATACCACACAGAGGGTGAATGGGATAGAGAAAAGTTACATATAGTCATGTTCCAATTTCTATAAAATATAAATATACGAAAAAATATATGATTCATTTACTAAATAATACATTTAGTTGTTTTTGATTTTTTTTTAAAAATTAAGGTAACAACAACAATAATATACATCAAAAACTCCGCACATAACTTAATTGTCGATAAAAATATAATAGAAATTATATAGAGATCTATAAAAGAGGAATTCTTTCTGTATAAAATAAGATTATTTTTTTATAAAAAAAATTTAAATTACATGCTTTATTTGGGGCGAAAATAAATTTTATGTATTATTTGGTAGTTATAAAATCAAAAATTGAGATACTATATGGTTGATAAAAAAAATATGTATATAATCGAACAAATATTATTTAAACCAGAAATTTATGAGCTTTTAGTTTAAGGGGATTACATAAATTTATTTTATATCAATAATAATACCTTATTTTGACTCTAGTTCTCGTTAATTATAATTTTATATTTCTTTTCCTTTAATTTTTACATAAGTACAAGAATTTCTGTACAATCCAAAAAAAAATTTAGTTTATTTATACATCTTTACACTTTTTTTGCATATGACTCATATTTTATCAAATAAAATTTTCTTAATATATGATATATAAAAATATTATTTGTTGTATGCGTTGTATTCATTTAACTAAATAAGCCTAATTTATTTTTAAGATATGTATTTTATCATATTTTTCTTGTTTTAAATTTAGCGATAAACAATACATGCAAGTTTTTAGAAATTATGATATGTTTGATTTTTAGCTTGAATTTTACATATCCATGAGCTTTTTTGTTATTATCAGACTTTCTTTAATTTATTTTAAGGGATACTAAGCTATTTTATCTTTTTTTTATTTTATTTTTTTATTTTATCTCTAATGAAACATAATAAAACCATAAATAATATTTTATGTCTAAAATATAATATATAAAGTATAATGAGACCTTGGGATTGAGAAAAACCCTTGAATTAATAGGTCTCGAAAGTAGGAGGGGTATTGAAGAAGACTTTAGAGAGGAGAAGATAGCCGAAAGTATAAATACGCTGTGTGTACAGAGAATCAAGCAAGCTGTGCCTGAGAACAAAAACTAAAATTACGGCTATAAATATAGCCCATAAATAAAAATTACATATATAATATAGGCTACTTGGAGGTTTCTATTCAAATATATGGTAATGTTTATAGTGTGGGATAATTTTTAGACAAGTATATAATTATAAAGAAATAGTGATATCAACACCTTGTAGATGCTAAAAGTTATTTTTGCACATAAAGTGCTGTATTGATCAAACAAAGTTTTTTACAGATAAAATTACCATCTGTTATATTTTTATTACTAGCTAAAATATTGCATAAAGTTATTTGTCTTTTTTTAGTTTCGAATAGAACAAGAAATCCATTATATTTGAATTGAATGCATGGAATAAAATTTACCCCTTTATACTTTATTTCAGCCCAATAAACTTTCCAAAAGATGTGGAAATATACCATACGTCACAGTATCAATGAATTATGATGTTGTTCTGTGTTGATGCCCAGATTCTATTTTAAAACATTTAAAGTTCAAAGGTGCTATAGAGTTTTAATAATTTTAATTGTATTTAGAAAGCAAAGATATATAGATAAATATGAACGATTAAATATATATAGCTAAACTTTGCGCTAGTGGATATTTCGAAGCATGATAGACCTATTATAGTTTGATCTAGCCAGGTGTGTTGAATTTAACATCCAAATATTGGTTTTCTGTTTACAGATAACAATAAAATTGAAACATCAATAAATTCTAATTACAGTTTCGTTTTATTTCTTGAGTTGGTTTATAAGCTAGTAATTAGTCAATTTAACGATTAAACATAAGATGTATTTTTTTTTTACCTATTGTTGTTTAATATTCATTTAATTATATAGAAGAATCGATTTATATTTTTGAGTTATATGTAATTATGTAGATTAAAAATGACTTTACTTTTACATAATCATTAATTAATATTTTATAACAAATTATAAATATTTTTGACATGGCAGCTGGTTGTTATACATATCGAAGCAAAAATAAATATCCAGTATGATATCTTTTTGAATCAGTGATAAATACCTATAGATACAGCTCACAATTAAAAATTTATGTGTATAAAAGAGAATAGGATATATTCCACACACGCAGAATGACCGTGAATTGTATGAAGTACCGTTTAAAAAGGCTATATATAATTTAAAGATGCAAAGAATTTAAATCAAAATTCTTGTTGAGTAAAAATTCGTTCATCATAAAGTGTAAAATTTTTTTCCTTCTTATTTATGAAATATATGCATATTTTAAACGATGTTTGCTCCTATAAAATTTTTGTTTTGGTATTTAAATTATAACAATCGATAGTGCAATAATTTGATTCTTTCTTAATGCCAGCAGTATAGCTTGAATTGGCAAATGAAACCAAAAAAGGTAAAAATGCCCTCTATACTATATTTAAAATGATGACACATTATTTTTTAATGTTTATTTATTAAAAACTTCACTTATGGTTTTTTAAGAAAAAATAACGGATATATGATAGAAGCTCTGTAAAAAAAGAAATATATATTGCTTAGGAAGAAAAAAATAATTTGTATCGTAAACAAAACAAGTATTATAACGTAAACGCGTATATGAACACCAACTCAATTTGTCTTTTTTCTCTATAATAAAAAAGAATCAACTAATTTATATTACGAACTTAGATCAAAGTAATTACGCATGTTATAAGTTTGATAAAATTCATGTATTATCAAAAAATTGAATTTAAACGCAGTATTATTATTTTGTATTCAAATATAAATTATTTTGAAAAGGTTTATAAAAAAAATAAGGTATTTATTTCAAGAACATAAATTTCTAGATTGATTGCGATGATAAAGGATTTTTTAATATTGTTTCAAGCCCAGATTTTAGCATGAATATATAATGATATATTTAAACTATTTTTTTCTATTAAGATGAAACAATGAGATCAAGGCATGCTTGCCATTTATGAAAATTTTGAAATTTAGTCATACTATGAACTTATTTGGAAAAAATAAATTTTTTTATAGGAATGAATTTTGAAACTTTTGAATGGTTTATAATTATAGATCATAAAAAAATATTGATAACGGAATAAATGTTTATTATAATTAAACAAACTTGGAATATCGTATGTAGGCAATATATGTATCAAAAAGGTTGTTACAAGTTGAATCATTAAAGATGGGATTTTCATGCTTTAGATTATAATACTACTAAAAAAATGCAAAGATCACATAAAAATTCATACTCAGATTAAATAATTTAGTCAAGTTATATTCTAATTTAAAGTGTTTATATCAAGCACATACAATAGCGTATTTTATAAGAAAATAATACAGTTGTGTGAGAACGCTAAATTAACGAATAATATAATTATTAGGGCATAAAATGCTTTTAAACCCAGAACCAAGTTAAAACTCTGCATTATACTTCTAAAATTGACAAAGTATATATTTTTCCTATAGGATATTGTATTTTTTAGATACAGGATAGTTTTTTCCTTTAGTATTTATGTAAAATAAACATGTTGCCGTATATAAACGCTAGATATATTATAAAATAATATACTTATGTTCTGTATTTTATTCCTAAATTCGATTAGAGATTTGCAACAAATAGTGAACTGTTGCTTTCCATATAAATAGAAGAATTTGATAAATATTAAGAAAAACCGTTGCAATTAAAATTTATTTGTATTAAAAATAATGCTTAAAATTTATATGTAATATATACTTATCCCTTTATTAAGATGATACCTTTTATCTATATTTCATTTTCGTATCTTTAAAATGCACAGATATCAGACTTTATGTTTCTAAAATGGTATAAATTTAAATTTTCTTGCTCTTAATATTATAGAAAGACGTATATTATATAAAAACAACAAAAAAAATGATTAACAAGGCAACTAAACATTTGGTTCTATATATTCAGGGATTTCAGAATTTAATTTATGATTACATATATGAAAATTTTTCGCGTTTGAATAACAACTGAGATTATGATGTAAATATAAAAAAAAATTATCATTTTATATATTTTTCTCATACACGATGCAAAAATATTATTTAAAATCTAATTTTTACGGTATTGTGTCTATCACATTTATATTCTACACGTATTAAACATGTCTTTATAATCGTTATTTGTGGCCAAAATATTAAACCACATGTATTTACACCTGTAATTTAGTCAATTGGTTTTTAACATTATTTTAGATATTTTTTTACACTGTTTATGGAAAAATATCTAGATGCAATTTTTATGATAAAAATTTTGCGGAAAACTTTGTGATTCTATATACATACATTTATGTACTAAAAATACACGTTTTTCACACATATTTGATCATTCTAGAACTTAAAAAATTTCTGATTGATTATGCTTTGTGCGAGTACTGTTAAAAAAATGTCGCAACTAAGACGAATAAAAGTTCACAAACCATCGGGATAACATTTTTTGCGCTTTTATTTTCTATTTTAAAAATAAATTTGCGTGTTTATATCGATAAATATGCAAATGTAAAAATAAAAATAAAAACACTTCATTATTCTTATTCTCTTTGTTACATCCATATCAAGTGTATTTTCTTTTTTTTGCGCCAAATAATATTCAAATATTTACTTTATTTATATTTTCATAAATATTTTATGTCTCTTCGTATCAAATCCGATTATTGATTTTTTATTTAAATAAAATCAGGCATGAAAATATTTAAAATGTTTTTTAAGGAAAAAAGAACCGAAAAACACCCATAAATAAGAATAAACATATATCTTAGAATATTTGCTTTATGATATTTTTTTTATAAATTTACTGTTTTTTCTACATGTTCTATATTTTTGTTTAGTAATCAACCTTAATCATTTAAATTAGTATATTGCAAATAATATTATAATTTTAAATTTCTCAAAATTGTACAGCTACATTGTCAATTTTTCTTCATGCAACCATTTTCTTCAAGTAATGTTCTCATTTAGAAATTTATCCATACTAAAAAAACCAATTTATGTTTTTGCTATAATCACCCGTACCAAAAAGAGTTTTAAGGTTTATTTTAACTACATTTTGGTGGAATATTTCACAGATTTAAACTCAAATCAAAATCGTAAAATTTAGTGGTAATTTTAAGAATGATCAATAATGGTTGTTGAGTGAACAAAAGATTCTTATTAGTTGCCCCCAAGCGCTATGATTTTTTTTGTGATAAAATTTTCGAATACATATCTTCCTGAAAGATAAATCAGTAAAAAATTATTTATTTATGCTATATTTGGCTGGAATATTTGAGATTTTTTATTTTCATTATTCAAACGATTTAGTAATTAGAGGAAAAAAGATTCATATTTCATAAATATATTAATTGAATCCAAGTATATAATTGAAGGATTGAATTATTAAAATAATTTTCAAGAAGGCATACAGATCAGGATGATAAAAATAGCTATATTAATTGCAGAACTACTTCAGAATTGAAAATTACTTAAAAAAAATTGTCAGCATGTAATAATTCACAAAATTATATTCTAAAACTCTCCCTGCACTAACTTATGTCATGAAAAGAATATTTTTTTTATATATGTATGGAAAATTAGATTCCCAGCTGAATATATTTTTTTAATATATTTAATTTAGATTATTAAATGGCTTTAAATTTTTTTTTTCAATAACCGCATTATTATGAAATATTGAGTTTGATGAACTTTGAACAAACTAGAGATATATTATATTACATTTAAGATCAAAAAAATAAGCTTTAAATATATTACAAATAAAAGGTTTACCATATTTCTAATTATCATGCTTAGATTTTAGAAATAAGTGTCATTTTGAAGGTTTCTTATTTTCAATAATATGTAAAGAGATACCATGGGTACAATTTTATTTATTTATGGGTTAATTTTCTTTTTATCGATTTTATCTATTTAGACGTGTTCAGCGTGTTGGGAATATTGTACAACTCCTTGATGCATCTTTTGACACCTTCCCCTGATCTATCTTCATCAACTGCTCTTCTTCTCTCAAATGAGATGGGTTCAAGTGTCTTGCGGAGTGTGGGAGCTTGCATGTATGCTTCTACTTCGTCCGGAATTTTTAATCAAATAATTTGAAATATTATTTTATGGATAAAATAAAAACAAACATTAAAAAATATCAAGATCCGTTTTAATAAAAAATTCATTGCAATAATCAATATATTACATTTCAAATCAACTAATTGTGTTCACATTTATCTATATTTTTATATTATCAAACATATTAAGCTAATCAATCTCATAAAAAACATACCTACATATCACTTATCAATATAAATATATTTAAATAATTTATAGAAATTTTAAATGTAATTATGCAGATGTCAAATAAAAAATATTAAAAAATAGAAATTTGTATTTGTTACACTTTCTATATTCTAATAATGTAGAATCTGAATCAACCCAGATAAAAATAATAAGAATGGATCTTAGAACAAAAAAATATATATAATCTTTTCTATGAGTTTATCGATAACTGTAGGTTTTACGTCTTTTTTAAAAATAATATAAAAGTTTAAATATATTTTAAACAAAATATATTAAATTTTATGGTCATAGTTTTGATATAAAAACTATTAATATTAATATATACACATCGTAAGTCCGCGTAAATGTAGTCGTGCACCAGATCGGTGAAATAAAGTTACGAACATATAAAAGATTATAAAAATGACGTAAATAGCCAATACTATAAATAATAATAAAATAGTCTAATATAATATCTTTTAAAGATTAAAATAATATGAATTTGTTAGATTTGATCACTATAATTTATTATTTATCATATATAATGACAGTTATGTTCTAGATATATTATAAAAAAATTTTAAATTGATATTAGTTTAAAAGCTAACAGCAAAAATTGGTTTTTTTATGGCAAAGCAAATTTTATGTATAAAGGGTATGAATATCTTATCAGCACATTTGCTAAAAATTTAAAATTAAAAATAAATTTTTCAAAGTTATATCAATTTTATTTCTATAAAAGTTCATTTTTAAATAAATTCGCGTTATTTATCGAATATATTACATAATATGAAAAAATAATATACATAGTAATTCGAGATTCGCTAGGTATTATTTAGATTAGATAGATGTTATAAAATATAATAATTGTAAAAAAGGAAGATTTGTTTTAGTCCAAGAAAAGAAAATATAGACTGATATGATATTATATATGATCATAGATTTTAATGAATAGTTTTTTAAGATAACATTTTTTTGCTGTTATGATGCATAAAAGGTATTGAATGATTCTAAAGTATATAAAATTTCATCTATAAATAACCTCTTTTATGAGATAAAGATATGCATTTGTGCTTTATTTGGCTTATATTATCTAATTGTCTTAAAATAAATCTGATTCAAAGGATATAGAAAAAAACATAGTGCTTTAGGAATTGAAAAATAACTTATACACTATTTATCTATGAGACTTATAAATATCAAAATCAAATTTTTTTGTTCAAAAATATTTAAACACGTATAAAAGTAATTTTACGATGTATTATATGCTAATTATTTATATGATCAATTTTTATTTTGTTGAAATAAACACATAAGCTGTAACTGAACCGTTAATTGTAAGACCAGTGTATCTTGATATTTTTATAAGTTGCTTATCCATATTTTTTAGAATATTTTTTATGAAAGCTATTTTCTTATAGCTATATCTAGTTTTATTTATTATAGAAATAAAATAATATTCTTATATGTCATGCCTTTGATTACATCTTCTAGTACAAAAATTTTTGTAAAAAATAGAAATTGCATATGTTCATTTTATATGCGTAACTAATACATAGCTAGAATTTTTGTTACATGATATTGTCGATTTTAGAATCGAAAATACTTTTTTATATCAAAATAATTCCATTGTTATAAGTAAATATTTATTTCTAAATTTCGAGTAGTCCATCTCTACACATAACGCGAATTTTTATAAACCACATGCTACAATTTATTATTTTATGCTTTTCTAAGAAATTGTCAATAAACACATGTATTTCTATTTTAAATATTAAAAGATGATAATATATGCAAATTCATGTACCTACCAAGCATTTTTTCTTTTTAATCTAAATTTATGTTATGATATGGTTTTTTTTTCTGACCACAACTTGCTTGATTCCCTGCTTGCACAGCTTCTTTTCACTTTCAATTATCTCCACCTTTCCGAAGTCTTCTTCAATACTATCTACCTTTCGAGACCATTTAATTCAAGATTTTTTCTCAATCTAAAGGTTTCTATATATTCCTCGATATAATTTGTGACATCTTTTTTCTTCAGGTATATAAATTTTACGATGTAAATATAAATTAGAATCTTGAAACATCAATAAAACAATTTTTTAGGTTTCAAATCTTCTTCTACAAGCTTTGCTGCAAATATTATTTAAAGTTGAAAAACTTTGATCTGATATTTAGCTAAAATCATGTTTATAAATTATCAATATAAAAATATCTAACATTTATTTTTTTAATAATTAAAATAGACATCAAGTTATCGAATGATGTACCCGAAATTTTTATATATGACGAAAAGAAGAACTGCATAACTCTGTTCAAAATTGGTGGCAAGTATTGACATTATAAACAAAAAATTGAGAAAATATAACCTGCTAGCATCTGAGCAATCAACAATATACAAGTTCGAGACAAAAAATATACGATGAGTTATAACATGGGACGGTATTATGACACGTTATCTAAAAGATACTAGAGGAAACTAGATGGCACGAACCAGTTCGAGGCATATATAAAAACCTTGGAACTGAGAAAAACCCTTGAATTAATAGGTCTAAAAAGAAGGAGGGGTATTTAAGAAGACTTTGGAGACGAGAAGATAGCCTAAAGATCAAATAGGCTAGGCGTATAGAGTATCAACCAAGCTGTGTCTGAGAAAAAAAAACTAAAATTACGACTATAAATTTAGCCTATAAAAAAAACATATTTATTTCTACTGATCTAAAAATATATATTTAATTATAAAGCTATTCAATAAACTTAAATAAAAGTGCATTATTTTATCATTATTTAACAATTTGTATATTTTTTACCCTATTATCATCATTGCTTGTGACTCTAATTTTAATTAAAGCAATATCTTTCTGTTCGGATAGAAATTTTCTTCCGGGTATCGCTCGATATACCAGAATTTATACAAAATGATATAATTTCTAGCTTGGTGGGTTTAATGTGTATAAATTAGACCATAAAGTTATGATTTGAGATTTAAATACTCTTCATTACGAGTATTTTAAAATCATCAAACGGCTATTCAATCTAACCCATCAGCAAGAATTGGTGCATACAGCTGTAAACTGTCTCACAGTAAAAAGCATGTAACATGTGACATACAGTGTTTATGACGTCTAAAAAATACGACTCGTTTTTCATGCTTAAAAGCACGTGATCTAAGTAATTTTTTCCGTTTATATGGATATTTCATATTAGAAATACCATTAATAAGAAAAGATATAAAATCATAAATCAATTTGCCAAAAAGGTCTGAAACTTTATGGCTTAAAGATGTAAATTCACGAAGCTTCAGGAAATGCTTTTATAAGATTTAATTGTTTAATAACATTAACTAAATGGTAATTTAAATTTTTTGTTATATATTTCGTCCATATCTGTATTTTATCGGTTTTTAAATATTATACTTAATTTTTAATCTTTCATATAAAGGAGAATACTTTTTCCCTATCCATATGTATCAAATACATTAAAAAAGCAAAAGAAAGATTAAAGTCAATAAATAAATTTAAAAAAATCAAAATTAACTCACTAGGTCGAAAATTGCAATATACTCAACTACTCGAATATATAAATTTTAGATTTGATATCAAAATAATTAACCATATTCGTAGATAATTTATGTTCTGTATCCTTTGATTACACATAGAATAGTATTGTTTTAATATCGAAATAAAATTTTCTGGCTACAGAATTATGATGAAAATAAAAGTATGCTTACATGAGAAGCGAGTAATATAAAAATACAACAAATTGTGTGCTAAATATTTTTTACGATTAGAGGTTTTTTTTAGAGTACATTTTGTGTCTTTGTATGAGTATGTGACTGATTTATCGAATAATTTTATAAAAATGTTGAAAAAATACTTAGAATGACAGTTATCGAAAAAATTATTTTGGTTTGTATGCAATATATACACAAGAGTTGTAGAATAAAGTTAAATTTTTTTTTTGATAAGTTTACTAGTGTGAGTCTACAGAAATTTTTGAAATATGAAATATGATCATTATTTTCTTAATTGCATGAGTTTTATTATTTTGATCTATCTTCAGCGAATAATTCGCCCTATAAATATTTAAACGTAGTTTTATTTATTATTTTATATGTTCCAATATCATTTAATGTTTTTGCAGAAATACATAATGCCCATCATTGTTTATGCACACACATGAGCAGTGCATATATTATATGTCAAATAACCATTCTTTCTATTAATTCATATTTGATTGGCAATTTTTTAAATCTCTAATTTATTAATTCACATGTATGGTATAATGGATCCAATATTAAATAAAAAGATCTATATTGTCTTATATCAAGAAAGCTGATTTCTGTGAAAATTGACCTTTTATATCACGATTTTTATAGTTCTCATGCCGAGGAAAGTTAAAAAAATTAATTTTTAGATCATAACACAGTCTCTACGTCTAAGAATCTGCTCAAAATATTTATGCTGCTCAATAATATGTAAAGCCTACTTGAAAATCTTTCTAATAATATAGGTCTCATCCTCGAAGTTTTTTTTAGTTCGTTACTCATAGGCAGTATATAACAGATGTTTTTTGAAACTAGAATGCCGTTGCATTTGATTCCTTGAAGCTTTATATGTGCAAGAAAATATAAATCATTTACCCCCAATTTATGCATGTTAGAAGTCTAATTTGTTATAAATTTCGTGATGATTATCAACAAAAAATATTTATGCTATATTTTTATCAGATGAAACACAGAAAAAAATAAAATACAGCAAATATAAATTTATCTATTTTTAGAGGCTTATTAATTATCAAATATGTACAAAAAATGCAAAATCAATGGAAAACATATTTACATGTTGTAAATTGCATGTTTTATACATGATATTATCTAAATTTACTTTGTATTTAAGTTTTATAACTTAATCTGTACTCATATGCGGAATAGTTGTGCGCGTGCCTATTTCATGTAAATTTGGGTTTTTTTTCTCGATATCATGTAGTCAAAAAGGAATACAATTATAGAAAGATGATTAATAAAATTTTAAAGCTTTTGGACGTGAAACTTAACCTTAAGTTATCGTTAGAAAGTACTCCTTTTTAAATTTACATATATTTAAAAAAATTTGTTATTATCTACGGCTATTTGATAATACAAATAAACCTTTTCAAAGGAAAAATTTATTACAAAATCCATTTAAAACCTATATCGGTTTAAAACCAAGACTTTTCATTAAATCATATTTCCAGCTTGATGAGATGTACAGAACCTTCTTTTTTTTATACTAAATATTTTAAAGTGTACTTTTGCTAATATTAGGACAAAAATATTATCAATAACGAAATTCATGGATTTCTATTATATAAATATAACATAAACTGCAAAGATATTGAAAAATTTGTAAAATAAAAAATATAAAATGTTAATAAATTATATAACCTTGATTTTAGTTTCCTATATAGAATAATATAATATTTTTTACGATTATTTATAGATTTTAAAAGCCTTTATCTAATGTTAGCTCCGTAAAAATTACTTTTTAGAAAACTAACAAAAATTTCAGTCACAGATAGTTAATTTATGATATTAAAGTTCTTAAAAAAATAATTGGTAGGAATTGTTTTTTGTATCTATAGAAAAAATTACGTTTTTGTTGATTTAGATTTAAAGCATATAATATAAACAGGTTTACATTCCGATATTTTTTTATCTTTTAAGTCTAATTTTTAGTCCAAAAGTTAAGTTCTAGGTTTTAAATTACAAAAAATCCAATATAATCACAATCGTACAGATTAATATATAGAATGAAATATTCAAATATTTTTTTATCTAATTCATTTTATAAATTTCTAATTTGTCAAAATTACAAAGGATCATACGAAGAGTTTGAAGTCTTTAATAAATTTTATACAAATATTTATGTAATAATTATATTATTTTAAAATTATATTTTAAAAAAAACTTAAATGTAAAATTTTTTACTTTAACTTCACAATCTTGTTAAAGTACTTAGATTATATAAAAAAACCAGAAAATTTTATTAAAAGCAAATAATCTATTTATAAAAATACCTAACGTGTTTTGAATCTCTATTTTACGTTAAATTTTAAGTGCTTATATTGTCTTATATTATATATCTGGAATATATTTTCGATTTCGGGTATTTAAAAAGTAACCGAAAAGATAGATAAAAGATCATAGTATTAAATAAGGTTGCTAGTATATATGATAAAAAATAATCCAGTATCACATAATAGTAAAAAGGCTTAGGAAAAATACTTCGTATGATATGCAAATTCTCTAACCTTTGCCTTTAAATTGAGAAACACAAAAAAACCTTTTTATTATGCAATTTTTTTAAATAAACTTGAAAAGCTGGTTGCGACATAAAACAAGGTAAACATGATTGTAAATGATTCTAAAAAATCATCTTACATAATATAATTTTGATGCCAATAATATTCTTCTATATAAAAGCAACCGCATTTATGATTTTTTATTTCTCCTTAATGTTCATTGGATTTGTTTTGAAATTTTAAAGCGTGATATAGCATATTAAATTTAAATCAATATGTTATTGTATGATTCATTAAAAAAATTTTGAATACAAAATGGCTTGTACTAAAATGAATACAATTCCCATATATTTCTTATAATAACACTTATACATTTGCATATTTATTTTTTATTGTGATTGTACATGTGGAATTTTTGATTTTTTGAATATGATTAAATACTATAGTGAAAAGAGAAAACTTATTTTGAATCGCAAGTATTTGTATAATTTTAATAAATGTCAGTTAAAATATACCGGGGAAAGTTGTGTTTTTAATGTGAAAATATAATATGAAGAGACGTTAAAGATTACATAAAATCAAATTAATATATAAAACAATTTAAAATAATTTTTCATTATATTTTTCAAAAAGAAATCACAAAACACCACATAACAAAGAATGAAATATTAGAAAGATAAATTTTTTTTCGCAATTTTTAACTTTATTAGTGCAAAAAATAAAAATTATTTTGATCTTAAAAGGATTTTCTACAGAATATATGTTTAAACACAAGTGAGGTATTACCAATATTTTCTTTTACTAATATTAAAAATATGTCACAAAGGCATGAAATTCCAATTTAAATCAAAATTTATAATATTCATCCTGCGGATATGAAGTTTTGATTGAAAATACATATGTGCTAAGCTTTTTTTATGGAAAAATTGACATCTACGTATTTGTTTTAAATAAAATTTCAGAAAAATTTTATAAATGAATTCAATCTCTCTTTTTTATATGAAAATGATGGTAAAACGTTTTGTTTCGAGTACATTATATGTATTATAAGTAAGATTTTATACGCATAGCATATGTATTTTAAATCTTTGATACTTAATATTCAATCTTATTTCACTTTGAAATACAACCAGAAAAAAAGTATCATTTGGTTATCATTTACAAATGTTTACAAAGAATCATATCATAACCTAGTATTGCGGCCAAAAATAATAATTACTTACTTTTAATTATAAATTTCTTTGCGTAATCTCCGTTTCACACTCATTTCATTACTCACGGGAAGGACTTACATACTGGGCATAGTTCTACTTAAAAAATCTATATTAGATAATTGTAAAATTCTGCTATTTTTCATATATATTTTTTTAAATCGCGATGTTGTCTATTCTCATAAATTTGTATGTATTGTTAAATAATTCATTTTTTGTTTTTTTTTAATTAAAGCTAATTTATTCTTTATATTTTTAAAATGTACCAAAATATTTCTGTATAATATTTAAATAATAAAAAATTATGTTTTTTTTTAGTAAATTTAATACAGCGATTATTTCACAATCGATTTACTTTTTATCGATGCATATAAGAAATATATACTTAATTCCTTATAATAGTTTCCCAAATTTATAATATCCGTGTTAGACTATATTTAAAGTATATAATTTCACCGTCTATCTATATTAGCATTCAAAAAAAATAGTTATAATTAATCTAAAAATGCCGCATAAGAATACAGCCTTCAAATGTGCATTCACATGTATGCAATTTTTTAATAAAAACAATATTTAGAGTGTTAAATGATAATTATTGTCAGAGAGTATGTTTATAAAAAGTTGTTATTTATAAAACATCAATTTTGAAATTTAGTCAACATTTGTTACATTATGTAGTTTACAAGAGTAATCTAGCATCAAGTATTTTTTTGGCCAAAATTTTCTACGACATACGCATAATATATTCTTAATAATATGTGCAGTCCATATGAACCCGTTTTTATTATAAGTTATAATTAAAGACCATAAATATTTTATGTTTATATCAATTTATTTATACATCGTGCATAAAAAATGTGGAAGAATACACATTTGGATGTTACAGAAGAAGAATAAAGCTACGTAAATATAATGTTATTTATTTTCATATTTAAGCACACATGCCCAGAAATTCTAATATATTATATAAAATATTGAACATGTTTTAGTATCAAATAATATGAATTTTTTTGTGACTATGACAGTAAAACAAATATACTGAAAATCTTAGATCAATAAAAAGCCAAATAAATTGTTAAATTATATATCTTTATAAGCAGAAGGAAGTATTGTATAATTGTTGCATAAAAATTGAGGTTTTTGCATGGATATAAGTTCTATGGTTTTAATAGGAAAAAACTTGACTATTGGTTCTTAACGCTTTGTGCATAACCATAATTTCTATAATATAGTTATAACTATATCAACAGTGAAAATTTCTAATATACCTGCAAAAATAAAAAAATGGTGCTATAAATTATATATTAGTACCCGAAATCGTTTAAATTTAAACCTTTCTATTTTATAAGCCTTCTTAAAAAGATTTTAATGCATAGATTATATCACATTCAAAATCCACAGCAAATATAAGTTAGATTAAGCAACGAATAAGCAGACGTTACCGTAACATTAAAAGAACAATATATAAACCTGGCTGGATTTTTTAAGCGATTAGACTATGATTAAAGCAAAATTACCCAATATCAAGAAATAGACTTTAGCGATAATTCTGCATTCGCAACATTTGTAGAGTCAGTAAAAAATGTGTCTGAAGATTACCATCGATTTTTATTATCAAGGACTAAAACTACATACAAAAATCAAATTTGAAAAGAACAGAAAAGGATTCTTAATATACAGACGAATGAGAATACAAAGAAATAGAATCATATAAAGACTCCAACATTAAAAAAACATGGATAAATTATATCTATATATCTAGATTTTTTACTCCATGACAAATATTCAGTCACACAAAAGCAAGCTACGGTAAAGTTTTTTAATATACAAAGACAATATAAAAACAAAACGGTGAAATCAAATGATGGTATAATTCAGATTATAATACAAGTTAGGCTGTGTTTATGTCAACTGATCTTATTAAAATATGATTTATATTAAATTTAATATCATATCAATTGAAATTCCATAAACAAATGTTTTTTTTTAGTCTAAGCTTGCATAAATTTAATTTAATTTAAATTTATCTAATCGACCGGTCTGATTTTCTGTGGATCCAATATGTCTATGTGACGGATCATCATGATGACTATTTTTTTGCATATAACTTTAAGACTGAATAGAAATGATATGTTATCAATGTTGAAACCATAATAAAATGCATTTTTATCATAAATTTTGTCGTGAAGAACTTTTAAATTCATATTAAATTATATAACATATGATATGAATCCTCAAAAAAGATAACTAAATACCAAGTGACCCATTAGAATAGACAAATTGACATAAACGCGTGGCAAATATAAAGTGAAGAATTAGTTAGTTATCCAAATTTATGAAAAATAGATAGATGCGAAGATTTAGTGCTACTTTTTCTATTATAGTGTATAAAAAATAATGATACGAAAGGTATTGAATAACATCATACATATAGCAAAAGAACATGTATGAGCATATTTTTTTGCAAATGATTATGTTTAGTCTACTTTAAAAAGCCTTTATTGACATATAAAATATAAAACAAATAAATTAAAGGATTTAATCTTATGTGTTATATTGTTCACTTTATTTATGGATATACTAATCTGGGTTATAAAATATGACTTAGAAAGTGTAATAGGCTATTTAAGATACCACATTACACAATAATATGTCGATCGGAAATTTCACATTAATAAAAAAATACAACTTTATTCAAAAGTATAAATAAATAGTTATACAATCTTTTATGTCAATTATGTCCCCTTGATGTAGATACAGCCTCTTGACAGTTTTATCGTGTAAAGTAATGTATATATTTTCGAAAATAATAAATCCACTTAGATGAAAGGTAGTGTTGTCTATTTATATACGATAAAGTATATTTAACAGTAAGAATTGAACATGTAAAACGTAATTAAATATATATTGATCTTTCCTCGATATTCATGAAGCCTATAAACGTATTGCAAAATTTTGTTTATAAAATTTACTTGATGGAATTACATAGGTATTAAGATATCAAAAGACCAAAAAAATATATATTTTATGTGTTATAGAGCTCATTACCATTTAAAATGTATTTATCATATAATCAACGTGATTTTAAGGCCTTAAATCAAATAAAAAAAGATAAATCGACATTATTTTAATTCATTTACAATAAAAATGTCATCAAGTATTTTTCCAAAATATTGTATTTATTTTAAATACGCTTGCATCTCCATTATAAGGAAACTATTTCATAAAGCATAATTGATTTATATGAACAATTACTGTAAAAAAAGTATAAAAATGGAATGCCATTTTTTTAAATTTGTTTTTAAATCATAGAGAGGACAATGATATGAGTTCAATACAAAAATAGGATTGATAGAAATTAGACGCTTGAAAACTAAAATGTTTACCAGCATCAATAATACGTTTAGAAGATAATAGGCAACATGCACTACATAAAATAATATGAGAAGTATAGCAGTTAAAGTCTTAAAAGTAATATTAAAGATATGTTCAGAAAAATCGTGCAAGTTTTTAGATCAAATGTGTATATTGCATGCTGTAAAAATATAAATATTTAGCCTAAATTATACATTAAATTCAAATTTTATATAATTTAAGCCTTTTTGTTGACCAATTATATTATGACCAGAAAATATCTGTATTATAAGTTTAGTCTATCAGATAGAACAAAAAAACATTGCAGTATACATACATATGTGGCTTTAGATGGATCACTTATATTATAAGAATTTTATTATTTAGATAAAAAATAGATCTTGAGCTTTCAAATAATAGAGTGGTCATTTTGATCGCATATTATATAAATATTATGGATATAAAAATTTGTTACCTTTTTAGTGCCTAGATAGCTTCGTTCACGTTATATTCTTGTCCATAGAAGCGCAAAAAATTAAAATTAAATCTTCATGGTGGATAAGAATATTAATTGACATATGGATGGATATAATCTTATGATATTCATCACATAAATGTTAATCAAATATATGTTAAACGATTTAAGAATAATAGAAAATCAAAATTAAACATACTTACACATCTATTATCAAAATGATTTTATAAAGTGTATTATATCAATTTTTTTATGTGAAGACTAGATTTCTGTTATCTAAAATTTACCTACATGAACATTTGATTTTGTATTTATTTTAACGATAAAAATATAAATTTAGATATATTGCATAATCATAATTATATATGCAATTATAATATCTATATTAAATTCTTGCAAGTTAACTCTAGCTGGATCTTAATCACACACTGTCTAATATTATATCTCATTATCTATTAAACTGAAACAGACTGTACAAGCGAAAGTAATATTTTATTAAAAAAAACATACTACAGACATAATCACGATAGAGCGAATAATATTTTTCAAGTTAAAAAATATAATATATCATATATAATAGCAGCGCATTTAAAATACATATGAGTTGAACTTTCAATATTTTTCGAACAAAAATGCAAAATATTTGAATTTCTGATATAAAATATGCGCATTATGTATCTTATATTCATTCTATTTATACGTTACTGTATTTTTTTGTTTAAATTTAGAATAAGTAAATTATTTATATATAAATCCGGTCTTAATTGAAGCGTAAATACGATGTTTTTTTATGCCATCAAACGTTCTAATTCATGACCTAATTTATTTTATAATTTCAAATTTATAAATATAAAAAAACCTATATAAGACTTATTCGTGTCATTGTATATTTTTGGAAAGAATATAAGATAGATAAATGTCTTTACCTATAATATATCCGGCATAATAAAACAAAACCTGCATTAAAATAGTATAAAACAAAAAAATGAAAAGGCGAATATTGTTATCTTATTAAGACTTAGTTTTATTGCAAAAACTGTTATTTTTTAAATTAGAAAAAGAAAATTACATTGAAATAATAATAAATTATAACTCTCACTACCATATAATTTTACTGAATTTGTAATTGTATTACTGTAAAAATGTCATTATCATTTATGGCATCTGAATTCATCTATTTTGAGAGAAAGGAGCAGTTGATGAAGATAGATCAAGGGGAGGTTTTAAAAGATGTATCGAGGAGTTTTGCAAAGTTTACAATGGACTGACTACGTCTTAACATATTTAAATGATAAAAATTAAATTAATACACAAATACAAAGTAATTTATAGAAATTAAGCCCATGAATAAATAAAATTTAAATTTTGTGAACTACATACAGAGATTCAGGTATTTAAGAGAGCCTTTAGCACGAAAAAATAGAGAAGTTAAAATATAATGAGCTCATCGGCTTGCAGGAAATGATTCCAGAAAATATTCAAAGAGTTTATTAAAAGAAATTTATATTCATCTATTTGTCTGATCGCAATAAATTAGATATAATAGTGGAAGTCTTTAAATTAAAAAAATGCACACAAATATTCTAAAAATATTATTTTTAAATTAAAGGCCTAAAATATATAAATATATGACTAAATTATCTTATTGGTAAACTAGTCAAATATTTACATTTATTTATATAATTTTTACATATAAATTATAATCTTTGTATGTTCTAGTTTTTTGTATTAAAGTTCATAATTCACAATAAATATACGTTGAATGATTATTATTTTTATAATATCATGTCATATTATGATTACAAAGTACTACAATCATCATATATTATCGCAACTAAAAAGCATTGATATACAGTCGAATATATATTCCGCTGTTCGAATAAATATAGAAAAATGGCTTTTATTGACACAGCTAGATACAGAGAATAATAAAATAAATGATAAGTGTCGCTATATGCATAAAAAAATGGAATCGAAATTTGATATGTTCATATGTTCTGAAGATAAAATTTAAAAATTTAAGATTAAAAAAGCCGAATTTAGGATCTATACATATTCATATAAAAAATATTGTAATTTTTTTGATTGTATGCAAAAATTATTTCCATAGAAAATAGATATAGATGGTTGATTTGTGTGTAAAGCCTATAAAAGAATTTAGAATGCATTCTTACATATGATTACGAAGTAAAAAGACTAGGCCTATTTATTTCATTATAGTATACTTGTTTGGAATATTTTCGCAAAATTTTATGCAAAATAAGATGATTCAATTTTTTGTTTAAACTCATTCTTTATAGCATATTTTCTTAGGCTTTAGTGGAAGGAAATGTTTATGATTTACAATCTCTGAGAAATTTGTATTAATATAAAATACTAAAAATCAACTTAAATATAAACAAAATATGAAATCACAGTTTACTTCAGAGTAAAATAAAAAATTGAATATTTCGTATTTAAGGTTTATGAACTAATATCAAAACTAAAAATATAAAATCAATGTTGCCTTAAATTACATTTTATAGTCATTTTCACAATCGTTTTATTGAATTTTACAGTTTAAGGATAATTAAGCTGTTAGTATGCCACAATATTTTAGATTTTATACATTTAACATCATGCCTTAGTATAGAAAAATACGAAATTTTAATTTAGTCGTTTTATATAGATTTTTAAGATTGCGATATTTTAAAGTTTATTTTGATTATTCAAATATGCTTTTTTTATTTTAGAATTTTGCTTATCATATAAATAACTATATATCTAACATAAAAAAACATTTTTACAATTTTTATTATATTTAATCATATACACAGCCATTTTAGAGCCGTTTAGTATTTCGAAGGAAACCTTTTCCCCTTAGAAAGTTGTAAAGAAAAATCTTTTAGAATCTCTTATCCAGTTAGTTATAACAGAGGCATAAATTAATTACAGATATAAATTGTTAACTAAAAATCTTATATTCAACCAAGAGATCTTTTTGAGAATATGATATATATCATAAACTATAAATCAGAATAAAATACATATTTTTATAGATATTAATAGATCTTCGAGTGGTTGTCAAAATAAGGAAGGTTATCAGATATATTATGCATATAAAAAATATTTGGCTAGGTTATAAGTAAATTTATACAAAGAATAATGCAATAAATACAAAGTTTTGTTAACTATACATATTAAAGTATAAAAAAAGATTCTTGAATTTTTATTGTGAGTATAAAAACATATCAACTTAAAAATCGCATAAAAAACCATAACAACATTGTAAAAAACACCTTTACTAAATAAACAACAAGATTTTTACTCTAAAATATAGAAGATTCATATACAGAAATTTTCTTGCTGAATTCGTTTTTTACATCATTTCTTTTTTAATCATAATTCCAGAACTATTTATTATAAAATAATCAAATACAGTCATATATTTGCTTCAATTATTTCGAATAAAAATATTGTTTGGTTTTAAAATAATTTTATTTATTATAGTATTCTTTAATATTCAAAGTTTTGTGTTTATATAGCTTCTAAACACACGTACTAACCATCTTCGTTTTTTGTATTATATACAATATAGTATTATATAACTATTAACGATATAATTAACATTTATTAAATTCATTGATTTTTTTATATAGCTAGAAAAATTATATTTCACCAGCCACTCAACAGACACAGTAACTACTAACATATATATACACATAAAAAATTTAAGACTTTATTAACTTAAAAATAAGCTTTATTCTTATATAACCATCTATTTATACCAGCACATTAATATAATGTGATCTTAAACCTATTTAAATAATAGTGTAAATATTTTGCTATTTAACTGTATTTATCTAAATATTTAGACAATTATTATAGTTCGATCTGGTTTCTAGATGTTTATAAACAAAAATATATTTAATATTAATTTGAGATTGTTTCTGGACCTCTTGAAAACCAAGATAATTCTATTATTCTACTCTATTATATTATTATAAACCCATGTGTTTTTTTTAATATATTAGAAGATTTGTTTGATCTATGTTCCATGATAGTATATTACCTTATATATTTACAATTATTTCTTTTTTTTGCCACATAAAACATATGATCATCTTAATATCTTCTATTATTATTTATTTTGAAATATTTCCCATTTATCTTAATTCATGCTAAAATAGTATCTTTTTTTGAGTTTTTCGCACTAATTTCATTAAATCACAGATGAATAATTAATTTATTTCTAATGCGTAAATCAATTCATGAAATTTCTGAGGTAAAATTCAACTCTTTGAATTGATTCAGAGAGTTAATTTTTTAGACAATCATAATAATATGTTTAAAGTTCCATAATACATATTTAAATACGCGCTAACTCGTTTTTATGGCTTGCAACCATATCCAAAAATCATAGTATTTATTTAGATATTTCTATGTGGAAATATTTGTGCTATGGAGTATGTAACTATATTTATTTGTGCTGATAACTATGCACATGATTTCGATATTTTCAGTCGAATATTATAGATAATGAATAAATTTGTCTTTAAAATTTTGGTGAAAGATTCTTTCTTTAAATCATAAATATATAATCTAGGCCCCCCCTTTGGCTTTTTAATCTTTTTATGCTTATCACTCTTTCTATGTATATTAATTTGATAATCTTAAGTGGCAATATATTTTGAAATCTTGTGTCAACATACAATATAAATAGAATATTTAGATATTTCTTGTATTAGAACACGATATATTTAATTTTACGGCGTCATATTATCGATATTAAAATAAAAGTACCACAGTTGCAGTTTACTAATTTTAATCCTACAGGTTATACTTATTGTCATAGATACTTCAAAGAGCAGTTATAGGTATAGTACCTTGTACCTTTTATTATGAAAAGATAGCATACCTGGTTATAATGCGATGGCTGAGATTTTCTTTAAAATAGACAACAAGATTGAACCCTAACTTTATGGCAATATACCAAATACTAAGACATCCCTAAACCATATTCAATCTATATCCATATATTGGTGTTTTAAACACGAGAAAAATTTTATTTTTCAAATTGCATTTTTTATAAAAGAATATTTGAATATGATCGATTTTTTTTTGTTTATAGTGTTAATTTATGACACTTGAACTCATCTCATTTGAGGGAAGAAGAGCAATTGGCGAAGATAAATCCGATCAAAGTGTCAACAGATGCATCAAGGTGTTGTGAAATATTCCCGATGGGCTGACCACTCTAAATAGATAAAATAGATAAAAGGAAATCAACCCATAAATAAATATATACATGTGAGTTATTATATTTTATACTTTAAAAACGAATATAAAAAAATATGTGCCCGAAATATAGGGAGAATTCATAAAGGTGATTTATTAAAATAAAAACATGCCATGCTTATCAGGGAAAATGTGTATAAAAATGCAAACATGAGTAAATATAAGTAAGAAGTCTATAATCGCACACCAATATAATTCCCATAATTTAAAATTAATAAAGAAACATTTAACACGATATTCTTTAGCATATGATAGAATACTTTAGTAAATTGCATTTATTTACTATATATCATTTTATTCTAGACCTCAAGTTATTTAATTTAATAAATCGAATTCGACTCAACATATCTTTTTTTATGTTTCCTATATTCCTTGGTTTTAGTTTTAATAAAATGACCTCAATACGAATCCCGATACGGTGACATACAAATGTTTTTCTTTACACTTATATATGTATGCATTTACCAGTATACGTAAAATAAAATGTTTTTTGATCATTCTCTTATATTGATTTGGGTGTGATTTCTCTTTTTCAAGTCATATAATAGATAGACTTAGATGGGTTTTATATGTTTTTCGAAATCGTAATCTCGACGCGAAATTCCATTTAATCCACTTCTCTTTAAGTATGCCGCATAATTTAGATTGTCTTAGTTATGCATATTTCTTGTGTGTGTGTGTTTACACGTTCGTCGTCATCACCAAAGATATAAAATGGGGTTGAGGTAATTGATAATAGGATTGCATAAGAACTGAGCACACGATATTTCTAGAACTAATTTTTTTACGTTTTTTAGTGGTATTTTATTTCATATTTGAATTCAATAATTTTATAAAGAGAACGAAGTTTAAGAAGATCAACGAAGGCTGGACTGCAAATAATATTTTATATAATATGCATCTCTATATGGAACATAATTTTCAGTGCATTTCAAGTGTAAAATAATATTAGTACAAGAAATATATTTTTTTAATATTTCTCGAATTCGATATATGATTAAGATGTATATAGGGCTCGAATTAAAATCAATGTATATTTATTAAATAACAGCTATTATAAATAAAATACAAAATAAACCAATTTTTTTATCATCATCTAAATACAAAAACGAGATCAATTTAAAATACGAAATAAGAACTAGATATTTATTACATTTAATTTTTCTAAAAGTAAATTTTTATATGCAGCTAATGGGTGAAGGAATTTATAAAATGTCTTCTAGTATTGTTTGAAAATATTTAACTACCGAAGACTGATGCACAAATTATATGTTAAAAAAACTTTCACGGGTTTTGAAAATATTAAAATATACATCACCTGAATTGCCATCTCTATACAATAAACGATGTTAATAATTTTTAAGCTTTAATTTTTTTTTGGGAAACAAAATGCGTTTTTAGCTAATTTTATGGGCTTTTTACATATAACGAACTTTGTTGACGTCGATAGGTTAAAAATCATAAATTTTTTTTCGGAAAGAGACAGAGAGACTATATTTGTTTATAAATCTGGAATATTATAAATAGACGATCATGGGATGTGATTAAAATAACTCTACTTGTTTTTTATCCCAAATAAAAAAGTACTTATTTTATTGATACAACAATATTTAAAACCATACACTGATCTTTTTAATATAAAAAAATTCTCGAAATCAACACACGAGAAAAAATTATGGATCTCAGCTGTTCCTGCTAGATTTATTGTTTCTAGGCAAATTTTTTTCTATCTTAAAATTCGTTTCCTTGCTGTCAATTAAAGAAACATTTAAGTACTTTTTGCCAAACAAAATTAATAACAGTTGCTCATTTTATACACATATAATATATGACAATCATAAAAATATATTTTGGTCATGTCATAAACATCAAATTTTATATTTCTTTCTATGTAAAGTTCAAGCAATCTAAGCAGCACAGGCTTAATTTTATTCTTTGTATTGCAGTCTTTGCTATAGTTTTAATGGAATTACATGGACAGATAACTTACAGATGCACAGAGAAGAATATTTGTAACTCATATGACAGAGCTAAATAACTTTTAAATGATGCTTAAATCATTTGTTCTCCCCACTTTAAATTAACAACAGCTTTGCGCTTCTTTCCAAAATTAGAAGTTTGTTTCATAAGAGGGATTCCCAATCAAACCTTTTTTTAATTTTTATTATGAAAATAATATACTGCACATAAATAAAACTTTAAAATCCAAGAAAATGCTGCTATTATAAATAATAACCATGATTTACGATAATAAAAGCACCTAATGCATGCTTAATCAGATCTAATCAATCATTTACATTAAATCTATTTTTTTTTTGCGATTACGCTTAAACACATAATATCTCAGATTAAAAATAAAAGTTTCAAGTATAGGTATTATAATCTATGAATAAATAGAAAAACAATGGGAATTCTATGTATAATTTAGTACTGAATGCAATCGAATATCGGATGAAGTTGATGGAAACAATTTAAAAATGACTTTTAGGGTATAAAAGATTTTTTAAGAACGAAAAAAATGAATTTAAGTCACAATACTTTTTTTATTAACTGAATAGAATAAAAATAAAGTATGGGAAACCTCAATTAGAGGAATATTCGTTGATTATTCTTAATAGAATTCGTATATAGGCATTTTTATAAGTCTATATCTAATGAAGTTTAAATTATCAATATTTTTATTGAAGAGGTTTATTATATATGCATTATATAAATTATATAATAAAAACATGAGTGGTTATCACCAAAAGATGTTTTTGTGTATATGGTGAAAATTGTGTTCATCTCAAATAGAGCTATGAAAATGCAATCGGTGAAAATTATTAAAATATTATTTAGTCAGAATAAAGTTTAATAGTGCCGCAAAAAGCTGTTTGTCATAAATTTATAGATAAATATATATTTTAGATAAAAATCGGGAAAATATTAGTTTAAAAAGATATAAAGATTCCCATTAATATAGCTTCTTCTTATATTAATATTATGTTAAATCTACTTTATGGTAATGAGAATAGATATTTTATATATATTTAATAGTTTAAATAAAAATAACAGTAATTCCCAGAAACAAACAATCTACCCGATTTATAGAAATTTATGGAAAATAAAAATGTTCCAATTTTCACATATTTTTGACATTTTTATATGAAAATCATAAAATAAAGATATTTTTCCTTAAAATGCTGTAGAAAAGATATAAATCTTATTAAAATTGTTTTGACTTTTTTAAAATTTCATGTTTGCACATACAAATAAATCGAGAAAATTGTATGAGTAAGTAAATTATATGTGTTTTCTAAAAAAAATATATAGTTATATGTATAATAGAGGCGTTAAGTTTTATAAAAATATATATAATCAACTCAATTGTTACTTAATATTTTATGCATATATCAAAAGATTTTTTTCCAATTAAAAAGCTTATTTTTGCACCAAATTGCATGTATATTTATTTTTTAATTCTTTTATTTGTTACTTGAAATTCTCAACATTCGCCCTTTTATTCAGTCAGTATTTAAGTCATACAATATAATTTCTAAATATAAAATAATTTACTTATTATAACTAGAAAAAAGAATGCGATATAAATTTTCTTCAATATTTATATTTTACTAGATTATTTCGTTTAAATAAGATTTCTTTTTTTAGCAGAATAAAAATATTTAACAACAAAAGTTATTCATTTAATTTTTTTAATGCTAAGTTGATGTTGAATTTTTTTCAATTATTTTAATATGCATTAGAAAATGGTCTTGTTAAAGTTCATATGCGAATTTAAAAATATATTTACATTATTGTGTTTATAAAGTTTTTAAAACTCTATATTGTGTCAAAGGCGGCTTGAGTTCATTACATAGAACAGATAACAGAAGAATTTTTATATCATTTACTTCTATTTACATTATATTCCTTTTTCAATTCATCCGGAATATAAACATAAACGATTTATTGACAAATGCTTTTAATTAGAATTCTGCTTAAGTGTTATGCTATAATTGCTATTTGGAGCTATTAGTGTTTTGCCCCGGATAATCAGTTTTATGTATTATACTATTATTAACCGCTAACATATGGATTTGGATGCATTTTATAGCCAATAACTTATATATTATTAAATTAAATTTTATAAAAAAATCATACACAATAGCAAAGAAATACCAATTATGTTAGTTTCCACTAAGGTCTCAAAAAGAAATAGAGAAAGAATACACTACAAACCCAGCTGCAAATTTTTTTGTGTATAATATTTAATATTAATGTATTAGATAGCTGGTTTCATTATGGTTCATTTTTGATGTATATACATCAAATTTGTGTATATTTACCATTAAAATTACGTATCAAAAGATATAAGGCGTTCGTTGGTGTATTTAGGTTAAATTAAGAAATAAAAAAAATATATATTACAATTTGCTTTTCCCCGAAAATTAACACTGATGGTTTGTATAGTCGTAGCTTACATGCAAACATTGGAATTGAGTGTGTAACCAAGATTGATAGGTAGCGCTAGTTCGAGATATATTAGTGAACACTTCGAAGAGAAAAAAATAGCCTTTAGTATAAATATGCGGTTCACACCGACCAAGTCAGTTGAGCTTAGGAAAATACTAGTATAATTCATAAGATTACAATCTTATAGATTTAATCCATAAAACTGCATGGTTTAAGAACGTAATGAATTTTCTAATTAATAGGTTTATTAAATTTTAATTTTTCCTATATTTAGTCTTAGGAAGTTATGAATTCTTCAATAGAACAGATGACATATATATTTTTTTCAATTATATTCTAATAATACATAACACTATCAGTTTCTCTTCCCAGACAAAAAAAAACGCCTTTCGTATCCATATTGTTGGCTTGTATGATTCTGCTTTTTTTATTGAAGCACAATAAAAAAAAATTATATTATTTATTATCAAATATATATAAAAAGTGAAATGCTACAATTCAAAGTTCAAACTTCTGGAATTTCTTGCTAAAAATCAATTAATCAAACACTATGAGGGTAATTATGCATCAAATTTCTTAAAATTTGACAGAGAATTATAATCTTGATATCTTTGTTAAGTATTTTTAGATCTGTTGAAAATCGCAAATTTCACTAGATTCTGTTTCATGTTTGATATTAAAAATGCTGAATATGCAAAATTGCGCAAATAATTGCATAACAGCACAAAATTATTTATTCCATTTAATTTAGAATGTTCATGTTGTTTAAAGTCAATTTAGTGCTCGAATAAATGATCAATAAATAATTTTGCATCTACATACAAACAAAAGATAACAGATGCAGCAGAATTCGGGTATTCCTGTGATTAAAAAATTTTGCTATTATTATTTTTATAATTATACACACAGTTTAGAGCATGTGTTAAATATATATACTGAAATGCTATGATATGATTCGTTCTTTAATTAATGCATGAACGAATGAATTTTTAAGATAGTTTGATAGTAAACAAACTGGATTATAATTATTTATAAAGAAAAAAAATATCTACATGGAAAAACTATCAGAAGAGAATGATAAAGAAGAATGGTTTCTATAGGCAAATTCGAAAAATAATTTATGTATAATTAGACTAGTACATATAGTAGCACCAAAGATAATAAATTACAGGTGTTATGTGTGCAAAGCCTTTTATCAATAAAAAATAATTTAAGATCTTATTTTTTCGTATTAAAGATTATGAAGAACATATCTTGTTTGATACTTAAGAATGAATGTTTATGATTTTTTTACTCATTTAATTTAAATTGATGTATAAAAAGATTATAAGAACTGGATGCGTTTGAAATTTAAAGTAATAAAGTCATACTGCAAACATTATAATAAAGTATTGTTTCACAAATAATATGGGGTACATAAAATAACACATTAGAAAGCGACATCGGTTTCTAATTTAAATCATTCTTGCGTAATTTTATAAGACACAATATTTACACATGTGGTATAAATACATTGAACATTTATCTTATTATTTTTGATTTTGAGGTACGATGTAAATACCCATTTTAATTATATTTAAATACTTCTTTGTATTAAAAATTGCAAATATAGAAATAAAGGCGCTCTTGCACCTACAAAAATTATTCATTGGCTTCATATTGAAAATATAATAGATAATATTACATTATATCATTTATTTTAGGCAATACATGTCTTGTTGTATGTTAGGCTTCTATTAAGAGGAAAAAATGCTATATTGAAATTTTTTTATCAAGCATGGAAATAAAATTGCAATCAGAAAATCATATTTCAGATAATACATCGTTACTCTATTTCTTTTAAGATAAACATGCAATACTTTAGTACATTTATTACCCTAATTCAACATTCATAGTCTAATTGCTCGTTTGATAAAATATAAACATAAAGTATCGCCAAAAAAATACATGACAACATCTATTATAACATATAACACGACTCGATAGGCCTTAGCATTGTTTAATCGTTATTTTGATAATTTCTATTATAAGTTTGGGTGATTTCTGATATAAGAAGCAAAATACGCCATAAAATAACAAAAAATATTCAGTCGTTTGCTTCGTAGCCATTTAGCTGCAAAATGTATTTTTTTCCATAATAAAAGTAGTAGTACGTATTATTACATGGTCAATATATTTTAATTGCAGTCGCATATTGAAATATATTTGCATAAAACTCTTAAAGAACAAAACATTCTGGTTCTTCAATGATAAAAAAATCATAAACATTATATAAAAATATAATTTCAATCTTATTGTATGATTATATGCGCAATTTTTTACATATTTGTTACTTTTCATAGCACAATTTAGTTCTGAAGTTTTATTTCCATCAACACAATTTTTCTAGCATTCAACACTCTTTGTAATATCTATGTAAAACATCCATTTTTTATCAATTAATTCATAGAATTTTCAATTCTAGAAGATCGTATAATTTATACAGTACTACCTTCTTATATATGAACATTTAAATTTTAATCTGACGCTTGTATAGTAAAAAGAGTATATGACACCCATTTTTGTCGTAATTTTGTTATGGTAATAATGTTATTAGAATGTTTTTTTACTCATAATATTATCATAAGATTAACATTAGGCTATGTGATATACAAATATTCATTGATTAACACGCTACAAAATACATCATATATAGAAATAAGTTCTGCTTATCTAGATATGATAATAAATATATTACAACAAAAAATTTAACTAGAAAAAACAAAAATTTTGTTCATTTATGAATTTTTTGATAATAATGTTTTTAACATATTTATAAAATATAAACAAAGCGAATTTCTAATATTAAGATCATTATAGCTAAGGTGATGTACTAAAATTTATAGATAATCTTTCTATTTACGATAAATGCTTACTCTTCCACTGTTTTTCCAATTTACAGTCTGGAATCGATTCAGGAGGAGCGATATCAATTTAAATTTTTTTTTGTATTTATATGCCATATATTTGTGAAATAGGCTTCTAGCTAATAAATTTTCAATAAGAGAAATATATAGAATTTAGCTGATAAGCCATTTTAAAATATATCAAAAAACCCTTTAAAGAGCTTTAAAAATGATTTGTTTTTCAGTGTCTAATATAAGTTGTATCTACAAAAATTTTAATTTGATCGTAAATGAACACTTAGGGTAAAATTTTAATATTTAGTCATAAAAAAAATCTTCTTGAGAATATCAAAGAAAAAGAATTTATACTAATAGTTAATCTTTTAGATGCATTTTTATTTTTAGAAAATTCGTGTGATACAATAACAACATAGTTTATCTAATATCATGAGTATATGTGTCTCTCATATTTTACTAAAATATATAAATATTTCTCTATGGGAAAGATATTTTATGGTGTTTGCACATCATAAAAGCCAGAAAGCTAACAATCTAGATTTATTGATATTTTTATAGTAATTTTTTTGGATATTCTATTCTTTTTATGATATATTTATGTTTTTTTATATTATAAAGGTTGACTATTTATAGAGTTAAGGTGCATTTTTCCCCTTTCTTCATATAGAAAAAAAGAACAATTATCTGATTCAGTTTTATTTGTAGATGAAATAGCAAGCTGAAATAGAATTACATGACGGTTTTTTACAAATCTAGTTTAGCTTTATTTTTTATATCTATACTTGTTCTAGCCGAAATCTTTGATTAATATCACAAAAAACGCCATTTTTTATACTTAATTATAAATAATTTTAAAACAGTATACATTTATGAATTAAAAAAAAATGAATAAAGTACTACATGCAACTTATATCCGTAAAAATTATACACAAATAATACTAGATTTCATATATTTTATTAGAAAAAGATCATTTAATAAAGATGTTAATGTAAAAATACACCTGGGAATTCCCGATTCTGTTTGACAAATATTTCTATATACGTAATATTGTAAGAAATTTCACCTGGCGATATAATTTTCAAGCATATTAGAGAACAAAGAAAGAAATAGTTGAATATATATAGTTGAATATATATAGTGAAGATATCACAGATACATGTTAATTACATCGAAATAAATACACAAAAATTTTTTATGACTAATTTTTGGAAATTCAGCGGTCGTTTTTTTTTACAAAAATAGGATCTTCTGCCTTTAAAAAAAATATGGCAATTGAGAGTTTAAAAAAAGACTTCATTTCTTATACGATCAGGCACATTTTTTTTACTTCTTGTTTGTATTTGACTTAATGTTTTTTTTTGCAAAATCAGACTTTAAACTCGCATTATTTATTCTTAAACATTTGATATGTTATGTGATGCTTAGATGTTATATGCAAACGTAAATATCTCGGGTTGAATAGCAGAAAATGTAGCACCAAAAAATAAATAGGTAGCTTTGTTTTCAAAAATTATATCGTTTTTTTCGCAAAAATTCAAAAGATATTTGAATAGTGTAAAGTTAAATCAAAAAAAATTCATATACTTTTGTAACTAAAATTCAAGGGATTTTTAATGCACAATTGCTATTTTCATTTAGTTGTATACATAGAGATGTTCTTATGTTAAGTATTTACATATTTATATAGATTCATGGTATTTATTTGCATACACCATACTTTTTTTGTTGTCAAAGTGGCGTATATACTTTGATCAAAACTATTTTCAGCATATTTGAGCATAAAAAAATGAAATTTTAGATTTTTCTTTTCTAAATATAAGCAAAAAATATTTTGACGTGATCATTATTTTACTTTGTCAACTGTTAAGGAGTTAAAAACTTCGGACGAAGTAAAAGCATACATGTAATCTCTTACAAGTCGCAAGACACTTGAACTCATCTCATTTGAGATAAAATGTGCAGTTTATGAAGATAGATCAGGGGAAGGTGTCGAAAGATGCATCAAAGGTTGTGCAAAATTCCCAACACGCTGAACACGTCTAAATAGATAAAATCGATAAAAAGAAAATTAACCCAGAAATTAATAAGAAGTTTGACTGTTTCATTCTAAAAAATTAAAATTAAATAAAAAGAACGGACTAAAAATTTCTAACGATATAAGTATAATTTTAATTAAAAAATTAAAACTGACTTTTTTCATATACAAAATACATAGAATTACGTCAAATTGCTTCACAATATCCAATTTTTTTTTTAATATAATGAATTAAGCTTTTAAAATGTTATATTGGTTGTATTACTACTTCGGTATAAATTACCTTGTATAGTAGTTTCTAGGTTTTTTTATAGCCGGTAATTGACTGCAGTTCAGACTACCCAGTAAGTATTAACTTTTTGTGCTGTAATTATATTCATATTTATATCTGTATGCTTTTTTAGCTGTATGTTATTTTTATCTGTATGTTATTTTTATTATATTCAGTTTCCTTCTTTTGTTTGTTCTTTAAAGCTGTTTCACAAAGTTAATATCAATTTGCATCTTTTTGATGTGATGTGTATACTCCATATTCATTAGATCTTTTTACGATATTTTAATTATTAAATCTTAATGTTTGCCTAAGTTTCTGAAATTATTATTTACACATCATTCATAATAGTTGCAGCTATTACAGTGTAAATTAAAGAATTCTTTATTTATAAATAAAACATTAATTTTTTATCTAATATGCGTAATTAAGATCTATCTTAGATTTGGTCCCTTAAATCCTATCTTCTGGTGTTTCATCGGAAGACATTTTTTTTGAATGCAAATATGGTTCATGCTATATAGTTCTCTGATCATAATGTGTAACTTGTCCTAAATTCGACTTAGACGCATAAAAATTAATTTACAGAATTCACGAACAACAATTTATATTTCAAGCGTCTAATACATATATTTTCGAGTAAACATATATATTTCCTTTGTAATATTTACATAATTAAAAATTAACCATTAATACAAAGTAAGTAATATAAATCAATGAAACACATAACTTTTTGCTAAATCAATTTATATATTCTAAATGATATAACTTCTTTGGACCACAAAATATATAATCTCGATTATTATTTGAATTTTTAATCTTTCCAAACCTCAAACTATTGATTGGTATAATTTGTTTAAAAACATGATCTGTTAAATATTTAAAAGCATGTGCCTAAATTACTAATGGATATAATATTTTATTATTTATACATATCAAACAATTATAATCGACAAATGTATCAAACTTCACTATGAATTGCCCCATTTTGCCAACATTGCTTTTAACGTGCATTAATTAGAGCATTACCTTTTTAACTTTTGATAAGGATGTTTCTATCCATTTATCACTTGTACCTAAACCATTTCCAAGCATAAAAAAAGCGTGGTGATGGTTATTGTTGTATTATTTGACTTTGATTCGTTAATTAACGATTGGATTTTTGAATACTATTTATTCATGGGTCATTGATAAACTATCAACAATCATTATTACCGCTATGCTGCAAGGAATACATAAAACAATATTGTTATATGCATAACCAACAAGATCAGAGCTCACTCAGTACAAAAGATCTTCGAAAAAGAAAATGCAGAAATAAAAGTTGATACCCGAATTAAAACAGATATTTTAATCAAACAAAATAGACCTGATATTTTTCTATACGATAAAAAAGAAAATATGATTACGCTGATCGAAATAGGTATAACGAGCCTTGATAACTTGACCGAGTTGAGAATGAAAAATATAGGAATTATGACATCTTGGCGAATGAACTTGGTTTAATTTACAAATTCAAAACAAGAATAATACCATATGTGATGACTTGGGATGGGGTGGTCACAAAATATCATAAAAAATATGTTAAGGAGTTAAAAATAAGAGATTAAATAGAAGCATACATGCAAGCTCTCACACTCCGAAAGACACTTGAACTCATCTCATTTGAGAGAAGAAGAGCAGTTGATGAAGATAGATCAGAGGAAGGTGTCATAAGATGCATCAAGGAGTTGTGCAATATTCCCAAAACGTCTAAATAGATAAAATCGATAAAAAGAAAATTAACCCATAAATAAATAAGAAGTTATATGCGTAATGTAATATAATTTTGGATTTAAAAATACTGAAAATATTGAGCTATAAAACCTTCCCGTTATTTAAGCTCAAGATCGTGTGAATAAAAACATTTCTTGAATGATATGGATGTTTCTCCTGGGAAGAACCCATTTACTTGATCAGATTAAAACCATTAATCCAATTATCAAATAAGTGAAAACATGAACGATAATAGTCAATTTAAAGAAAATTCAAGCTTTTTATAAATTAAAATTTAATATTCATGTGAAACAAGACAAAAGATATATTTCTTAAATTATAGAGATTTTATTTACACTAAACAAAATTTTTCGATGCTTTGATAGTTAAATAATACATATACTTGTGAAAAAATAATATGTAAATAAATTCACATTAAAGAAAAATATAGAAATGTAACCACTTTAAAAAACCAAAAATACTTTCTAAAATTTAATTAAAGATTTTTAATGGGCTTATAAATAAAAAACCCATTTTAAGCTTTACAATAGTTCTTATTGTTTTGAATGGTACATATATAAATCAAATGATTCATTTTCATTGTTTTTATATCTGATACACAAGGCAAAAAACATTGGAATGCAATATTTATAGATGGTATAGATAAAAAAAAATGTATACATCATTATTTTAAAATATGTTTTCAAGATTTAGTTTCTCTTACGGCTTAGTTTACACAAAAATTCGAATCTGATGTACTATGTTACCTATTTTCATATAACTATATTAAAAATAGAAAACAAGAAACCCGATGCATGTAAATGCAATAAATTTTTAAAAAATTATACAAAATTTTGTATTGATTCTCGATTACATTTGTCAAATGTTACTATGTATCTCTAAAGTAAAATTGTTAGGGAAAAAAGCTAGAAATTTTATAAAATTATTTTGCTTATTAATTTTTACCTAATATATTTTTTTTTGATATTATATATAGACCAAAAAATTTGCAGTTTATATTTTTAAAGCTGCTGTTTCATATATTTCATTTTAAATTCCAGTATGATATAATCCGTAGATTGATAAATATTGATCTTCTGATGGATGATGCACATATGCACAATTTAATATATTTTTTGCTTTTAAACCTTTTATTTTTCTTTAATTTGCATGTAAACTTTTAAATTTATAATATAATTGGATTTTATCATGCGGCATTTATCACTCTCGTCTTAAATTATATTATTATAGTTACACCCATGAAAAAAACTTATTTGTTCTACTATTTTTTAGATTATACATTATTCCATTTTTATTGATGTATCGTCGTAAGACATCGCTCGTGATGCCAATTATGCTTCAATCAGATACACAGGGATTTGAGAAAAGATTAAAGCTGTTTCGTTTGTCAATCTTTATATTTTAGAATTTTATAGCTTTAATTTTACAAGGTTCTACCAATGTGTGTTTTTGATATCTCTTGCATTTAGTATGCATTAAATGCATTTTTTTTGTATGATATGGTCTTTGTGCAGTAAGGATCGACTTTTCAAATGCGTAAAAAGGGAACAAGGACTTTTATAATGGCGCAATAATTTAGATATAGTGTGTAATAAATATTTATTATCTAACAGTAATTAAAAAAGTAAAAATATGCGATAGTTTTATTATCTGAAATTTGGGGTCAAATAAAAGTTTATCACATATTGAGAAATTCGAGTAAATATATATTTTGTTGAATGAATACAGCCTACACTCTATATTAAAAATTATAAGGAATAAAAAAGGTTTAAAATTCTATGCAAGTATTTTATCAAATTTTTCAAAAATATTTGTATACCTCGTGTATAAGAAACAAGGTAAATAATTGAAAAAGCTATATAATAGAAGCATAGCCAGTAAAAATAACAAATAAAATTCTTAGGATGAAAAATTATATAAGTATCAGAAGATGACTCGAAACGGTTGAAACATT
Organism: Rhyacophila brunnea; assembly: GCF_057557595.1. NCBI lineage: Eukaryota > Metazoa > Arthropoda > Insecta > Trichoptera > Rhyacophilidae > Rhyacophila > Rhyacophila brunnea. Next base: position 346,115 of record NW_028232803.1, on the reverse strand, counting down.
ATTTATGCCACTATGCGCTTTAAAAATATAAATAATATCTAAAATATTTTAGAATAATGATAGTTAGGTTTCAATGCTAAAAATTGTATAACAAAAAAAAAATTATTTCATATTTACAAATTTCATTTATTCAAGGTAATATAATCTTATTCTTGATTTAAATTTCAATATGAAACCAATTTATATTCAACACGAAAATAATTAATATACTACACAAAAAAAAAATCTGTTTGTATACAAACTTATAAGCCAATAATAATATTTAATACATTATATTTAATATGATTTGTTAAAAATCCCGCACAAAGTAGAAGCATACATGCAAGCTCTCACACTCCGCAAGACACTTGAACTCATCTCATTTGAGAGAAGAAGAGCAGTTGATAAGAATAGATCAGTGGGAGGTGTCAAAAGATGCATCAAGGTGTTGTGCAATATCCTGATAGGGTGATAACGTCTAAATAGATAAAATCGATAAAAAGAAAATTAACCCATAAATAAATATAAATTTAGTAGGTTTTATAATGAAACGATGTAAATTAGACTAAAACAAAAAATAGCAATATAATAGTAAATAGTAAATAGAAAATGTATTTATATCAAATGTTCTAATATATAGCCAAAATAATTTTAAGTTTAATAACGATATAAATTTTATTTTTTATAAAAAGTCATTAATATTTTATCCAACTATAATCGTTATTTTTCATCTTCACTCAATTATAAAAGCACTGTTTTTAAATCAATTTATAATAAATATATTAACTTTCGCCTATTTTATGCGATTAATAATATTCACTGTCAGGTACAACTATCATATAAATAAAAAGCATAGAGTTTATTATTATTTCTTATTATCAAGTTATTTATTTATTCTAAAATATTTTTATGATTCCAAATCAGTAAAAATTTGGATTGATTAAACTGTATGCTGTATTATCGAAATCTAATTTTTTCAAAATATATTCATAACCTTTCTATATAAATTCAAAAAAAGACTCATGGTTACTATTTACTTCCGAAGTTTTAGGTTCCAGCGTTTAATGGCGTAATCGTTGTCATTTTCCACTCACTATAAATTACTCGTGGCACTTAGTGATCAGAATATATTTCGAGATGACATGAAGTTCTTCTATATCAACATCATAAAATTAGATATTCTTCATTAACAAGAAAAGCATATTTTTAGATTCATCGTTTTCATATCTTCTCAATTTCCGATAGTCTAATTCTAATTTAAAGAGCGTCATTTTATAATTAATATCGAGCATAAAATATAACCAGCCATAAAAAGGATGCATTCATTTTTTCTGCTATTTCAATGGGTTAACATAATTTGTATCAAAAAATAAAGTATTAAAATACCCTATAATGAAGAAATTCAGCCGATTATTCGTTTTAGACATCACTTGTGCATGCAGGACTTTTTTTCTAATATAACATATAGATGGCAGCCTTCAATATTGCACATACCATATATTGATATGGTTTGAAAAAAATATCACATCTTTGAAATTAGTAATCTGCTTTTCAATTTCAATGGCTATTATGTAAAAAATCAAGAAATATTACTAGAAAGATTTCAAGATACATTAATAGAACATTATATCATAATATCACTTTGGATTTTCCACGAATTATGATAGTATGAAAAACACGCGATAAGAAATTTTCACAGATGATTCTAATTTTTGATAACTTTATTACTATGTATTTTATTATGTTATTTAAATTTATTTTATGCGTGAATGTCTTATTCTTGTTAAAATACAAGGCTTCTACATTTATTTGTACATTATTAAAATAATTAATTGATCAATAATTTAAATTCTAATAAAGGGATGAAAAGTATAGTTGGCTGAGTTTTATAGATAATTATTGAATCTAGAAATAGCACGCAACTAAGAATTATAATGATGTAATATTAGTCTTACTGTTCCGTCACTGGTATATAAAGTACGTACAGGAATTATTTTTTTCATACATAGAATTTTAAAATACAATACTGAAATTGAATACAAATTATAATAACATTTTTCTACTGCATGTTCAACTTCAGTAATATATTATGAAAGCATTTCTCAATACAAGCAAAAATATGGAAACTGACATATTGTGATTCAAATTTGATCTTATTTAAAAAAAATGGTGATTATACTGTTTATTCTTTTCACTGGAATGAAATTATTAAATATGTTGGATCTTAATGATTAGATTACCAAAACCTAATTTTTCGTATCACCAAAACATATGAAAGCCAGTAGATATGTAAATTTAAAATGTGATTTAATAATCCATTTAAAATATAAATAAATTATTGGGTCTATTTTTTAATCTTGTAAGAAATAAGACGACGCATCTGCAATAGAAAAAATCAAGAATTTTTTTAATTCTTATTCGTGATTATGGATTTATACCGTAATTGTAATGTGTTTAGCAAGTAGAAATGAAAAAAAGTGAATAAATTGCCAAGAAAAAGAATGAACTTGAAAAATAATGCAAAGTTTCCCGAGTTTTGAAAATTTGGGATTATTTCGTAATTTGAGATTTTATCATAATCTAAAGCAAAATGTTATGAAATATATATTACATTTATATAGAGCCAATGAAATTCGAGATAAATTTAATTATTTTTGATTTAATTTATTCATATTTATCTTGATTTAAAAAAAATTGCTTGTTACTATTAGAATCTTTCGCTTATCTGATGAACTTTCACGTGGTTCTTCTTATAAACAGTAACCAGTTTATCTGTATTTATTAGATCTTTTACCATGCATAGTCGACATAGAGGAGATATATAATTCCATCTACTTTCTTTCGCTGGTTAATTATGCTACTACCAACCTGAGAATTACCCATATACTTGCTGAACGGAGCAGGTTCATTCAATATTAGGCCTTTTTGTCGCTTCTTATACCAAACTCCAATTTTTTACGGCCCATCAGTCTTGTTGAGGTTTTAACTTCTAGTTTTGACATACTGCCTTCATGTTAGTATTCATCGTTTGGGTGATCACTCGAATTCTGTGTGCTTTGCAGTTGAAAATTAGGCCCCTTTCTAATGTTTTCTACTCCAACATCCCCACAGCAACCTTGACGAATGATAAATATAGATGAAAATATGTTTTGACTTAAATTATTAACAACATAAATCCTAATTTACATTTATTTTACTAAATAGAACTATATCTATAAATACGATAATTATCTTGGAATTTTCATCCGTGAATACTGAAAAATCATAAAAAATTCTTTATGAAAAAAGGAATATAATTTATCACTATATAGATAGAAATACGTGTTCTAATTTTTTAGAATTATGGGGAGCATGACACGCATGTAATCAAAATGTTCTATAAATGTGCATATACTTTATTCATAAGTATAAACCTAATTTATATACAAAAATAGCAAGTTGATCTTTTATTAGAGGCGTTTTTCCATTGAATTATTCTTTTCTTATTTATTACGGCGTTTAGAATTAATCAATCGATTAACATAGTAATTAAATCAATAAGATGGCAATTTAATGCACACACATATCAGCTTTATATAAAATATATCCTTTTTTCATGAAAACAATAAAAAAATATTTGAGTTTTGTTATGATCTAATGCTAGTTCAAACAAGATAATCTGATTTTAATGTAGGAATAATATCAAATTTATACTTTGGCTGGTTGTAATAAAACCAAATTTTTGAATTACGAGGTTATAATATTTTTTTTCATTAGAATATAGATGCTTACACTATATTTATACCAATACTGCTTATAATAGAATTATATTTCGACGTTGTAATAATTATTTATGCGGTCACTTTATGAAGACACAGCATTACTCAATATAATATTATGGGCCTTTGTTTTCGGGTTTGTATAAATATACTTTTGTATGAAAGCAAAAAATATGATATTATATGAGCCAACAATAAAATAAGTTGTAAAAACCATTTGCAAATACATTTGAATTATCTTTTCAAGTTTTTTAGCATAATAAATTGTCATAATCCACATTAACTCGTAAAAAAATTAAAGAAATAAAGTTTAATATGCGTTCTTATTACTTTATTTTTATTACAATTACAGTATCTTAGTATTTTCTTGCATAAAAATAAGATTTTTGGATTTAAGTTTATGGATATCAATAAATACTTCGTATGAATCCTTGAGTTTCTTAAAGGATGTTAGATTTTCTAGCATGAATTGAAACTTTTTCTATAGTTTAATAACAAAGATTATTAAAAATGAATGTATTTATTTGAAAATAATCAAATTCATAATTTTTAATTCGTTTATTAAAACAAATTATATAAATGTAAAACGGCTAAAATAGATGTGGTGTCAAATATTTAATTTAATGTTCATATAAAGAAAAAAATAAAATATTTTTCAATCAAGTAAAAAAAGTATCCATTAATCGAGCTAAACGGCATTTTTTTAAATTAAAAGACTTCTTAATTTTCTTATTTAGATCCCTTAATTTTGTACTTATGTTAAATGACAATAGTTTTTTCTGAGAACCTTGAAAATATAATTAGAAAAATCTTCACGTTTCGTAAATAGTCTAAAAATTTGTAAGGTTTTCGTTGTGGATTTTATCTTTTGGAATGGTCGAATAGTTATTACATCAGTTTTGAATTTTATGAAAAATAGAATGATGATTGATCATAGTTTTTCAATTTCTTACACCGATTCTAATTATTTTTTAAAAACATTACAATTTTTTAAAAATTAATTACACTATTATTTAGAAATTTACGTAAATAATTTAGAAATTAAATTTGGATCCTCTATTTGTTTATGAAATGAAATATTTATTATTACTTATATATTCAAAAAAGTTTCAGCTCGATGCAAGCTAAAATTTAAAGAAATTTTACAAAATAAAAATCAAGAGATGGATGTCAAAAAAAGCATTTTCTACTTTGTAAAAACGAGATATTAAATCTATTTTTATTATGAAATTTTGAAAAAGTATAATTTACGTGCAAAATTAGAATATCTATGTAATATATACTAGATTTAAACACTAGAAAAAACCACTTCAGGTCAGAAATTATAAAATAAGAATATTAGTGTATTTTTTCTGATATAAATTATTGAAAAAATTCATACAGAACAAACATTAGAATTCTTTTATAATTTCAGCCATGAAATGTTGAATAAACGTGAAAATATCATATACATCAATATTTTATGTAAAAAAATATTGACTCTCAGCTTGAGTCTAGCAAAAATTAGGTTCTAAACCTTTTTGTTTCTAATCATTTTATGAACTATAATTGTTTCTTCAGGCATATTTTATTTTTTATTTAAAAAATAATCATTTTTTTGATAGCACATATGCATAAATTTCCACTGTCATATATCTATAAAATGCAACTTCAAGGATGGCAAATATAAATTCGAATATTGTAGAGCTAAAACTTTCGGCTTTGAAGGTATAAAACAGGCTATTTTATATATGCATTGATCTACTAAGACCTCATCAAAAATATCATAACAACTATTTTTTCATGAATAAAATGTAATATAGATTTTATAATCACTTTTATATAAATTTTCGAGTCTGTATAAACTGGACTAGTATCTAGTTTTTAAGTTTATTAAAATATGTTTTGAACTGCTACTTAGACTTATGTGTGTGTCTGTAAATATTTGTATTGCAATATTATTTTTCTATTTTTTTTATAAATTTTCATTACATTCAGTTCTTGACTTGTTTATGTCATAAAAAGCTTTGGCACACAAGCAAATATTCAATTATCTATTTTCGATGTTTAGTGCATGTTTTAACTTGTTTTGTTGCCAAAATTTTTTTTGATTTTTTAAATTTTCATTAATGCTTAGGTTTCTGTAATTAATTATCACTTTATCTTCATGTTATGATGTAATTATTACAGTTATAAATATCTAATCAATGTGTAAAAATAAAATACTATATCTATTATTCTATCTAATATTGGATTATAAGCCGGGAAAATGATCTACCAGCTAAAAAATTTGCTTGAAAACAGTAAAAACAGTTCGCCAGGAGGGCTACAATTTTAAAAGTAGAAAAAGATGACAAGACACATCTCTCACCAATTAAATAATATCTTAAAAATAAATATCATGTTGATATCACCGATTCCGAGACACTGGAGAAAAAGCAGCAAGAAAGTCTATTGTGTAAAATAAAAGAAAAACCATTGCACTAAAAACCTTTTGAAGCCAAGAATAATGATATGGTTGATATTATTGGATGATCAAGATGGAAAATTAACGGCAACATTAAACCAAGTATAGAAGGAGAATTCTGTTTTATTCAAGACAGAAATGTGTTTTTTGGTGAGAGGATAAAATGCCCATATTGTAACGAAGCCATGAAAACAATTGATCACCTTGCAACAAGATGCAAAAAAATGTTTAAGCATGATTACACACAATGACGAAATTAAATTATAAGATGTCTTCACTTCCTCCTATCAAGACGATACAACTTCAAGAAAACCAAAAAGAACGACCTCACTTGGGACAAGAGATCAGCGAAAAATAAAACGCTAAAATAAAAGTTGATACCCGAATTAAAACGAAGATTCGTATCAAACATTACAGACTTGATATTTTCTATTTGATAAAAAAGAAAATATGATTACGCTGATTAAAAAAAGTATAACTAGCCTTGATAACTTGACTGAAGTTGAGAATGAAAAATATAGGAAGTAGGAATTTTAGCGAATGAACTTGGTTTTATCTACAAATGTAAAACAAAAAATAATACCATACCATGTGTAATGAGTTGGGATGGACAGGTTACAAAATATCATAAAAAATATGTTAAGGAGTTAAAAATCTCGGACGAAGTAGAAGCATACATGCAAGCTCTCACACTCCGCAAGACACTTGAACTCATCTCATTTGAGAGAAGAAGAGCAGTTGATGAAGATAGATCAGAGGAAGGTGTCAAAAGATGCATCAAGGAGTTGTGCAATTTTCCCAACACGCTGAATACGTCTAAATAGATAAATCGATAAAAATAAAATTAACCCATAAATAAATTCGAAGTTTTAGATAGAACGCGATCCCTTTAGTTATAAAACAGCTTAAATACTATGGTTTCATAAATTATCGTATTTAGAAGTTTTTTCATTAATTTGTCCTTTATAATTTACTTCTTAATTTCTTAGTAACTTTTCTAATTTATATATTAATAAATATCAATCTTTAATTTATGTTGCGCAATCGGCAGTTTCTAAATTATGGTCCCCTTATTGTGCTTGTCTAATTCCTCTGAACAGACAAACGTTTTATTCATATAAATATTATTTCAAAACGCCCAAGTATTTATGTTTTACCAATACCAACTGAAGTAGAAGCATACGCACAGACAATGAAATATAGGAAGACACTTAGCTAAAAGATATTAAGATAAGAATTAGCATGGAAGAATTTCGAAAAGATAAAGTGGTTTATAGACTTATCTGCAAAGTCAGTTCTATAGATCAATCTAAAGTTTTGCTTGGACAACATAAAAAAGCTAAAAATCAAATTAACACATCTATATTTTATCTAGAAATCATGCATATCTGAAATATTTACCAAATTTCCTTTGATTCGTACTAAAATTTTTAATACTACATGTCACAATACTTCTGTCACGTGCCTATAATTATTGTCTCCAATGAACATATTAATTCGTGCTGTATTAATATCAATACCTTTTCATTATTTTTTGTTAACTGACTTATAAACAATATAAATTACTCGAAACCATTAAAATCACTTCATATGAATGTATATTTAAATTAATGCCACATTTTATAGATCAGTAAAAATTAAATCCGCTTTGATCTGGATTTTAAATAAATTCTGATCACAAATATTCTCAAGTATTATAATTACAGGAATAAAACTAGAGCCCCCACATAGGTTTGTGTTATATGTCTATAAATTAATAGATAAAATAGTTTTATATTTAAACCACACAAAAACATTATATTATATTAAAGAATCAACGGCTTTTCTCAGTACTTATGAATTGCCGCAGTAAAACGTGTACAGCAGAAACAATAGTTTCTTTCTTTTTTACTTATTGCAATAAATCATTTATGCATCCATTTAAAGTACAGCGAACCGATTTCTTCTTTTAACAAGGTATTTCTAGTCGATTACCATTATATATTCCAAAATCATTTACTGAAAATATAAATGTCTATCTGAAAACGCAAAGCGATGGCGCTTCTAAGAAATTATCTTAATGATAAATTCAATTTTATATGTCATAACAAGCAGAAACTAATACCTTTTTTTAAATATATATGTAAATATAAAGCTTTTATTATAAATATATTCGGTGATTATGGTATTCTTTTAATATTTGCTTTTCATGAATTAAAATCTATGCGAGTATTATTGATAACGATATAAAATTATCAAATAATGTTAGAAACTAAAATAAGCAAAATAAAATCAAAAGAAAACCTTAAAAGGTTACTTAAACATAATATACCGCATATATAGTATGATTATTTAAGTGCCTTCATAGACATAAACTAAAAATTTCCAAAGCTATCTAGATAAATATAAAATAAAAAAGAACCATAACTCATCTAATTAACTTTATCCATAAATCATTTTTCGAAATCTTATATACTTTCCTTATGGTATTAATATTTAAGAGTATTTCCCCGCAAAGACACTTATTTTATTTATGTGTGTGATGCTATACAGGTGTATTTTTTTAATCAAAGTTTGAACATTTAAAATTTCTTTTGCCGAATGAGCATAAAATGAATAAAAAAGAACCAAAATATTTTTATTCAAACTATAGGAAAAAGATAAATGCTAATACATGAGATTTTTATGTTTTCACTAGTTATTTATGATTACATAATTTTTTTCGTTTTCACATAATACCATTTGTTCGAAGAACAATAAAAATTGCGCTTTAGATATTCTTACATCTATTCCATATTTTCGTAAACTCTTTGTTAAATTTTTATCTGCAATATCTTGTGCTTTAGGCAATTTTTAAAAGCTATTTTGTTATGTCTAATATGAATAATTGTTGATATATCATGGTATATGGCTTTTTTTAGAGTTCTTATATTAATCGATTACGAAAAAATATTTACACAAAAAAATCGTAAATTAAGCTTATATTAAATTATGCTGATCTACATTTAGATTTATGAAGTTTCTATTAATTACATTGTATTAAATATAAAGTTTTATATTAGTTGAAATGCCATTTTTTATACAAAAACCAGTGAAACAAATAAATCTAGCCCAAAAATATAAGGCTTTACATATAAAACTGCTTCATTATAATCTTATCTACACTTTTAACAACTTTTTAAAGAAAACTATATTAATCTTTGCAGCAAAGATAGGAAACTAAAAAAAATTAGATGCCTATATTATGAGACAGTAGAAAAGATTTCTATACTGGTATTATTTTATTACTTATCATTATGTTGTTAGTATTTTTTGATTTGTCAAAAATTTAATTGTACTAAATCACTTCATCGTTTTTAGTTATAAAAAAATATGCTTTTTGCCGCGAAAAATTGAATTAATATAATAAAAATTTTACAAAAATGCCTCAATTATGGCTTTTACTATCTTTACACACTAAAAACTATAAATTTTTTGTATTATATACTAAAATCAAATTGAGAGTATTCTATATAAGGAAACGACTTATATCCTAAAAAATCATTTTTTTTTACATTAAAGACACAAAGCTAATTTGAATAAGTATGAAAATATGTAATTGTATATTACTTTATATGCAGAGCAGCATGAAAAAAGCATTAATTTCTTAATTACAAAAAAAGTGATACTTACGGTGAAAAAAAAAATATGATTTATAAAATTAAAAATAACGTAAAAATGTTGTGTTACATGTTCATTGTCCTTTATCAAAGCAAAAAAATTGTATCGATACATTTTGAATAATAAAGTTATTCATTATACCAAGATTTTACATAAATATCGCGAAAAAAAGTGTATAGTCAAATTTAAATTTTCACTTGTACTTTTACTGCGATCATTTTATTCATATGCAATAAATTATATACGTATTATTATTAAAAGTTTATGCGAAAAAAAATTAGGTGACTTTCTTAGCTTATCATACGTAGCTTTATTACAAGGACATAAAAATATGATATTTAGGATAAAATTCGCTTTTTCGGCGCGAATTTACAAATTTCTAATTTTCCTGCATTTATAAATGAAAATAAACACCGGGATATATAAATTGTTTTCTGTTTAATAGTCAGCTTAATCAATTTTATAAGTAATTATAGCAAAAGATAACCTAGGCTATACATGCGAAATATAATTCTCCAGGTTCATATAATTTTTAGTAATTATCTATTTTTTTCTGTGTAAGATTATACATTACGAACAAATAATTTTAGATAAATATAGATTTGAGATTAATTATGTTTTTTAATGAACCCATGCCTTGTTTTTATTTTGGAATAATTTTTTTGTAGATATTAGCTGGCAGAAACCTTCTTAACTTATTAAATATTGTGTATAATGGCTGCTATATTCTATTTATATAATTGTTTACTAAAGTCATATTCATACCTTTTTTATCACAATAAAACAAAAAAAGCTGTCTTTTTTTGGATAAATTGTTTTATGTGAAGAGATTTGTAAATTTTGTGTTAGTAAATAGCAGGGCAAATCTGAATAATGATTGCATTTTTAACATTTTGAAAAAACTGTATTTTTTTAGTGCAAAAATTATATTTATTGATATGTCAAAATCGAAAAGTTGTTTTTATAAATGTAATCATTTGCTGTTTCAATATAAAAAAATGAAATTTTGTTGTAGATATCGTAAAATGTATTTTTAATCATGTTTTTTATAGATAATGAAATAAAAAAAATAGCTATTTTTGATATTAACACCACAATATAGTTCTGAAAACACAGCTATGATATAAAAAGAAAAATTTTGTATCGAAATTTTATTCTATTGATATGTTCATTTATATTTGAAGCTTTGTACATTTATGTGATAATATTGTAAAACTTAATTCTTATGATAAAAATTTGATAAGTGGCTTAATTCTTGCAGAAAAATTATAATTTATACATGTTATTGTTATTTTTTTTTTTATTTTTTAATCATTACCTAAATTATATTTCTTTTCGTTTATGTGCCATTGAAGTGAATTTACTATGAAAAAGGTGTTAATTAAAATAATATAAAGAGCAATTGAAGTTATATATATAATTCTAATAGTCAAACCTATATTTTTAATACTGTGTTAAGGCGTTAATGTTTTTTGGTGTCTATCTTTAGACATGGTCTAAATATGCTTTGTATTGGTTTTTTTTTGCCAAACGATGTAATAATTATCGATGTGTGGTTTTTAACAGCTTTAAAATACAGAAATGCTAATTTTTTGATAGATTGGTCATTCATGTCTTTTAATTTATTTTAAACCCAATTTATAACATTTTTAGGCATACTCAGTTCATATAAAACTTGCAATTGCAACTAAAAACCTTTAATCGATAAAAAAAAATGTATTTAATCATTGTAAAAACATTTCGTAAAGAAAAAACTATATTACCTGAGCATTTTATTTAATCATATGAGTAATATTCTTATATAAATATTTCATTCATTAAATTCGATAATGCTAAAATCTGATTCATGAAAATATTTTACGCTATAATAAAAGTCAAATTTATGTTTTATCTCTTACTATGTGACTCGAAAAATTTATTCCAATTTTTTTAATAAGAAAATATTGAAATTTACTGTATTTTCTGCTATCGTAAGTCTTTACATATTGAAATTCGTTATAAACAATTGGTATATTTTTTATGACGATAAAATATTAAAAATCAGCGAAAAGTAGTATTTTACAAACATAAATATAATCCGATGCTTTTACATAATTAAAAATATAAATACCTAGTTATGAAAAAAAACGTGCAAAAACATCATTTTTGTCCATAATTATAATGTATTTCCGTTAAATATGTTTATAGTTGTTCAAAAATTTCGATTTATTTTTTTTGAAACTTAGTAGATCTATAAAACAAAATACACAAATTAACATCGATTACTCAGCCTCATTGGAAATTAAAATGAATAAAAATAAAGAGAGAAAATCTAAATTATGTGGCTTTTTGCTCTCTAATATAATATTTTTTTATAATATCTTAATCTTATTAATGTAGCATGAACAAGATTCTTTCAGAAACATTATTTTTAATTGCAATAAGATGCATTTGCTTAGTTTTTACTTCTGTCGATATATTTTTCTTACTCAGAACAAAAATTTTGCTTGTTTACTCGAATATATGTCAAATTTATTTTCGAAACTATTTTGACTGTTTTTCAACATAAGAAGAAGTCGTCCAAAAATTGCGAACGTGATGCATTAATAAATATTTATAAGAGTTATAATTAATAGAAAAGACATAAGATTTTATTTTATGCAATTTTGGTTGGGTTTTTTGAAATATCATATGTACAAATAAGTTAGATTATTATTAACATGAACTAGGTAAAAATGATTCGCATAAATTATCTGATAGGTTATTTATAATATGTGATAAGATACACAGCTATATTTATCTATGTAATTTTATAGTGTATATTTATATTTTAAATTCCACATCGAATTAATCACATAACAGATAAAATATTTCCGGGTGAAACGCCTTAGAAAAACAGAAAATCAACTTTTTATTATTTTTACTGCATAGTGAAATCATTAGAAATGGCATTATGGCACACTAAAACATGCACAATATTTTATAAATTTTTTTAACCTTTGCCGATGAAAAATAAATTTAAAACTTTCTAAAATTAGAAATTATATTGACAATCAATGATTTAACGTTTATAAAAAATTAATAAGTTTATATCTTGACTGAAATATGTATTAAGTGTGAGTAAATATAATATTTTTCTTCTTTCGGAATAAAGAGTTTTACGTGATATTACATCTATTTTTATAAGCCGTTTACCAAATCTTGTAAAAATGGCCGCTTTTGTAATATTTATGCTTCTATATGGTCCTACAAAAAACCGATAAAATTTGTCAACGTGATTGTTTATTAACTCTTTTAGTATATTTTCTTTCTTAAATCCAATTTAATTATTTCTAAGAGTAAATCATGCCTTTTTATTTCTACATTTCGCATTTTCTGCTAATTCTTTTTTTTTTGAATTATTATAAATTTGAGTAAAACCACAACATACAATTGTTTTAAACTAAAAAATTATATGTGAGTCGGTTAAAATAATTTCATCAATTAGTCTTTACGGTAGTAAACAAACTACGTCTATCAATTTTACACAAAAGAGGAATAGAATCCATCTGGAATAAGCTTTGACTAGATAAATTATCAATAAAAAAAGGCACAAAAATATATACTTTATATTGTTATATTTGTGTTTTATATCCACAGAAAACATAAATGATTTATAAAATAAAACCAAAGAACTATATTTAATCTTTTAGTATGATCGGTGCGATGAAATTATATATAAATGGTACTCAGTGTCTATTAAGCAACACACTACTATAAATATAAAGTAACGATTTTTGCTCGGTGATTTATGCTTCTTGAAGACTTCTTAATCAGAATACCATGATTTTTCTAAAATATAGTATCTTTCGCCGTTAGTTGAAAAGGAGATAAACGTCTGATTTTTTGAGGCATCAGAAATCAGCTAGACAAGAGAAAACAGTTAAAATGATTTCTATGAATTTATATCTTTGAAAAAATCATAATAATATATTAAAACGATTGTATTGCTTAGGATTATCTATATAATATTAAAATGGAAAAGTAGCAATCAATATTTATGGGTCATATATTATAAAATTATTTACAAATGTAGAAAGTTTATGAATGCATTTATTTTTATCGAAAGAAAATCTTGCTATATATATGAAAGAATTAATAATAGTCAATCAATAAAAAAATATCGTATAAACACGAATGTTTAATAATCAAAAAATATATTTCTTAGTTAAAAAAATTCATGATGAAACTATATGCTTGGAATTTCTTTTTTATGAAAAAAATTATTCATAGATCGTAAAAGTATAACGAAACAACAATTAATAAACATAATACGAAAAATAGAAAATATATCAAAAAATTGTTTTTTTAATCTATTAAATTATAATTAGGTTTTTTAAAATGCTAAAAATCTTATTATACTCATTAAATGATATATTTATAAATAAGAAACTAAATAGCAAGGTTGAGAATGATTTTTTTAAACAAAATTTGGAAAAAAGCAAGGAATAAGCATGTCAAATATGCAAAATTTATATATTTAAAAAAAAAAATACAAATTTTGGTTTTTAAATTAACTACATAATATTATTTTACTCGACTTATTTTGCTCATATATGTAATTCTAATTATTTATTAGTATCTTAGCTAATATATAAATGCAATTCTATGCTGTTCATATAATTTATATTTCAACAACCTATTTTAATAGCCGAAACATTGTTCAATTTTTATTTATACAAGGTTGTTAATATATTATATTCTAATATAATTTGATCTGCAAGTTTACATTTTTTTTGTTGTAAAACAGTTAGTATCACTATTATTATTACTTTTTTGTCCAATTTCTTGTTGTATCATTGGTTTTTGTTCTCAGGCTCAACTTGCTTGATTTCATGTGCTCACAGCGAATTTCTACTATTTGTTATTGCTTCATCTTAATTTTATATTTTCTTACCTACATTTTGATATTAAACATGTAATTTTATGGATTTCAGCATCCAATTTTTTTTATATGTCTATATTTTTTACTGACCAGGTGTTCTTTTCAGGTACCTTATATGATACATATTTACCTTAAGTTCTAATGTAAAATATTTGCTAAATTTGTTTTGATTTTTATTTTAATGTATCATAAGATGATAGAAGGGCTGATTTCTAGATTTTTCGATAAGAGTGACCAAGTTCTTTTTTTCATTAAATACGTTATTTCGATACAAAATGATAATTTTTTAATTATTTTTTTATTTCTTAGATTACTACCAATTTGTTTGGCACACTTTCTTGTACAGAGTTATCATGTATCTTAATTTTTTTTAAAAGTATTTTATTGCTTTCATGATGTGAAAAATTTCACGTAGTCCCTGCTTATTCTTATATTAATATGAACTACCTTTTTTTTAAATTTGCTTGTTAAGTTATCAACATTTATAAGTAGTAGTTACAGGGCGAAATCCTATGTTAACTATAACATGTTTTAACCTAGATAAACAGTAACATGCATTTTAGAAAGTCTTTATCTTTCATTATAGCCACTTATATAATTCATGTATTGAAGCGTTTCTTTTCTTATACAAGTGTGGATTTTTTATATAGTGTTGGAATATTTATTTTACACAATAAACTCTTGTTTGTTAGATTCGAGCCCAGAAATATCTAAGTTTACGTATCGGTGTAACTTTTATATCATTCATTTAAGAATACGCTTTGTATTTGTAATTTTAAATAGTAGTATTTTTATGTTTTCTAAGCGATAGTACTTAATTAATTTAATACGTAAATAAAAACATTACAAATTTCGACATTTTATATTTAAGTAAAAATATCATTGCATTGTCTCGATGATATACTGCTTATTTTATTTTCTATCAAGCACGTAAATTATATTTATTGACTGTTTATTCACTGTTTAGCTACATAAAATGCCAATGAAATATTCAAAAGCTTTTTATGACTAAGATATTGCTTCTTTCGCAATATCCTCCTATTGTTCTCTTTGATTCACATATTGTAACAAGATATATTAATTTTACGCCATATTCAAATATATTATTTGTATGTCGGTTTTAGAACTAACTGATATATCTTATATTGATGATTTTAATTAAAATCTATTTTATTTAGCAATATTCTACATACCACTAGCAAATTTTCTTGATTGTCTATAATCGCTCTAATATTTTTAGTTTTCTCTAATACTTTCTAACAATCACTTTTTTTGCGGTTTCTAGTAAAAAATTTGTTTATATAAATTAAAAACGTAAATTTATATTATTATGCGTAATCCGTACCCATAAAAATTTGAATTCAACAAAGCATTTGTTTAACCTCATAACTAAAGCTTTTCAACTAGCAATTTGTCTTATTTTTATGGTTCATAGAGCAGGAGTGGATTTTCTATATAATCTTTTGGTATGAATTTACTTTTTTCTTATTTCTGATGATATTGCAATTTTCATTTATAATTGAATATCTTTAAGACATCGGTTTTAATAGAAATTTATATAAAAATTTATAAATGTTGAAATTTTTTAACATAGCAAAATTGCAACTTTTCTGATAAGTATAATAAATTGTTTAAACATATATTTCTAAGTAATATATTGCTATCTTGGAATTTTTATGCATTGTAATATCCATTTTTACGGTAATATTATACTGTTTATATTCCTACTTAGCCTCATGAGCTGTAATTAGTAACAAATATACGATAAATATTTGCATTTTGGTTTTAAAGCCTGTTTCTATATCTTATATGAACAATACTTAAGGCTGGTTTAGTGATTAAAGTATTAAAATGTTTTATAAAAGTCTAAGTCTAAATGTAAATGAATGTTTGACAGTGAATGAATGGTTGTTTATATCTTGAATTGTATCCTTTAAATCTGCCCATTAGCATAGATATTTTATTAACATTTTGATGATAATCGATTCGTTCAATTTTTGCCAATAAATTTTTTTGTTTAAAATCACACTGTGCAACATAGAGTCATATATTTACATATCTGTATTAATCTTGAAACCCTACATCAAAGAGAAAATTTACGAGTCTTTAAGCGATTTTATCAACCAAAAATTTAATTCTATTGATGAAAAGTTAAAAATAATATTAATTCGTTATTATTTTTTTTAAAAAAAACATATAATAGAAAAATTTGGTGTTGTTCTTGCATTGATTAAATAATTTTTATAAAAAATTGGAATACATGTTGGATTCCTAAATTTCTCAATAAAATTTTAAAATATATAATCCGAAGTACACACTAGAATAAACTAAATTAAAACATACTTAACCATGATATTAATCAAAAAAATTGTTTTTTTTTGTTTTTATATTTTATGTATATTTTAGAATAGATACTACTTTATAATAAGATATATTTATAGTCTAGAACTATTAGAAATAGTGTCTATTTATATTCAAAGGTTCAAAGTTATTTTAACAGCATAAGAAGACAAAAATATAATTGAACAGTATGCTTCTAGGCAGTGTGTGCATTTACTCCAAATAAATTGGCAGTAAAATTCGTGGTTTAATAGTTTTTATTTATATATTTACTTTGATAAAATTTTATTTTACGATTAATTACATACGACGATTTACGTTTTTTGATGATTATAATTTCATAAACTATTTTAAAAAAAACACATAAATATATTCATATAAATAAATATAATGCAAAAAAATTAATGAGCCATACAGATATTTATGTTCTTTTAATATCCATATCATCGTTTGTAGATATATAGCAAAATATAAACACACAATTTAGTGCTAATTTTTTTTGCTAAGATGTTAACGGTATAATGATGCATTAATTTTTTAGATTCTCTCAATATAAATTCGCATTTTTCATTTAATTCATTTAAAATATTTTATTTTCAGGCTCATATGATTTATGTCTGTAATAAAATAATTTACTTATGGTAAATACTGTATTTTCGTAAAGATTTAACTTTGCCTTTTAATTATTTGTTTTATGCAATCAAAGTTAAAATCTAATCTTTAATTTACATGTCTATTATATGTAGTTTCTTTTTTATATTATTCATTTAAACGATATAATACATAAATTACAAAAACCATATTTATTATATATATTGCAAGTCTATACCGCTGTTTGAATAAAAGTGAGTATCTATAAAGAATCAAGATGCTGAGGATATATTAATTGTCTTTAATGTGTGAAATAGTAAATTAATTAAAGATACGTTGCAAAATAAAAATAATATTCACAATTAAGATTTTTTAAATAAATTCTTATATATTTTTTGTCATTTTGCTTTTTCTCTGCTAAAATTTTATGTTTATATTAATGTGATATATTTTATATCGCTATAAGAAGAAGCGGCAAAATAAACTCAATTATTCAAATCAAGATCTTTTAACGATAGAAAAATGGGTGATAATGCAGTTTTTGTTGTTTCATATTAAGTTTTGATCCAACAATAGCATCAATATCATCTCAAAGCCAACGATTTTTTATTTAAAAAAAGTATTTCAAGATTAATATCACATAAATTCAATTTTGCAATGCATAAAAAAAAGTTAATGATTAAGATTTATGTTTTCATTGGAATTTGAACTTTTATTGTGGCCTATGTAAGAGTAATTCACACAAAGTTTTAGTCGACAATAAATGAGTTCTTTCATATAATTAGTGTCTATTTAAAGCATATATTGATCTAATCACCCGCACTAGTTTGTAATAATAAGATTGAATAGGTATTTTTTTATAAAACTGGTAATTTTAATCGCTAGTATTAGCAATAACCTACTGTGTTTTTTCTAAATATAATATTTTGTAAAATTATTCGTTATAAAATTTATTTCTTCGGAATGTAATCTTTAATATTGTTGACTAAATATAGTTTTTGCTAATTCTGGCCTTAAGATATTTTTATATATTTTTAAAAATAACAAAGCGACAAATTCTATCGAAATATCATAAACTATACTGTTACAAAATGCAATAATCGATAATTTACACGAAAAATTTAACTTCTGCATTTTATATGTTTTTATAAACTTGCTTGTCAAAAAATATATGTAAACTCTATATTTTTATCTATAATTAACAATTTTACCAGTAAACATGAATTTTACAAAAATGAAACATATTATTGTATGAAGATAAAGGTAAAAATATATATTGTTTTAATAAAGAAAGTTCAAAAAGCAATTTCTTCGTTTTACAAACCGATAAAAAAATTTCAGCTTTATAAAACAGTTTAATTGATTTTTTATTGCTTAAACAAACCCTCTTCGTCTGTTTTTTTTAAAAACTAAAAATGCAGTAGAATATATAAACTTACTATAAAAAACCGTAAAAACTAATTTATTCACTGTATTATATTTATTTTTTATATCATTATAATACAAAGAGATTTTGGAGAGACCTGAAAGATAAATTTCGTAGATTTCCCTATATAATCTTTATAGATTCCAATTTATAAGTCCTCTTATTTTTGCATTCATAGAAAAAAACCTTTTAATTATACCATTCAATCAAACAAAATAGCAGCCAAATGAATCCTCTGTATGGTTTTCCGCATAATAAGCATAATTATGTGCAATTATGCTTTCTGTAAAAAAGAAGAACTTTTTATTTTTGTTTGGATTTTTGTGTATGGATGTTTTATAACATAAAATTACGTCAGATTTCTGATCGGTCAACAATTTCACAAAGCTTAAGTATGCAAAATTAGCACATTAATATATAAGCAAACATATAATACAATAAAACTAGAAATTTACAATTACAGAGGCTATTAACAATTTTTCTTCTGTGTAAAAAGTTTATAAAAGAAGAAATATTTATAAGGCAAATCTTATATTTGGCAAATAAAATATATAATTGCTTGTTCTTTCGTGGCACAAATTTGTATTCATACATATAACGCAAAGACTACGCAATAAATTTACAAAATGGACCGTTGACCAACAAAATTTTTTTTTTGATTGGTTTGAAAAGAATAAAAAAAATATAATCATTGCAGTTAATCGTTTTGCATTGTAAGTATAATATAATCACATTTAAAAAACGATCGATCATTAAAGATATACTAAAAAAAACATTTTGATTTATATTTTTAAGTCCAAAAACCGATAATATATATGATCTTAAACTCTACAATTATCCTGAAAATCAATAAACATGTATTTGCAAAATGGTTTTTAGATTATATTAAATTCTTTGTGCTACATGTTCTGCAAGATTTATGAGAATTTTTTTGACATCTGAACGTTGGTTTTATTTTAATATCTGTCAACTAAATGCAATAATTTGCCTTTTCACGTTACATAATTTGTAAAATTTATTTTGGATCTTAGAAAAATATTATCCTTTATCTAAGATGTCTAGTATATAATATTAGATTCTTGATATTGATAATACGATGTACTTTTTGCATATCTAATGATTTGATTGCTGAAAGTTAGTAAAGGCTATATAAATTCTGTAAAGTAAAAATAAAAATAGCTAATTAAAATTTAAAATTAATCGATAATATGATTATATAATCCCATATAATAAAAAATAAGCATAAAAATATTATTTAAAAACATAAAAATACAAATAAATTTTATATCCCCACGCAAGATTTAATTTAAATTTGATTGAATAAAATGATACAAATTTAAACTTTGTTTTTGGAATAAAGTTCTTTTTTTTGATTTTTATAACAAAGATATAGTAATTATTACAAGGAGTTCTAGATCGGTAATGTTTTTAGTTACCAAAGATGTTAAAAATAATCATCTGCGTAATGTTTGTTTTTTATTGCGCATTAACATGTTATTTTGTGCTTGAAATTTTATTAAGGCAAAATTTTACTTTTTGTGTATGAAAAAATATTGTTCTATTTTTTTTAAATCGATCTGTATTTTTTTTATAGCATATAAATCATAATAGTAATTGCGCAATCTTCTAGAATAAAAAAATCTAATGGTGTGATTGTATATTGCAAAATATTTTGTTAGTTTATATTTATTTCTTGCATAGGCCGGTAATTGCAAGAAAAACATTCTTGTAATATTAAAAATGTATTTTAATATGTATAATATGCATTTTGTCATATATACCAAAATTTGGCTTGTAAAACGCATAAATGAGTCATCGATATAAAAATATGAGCACATATCATTAAAATAATTATATTATATTATTACAACCACATTTTTAATGGGTTTACTCAGCTATAATGTCTATTATACTACTGTTTTGCCATAAATTTACCACATTAAGCTTAAACATAAATATCATTCTATTAGATTATTCTTATGCCTATGTTCTGACTTAATATCTTCTGGTTAGATATCACAAAATATGTTATATTTATGTATTTCATTTAAGTATAGACACAAATGGATATAAAAATACATTTTTTCTATTTATTTGAATTCAAAGATAATAAATGTTTCTTTTTATTTTATTTTACAGTTTAATAAAAAAAACATAATTTATTTGTTAACCATTTTTATGTTCAACATCTCGCTTCGTATCCTTCTCGAATTACCAGCCATGATTTTATAATTTAATAATATTTTATAAAGTTCTCTATATAAGTATTTTCAGATGATCCCCAATAGAATTGTATTATATATTAAAATTTTTATAAATCATAATGCTATATAAAACATTCATCATTTTCAAAACAGCCATTCCTAATGCGCTTTATGCACAGTAAATGATAATCACAACCTTACAGCATTGAAAATTTAACAAATTATCATCATTTAATGTTTAATATATACATCCAGCTTAGGAAAATTATTATTTTGATAATATGCGTTTTTCTAAGAAGATTTGCATAATTTATATATTAAAAGCCGGATTTATATATTCTTATATGTCGGGTTTAACGTATATACAAGAGTTGAAAAACTTAATACTATTTTCAGATATTAAAAGTGTGTTTTTATAAAGAAATTGCAAAATAAACATAATTAGAATGTGAAATAAAGCTTCTAAATAACAAATACATTCTTATCTGAAAAGTATATTTATTTAAACCCACGTATATATAATTAAATATATTTAACAATAAATTCTAATAGATGTAATAACAAAAATTAAAAACGGGATTTCATCACTTTTTTCGCATGAAATAGTTTAAAATATATGGAAACCATATGCCGCTTGCCATCATCAAAAACTTAGGGGTTATTAAATCACACGATCTTTATAAAAACGCATTATGAATTTTTTTAAATTTGTAAAATACAATCAAAAGAGTAGAACATGCCAAATAATCATAGAAAATGGTAAAAAATACAAAAATATTATGCATAAAGTACGCATATATATTAATATGCAGCACATATGTTTGACGAACTTGAAAAATATATAAATTCAAAGCTAAATTCATGGAAAATCATTATTATGCCGCATTAAAATTCTCTTACAATGACATAGAAAATAAATCCGATTTTGAAAGCATACGAATCAAATAATATCTCGAAATTTTCAGGTCAATGTAGAATATAAAAAAAATTTATATCCTACATATTTCATCAAATGATTATCTGAATATATCAAATATAGTTCGAAAAAACTTAAAGAAAAGTGCATTCGTTATTTTTAATATCTTTAGTTATCATTTTAGCTCGAATGAGTCTTAAAAAATTTCTATTTATAGAGATGACCAATATGTCACTTTAGAAGATACATTTTCAAGAAATTTCACCGTAAGAAAATTGGCTATAGTGTTAGAACTACAAATTTGATTTTATAGTTATATTACAATTTCCATTACTAGAAGTATTCACTTTCTTAATTTAGTGACATTTGTAAATTAAAATTTCTATTTATCAAATCATTTTAGAAAAAGTTATTTAAAACCCTCTCCCTATACAAGTAAAAGAATGTAAGATATTGGCATCATTGATATTGAACATGTAAAATTAAACAAGAAAATTTCTTATCTGATCCGCTTTGGCTGACACGATTATATATGAGGAAATTAAATTAAAATAATCTAAACAAATCGATGAAGAAGAAAATCAGAAATTATAGATTGACCTTCCATCTTTTTTAAATTGATATATCAGTAACAAATATTATGAACATAATAAATCAAAAAGTAAATGATTTATTCATAAAAGATCATTGGATTTCTCGGTTTTAAATTTGATGGAATTTTACTCAGACCATAGAGCTGCATATATGCGCAATTTGATATTATTAACAGTCATTTAGAATGTAAGTATAGGATATGAAATTCAAAATGCTTCCTTGACGTACAAGAAAAAATTATCAAAGGTAATTATTTGCAGAATACCATTAATATATTAAATAATATTGTATGGTTGATGGATGCTATATATTTATTGAGTATATTCTAAATTCAACAATATGTTTGTCGGTTAACTTTTGTATATACATATGGAAGATTCAACAAAAAAAATTTAAAAGGAATATTATGATGTATATAATATAAAATTGTGCTTGTTAAAACTCTAGATAACAAGTATGTACTAACAACTTTATAAATATAGGATATTTAATTGCAATAAATTTTTCTAATCTTATTAAATCTTGTGTGTGTTTATAAATATTTATTCTAGTTATATCGGTGATTGAGTAATAAACTTTAAAAAACTTATGAACAAATATATAGCGTTCAATCATCCCGAATTTGAACAGCGGAATTTTAAAGAATATCACAGTATATATCAATCTGGAGGGAAAAGAAAATTCTAATATATTTTCCAAAAAAAAAGGGATACGATAACATACATATAAAATAGTTGAAACAAAAACATATAAATAAGTAATTTTTAAAAATTATGAATAAAATTATATCGGCTAATTATTTTGGTGTTTTTTATTTTTATTGTCTGCTTGTACATTTGAAGAGTATAATAATATCTGATATAACAGAAATCGAATTTTGTAACATAAATAGCCTATTGCCGATTTAAAATCCCACTTTACCAGATAAGATACCTAATTCTTCTATTAAAAAAAAACGATGATGTAAAAACCCATATATATATCAAATTTAACACAAAAATCTTTTAAAAATAAAAAAAGGATAAATGTTCTTTATTCTGGTATATAAATATTCTATCCGTAAATAAAAGACCAAAATAGGAAATGAATTTGAATTAATCATGCTGATTTATAATTCATACATGTTATGTACAAAAAAAGTTGCTTAAATTTTAATGTGAGGTGGAGACAGAATGAAATAATACAGAGAAGCAATTAGGAAAATAAGACGGGCTCAAAGAACAAAATAACAGGCCCTTAGTAATATTGCGATAGATAAAGAACATTAAAATATTCTTTATACAGCATTTATTGATGTATATAAATACATTTGCCTCGATAGAATATAATTAACTATATAGATGTAATATAAACCCAAACCTGCCAGGATAAACTACTGACTTTATTCTAAATATTACTGATAGAATAAGTATATCGTAAAGATTTATTGATTTATAAATCATAAATCTATGTAAAATAAGGGATTACTTCTACGAGACAACCTTTATACTATTTATTTCGTTTCATATATGGATCTATTTTGTAGAAAATTTAATAAATACAGGCCCGAGGTTTAGCGTAGTTATGAGGAAGATTCTGGATAAAAAATCATCTTTTATTCATAGATGATCAAAAACAATATTTAAAACTTTTGAATATTTAAGCATGTGAAGTTTGAAATGATAAACTTTTCATATGCAGTAGACCCATAATAATAAAAAATGTGCCAGCCACTAACCATACTAAATGCGCTGAAGTAAAAATATGGCTGATGACTGATCGTCTAACAATATTTCGGTTTAATAATAAAATGAAAATCTAATATTAGACTAGAAGCTTACTTTTAGATTGCAGTATTCATTCTAAAAGAATAAGAACTTCATTTAAGACTATACTAAATGTAAGAAATCCATTCAAAGCTTTTTATAGACATACAACATCATCTTTTATTGCAATAAAGGCGTAAATATAAAAATCTTAATATTTATAATTCGATGTTATGATATTTGAAGTTTTAAGATGTTTCCTTTAACATCAAGCCTAGTAATTTACAAAGATTATATATAAAGATATATTAATTATATCTTGGAAAAATAAAACGAATTCTTATGTGGAAAAGATGATTCAGCAGCATAAAAACCAGCCGTAAAATAGTAAAAACAGGTTGTTGTGAAGGGCCACAAATAAAAAAGTAGAAAAAAGTTACAACACATTTCTTAATAATTTGAACTATCACAAAAAAATATCATCTCGATATTCTCAAAAAGTAGAAAAGAGGGGAAAATCATTAAGAAAGTTTATTGAGTGAAATAAAGGATTAATTGTTATGCCAAGAAAATTTCAAAGCTTATATCATGATCTATTACATGTCTTTGAATTTTAAAGTATCTAAAAGACAATGATAATTTACCAAGTGAAGATTGTAATTGGTTTTTTATAAAGACTGAAATATATTTCTCGGTGAGAGATTAAAGTGCCTATATTGTAAGAGATCCATGAAAACAATCGATCATTAGGCAAACTAGTTCAACATAATTTTATGACACTATTATATATGAAGCAACAATCAATTCGTAAAATGTCTTATTTTTTTTTATTAAGACACTTTGAAATTATAAATCCAAAAAAAAATTCTATGCCTCGGTATACGAGAAAGGCCGGTATGAACATGCGGAATAAAGGTAGATACTAGAATAGAAAATTTTTAATTAAACAAATAAGTACGATTTTAGTCTATAAAAATAAAACTAAATATTTTTAACACTTTGAATATATATGATTAGCTTTGATAACTAAATAAAGTTGTGTGATTGAAAATGTGAAATATAGGAAGAATTAAATCTTGGGAATCTATTTGGTTAATATATTCACAAATCAAAACAAAAATAATGACATGTTTAATTACTTGAGTTGGTTTCAAAATTATATAAAAAATATGATGAGGTGTTAAAATCACAAACGAAGTGTAACCATAGATGCAAGCTCATACACTTCACAAAAAATAGACATATATCATTTTACTGAAAATAAGCTGTTGACATATATAGATCAGGTTTAAGCGTGAAAAGAAGCACTAAAATGCGTTGCAAGATTTCTAATGATCTGATAGTATTTCAGCAATATATTTTACTTGAAGAAGAAACTTAATCCATAAATAAAAATATATATAAAATAATACATTACAAAATATGCCTATAAAATATTTATAAGAACGACATAATGAAAAAAAAATGAAACTAAATTCGTTATAATAGGACAATTTTCTCTAGAATTTTGCTAAAATTTTTTTAGTAAGCATCATTGAGATCTACCATATTTTAAACAATAATTCTTATGTAAAAACGGTATACAAAATCTCGTCAAAGTAAAGTATCATTATTTTTTATATTCAAGTTTTAAAATAATATATTTTTATAGTCTTTTGGTATTATGAATTATATGATTTTAAGAATAACAACTGGTAGCATGTATTTAAACGAGTATTAAAAATGAAAATATTGAATTTCCACTAAGAACTCGTATAAGAGCATATTTTTCAAGATATAAAGAATAATATTATTAAAATGTTTGTTTAAAACCATAAATCTTACAAAAAAGAGACAAATAATCCTAATACATTTATTTAAGCTGTGTACATCTTAATTCTTTATATGCACATGTTTTTAGGCAAAATATGAGCGCATTTTTTGTGATGATTTATTTTCTAATCTGATAAGTTCTTTTCTTCTTAAAATATGCGTTAAATCAATTACAAGCGTAATCAATTAACCATTGCACAACATACACATGATTTTATATAAATTATCTTCAAACTTATAATAAATATAAAAAATATCATTATTGATGCAATAATAAAGTTAGAAAGCAGTTATATAATGTGAGGCACAAGATGGTTATTTAAGCGTAAATTTCAGTGTGTAATATTATTATTTTCGAAAACAATATAGATTGAAGATCACTTCTATAATCTTTCTTTGTAATATTTTAGAAAGATTTTTAATCAAATTTTTATTAGAATTCAAGTATGTTATAAACAATTTATATCCCATCAGAACATTAAAAAAACACACAACTTTACCTTAACTATTTTAGCTATATTTCCAAAAACCAGATGATATAAAATATACAAAAGAGTCTATTTAAACAACCAAAGCATTTTTAAAAATCACATCATATGATCTATTTTTAAAGATCATGATTATTTTGATAACCTCTTTAAATAATCAAATAGAGTTAAAGCCTTTTAATCGGACACCAATGAAATAGTGTCAGATTGTACTAAAAAAGTCATTACTAGATAGGAATTAAATACCACTTTGTTTTATTATATTTATAAAAATATAACATATACGGCTAAAAAAAATTCAAAAATGCAGAATCTTTAATGGTCAAATAGTGTGATGTAATGATATTATAATAATCATTAATGATATTGTAAAATGATAATTGTGGTTTTCAAATGTAAAAAATTTAAAAATACACAAAGTGTTTCATGTGATATCTTTTGATTTATACTTATGAAAGCAGAAACAAAATCAATAGATAATACATATATTAGTATTAATATATTTCAAACTCTCATTTCATCGGATGACAGATCTTTTGTTCCAAAGTAAATGATGTGTGAACTATAAAAAAAATTGTATGTATTTCGAAAAAGACATTTTAATTATGTTTAAGAAGTCTGACAATAAAAAAAAGTCTTTTAATATAAATATTTTTTGAAATTTATCTGCATCATATCACTTGAATACACACACGGGCTTATATTTGTGTAAAAAATATTAAAATGTATTTTTTTGAATTTGAAATAGCTACTTACGTAAATAAATAGGGAATAATTAGAATTTTATATGAAAAGCAGAAAACTAAGATTTCGAAATGTTTATTATCTGTCCCTTCTGTTTTAATTTAGTAATAATTCGTATAAATAATTTTTTTAGTGTTATTCATATCAAATAAATTTTTTTTTATAAAGTATAGAATAAATGGCACTTTTTTATCAACATCCTTGAAAAAATATATGCAAGAGGATAATAATATTCATACGGTCAAAACCATACACTTTGTGTTAGTTTTGCTCCCCTAATTATTAATACAAGCGCAAATGAATTTTTATGCTTAAGAGGTTATATTTAGCACATGGAATTATAATGAAATATGATGAACATACACTGTTGTAACTCGATACTATATCTATACTGGTAATTCCAAGGAAATTTTCAGACGTGTGTGAGAATATCCTAGGAAATAAGGCATATTGTATAGAATAGAGAGTGTCTTCGGTTTATTGCAGATCTTGCAAGCATTTTAGAACTAAATAACGGAGATTTTAAACACAGTACAACTAAAAAAGGTGCTACTGAATATAGATTTCAGATATCAAATAAAATTTTTTCAAGAAGCACTTAAAATATTCCATACAGCTATATTAAAATATATAAAACAAAAAAATGAACATAAAAATTGCAGCAATCATATAGCATTCAAGTTTCCACTACAAAAAAAAATCATGGAATAAAATCATTAGAAAATCATTTTCAAGACAAATTGAAGGTTTAGAAATATTTAGATGGTAATGTGGCTGACTTAGAATTTTCAGTTAAGAAAATTTTTACAATTTGGAAGAGGAATTACCGTTCAAGAAAAATTTGTCTTTTTATTTCTAAAAAGAAATTAATCTTAAAACCAAGATAGGCGATTTTTTTATGGATGTAATACAGTGTAAGAAATGCATCAAATTTAATAAATCAATTAAACCATGTACAATAGGCGAAAATTTAATATTAAAAAAAAATATAATCACGCCAAGAAATCTCTATAAAAAACAATATATGCAAAACAAAAGAAAAATTGGATTCTAACAATAAATGATTGAATGTGAAAGTATCATTTGATATCCACAAAAAAATGTATGGATAAATGGATTTACATGTTATCTACCCAAGACATAAGAAAAATTATCATAAACATAGAAGTACTTATCCGATATATTATACATAAGAGGATCATTAAAATGCATTATGTATAGGGAAAAAAACGAAGAGAACGTTAATTTGATTTATAAAAAAAGAAAATTCCTATTTTGAATACACACACATGTGTCATTAGTTTCCAGGGCTTTTTCATATTTAAAATCATTAAAAGCTCATACCTGGGAATAAAGTCAAAATGAATTTATAATGTTTTATTTGAAAAGCAAATTTAGCATCATACAAGAAGATCGATAAGAATAAAGCAAGAATTATCAACAATGGGGATATAGTTCTTAAATTTCATCAGTATCCAGATATATTATCTAAAGACACTGGAAACCCTCTTGATGTAGGACTTTAGGATTATGTTTTAAGTAATTGCAATATTTAGCGATTTTAAAGTTTATAGAAACAAATTTGGTACGATGAATTTAGTTGGATTTTTTATGTTCTTAAGAATCGTGAAAGATGCAATGTTATGTATTTATGAAGCAATGAGATTAGGCAGGACATGGATGAAATAAAGAAAGCAAATTTTCGCACTTGGAATAATGGTTTTATATAAAATTCGTATATTTTTAATTGTAAAATAGCTTGTGGGCACATATTCTTTTAATTCTATACAGAATGCAGAAAAAACACAATTTTCCTATGCTTTACAAATACAGCTGAAAAAAATTTGCATGAAAAATACAGGCCCAAAAATAATTTATTTCAATATAACAGGTGTTATAAAGCCTACAAATATGTTATCTATTTATTTTTAACATGTATATTTTGGGATATTTTTATAAAACTTAATTTTATTTTTATACGACAGAAAACGATATGAAAGATGTGAAGAAATTACGGAAGAAGAGTTCATATCATAAAATTATGGTTATCCGAAAACCTAAGAAAGCATCTCATTGAATTTCACATGTGTCTATTGATAATATAATTGAAATATAAAATTGAAAATAGTGTAGTTATTATATTTATCTGCATATCGTTAAATCATATTAAAATTATAGTTATATTCTCCTATTATGTTCCTACGTGCCTATACTGCACAAATGATAAAATAACATAGTGTAAGAATGGCCTTGACGGCACATAAAAAAATATTATGCATGTTATAATTACGTACTTTAACGTCTTGTTTGATCAAGGACTATGATAAAGCTGAATAAGTATCAACAAAGTCACGTTTATATTAGAATAAATACCAAGGATCGTATATAATGAATAGCTGAAGAGTGAAATAGTTTAAGTTAAGTGATCCTTGAATTCTGCTTTAAAATATATAATTTACAAATTCAAATTATATTACCTCGGTCTAGATTAATTAATAAAAAGTTAACAAAATTACTAAATATTATTTATTATAATTAAGCAATCTAACCAGATTTATAAAAGTCGATCAAAACGATTTTTTTCTTATTTGAAAAACAATCTTCCATAAAAAAATAATTATAATTTAAAGAGTTATATGGAAAATTTTTGGAGAATACATCAGTTAAATTAAAAAAGTGCCAGATATGCAATGCTTTAAAAGATAATAATTCATTTCAAGATCTAAACAGAGCTGTAAAATACAACCCAAATTATCCTTATAAGATAGTAAAAAATTGTTTTACAGTGTTTATAAAAATAGGATTATCGAATATTGATGTAAACATAGTCATAAGCCCCTTCATATTACAATTCGCCTTTTCCCGATTTGACAAAATTAAACAAAAAAAGGTTCATGGCTTCTAATTCCAATATCAATACAAAAAGAATTTGAAGTGATTATTTTCTTTGCCTCCTGAAAAAAAGAAGGACTAATGAAATATAAAAATACCCTAGAAAGATGCTTTGACAACATTATAGAATATGAAGCCTTACAATAATATAATTACAATTTATACAATGTAAAAAAGAAATAAAAACATTACAAAAAGGATTTGTAGAAACCATATGTTTTTAAAATGATGAGAGATCATTCCTTAATAATCCAAAGTACATTACATTCTCATTAAATAATGAGCAAAGGACAAAGAAATTATATGATAGCGTGCCAAAAATTTAAAATTTTAAATAATAGGTGAATTTAGTTTGTCAAAATACAAACCTTGAAATAATTCTGAAATTTTTTCTGAATTGCTTATATGTTTATATATATATATAATTATGCTATAAAAATAGATTGCAGAAAATTCCAGTAGAAATTAAAATTGATAGTTTATAGCTCAACTTTATAAAAATAATGATCGAAAAGTAAGGGAATTCACACAAACGAATATATTCTAGATCTAGATCCGATTCATGAAGCTTAGATTTGTTTTTTTACGCTCTAATTATAAAATATACCTTTTAAATTTATCTTAATGTGATTAGTCGGCATGTTAGATTTGATATGAATTTTCATAGTAGACTCAAACATAAAGATTAAAAAACATTATGTATTTATCGTTATTTTATTGGTATAAAAATTAATGCAATATAGCGGATTTACAGTTAAGTTTGTATAATAAGGTTGATTTGTTAGTCAACAGAGTTGTGAACTGTATATATTTCTTACTTTTAAGCTAAAATAAAGTAAACTTTTATTATATTCATCATAAAATAATTACTAATTTCATGTTATTTTTTCTCCTCCATTTTGTAATGATAGATATTGTGATTTTAAAAATATATAAATATTTTACATATGAAGCTTATTATATTCTTCCATTGTCGAGAAAACTAGATCAGATGATTGTCTTATTGATATAAATTCAGCTTGCGCTTTTTAAAATTGTATATATAAATTATTTTTCTTTTTTAAATGTAACGGCATAGGGCCACTTTATATGCTATAACCATTACGATAGAAAGGATATTGTTGCCGATCAATTAAATTTATTTTAAATTACTATAATAAAGTACTTTACTTTAAATTTCGAATATATAAAAAAGAGGATTCATATAATCACGTCTTTTAATGGGTCATTGTAATATTATATTATAAACTGGGTAATTTTTGTTTATTCGCGTGTTTGTGCCTTTTACTGATCAATCAATGAAAAATTCAAAATTACATCTTAGTTTAGCATAGGTAATAAATATTAAAATATGAAAAATGTTTATTAAGGTTTCTAAATAAAATTAAGAGGTGGTTGACATTTTTATAATAAGTATTTCATTTAATTTTTTTGCAAATAAAATATATTAAAAACATTAGGCCAATGCATATTAACTTCATATATAATAATATTTAAAGAGTTTATTTTCATAGAATAAAAAATATCGCTTTTTTGTCTTTTCAATGTCTTAAAGAAATATATCGTTATACTTTAAATTAAACAGAAAAACAATTAAATTTAAATGATTAAATTTTCCTTACGAATGATATACAAATGCGTGTAAATAAAAAAATGTACTGCTAGAATCTTCCAATAAAATTGTGCTGTCAAAAAAACTTATAGTGCTATCACTCGAATTTTTTTGAAATTCTATTCAGAAATGAACAAAATAATTGTTTTATATGTAAATTTACAATCATAAAATTATCCTAGATGTTTTATGTATATGTATCTCATATATTAGATTCTATTGCGAAAAATTCTCTTATTATATATCGGCGATGAATAGATTTCAGTTACCCATTCTTGTAAAATATACCGTAAAATTGTGGTGACTTTGTTATTATCACAACTTATGGTTTGTTTTATTTGAATTATGAGCATCAATCCACAAGATCCAAGAAAACCCGTGTATTTATTTAAAAAAGCTTACAATTTACATTTATAGATGCCAATCGTTCCATGTTTGAGGGTATGCAATATATTATACACATAATGTGTTTGATTACGTGCACTTGTGTCTTTGAATCTAGTCAAGTGTTTCAGCCACACAGTAATGTAGTGTTCAAGCCAAAAACATTCAATGAATATAGGTGAGCCTAGTTTTGGTGTTTGCTGGATTTATTGTTGCTAGAAGGCATTTTTTCTACTTGGTATTCTAACAATTTTTGAGCGTGAGGTGAATTTGGACCAAAAATTATGCAAATTGAAGTTCTATTTCTGTTATTTCACCACGATATATCGCAACGTCTTTCACATAAAAAATCTATACAAAAGGGATATTAATTAACATACATGGGAAGCATTTGAGGTACTTACTTACGGATTAGAAAAAATATGCATCATTGACACCAAATAAATTAAAGTATTTTAAAAGAAAAGAAACATATATATTCATTTAAAACAATAAATATCAAAAGAAGAATAATTACGCACAATTTCGAAAAAATAAATATATATATTAAAAAATGAATTAGAAAAATATTATGCATTAATCTTATAGTACATCATTAGATTATAATTTCTAAAGTCTAATTTTATGTTTTGTGATAATACGTCAAAAATTAATGCCATTAAATAAGGCTCAAATCTAAACATATTGCTCCTAGATAGATTAATGTATTTTCTAAATTTTATTTTTATGCATCTCGTAAAATTATAAACCCAGTGTATTGTATATCCTGCAAAAATTAACAAAATTCATCTTTAAATATCATGAAAAATACATATAACTGATATTTAATGTCTCTGGTTGTTATATTTAGCTACTACTATTAGTGATATTATTAGTTTATACAAACTATGTACATGGTTATTTGTGTAGAACACAAATCTATAGTGCTCTATTTCATAAGATAACGTCATGTAAGGGCTATAAATATTATTGGATAAATATTTTTATATTTTTTACAGTTTATGATGTTTCTTGTTATTTATGTGTTCTTTTATCATTCCTATTTTTTGATATGCGATCTTTCCTACCCATGAATAAATATTAAGATTTAGGTAGCCCAATTATATGAAGAAGTATATTTTCACTAAATTTTAAAAGCATGAACTAATTCATATCATGAATACCAACATTTGTCTTATAATCATAAATAGAGTAAATCCTGTTTGTCTATCATTTACCATAAAATAACTTTTAATTAAATTATAATCAATCGACGCTATAATTCTCAAATTTGCACAAAGACAGCTTCTCTTTTTATTTAGATAATTTCTTCAAAACATAAAAGATTTTTATTTGGTTTTCTTGAGGCAAAGAAGATATGTTCATGTCTGTTTTTTTAATTTTAAGAAACAAGCTTGTTTTTATGCATTTGTGTTACATATATACAATATTATTTTAAAAATATTTATACGTTAATTTATAAAACTTTTAACGATAATTTAAAGAATCTGATTAAACAACAATTAGAAATTCAAGATATAAACGGTGGATTTGTCCGTTTTGTTTCTAACTCTAATCACACATTATAAAAAATTTTAGTTTCCTAAATTGATGAATATAAAATCAAATTCGATCAGATATTTTCATCAGATATCACATTTAAATATTTCAGAAAAAACAAAATCCCAGACTATCCTTTTTCTAAATATTTCGTGTATCGAATAGTTAAAATGGAATATATCTCCTTTAATGAAAATTTTTATATCAATACTGTATTTTAAATCGTAAATCTTTTTTGCTATTATCGCAGTGATAATTAAATCCACATTTAAATATTACAGAAGTAAATGTCACTATTGGGGTTTTGACTTTTGGTTAATAACAATCCATATCCGAATATATGTATAAATAAATAAATTAGTGACGATTAATAGTATTTTTTATTTATAGGCTAAATTTATAGTCGTAATTTTAGTTTTTGTTCTCAGGTAAAGCGTGCTTGATTCTCTGTACACACAGCATATTTATACTTTCGGCTATCTTCTCCTCTCCAAAGTCTTCTTCAATACCCTCCTTCTTATGAGACCTATTAATTCAAGGGTTTTTCTCAATCCTAAGGTATAAATTTAATATAGTTAAATATATGATAGTTCGAACTCTAGTTTCAAAGTTAAAAAATAAAAAGTAAAGCTCCATATAATTGTAATTTTATTTAATAAATCTATGTTTGACAAATATTCGTTTATAAATTCGTGCTTAGATTTCATTTCTTTTTATAAATGAATCCAATAAGCGTGTTTTGCATACATTTAGAAAATAAGAATACACTTTAATCATCGATTGCTTTTATGAATACAGATAGGTATTTTTCTTTCAATTAAAGTGTTTTACAAACTATTATCTATAAATAAATATCCAAAATAGCAAATTAAGCAATAATTACAAAATAGTAATAATATTTGTTATTAAAATGCCAACGCGCTTACTTATTGTGCGTAATTAATACAAAAAGTTGATTAGGGGATGGATTTGGAAAATGCTGTAATGGTCAATATAATTGCCGTAAGCATTTTTAGACAGATTTTTCTTATTTTTAAAACGATATGTTTACATATATATCAAAATTATATGGTTAAAATTTGCATTTTTTTTTCTTTTTTATTAAATAGAATTTAAAAAAATAAACTACTACATTCTCTCTACGAAATAAAGGATTTTTCATAATAGCTTAGCTAAATATAATAAAAATATTCTCTGATATAAATCATCCGTTTAAAAATAATATAAACCAACCAGATTTTACATAAAGATATATCTATCTGATTATAGTTTTAAATATCAAATCAGTATATGAAACCATAATAAATTGATTTCGCATACATAACGAGCTCAACCAGATCAAATAATACAAAGATGCGTTTTTTAGGCAATAATAATGCCGATGAATTTAAAATAAACAATAAGAAAGCGTATTATATTGATTTCATAGCAATGTTTATGAAATTAATGGTGTAATAAATATCTTAAAATTGTGAATTTACAACACAGAATGATTTCAAAAGAAAAATCGGTGTTTAAAAAAAATCAAATATATAACACTTTTTTTGCAACAACTAAATTATGCTGCTGATATCATTACCTCTTAGGTAATCTAATAAAGTTTCAAAAATATATAAGCACACAAAGATCGTAAAATACGCGTTTTATTCTGTATCAATGGATTCTATGGACAGGAAGATTAAATGTATTTTTTATAGGGTAAAAAATATTATGTAAAAACATACATATACTAGATGTATCAAAAACAACTTTTAAGCTTACATAAAATATTTTTCTTTTAATAAATAGCATATATAAAAAATTAATCAAACTTTTTAAATTACGATATTGAATGATTTCTAAATATAGAATCTCTTCGATTCGTGTCAAAATTCAATGTCATTTTTAAAAAATATCCTACTATACAAATATTCATTTTATGAAAGTTCATTTAAAATTTATAAAAGATATATAATTAATATAAACGATACATACATATGATAAACCGCCATGAAAAAACGTTTACATACTAATTACACATTTAAAAGAGTATTTATGCTTTTTCAACGTTAAAATTTTTGCTATACGAATGTGATTAGGTTTTTTAATTGTATTACATATGTATAATTATGTTTGCAATGTATTTAATAATAAGGCTCACCATATCAATTTGATGAAATATATTTTACATCTCGAAAAAATATAAGTTTTGTACTGTATACAAATGCTATTCAATGCCAGATATTTATAGAAATTATAAAAACTAATTTCCTATTAAATGAATATTTGCATATGAATAGTTAAATTGGGGTCATTTTCTTCAAATTCATAAGCCAACGATTTTAATAAAAAAATAATTATTTATAGTAAACAGCATAGATAGATGATATGAATCTTAAAGAATAAAAATGCCATATATTAAATATGATTAAAGCCAAAAAATACACTATTGTTTATTTTTCATATTTCGAATCCTGGAACTATTTTTCAACGAATTGGCTACTACACAACAATAGCTCCGCCAGGATTTCATAAATAATAGAGAGTATTTATCTTTATTAAATTTGTATTCGATAAACGCAAACATCCAATTACTCATATTTTTAATAAAATTATATGCGCCTTTAATGATTATTTTTTAAAAATAAAATACGAATAATTTTCATTTGTAATATATCCTGTTGGCGGTATAATGTAAATTTTAATACCAAAATTAAAATTGGAAGAATTCAAATTATATTGTATTGATTCATATAATTTTTATACATTATTAATTTTTTCGAATAAATTAATTACTGCCAATTTTAAATTATAATTTATGTTCTCAATAGCTATAATCAAATATTTTATCGCTAATATATTTTTCTAATGTGGGTTTCTTGTCATTTAAACATTTTTATTTGTTTTATTTCTTCATTTTTAATTTTTAATTTTTAATTTTAATTATGAAACTCTGCATAATTTAATTATTTTATATGAGAAAATTATTACACAAGAAATTCGTATATTAACAATATAATATTCTCTGCTGTTTCATCTAATCATTACTTCTTAATATACGTACAAACAATTCTTTATAACTTCTCAAATTTGATTGTAATATATTAAAAAATTATATTATTATCATATTTTCGATGTATATATAAAGTTTTATGTTACTTTACATCTGGAAATGCCCTTGATAAAATCCCAGCAATAATTTTCATACAATTGACGAATTCAAGAATAAATTTCCACTGCTTATTTAAACTTACCTTTAAATTTGTGTGTAAAATAATAATTTACTACACATTACCCACCTCGTTAGAATTATTCTAGTTGTTGCATATTGCCCATGAAATTTGACAGTATTAATGGAAGTTAATCAACGAACTATACATTAAATAATTACCTTAAAACTATTTCACCGTACTATAAGCCCGTTAAATAAATCAAGAAAAAAAAAAGATTTTTCTTGTATTTATTTTTATCTGTTTTTCATATGCCGATATAAAATATTACGGATAGTGTATTTCTTAAAATTTGGATTATAAAAAGTGAAAACAAATAATAATGATATTAAATTTTATATTTGCCTTAAATGTTGAATATATCTAAATAGACTAGATTATTGATATATTCCAGATTTTTTTAACAAAAAACATTTCCTCTTTGCATTCTAAACCATAAGAATGATACATCCCATATTAAAATGTTCTAAACATTTTTTAAAAAGACTAGAATCTGTAATAACATATATAGAACCTAAAAAGCTTATATGATCTATAAATTCGATGTTTTATATGGTTGGAAGCATCAAAAAAGCATTATTTTTTAAAATTTTATAGAAATTACTAATTAAAAATGTAGATAATTTAAGGACGTGCCAAAACAATGTTTTCTATGTTAGGAAATAACAAGTATAATAATACAATTAACGGATACAAATGTAAATATAGCCCCTTAAAAAACGACTACATTCTGATGCTATAAGATATAAACCCAAAGAAGATACATTATAGAAAAAGATTACATATAGTTTATTTACGTGTAAGATATGAGGAATATAATAAAAAAGAAAACGTGGGTTTTATTGCTGGAAATACAAAGCTGATATTCTTACATATGAATATTTAGATTGATATAGTTTATATCACCAAAAAAATATATGCGTATTAATATGAACAATTATGAATTTCAATAAAACTATATATCTATAGAAAGCAAATAAAAAAATAATAATTTTACACTGATATACACACATATCTTATCATAATGAGCATAAAAATTCTTTGCAGTAGGAAATGTCGCTGGTTTATATGAGTATAATTACATCCAATATTCATGGCTGGGCATTAAAAAAACTCGACACATATTTTAAGCCAGGTGAATTAATGTTAAAGATGATATTAGTACAAATAAATTACATAATACGGCAAAAAAATTTTTTTACGAAATTTTAGACATAGAAGATATATAGATAATTTTAAATTAAAAAAATAAGAATGCATTAGTTTCTTAGAACATAAAAAGTATTCTGTATTTAAAATAAATTCAAGTGTTTAAATATATGATAAAAGCTTTAGATAACATATTTTAATATTTATATTGATGCTAGCTGTGTTAATACCTATCTTTATTTTCATACAATAATTTTTTAAACTGTTAAACAAGTGAATTTTATGTACTAAGGGTTTAAAGAAAATTAGAAATTAAATATTATATATTATATATTATAAATTACATTGTAAAAAAAAATCATGAGATGATCCAGAATAATATAAAAACAAGTTATTATAGCAATATATGACTACATCGGAAATGTATAAAAAGAACAAAATATAAGTGGATTCAATAAAATTTTGGCAATTATTATTTTGATATCTATTTACTAATTTTCGCTCTAATAATTTCTATAATTTTCTACTATAATTTTTTTATTACGTATTTTTTATAAAAGATCAATTAATGAATAAATAATCTTTAAATAAAATAAAGTAGCATATTTACGATGTTACCATGATCATTATCCCCAGAATAACATTAGCATAAGTATAATTATTTATTTTCTGGATTCTTTACATTTTTTAAAAATTTTACTGGTATAAGCTTTATATTTAAAGATAGTAAATCCGTATAAAATATATCCAGATCTCATATTAAGCTTATAGTTTTATTCCGTTTCTAGTTATACAATATTTTATTGAAGAAAATTGAAAAGATAAGACAAATAAAATCTGTAAATGGATTCAAAGTTAATTTGCCATTTTTTAACATATATTCAAAATTGGGCAAAAAAAATAATTTTATGATCATTCATAGATATGAAAACCTAGATATTGTATGATGAAATGATATGTAAAAGTTGTTATTGATTTTCTTTAAGTACTTATTCACAGTTGAATGTAATACCAATTAAATTTATAATTTTGTAAATAGCAAGTTCTAAGTTCAAATTTATTTGTTCATCATATGACTTCGGCATACAGATTACACTTATTATAATCCATGGGATCGCATTGTATGTTACTTGGTAAAAATGGTGATGAATAAAGCTATAAGCACTTGCGAAGCACAAATTTATCTTTATATAAACATAAACAAAATAGTTTCTAATTTTAACACAAAGATATGCTATTTTGGCTTGAAATCTATAAAATATTGCAATTTAGTATCTAATATATATTTATCAGACAAAATTTAATATATTATTATGAACATTGGTCAAATCCCTATATGCAATTATAAAAGGTAAATATCGCAAAGATAAATATTTTCAAAATATTAATTCAATATGATTTATATATTCCTTTAATCGATATATATTGAAGACAATATATATATTTTTAAAACTTAAAAAATAGAACGTGATATTATAGCGTGATGGTTTTCGATATCCTTATATGTATGCAACACATATCAATCATTCAAAACTATAGATTCCAATGTCTATTTTTGTGTCACACATACAAGATTTTATTTTTTTAAAACTATATCTAACTGTCAGACGAGTTAAAGAAAGTCTTAATGAAGAATTGTGTTTAATTTTACGTCGTATAAAGAAGAAATTATAATTTAATTAAAGATTTTAATAATTTTGAAACCTCAATCACTGTTAAAAGCGCACATACAATTTTAAAAAAGGTTTTAGAAAGGTTTATATCATATCATAAACATTGAAGAATGTCTTTTAGTTTTTTTCATGATAGTACAATAGTGCATGATAATATAACAAAATCGTATTATAAAACCATTCAAATAAACACATGAGCATTTTTTGTGTTAAACATCGATTATAAATCTAATAGTTAAGTGGCTTCAGCTTTTTTTATTTGATATGTTACAAACTATTTATACCATTATAAAATTTTAAATATGGTAAATTTATGAGATCTGCAATTACACCGATCAAATTCTTTTAATTACCCTATAAAATAATAGGTTGAAAAAAACCATTAATATACTTTATGATTAAAATTCAGTACTTTATAACGTCTTTTTTTTTTCCAATATATGATTTATTTTGATGACACAAAAATAAATATTCTCTCTAAGTTAAGCATTAATTATTATCTATTGTAAGATGAAATATATATTATTTATCCCGGTAGAAGGATCTTATTATTTGAATCACAGTTAAAAATCCCATAGCACATCATTACTAGTTAGACGTTTATAAATATTGTATTTTATTAAATATGAACTGGTTTATAATTTTTAGAAAAAAACCATAGATAAAATTTTAGTCATGAATTTAAATCAATAAATGTATCTATACTTTACTTTCATTGGCTAAAATTAATATTAAACTTGATTTTTATTTAAGGGCTATATTTATAGTCGTAATTTTAGTTTTTGTTCTCAGGCACAGCTTGCTTGATTCTCTGTACACACAGCGTATTTATACTTTCGGCTATCTTCTCCCCTTCAAAGTCTTCTTCAATACCCCTCCTTCTTTCGAGACCTATTAATTCAAGGGTTTTTCTCAATCCCAATGTTTGAATATATGCCTCAACCTGGTTGGTGACATCTAGTTCCTTCAGGTACCTTCTATGATATCGTGTCACCACGCCGTCCCATGTTATAACATATGGAATAATTTTTGTCTTGCATTTGTATATTAATGAAAGTTCAGATGCTAGCAGGTCATATTTTCTCAATTTTTCGTTTTCAACTATGTTTATGTTGTCAATACTTGTCACGCCAATTTCTATCAGAGTGATGCAGTTCTTCTTTTTGTCATATACAAAAATATCAGGTCTGTCATTCGATAGCTTGATATCTGTTTTAATTCTTGTATCTACTTTGATCTCTGCGAATTCGTTTTCCATTATTTCCTGTACAGAGTGTCTGCGGATTTTCTTGGTTTTTTTGAAATTATATTTTCTTGCCAACATAAAGTGAAGACATCTTACAATCTCGTTGTGTCTTCTTGTATAGTCATGACCAAGCATTTTTTTACATCTGCTTGCTAAGTGGTCGACAGTTTTAATTGAGTCGTTACAATGCGGGCACCTTGATCTTTCTCCAAAGAATACGTTTCTATCCTGAATAAAGCAAAATCTCGCCTCTTCTACCGGTCTGATATTTCCATATTGTAGCCACTTCGAGGATCCTAATATTTCAAGCGTTGAATTTTGATGAACATCGAAGAGTTTTTGATGTAGTGTTTTTTGTTTTATTTTACACAATAAACTCTCTTTTTGTTTTAATTCAAGGGCAGGAAGGTCTATGTCAACGAGGCTATACTTTGTTCTGAGGAATTCATTTATTACGGATAAGTATGTTGCATTTTCATTTTCAAATTTTAATATTGCGGCTTTTCTGGGTGATTGTCGTTTTTCTTGGTTTAGGGTTTTATAAAGTTGGTAAAGTATTCTTTCGGATTTAAACTCAATATTTTCCAATCCACGTCCTAGTTCATTTCTTTTAAGATATAATCTTTCTTTATTGGATGGTTGTAAGTGTATCCCATTTTCTATTAGTATTCGCCGAATTTCATCATCTAGCTTTCTAAAATCTTCCGGTTCTAGCTTTAATAAACCCACATAGTAGTTTATCAGTGAAATCGCATATTCATTTATCGCCTTTATTATGTTTTTACCATTTAGTTTTGTTTTGCATATGCTTTGAACTCTTCCTAGCATTTCTTTTCTAATTTTTTCCATCGTTTCGGGTTTAGTTCTTGATTTCGAATCTTCCAGTATGCCGAGATATTTATATCCCTCTTTTCCTTCTATTACTGTGGCAATATCTTTGCAATTTATATTGTTAGTGGCTGATTTGGTAATGTTAATTTCCATTCCGATACATCCGAAGAATTTTGTTGCTTCATTGGACATTAGCTTTAAGTTACTTTCTTCTTTCGACAAAATCTTTAAATCATCAATGAAAAGGAAGTGATTGGTTGTAAATGCCTTCTTATCGAGGTTAATGGATATTGATGGAAACTTTTCATTTAATCGGCGGCTTAGCGGATCCATACAAAGAACAAACAGTAATGGAGATAGACTATCTCCCTGT
This sequence comes from Rhyacophila brunnea, assembly GCF_057557595.1. NCBI lineage: Eukaryota > Metazoa > Arthropoda > Insecta > Trichoptera > Rhyacophilidae > Rhyacophila > Rhyacophila brunnea. Next base: position 303,622 of record NW_028232803.1, on the reverse strand, counting down.
ATAATCCCCTTTTCAATTTTTTTCTTTTGAAGATTTCTTCATTGTTTAATCTTAGAGATAACATCCAGTTTTTTGTTAACACACATATAAAGTCAATCATCCATTCTTGTATGTTAAGATTTTTTAAGCAGGACAGAAGATACTCGTGGTCGATTGAGTCGAATGCTTTTTTTATGTCGAACCATGTTACGTGTAATTCATTATTATATTCACTGTTCATTGCAACGTTTATCATGGCTTGTTCTTTAGCTCCCTGTACTCTTCTGACTGTACCATTTAACATTAAAAAAGAAGTTTTTTATTAGAAATTATATAGGAAATACTGATCAAACAAGATAGAAAAGATATTTTTTACACGATATAAAACAACTATTATTATGTTGATTAAAATAGGTATAATAAGCCTTACAGCATCTAATGAACTTAATCTAAGAAATAAAGGAGTATAAAATCTTGAAAAATACAATAAGTTATATATTCTATTCAAAAAATATCAACAATATATGTAATGACGCGTTCATAGTGTGGTTAAGAAATTACATATACAATATGTAACGGAGTTAAGAATCCCAGATGAAGTAGAAAAACACATGCAAACTCTCATACTATACATGAAACTCGAACCGATATAATTTTGTTGAAGATAGGGAACTGATGAATAATATCAGGAGAAGGTGACAAAATATGAATTAAAGAGCTGTTCAATAGATAAAGAGGTGTATACAATGCAGTAGATAGGGTTCAAAAAAAGAAGAAACGCAGCACATAAATAAAAGAACATATTTACTTTCATAGACATCAAGCATAACTTAATTAAGCTAGGATTAAATTGACAAATTTTTATATTATATGATAATATATCATTTTTATAATAATAGAATAAATCTAAATACATGTTAATTGGAAGAATATCTGCTCTGTAAGTTTAATTATGGCTAAGTTTTGAAGAATAATTTTAGAAATTTTTTTCCAAGTTTAACTTGGTTAATGTCACGCGGGCACATCATATCTATATAATTGGTAATTTCCTGTTTTATATTATCTTCTTCAATAATTCTTTACTTACTAAGATCTATTAACTTAGGATTATATCTCGATGCTAATTTTTATAACTGCTTCAGTTTAATTTGTGAGTTCTAGTTCTTATGGGTACATTTTATTCATTTAGTTGCAACATATCTAATAATAAATCATAACTTGAATGCTAGCGAACTTTGCAAAGAAACAAATAATTTCTTTTAGCATCGGATTTATAATTTAGAAACTTTCTAAAGTATTAGAATGATATTTTTTTAAATGAGCCTTGAAGCAAATTTCAAAAAATGCAGGAAGAGTATGGATTTACATATTTCACTAGGAAAATGCCTTTTTCAGATTCTAATGTTTATCTTTTTTTTTTATGCGTAGAATGACCAGGATTTTTACATTTCTAAAAATTATGTTGCCTAAATACAAAATAACATCAAAAATATATAATAAGCGACCATAAAATTTAAAATTTTGCGTCATTAATTTTTTTTTCGCAATGCACTACATTTTTTTAATTTAGCAGGTTTATATGCATAAAAAGACGAAAAAAATATGCACAAAAATTTTATTATTATGTTAAATCTAGAATTTATACATAATATTTATGTACAACTTTGCCTTTTTTAAAATTTTGAGTTTCTTGGATGCATTTTAATGCCAAATGGATACAAGTACTCATTACATACTTAAAGATCTCTTAATTAGATTTTAAAACCTAAAATTTTATCTAGATATAGACCAAAAAATACAGAATTTGCAAAAGATTGCCGAATTCAATCCTTAGATTTAGTTTTATTTGAATTTAACGCGAGAGATAAATAAAATAAAAAATTGTACATATAATTCTTTGTACATAATTAAAATGTATAGACAAACTACATAGAAGAAGTTAAATTGGTTAGAGTCGTCTTACAAATGCGGTCAATGATATATTTTCGATTTCCTAAACCATTAAGATTTCTCATATAAAAGTACTTTTATACACGTGAAGAATATAAATCTTACCTTATATTATATCATTATGACCCATGCACGAATATATTTATTATAGATTAAGTTACAAGGTTTTTTTTCTAGATTGAAAAGGTTGAAATACTGTCACTTATTTAAAAGTAATATTTTATTGTATATTACTTATTTGCTTAACTGAAGAATGATCGACTATTGTAAAGCTTCTTTGTACAATTTTGATACAAAAAAAATAACAGAAAATTTTACTTGCTGATGACGGTATAATAAAGAAAGAGCAGGATTCAAATATGGAATATATAAACTTATAAGCACTGTCTATAAAACCTAAGAATAAATTTTGATACAATTTAATATTTTTTATTCAAGCATCATAAACTTCCGATAACTCCAATTGATATAATTGCTTACAAAAACATCGAATTTGATTATCTTTTAAAATTCAAATATTCGATAAGTGCATTTATGTTTGAAAATGTTCTATTTAAATGAGGAATATTTATGCCTTTAAAAATTAAATAAAAAATATTTGCTTATATAATATACCAAGCGTTTCTGCTGATAATGTTTTTTATTTATATATGAATAATTAGATAAAATTAGGTGCACAATTTGATTGAATTATAAATGGTAATATTATATTTATATAGAGTTTGTTTGGAAGGTGTAAACTTAGAACTTTATTAGCCCCACCACCAGGCTTTCCATGCCCACCAGTATTTACAGTAGCCACAAAATCACGTAACCTTTAACTAATTAGTTCTGGCTTAATCACAAGAGGAACAAATACTTTCCATTGTAAACAATAATAAGATTGCCGACCAAAGAAAATTAAGGTCAAAAACGTGCATACATCTTTGCAATTCTTGGGTTTATCTTCTTTATTAACAGATGTTTGTTTAATCATTTGACATTTCTTGATTAATGTAACTTCTATTGGTGAAAATCCACGCTAATAATGCGTTTAAATATTGATGGCAGCAGACATGCAATTCATATTAACGTAAGTTATTTAATCTCTTCAAGATCAATTGCAAGGTAACTGTATTTTCTAAATACTCGGCGTTGTTTATCCAAATTATTTGACATTTTGGTAAGGCCAATAAAAATAAAAACTCTAGATTTAAATATCAAAATAAATTGACTTAATTTTTTAGAGATTAAACGAGCAGATATTGCAGGTTATGCATCACATTTCCACATGAAATACACGCTTAACTGTTAAAGCACGGATAAAGCATTTTAATGTATCTTATTATCTGAAGTATTATCAATAAGAGTTGAGAATAATTTATATTGTGAACACTGCGTTATTTAATGTAATCACAAGAAACCAATACAAAATCATTTAATATTCTTTGAAAATTCGCTGTAAAACACTTTCAAATAATTATTCTTCTGATTATATAATACACAACGAATCGCCAAAACATTAAATATAATCATAGAAAACATGAGCTATATTAAATATTATTCTTCGAAAAAAGTAATGAAAACATTCAAGGAATTATTCTTATATTCATATAATTAAAAGATAGAACAGATGTATTAGAACATAATCATGTAAATATAAATATAGTTTTTACAAAAAACGTAGTAAAAACCCCAAAAGAGACTATTTTCGTAACTATACGATGTATTATATGCAAAATCTATCTAATAAAATCACAGGAACTATAGTTGAAATCATATAATATAATATAATATAAATATAGTGGTAAAAAATTTTTATGCTAAGTTTTTTATTAATTGGATATAAATATATTCTTCGAACCATTATAAGTCAGGTATTCGCCTAGTAGAAATTACATGAATTGGATCTCATAATCTATCGCAATTTATATATTAAAATAGCAGAAGATCAAAAATTGTTGTGTTTAAAATATATGCTACTTAAAATCAATAAAATCCGAAACAATGTTCTACTTAAAGTAAAATTGGTTCGCAAATACTATAATTATTGGAATCCAAATGCTTTAAAATCACATAAAAAAATATTACTGCCATCAGAAGATATAACTGTTTATGACAGAAAGTGATAACATCAAAAAAAGATTAAAACTGCATTAAACTTGCAAGAAGCTATCTATCTACATGTAATTTTCGACATATTTATAATCCAGAAAACATAAAACATTAGATTAGACACCAAGACGTAACATAATACAGAATATATAATAAAGAAGTATTTTAAGTTGATAGCCGAGATATATTCAAATCATAAATTTGCAAAATATATTTATCGATTTTATGCTAGGTTATATTTATCAGGGGCTAAACATTTTAAAAACGTTTATAACATTAAAAGAGGCCTATACTATACTTACTATTCATTCAAATCCATAAAATATTTTTATGCATCTTGATTTACATAAAATTATTCTTCATGTGTTGTAATTTATTCCACTTTTAATATAAATTTTATTTCTACAGGTTCTACCTAATCATATACATTTTTACTTCCGCTTAAATTTCATTATAAATCTGAGGCGTATATTAAATTTGTATGTGTGTATCCACGAAATTTTTCTCGTAGATTTGAAAAATCAACTATAGAGTAGAAAAAAAGCAATTTCTATAGCCTATGTTAAAATTTGGAATAACAATATCTTATATTTTTACATATATATTTTATAGATATTTATCTTTATCGATTTAAACAAATAGAAAAACAATCACCGTAAAACGAATCACAAAGTATTCACTGAAATCAAGATTCACAAATAAAATAATTCGAAATATTTATACACGAAGCCATATAATGGACAAAACACTATAAAATGTGATTTTTTGTCGTGATTTTCTATAGATCGTATATTAAGAATGTAAGAAGTAATAAAAAGTACACAGTGAGAATAAAATAAAATAAAGGACTTGAATCGATAAGTCTTGAAAATAGATGCATTAGAGTGATCTCAACGATGATGTATATTGGGAAGTATTAAGCTATTTCTGTGATTATATATAAATCAATAGTTTTGCTAAACAAAATAAAATATCACAAAATAACATTGACATATGAATAGAAATTAGCATTGCATGCCATATTTAATAATAGATTTAGCAGAAAATGTGAATATTTAATACACATAAATTAAGCCATATCATAAAATGATAAATATACGAATGTTTTTTTAAGCCAATATTACATTGTTTCACTGTTTTTAAATATATGAATTATATCATAAAAATAATCTGGCCATAATAAATATAATTTATTTTTTCAAAGCATAAAAAGTTAAGTTTATATAAATCTAGAGAAAATTTTGGTGCGTTTTTGCGTCTTAAGGCTCCCTGGAGGGCAGAAAAGTTGAAAACTTACAATCAGGGAAGCCTTTATTCTTCTAGTACCAAGATGTGTTACGTCTATCAATCATTGAGCTTAGATAACAGAGCTGTAGAAAGTTTAATTTACAGTAAAAAAAGGGGGGTTAAAGAATTAACTATAAAACTGAAACTTGTAAATCTATGGTATAAACAGTAATTTATATAACAAAAATATTTTTTATGTTTTTTTTAACTTTATATAAAGGCATAAGAACGAGAATATTTCATATATCTGAAGTGATATTTGTGCATAAAGTTGACCTTTTAGCCTTTAAAATATTCATCTTATAAATTCGTAAAATCACTATTTTTAGTGCTATAATCAAGTTTTGAATATTCTTTACATAAAGTAAATAATTGATTTACTACTAAAATCGATTTCTAGTTTATACTAAATATTTCAGTAGAATGAAAGTTTTCAATCAAACCACCAAACCAAGTATAATTGTAAACTCCTTTAACACTCAATTTATGAAGTCATAATACTATTATGACACTTTTTTGCACTATGCTCCTCTACATTTTCTTAATCTTCTGTAAGATCAGACCGTGAACCTCTTGTGTACTAAATATGCAATATCTTTTGTGGAATTGTACAAACTTATAGGTCAGTTAAAATTAAATATTCATTGGTAAATTAACATTACTCAAATAAGACACATATTTTACATCCATTAGGAGATGGGTGTCCATATATATTATTTTATTGCCATAATTTATATCTGAAGCTTCTGGCACGACTTTAGAAATCATCATAGAAGTTTTGAATTTTAAAATTAAATGTTTAAACTATTCAAAATAAAAAAGAAGCTTTGAAATTCTTGAAACAAAATTATATTAGTATCTAAACTACCTTATTAATAAAAATAAAGTCGAAAACTTACCTTAAATGATTCTTGGAGTATATATGGTTTAAAAATGTCAAAAAAAAACTTTGAAATACGATTTATTAGTAGCAACATAAATGCATTCTTACACACAAATTATACATAAAAACCCTCAAGAATAGTAAAACAATAAAATAATATATTTATCTTCAAATCGCTAAATACATTCTCTAATTCGTGTTAACTTATGTTTTGAAACAATCCTGGAGATAAGGGACTTGCTTATAATCGTATATTTTTAAACAAATGAAGTGGTATTTAAACATAAACTAAAAATGTCGTACTGCTTATAACATAGTATATGTGTATATATTCTAATATTGTGATATTAAAAGAGTTAAGAATATCAGAAAAAAATTCAAAATTTTTTTAGATGCCTATTAACTATATCTTATTTTAAAACGGTATATTTAATAAGTAACAACAATTCGTTTGTATGCTTTTAAATTATAAAAAAATCATTAAGTTCAAAAAGTGGAAAACAAGGGGTGTATATATTAGAAATCAGCTGTATAATCAAATATATTTTTATTGAATTTGAATTCTATTCATTTAAACATATTTTTTTAATTTGAATATCCCCTAAAAAATGCCCATTGCTATTACAAACCACCATAATCGAATTATAGAATCTAATTTTGATTGAAACATCACAATATTGACTTTTTATTGATTTCAATCATAAAATACCTGGTAAAAATTTTCTGCCTTTTGGTTTTCAAACAGAAAGAATTAATGGTATAGTAACGTTTGAATAGATAATATTCAAACATGCAATAAGGTGACGATATAGGTTTAGAAAAGCATATATAATAAACTTGTGATCTAATAGCAAAGAATCGTGGATTCTTATAAATTTACTCAAAACGTATAATAGCCGGGAGAATCCGGTCTATCATAAACTAGATAGTATACACTTAAAAAGACTGGTAACCGATAATGAATTATGTTTTTCTGTGTAAGATGACAAAAATTAGCAATTATATTAAATGAAAACCACTACTTATACCAAGAACATGGATAAGTGGAGAGTGGTGCTGGTATCGTAAATAAACAGTGACGCAAAATAGATAGAATACCGTTCACTATCAAAATGAAATACCGTACTAAATAGAACTAGTATACGGAAAATTAATTGGTGCTTGGAAATATGAAGGACTGCATGTGGATGGAAATTAGGTAATCAAAAATTTTTAAAATTCATAAATGAAATTCTAGAAAAGAAAATTTGTACGTGTGAATACTAAATAAAGTGAATTCGCCTGGAATTATAAAATATATGATTTTGGAATACTTCTAAGTAATGGATTACGCACAAACAATAAGATCTGGTCAGCCAATTGAAATAATAAATATTGAGATAAGAAGATGAATTGAAAAAGAAGGTGAAGATTATATAATAGAATTAACTATCAGCTAAGTCTATTCCAATGAGCATTCTAAAGTTTTATACTAGCACGCTTAAAAAGCTTAAAATAAAATTAACTAATAAATAATAATTTGTTTTATAACATCCATATCAGAAATACATCATGATTTTTCTCCGATTCACAAATAAAACTTTTAGAGTGACATGTCAAAATATTTCAGTCGGGAGCCTTCGATTATTATCACCTATAAACATATTGATTTTTGCTTCTTAATGTCCAATTTTTTTTTGTTTTTTCTTTTCATTGGCAAATAATCGGATTAAATTCTGGGACGGATAAAGTATTTTATATATATCTATTTCTGTATTCTTGCACCAATTTATATATCAATTAAAAAATAAAATTCGCTTTTATTTGGATTTAGAATAATATTCTGATCACATAAATTATAAAAAATTATAGGTTTATTAATCTTGAGTTTAAAATAGGTTTGTATTTTTGTCTATATCAATAATAGATTTGCATGGTCTGATATAAACAACTTAAAACATGTATATTTCGTTAAAGAATTTACTATTTATCACAACATCCATAAATTACCCTAGTTAAACCTGACAGCAGATTAAATTGTTTCTTTGTGTTTTATCTTATTGCCATCAATTATTTATGCATCAATTAAAATTAAATCTAAGCGATTCTATCCTTTACCAAAAATATTTATGCCCGACTACCACTAGATATCACATAAAATTTTAATAAAAATATTTACATTTAATGAAAAACCAATTCTAAAAACATAAAGTGACAAACTTATAATAAATGTTTTCTTGATGCAAAACACATAATCCGATTCCCCTTTTTTTTTATATTATGCAAATATAAAGCCCTTATTTTTCACATATTATCGGTAATTATAGTTTTCCATTATAATTTATGTTTTAATAGAAAGAATTAACGTAAGTCAGATGATAATATATAATTACGTCAAATAGTTTTAGAAACTCAAATAAACAAAATATAACAGAAAAAAAATGTTTAAAAATCAAAATACTACATATATCGCAAAATTTTTTACTGTAATCATAAATAGTACGTAAATTTTTTTTATAGCTGTGTAGATAAATATAAATCAAAAAACTGTCCAACGCTTTATCTAATGAACTTAAATTCTTAAAATAATATTTAGAAATAATAAAGAATCCTAACCATCTATGCATTTAACTAAAAGACTTTCCGCATCATGAGGGGTATAATTTCTTTTGGTGTATTGTTTAAAACTAAAATTATTGTATTTGAAAATTGTTTTGACCTATAGATCATATATTAAATTTTAAAAATTTATCTGAATCATTAAAAGAAATATAGTACAAAGAAGAATGTAGTTTGAGTCAATTGATTATATTATACACTATTTTATTAAAATTATATAACTTCATTATGGTTTTACCATATTGGCATATTTTTATATATGTTAAGAAAAGAAATGAATTATGCTTTAGATAGACATACATGTATTCTCTATTTTATACAACTCTTTTATAAATAAAAATTACTAATGCTTGTACTCTAAAAATTTGTATATTGAAGAAAGATTAAGTATATTGAGAATACCTATTTTATATGATGTGGTATGAGCTATTTTAAAAATTTAATAATAATTTATACATATTCGTTTATTAAAAAAATTATCGTGATTTTTTAACTATTTAGGCAACTTAAATTATGTTTCTTTTATATATTCGATCATATGCAGTTTCTCTTTTTAAATACATTTAATTTAATAACAAATTAAACAATATTTTAGCTATTTTATCCCAATAACATTTAAAAACACTAAATTGGCTATAAAATATGGGTTTTTTATATTATATTTGCCTCTTTGTATATAAAATTTGCTTTTTTAAATATAAAATATTGATCATTATCAGCAACATTAAACAGCCGAAAAAATGACATGTCTACAATTAAGAAAATAGATCAGATTCAAAATAAAATATTTCGTATTTTTATTGTTTAACCTGTCTAAAATTCATGTTAATTCAAGAATTTAATTGTAGCAAATTGCTTCTTTCGAAATTTACCATAGAATATTATTGACTTTCTACGCTTCAATATGAATATAGATAAAAATAAAACTATATATTTATACGTTGTTTTTATATTAGTTTCGAATTTTAGACACACATAGCTTTCTCATATCGCTAAAAATAAATTTACACTTAGATATGTATAGAAATACTTTTTAGCGAATAAATCTATTTATTTTATAATTGGGAAAAGCAATTATTTAGAATATGCATATTTTAATGAGAATAAATTTTACCTCGAATTAGATTCTGGACTGAATTCATATAATTAGCAAGGTTGGTAAACATGATAAATAAAAAATTTAAATAAATCTGGTTTAAAGAAACATGAATTTGAATAAAAAGTTAAAAAAAAATACATATTTACTGTAAGCTAAATTAAAATACCTTAACCGGTCTATAAAAAATTAAATGTATATATCATCTAAGTTAAGTTTTTGATCGTAAAGACACTATTTTTATTTTTCTTAAGTTGGGCTCATTTTCATAATAGAAATACAAATAGGTATATTTTTTTCTTCTAAATGTTTTACTAAATTACAAGACCATTATATGCAATCATAGTAACAATAAGAGAATTTAATAAAAACACAAAACTAGCCTGTTCTTTGTGTTTTTAAACCAGACAGAAATGTAATCAAGATGGAAAAGTAATTAATATCTTAGATCCATCAATAAATATAATATGTCTAAAAATAAAAAAAGACACAATGGACGTATTATTATCTTAAAATACATATATAATTATATTTTTTATTTAAAATAATAAATTAAGCTGTCAAATTATAAAACCCAAAAAATAATTTCGCTAAAATACTAATTAAGTCTTTATGTATTTGTGAAGCCCCTGAAAATAGTCTTTTTTTAAATTTAGTTCTTATCAAAAACAATATAATTGAAATAAGTATGTTCATGTTTTTTTGGTTGCTGAAATAATAAAATTTTTAAAAAAAATACGCTGAGTTATGCCGAAAATAATAATATTTTAGATTCTCAAAAAAAAAAATGATAAAAATGATGTTTTGTAGCATTTAAAATTGCATTCAACTTATATTATATCGAAAAGTTCTGTTAAAGGTATCACATCTAAATGAATATAAAGTACTAAACTAATTTTGTTAATATTTTTTGTCTCTTTATGCATTTTTATATATAGAGAATTTAGAATTGTACGAATTTATGGTTTAAAGAAATTTTTTACAATAAATTTAATAGTTTGGTATTAAATTTAACACTATTAGAATCTCTTCTATCATATTCATTCAAAAAAAATTTGGAGAAGAAAATTGCTAATGATTTTTCTTTTTATAATGCTATGATCAATCATTGTACAGGTTTAAATTGCAACAAAGTATAAACACCAAGATTAAGAATTATAATTTACTAACTATATTACGCAAGTAAATGATAAAAAAAAGTAGATTTTATAATATTGCTATCCATAAATTAGCATTTAAAAAGAAAAATAATGAATCTCATGTAGTAACGAAGGATATGTATTATGAAATTTATGATCATACTTATTTATCAGATCCTGTGTAACAATTAAAATCTTAGTATTTTTTTTTACGATTCAATCTTACCATTGCTAGAAAATAAAGCCAGATTTTTCTTTGAGAATTGCATAAATGTGCATCTGATTTACTGCAACTCTTTTTTGTTGCTTGAGTAATTGAAAATAAAGTTTTATGTCTAAAATTCAGAGAATAGTGGCTTTTAGATATCTTTCTAATCGTAGCGTATTTTTATATTCGCGAATAAAAATTAGCTTGCAAATTATATTTTTGATTTCTGTCACACAACGAATTTTTAGAATATATTAAGTGCATTCTCATATAACTATAATCACACGGATCTGATTATAGGTTTTGAAACCATAAAGTATACAAATACAACAATATTATTTACAATCAACCAATTCCTTTCGTACTTTCAATCATATATAGGTTCGCACTGTAGATAAATTTATTTTTGGAGGATACAAAAGATCATTTGAAAATATTCGTTCGCAGTAGGATATTTAAAAATACATTTCACAGAAATTATAAATATTTATGATGTGAAAACATTTTATACAAAATTCAAAAGGCTTATTAAATAATGAATTATGATTCTTGTCGTAGAGTGTTCAATTTATAATTTTATGAAGTAAAACATGCGCCCGTTCTGTAATGATCACTTTTTTACAAAAAAAAATAAAATTTATTGTATTTATATGTAAAAATAGTAAGAGTGGGATACAAGATTGTAAATTTGATACATTTATTATATTAGAATCACAATTGGCATGACACAGGCATATAAGCATACATTAATAATATAATAAAATATATTTTTTATTAGTACAAATATTCTTTTCACAATCAAAACTTGTATTTATCACATCTGATATTTTATTTTTGTAATATATAAATCACAAAAGTTTTTTTAGTATTTTAAATATGTCAATTGATATATATAAGTATTATATATATTAAAATACAATAACAAGTTGCAATTCTAGAAAATTGTTATTTTACTATTTTATGGATTTTAATATATTTTTAAACCGAAAATTTAATTTTCTATGCATTATTTATACACGATAGTAACAATTTATAATCTTTGTGTGCATGATAGCTATATGAATTTCAATAAATCTATTCCATATTATATCTTATAAAAAATATTTTGCAAAAAAAAATCTTTAAAGAGAGAATCCTTTTTATCTTAATCACAGCTTTTTTTATTTGCAGCTAGGCTCTATCTTCACCGGTTTTAAAAAATTTATAAATTAAAAATATAAAAAAACAGCAAATGCTTATTTTTACACGTACAGCATGCTGTTTCTAACTGTTTTAGCTTTTTAATTTTCAAAATAGAATAAATATTACCTAATTTTTGCACATATTGATTTCTGTTTGCATCTAAAGTAACACATTTACATCAAAACATATACATTTATATATAATTGGTGATTTGTATTGTATAGAGTATGTTTTTTTTGATGATCTTATTTTTATACTGTTTTTAGCAGTTTATTAACTAATTTGTCTGTTTAAGTCAAGTCTAAATCTGATATATCTTTTTTATAATTACCAAACATAGATTTAATAAATCTATAAATGTTTTTATATAGCATTTAATAAAAAAACTAGGTATTCATTACGTAAAATTTATTTTTTATCCTATAAGTTATTTTTAAGGTGTTTAATTATAGATTTACGCATTAAACTGTTATTATAAAAGTAACAAAAAAGATGAAAAAACTTTACCTTAAACTGTTATAGAATGATATTTTTTCTAATGCGTTAGGTTAAAAGAGACAGTATAATATTTACGCATATATATAATATATTAAACCATAGCAAAAAATTTTTCTTCCCTCTATCAATTTATAATTCGAAATATTTGTTAACGATAAAATTATCTTCATGAGAATAAATTGCGATTTTTATGTTTTAAAAAATTATCTTCAGCCATTCTATGTGTAAATGAGCACTAAACTTTATGAAAATTTGTTCAAAACACAGTCGGAATCAAACTGAATGATACAGATTGCGATTTTCTGTTATCTTTAAAATAATTTGAAAAAAATAGTCAAAGATTAACTGACTGAAATTAAGATAGTAATATATTGAAATTAAAATATTTCTCAAAAAAAAATGTTTAGATGTAATATTAAAATAAAAGTAATCCAATAGTGTAAAAAATACAATATTACAAACCCCGTACAATTTACAAATAAATCTCATTGAAATTTTCCAATTCTTTTTTACCAATAAAAAAATTTGTAATCAGCATTTGGACATCATAGGGGATATATCTATAAAAATATATATTTAGCTCCAATAAATCATTCCGGTAAGAATTTTACTTGACTGGAAATGTAATGAGAATCTAAAAATTTTTTATTTATGTTTTTTTTTGTAAGAATTATATTTCTACAAATAATTTTTAATTTAGCATGAATTATTTATTTTCAACTGAGATATAATAATATATGAATGCTTACAAAATAAATTAAAATATTATTTTTTTCATATACAAGTGCAAAAATAAATTTTTATTTTATGGGGAAGTCGGGCATATATATAAACATTTATGCATTTGAATTTTTGCACATGACCAAACGTTAGCGGTATTTCAATCAAAATACATGCAATACGTTTCTATTTAAAAATAAATGGGGCGCAAAAAGAGTACAAGTTATATGATACACTGATATATTGATTTTATTCTGGTAAACCTAAAAAATACTAATCATAAAAAGTTATAACATATATGAGCTAGCATTCAATACTTATCTACATATATCGTTCTAAGTGATAAAGCGTAAAATATTAATGAAAATCATTTATATTCAATGCGATTTTAGGCTGACAATACAGATTAGATAAATTATTTCGATATATCGCGATACAAAAAAAATATTTATTGACACTGAATCATCTTGTAAAAACAGAAAATAAACCTTAAAATGTTTAGGCTGCCCTTATACCGAAAGAACGGTATTGACTTCACTAATATACAAATCGATAATTTTTGAAATATGTAAAGCGTTGCAGATAAAAAGGGTTAAAAATTTTTTTTAGGTAAACTATATTAACTAAAAATGATTTAACCGTGTAAAATGTATATTATATAAGTCAATTAAGCTGATTTTATCTAAATTGACAATAATAATAACATTTTTTTAGTGAAAAAAAGATTTTTACGGGACTTTATGGATATTTTTGCTAATAGAAAACAGTATCTTTATAAATTAAAAGCCTTTTACGTTTTTATATGCTGTAAAAACATATATTTTAGAGATTTTGTATATACATATTTTTTTATCTACTCTAATATTTTTAAGTGAAAATACTATTTACTGTGTGCTAAGTGTATAAGAAGGCTTTAAAATTGCAACTGTTGACTAATTTTTATTTTTTTGATTCTATAATTAAATCATTTCACGGTCCTTACCTTGCTAACATTAAAAAATTATTGAAGAGAAACCAGAGCATGTAAATCTTTTTAAAATGATAAAATATAACATAATCTAATATTTAGGGATAATCGAACTAGGATTTGCATTCCATATAAAAATCTGTCTAAGAAAGAAGTTCGACTATTTATAACTATATAAAAAACGATCTGTAAAAGAAATTTTATATTTATGGGCTATATTTATAGACACAATAATAGTTTTTGTACTAGGCACAGCTTGCTTGATTGTCTGTACACACAGCGTATGTATACTTTCGACTATCTTCTCCTCTTCAAAGTCTTCTTCAATATCCCACCTTATTTCGAGACCTATTAATTCAAGGGTTTTTCTCAATCCCAAGGTTTGATTATGAGCCTCAACCTGGTTCGTGACATCTAGACTCACAGGTAACTTCTATGATATCGTGTCATCACACCTTCCCACGTTATAAAATATTTGATAATTAGAGTCTTGCTGTTCAAGGATAAATACTTTTTATTTATTTAAAGTATTGAATATCTGGTTTAAAATAGAATAAAATTAATATGAATTCGAAGTATTATATGTTAATTTTATGTTGGCAATGCAATTCACAAAATTCAACTATGATAAACAATTTAAAGGGATTATTCGCATATTAACAAAAAATATATAGATTTTTTGCCACAAATTACGTTGCTCGAAAACCTAATAAATTGTAGTTCATTCTTCTAGAAATTTAGGAACTTTGGTGTTTATTGCAAAAAGAGAAAAGTTATGATTGTCCGATGATTTTTTTTAAAAGAGGATAGATTAGAAGCTAAAATACATATTAAAATGATTTAAATTATTTCTAAATACGTATACATTTTTTAATAGATTTTAACTATAGAATCTCATAGAATTATATATAAAGTATTCTGATGAAAAAGAACAAAAATTTATTTCGCGTTTCATTAATACAGAAATAGCTATGAATTTTGTAAATTTATTGAATTTTTTTAATTTATTGTCGAAAATAAGTTGATATATATAGGCCTAAAAATAATAATGCAACAAAATGATATTGAGGCATTAAAAGAATGTTTTTTTGGTATATAAAATAAGATTTCTGGTTATACGACTTCCTCGATTTATTAGTTTTTCAGGACGAATTAACTTTTTAATAATTTATATTTGGCTCAGGAATTTTTGAATAGCAACTACAATGATTGAATTGATATAAATACCAAAAAAAAATTTCAAAATTTGTTTTTTTATTGATGAATTATCCATTAGGCTCAAACAGACTCTATAAAAAACTCGGTAGTTACTATATAATATTTATATATTTATTATCGGAAAGTGCCCTTTGAAGTAACGGATAATTGTTTTATCAAAAAAGCAATAATATGAAATATACAAGCGTAAAATTGTATAGTGTACAAGAACTGATGTAATTCTTAAAATAATATGTACGCTTTCAGATAATTTTGCACTAGATATTTGTTTTAGTTTATTTGTGGTATTGAAACTATGTAAAAATTAACGATTTATTAACTAACAAATAAAACAATCCTGCAGTTTATTTATGAAAAATGCATAATATACTATTCTTCAATTGCCTGTGAGGATATAATTTAAAATTTATTTATATTGAATTGCAAACGAATCAAGAGCTCTAAGCTAATCTAATATTCTGTCTCGTTTTTGTTCTGCAAAACTTAAACTTAAATTATAATGTATAAAATATAGTTATTAATTTACTTTATGATAAAAAATATATGAAATTTCTGAATTTCATGTTAAAGCAAAAATAATGTTCTATTGACCGAAATGAATAAATTGATATTCTGTAAATTATATCAATAAGGTGAATTATATTTTTTGCTTTATTTCCTTTTATTTATATAAAAGAATCCAGTGAAATTTACAGACATAATCCATAGACTAAGAGATCATCAATTTTATCAGACACATCATATTTGTGTCTTAATCAATTATATGTTCAATCAAGATATTTATTTAATTTTTCTCGTAATCCCGTTTATTTTAGTTTGGTATTAGCTTCGGCTGGGATTTTTTGAATTTATTCTTATAGTTTGTATTTATTATACCTTAGACATTCAACATTTCACCTTATAATCTCCTTGATTGTCTATGTTCCCTATACTGTTGTTATATCATTAATTCGTTGCGAAAATAAAATTTTTATACAGTTTTTAAGATTAAACTCGTATACAGAATATATAAAACAAAAAATATTATTTATTATGCGCAACTTAGTCACGTAAATTTACCATACTCCATAAATATTGTTAGGCCATATCACAAACAATATTTTTTCTATACACACATTTTCATATAGTTTTTCCTATTCATAGGCGTAGTGTATATTATTTAAAAAAATATGTTTGCTATTAAACAATTTATTATAATTGCCGATCTAATGCAATTTTATGTTTTTATATGTATATCTTAAACCAATAGTTTTCAATAAAAACATTTATATGGTTGATAAATGTTGAAATGTTTCACATATATTAAAAAACTTACACATAAGCATAATAAAGCTTTTTACGTAATTATTTTATTTTAATTGTTTATTATCTTGGGAGTGCATACATTGAAATACCTATCATTATAGTTATAGTATCTATTTACATTTCTTCTTGCCCAAAATTGATTAAATAGAAACGTATAATAAATATCAAAAGCTGGTGATTGGTTTCTAATCTTATATTAAGAATTTTTATGAAATTTTTAGTCACGAAGTAAACACAATCCTATGTAACATTTTAGAGCTAAATGAAGTGTTTGTAAATTTCAGCAAGTTTTCTTTTATTTAAGTATGGATTTTCTCTTTTCTTTCACCCTATTGCCATAGATATTTTATATATTAAATTTAAAATAATCGATACGTTTAATTTTCACCCAAGATAATTTAAGCTATATACCACTCGATAGTCAGATGATGATTTTAATACACATTTTAAGATTCAATTGTAAACTTTTTAATAATTGATATGATCAAATGGGGCTTCAAGCAATATAAAATTTAATTCTATTATTCAAAATGGTCAAAATTTTATATATATGTATTCCTTTTTTTAATAATAAAATTAAATAAATACATTTTATCGATTTATTTTATTTTATTTGATATAAAATGTTTTAAAAATAATAATAATATTCGCTTAAAATATTTCTTCAATAAAATATTAAAGTCTGATCAACCGCAAATAAAATAATCACATAAATGTTCTAAATATACTTAAGTATGATAAAAAGCAAAGCACAGTGAATTCAATTATCTGATAGTTTTTGTTTTGTTTAACAATAAAAACCTTACTATAATAAGATATACTCACAAAATGAACTTGAAAACATGTAGAATAATAGTTAATTTTTAATTTTTTTTCGTTAATCTTTTTCCTGGTTAGAATACATAAAATCTTTGAGAGTTAGACGCCTAGGTTGTGTTTAAGAATTTTAACACATATAGGGAACAACATGATGTTTTATGAGGTTATTAGATTATAATTGTATGTTAAGTATAAGTTCAGTTTACATGAAATAATATTTCATTGATTTACATAAAGTTTTTTTATTTTTTTTAATAATAATAAAATAAATAAAAATATTTGAACTAGATAAAATAATATCTATACTACTCGAACAAATTTATATTTGGTTTTTCACAATCATGCATATGTTATGCACGGATATAGAACATGTTTTAAACACAAAAGATAATTTTATAATTTTTCTAGATTGTAATGTTTATATTATAATCTTTTTATCAATTTTTATTTAATAAATTCAATTTATATTTTTAAAAATTATTCTGAAAAAACCATCCATATTACGAATACGTACGTATTTTTTTCTGCCATTAAACAAAATTTGAATTGGATTAATATCATTCGTTGTCAATAATACATTTTATGTCCCGCTTTCATTTTTTTTACAATCTAAATTAAAAGCGAGTCTTTGTTTTACGCGTTCAATATATGTTAATTTCCTTGAATATATATTTACAGAATTTGTGATAATATTTTTGTAAAATTTCATAGTTTCTATATATTATTGGTCTTATATAATGTTCGTTTTTAGAATTATTCATAGTTTAAAATCCAGATTCTTTTGCATTATTAATGATCTTTGATATCTAAAAACAGTCGATTTTACAATTATGCAATAATATAAAGAAAATTTGTGATAATCACAAAAATATGGCGGTATATAAATCGATGTTGATACTTTCTTGCCAATTTTTCTGATATTTTACCAATAATTCTTAAAGGTATCAATAACAATTATCGATAATAAGTGAGCAGGTTCGCTCCACAGAAATACTTGCCTTATATAATAATGCTTTGTAACCAAAAAAAGTTTCAAAAAACCGTTGCCGCTATAAATTTTTGATTTTAAAAGGATCGGTTTAGATACAATAATCTATATTATCTGCCAATCCCTGTGTTTATAGTCTGAATGTCGTATCGTAAGATATAACTACATACATTCATTTTATATACTCATGATTCTGATCTATGGATATAAATTGTTCAAAACATCATATCAACATTTACTGATATCAATTTATATAAAAAAAAATCTTTGGACATAGAATCATTGATATGCGACTAAATACTAAATAGCCTGGAAATATATTGAGAAATTTCGCACATCGTGCAGGTATTTTTAAACTATAAATCCTATTATACCATACTAAGATTTTTTATAATATAATTTTGCTACATTTTTTTAAAATAATATTTAGCCAATAATTGCATTTTATTTATGCGTGGGTTAATTTTTTTTTATCGATTTTATCTATTTAGACGTGTTCAGCGTGTTGGGAATATTGCACAATTCCTTGATGCATCTTTTTACACCTTCCTCTGATCTATCTTCATCAACAGCTTCTTCTCTCAAATGAGATGAGTCTAAGATTCTTGCGGAGTGTGAAAGCTTGCATGTATGCTTCAAATTCGTCTGGGATTTTTAACTCCTTAACATATTTTTTACGATATTTTGTGACCACCCCATCCCAAGGAATTACATATGGTATTATTCTTGTTTATCATAAGTAAATTGAACCAAGTTCATTCGCAAAAGGTATCATACTTCGTATATTTAGCTTTCAAAATTTCAGTTAAGTTATCAAAGCTAGTTATACATATTTCAATATGCGTAATCATAATTTCTTTTTTATCGTATAGAAGAATATCAAGTCTATTTTTATGATTAAAATTTCTGTTGATATATGTATCAGCCTTTAATTCGTCAATTTCGTTTTCGCTGATCTCTTAGACTGTGTGAGTTCTGATCTTTTTGGTTTACTTTAAGTTGTATTTGAAAATCACAGTGTATAACTTTTACCCAAAAAATAACAATTTATTCACCCACAAATATAAATAGATCATAAAAAAATTTTAAAATCTTTAATTTTCTTCAATTATTTTTATACAATAACTTTTTTTCTAAAAAGATCAGTTTTATCGCAGCATATTTACGAATTACTTGTTTCATCGTTTATATATTTTCTAAACACTTTTAGATACTGTATTTTATATTTCAATCCTATAAAATATAGAATCCATTAACTTTTTTAAGTTTAGAAAGCCATTTATTCAATTCATTGATACTTATAGATAGCTTGAATATTAAATTTTTATGAACAACAAATGCTGTTAATAGAATTAAGTGAATACATAGAAAAAATCTATGACTACTAAACTATAAAATACTTTTTATTCATGTATTATCCAATGTTTGGACAATATAAAAATAAGAACAGCGTTAATTAACCTCGTGTTAAAGATCAGTTAATGCTTTGAGATCATCTCGTATTTATATAGAGATACTAGACGATTAATAGAGAATGATCTAAATTTCATGGTGCTTTAAAGCGAGATTTCAGCTATATTACATAATAAAAATGTATTTCTAGACCTCTTTCAAACTAAGTAGAATTTTTAATTTTAGTATCTTATGTTCAACTTTTTATATTTTTTTTTACATGTTAGAACGTAGTTTGTGATATGTTCCATGAAAATATATTACCTTATTTGATTTCGAAATTTTGAAGATAATTTATTGCATATAACATATAATCATCGTCTTTCTTCTATGACTATTTTATTTTTGAAAGATTTCTTACTTACCTTAATTCATGCTAAAATATTTATTTCTTTTATGTTTTTGTTATAATTACTAATTATAATTTCAGAAACGACTTTTCTACTTATAATGCGTATATCAATCCCATGTAGGTTTAGCAAACAAAATGCACTCTTTGATTTCATTTCAACAGAGTTAGTTTTTTAGATGATCATTTAGATATGTATATATTTCCTTAATACACATTAAAAATATGAGCGAATTCGTTTTTGAAGCTTGTAATCGAATCAAATAACCATAGTATTATATTTTGATATTTGTATTTGGAAATATTTTTACTCTAGTCAGAAGTAACCATATTGCTTTGTGCTATAACTATGCACATGATTCCAATATTTTCAGTTGAGTTAGAATAGATATTTGTGTAAATTTAGTATTTATATTTTGGTAAAAGATTCTTTCATTAAATCATAAAATATATAATATGGGCCTTCTTTGTCTTTCTATACTTTCTACGGTATAATAGATTGATAATCTTGGTCGAAATATCTTTATTGTATTATTACAACATATATTTTATTCTATGGCTATATTTTATTGATATTAAAATAAGCACATCACAGTTGCTGTTTACTGATTTTATACTTCAATTTATTTCTCTTGCCATCGATACTTCAAAGAGCAGTCTTTTTGTAGTATTACATACATTTCTATAGAAAATAAGATAACCCGGTTATAATCAGATAGCACAAAGTTATCTTTAAAATAGAAAACACGATGTATCCATTATTTGGTAATATTCAAAAAGCTACGAAAATTCTAATATATTCCTAATCTATATTTTTAGATCAATACTTACAAGACTTTAAATATTATTCCTCTAAGATGCATTTTTGATGTAAGAATCGCGTAATATCATAGATTCTAAGTGTGTTTATATTTAATGGTTTAATTTATGCCTTACACTAAAAATAGTTAATCTAATGCTACGATAATTTTTTTTTTGGTATTTTAATGTCTTCTATATTAAGAAACTGCGAAATAAAATTTAATACAGCTTAAAGATGTGTCAAAATATGAATACACTTCATGCTTTTGATACAAAAATCTAAATTTGCAAATCCGTATACATTTTAACTTTTTGAAAGATGTTCTAATAAGCAGAAAATAGTACATTTTTTATGTATAGACACCTGCATCAATTAAAAATACACAATAAATATATATAATTTTATTGCAAAGATTTTACAATATAAGGGCATTTTTTTATTTTGAACTAATAATAGTTTAGCTAATAAATAAATTTTTTATTTTTTTGCAAGCCCCCTTCTTACGATAATTTTCGACCTAATACACTAAAAAACATCCAATGGAAACAATATATATAGAAGCAAAAAAACTTATATTTCATTCTTTTGTCTTTCTAATATCTTCGATTTTTAATTTCTCCGTATTTTTACAAAAAGAAAAAAAACATGGATTATAAAAATTAGAAAAGAATGTTAATTATTTTCAATTAAATTCTTTCCAATTTCACATGAGTATAGGTTATAATTATAAAATATCGGAAAAATTAAATTTTTATTATATTATTATTTTTTTATCTAAAATATGTATTCTATTTTGTGTAAAAATATAAACAATTTTTATTTACACATTTTATTTGAAATTAGGAACTTAATTACTTACTTTTTGCTATCAAATATTACATTAATATAGTATACAATTATAAAGTTCATTTTTGAGCATTTTCTATGCCTTTTAATCACGAAAATCTTGTTTTGCATCATTGCTGTATTTCAATACGCAAAATACATCTAATAAATAAATTAGTGAAGTTTTTAAGATAAATAATTTTTATATGTTTTATTTTGCTTATTTTAGTACTACCGATATAAAATTCATATATGAGATTGTCCATGCGAAAAAAATACACGCGAAGCTCTTGTCACATTTAAATATTGTTTTAAGCGTACAAATTAGATATAAAAATAGGAAATTTATAACTGGACAAATTTGATGTTACTGTATAATTATATCGCAAATAATGTCAATGTATTTTTTTTATATTCAGCTATACTTACTACTAGAATAATACATAAAAGTTATATATATTGATTCAATTCGACAAAAATATGATCTATTATAATAATGTCAAAGATTAATATTAGTATTTCTTTATTAACTTTTACTTCGAATCAAATGTGTTTAAACAATACTAGATTTTTTATAAATATTTAAAAATAGTCAAATTATTTTTTTCGATGCTGTGTCAGTATAAAACAATAATTTTTGTATAAAGGACTTTTGTAGGGCCTTGAAAAAAATATAAAGATCATATTTCACATAGGAATTTATATAAAAATTTATTGTTATATCTCAGTTATTTAGATGCAAACCACAAAAATGCATTGTATAAATAGAAAAGATTATAAACTCTTTGTAAAAAGTAAAAAAACATTACTATTCTTCAGCTCTTTATATATTTTTTGATGCATAAATATTGTCTTGAGATGGAAATGCATTTTTTTGTTTGACTTACACATCTCGTATAAAAGCACAAATATAAAACATATTTTTGAAATATGAAATTAGGCAAATAAACTAAATATTAAAAATTTTTATTTGCATTCAGACGAATTCTTCAATACACCCAAAAAAGGCTAATAAAGTTTTAAATACGTTAAAAAACCATATTTTTATTGAAGTAAGTTTTAACTATATAATATTAGCAATATTATAAAGTTCGAATTGTATATTTTGTTTATGCGCTTCTTTTAAAAAAAGCAATGAACAACGTTGTGTATATTTTTATATGATGTCGATTTATCTTTGATAAACATTTATATTAGATATTATATATGGTTGAATTTTCAAATTATAAATTCGATCGAACTTAATGCACTAAAAATAGAATAATTTGTGCACAAAAAAAATTTATATGTCACTGTTATGCTAAAACAGCACGGCGTGGTATTTCAATAAGTATTTTGTAACATTATAAATGTTTTCTCTAAGAATTGTATTTTTTTGTTCTGATACCTAATAATTTAACATATTTTTAGTATTAATATTCCACTATGATAAAAGATTATATCTAATACATCTTTTTGTTACAAAATCAGTATACAAGATATCTAATATTAGTAAAAATGTTATTTTTATTTTTTTGACGGACTTAATTATTATTCGTTTTTTTCTTTTTTTTATCATAAGGGATGTCATATATAATACATACCATAGTCGATTTCGCTAGTTTATTGGCGAATCAGAGTACATATTAAGAGAGAAACTAAACTAAAAACTGGTAATTGATGTCGTAATAAACTGTTAAAACCCAATAAATCGATGTATAAATTTTACAGGCCTAAAAATATAAATATCGTTTGAAATTTCAATTTTAATCTAAATCAAATCTGCAATTTTTATTGTATTTAACGTGCATAAACATAATAGTAAGAGCCATTGAAATGGGCATAAATTTATACTATTACCATAAAATTCCAATTTAGAAAAGTCTTTAATGCACATAAATACATTTGGAAAGCATAATCAAATTAAAAATGTAGTTTTTCGTTGCACAATAATACAATGCAAAAATAAAATGCTTTGATCATATTTTAAAAACTAAATCTTGTCATTTTATATTTTTTTTCATTATTTTGTAATATTCTCTTTAATTTGTTATGTGAATTTTATTTTTTACTGTTATTTCATAAAAAGGTGCAGAAAATGATGCTATAAAATGGTTTCATAGATCTTTTCTAAAAGTTAATAAGCAATAATTTTTTGTTATCATTAATAATATTATATTTTTTGTTGGTAAAAGTGTAGTCAGAAATGCAATAAAATAAACATATTACTTTCTGTATTAAATTCAGATCTTTAGCAAATAAGATAATAATAAGTCTCATTTGTATAATCATTAAATTATAATAGAAGGCTCGAATTGTTCTGAAAAATAAAATGAGGGTGCCAAAATAATGCTTTATTTTAAATAACACAAATTAAACCAGAAATAAACAATGAAATGGTGTATTATTTACGTTCAGATTAAAAGTTTATATAAACCAAATTTCCAAAATATTTATCTTACATCTTTAAATCGTTGTCAAGATAAAACTTGTTTAAAATAGAAAAAAAAAGAAGTTTTTGCTAAATTAAAGAATTTATATTGTTTTAATAGATTTTAGATAATCAATATGAACATATTTTGCTTATAAATTTATAAAAGGATTATTTTTTTAGTATAATAATATATTATGTCTATAAAACAAATGACTCTAAAAAAGAAAAAGTTGATTTACCATATGCAATCGAAGGGCTTTGACAGCGTTATATCTATTGAATATGTGCTATATAAGAATCTTGAACAGACTTATAATCACCAAAATATTTCTGCTTGATGTATACATATTTTAATGTTTTCAAATTTGATTCTATTTTTTTATCATTATATTTTAAGTTTTTTTATAAGAATCGATTTGATATTTCTTATATTGAAATTTTGCCGCTGTCATAATTATGCAACAAATGTGAAAATATTGCACATTGAGTATTGTATTTGTATATTAATCCGTGGTTTTCTTATATTTAGATCTATGGAATAAAATTCATATTTTTCATATAACATTTTAGTTTTTTATTCTTTTTTTACATAATATGTTTCGTGTTAATTTATATGCTAAATGTAAAATTGAGCAATTTTTTATTTTAATATGCGAAATTTTTATAGTTAAGAATTCTTTTTATTAGTAAAACAAACTTAGAAACAAGATTTTAAGATAAAGGGCTTTATCAACCAATTCAATCTTATAGCTTCAGGATTAGGAGAAGTTTGGTTATATATTGTGCGGCAAAATAAATGCATAAATCGTGGTACATATGCTCATCTTCTTATAAATCTATAATTTACTTACCGGCTTGGAACAGGTACACATGTATTTTACAGATAATAAATGTCAAAATATAATACTTCTATAAAATTCAACCCGAGCTGACAGATTTGCGGCTTATGTATAATATTAATGTCTATTTATTGTTTTATTATATAAATTAAACATCAGTAGATTTATTTTATCTTATATCCTTCAAAAATATCTTGCTGTGACCTTAATTAATGCGTATATAAAATACAAAATTTATCACATGCTCCATGATATAAATCTAAAATTAAAAATAAATAAAATGTATATTATGACAATGATAGGGGCATACAAACGCTACATTTTATGATTCAAAAAGTATGAAAATAAATATATTTCGGAATTGTATTTTATTTATTTTCTGAAATTTTTCACTGAATATTGCTTCGTTCCTAAGATAATCTTACCATTTACTATATTCTGTCATAATGCATCATTTTCGGCAACTCTTCTTTTTTCAATACTTTGCTTCAAGGCCTTTTCCGCATACGCCGGTTATAAATATCATAATGAAAATTATATAGATTTTCAAAGTTTAGATGCCATGCAGAGACATATAATATATTATAAATTAATTTCATAAAGCATCACCCTAATATACACAAATTTTAGACTCTTCTTTGATTTTATATTAGTTTACGTGAAATCTGAAAATTGATATTCTTTAAACAAATTATAAGCGAAATAAATTGTTCATATCAAGAAAAATATAAATAATATAAAATTTACGTGGTTACATGCTAATATTTATAAAAAATATATATTCTAACTATATAAACATATTAATGATATTCTTGATGTAAGATAATTCTACTTTCTTTCGTTTTTTCTTGTGAAATTCTTATATTCGAAATTCTAGAACATCATTATATTTGCTCATTGTAGCATACTTGCATAATTTCAAATTTTCAAAACTTTTTTTCAAGATAGCTATATAAAAAATTGTCTTTTTATACTTATAGATACATAAATGCAAAAATAAAAGATTTTGAATAAAATACAAGATTTTAGCTTTAATATGTGCTAAAAATGATACTATTATATTTAAAACAATCTTTTTTTACGATTTCTAATCTTTGAATGATTTTAATAAATTTGGACCATAAAGTTTCATTAAATATGAACAAATTGCAATAGAAAATAATAAATAGAAAACTATATAAAGCACAGAAGATTTTCAAAAAAGATTCTATTGAGTTATTGAGTAACATTCGACATTCAGAAGCTATTATTGTAGATATAAGATTCGAGAATATGTATATTTATATTATAAAATATGTATTTAAAACTTAATTTGTTAAAGTTATCTCATAAATTAATTTTTTATACATTCTGTATATATTTATTTGATTATCTATTGCAAAAAAATATTCATATAATATCGGTTATAAGTTATAATTCAAAGCTGTATGATAAAAATGTAAATTATATATCGATAAACGGCTATAAAAAACGTTCCATTAACTTCTTATATATATAAAGTGTAAATTAACGGCACAAATTAAACATACACCGAATTCTGTGATATTAAAATTACAAATCAACCATATGTTAATTGCAGTGTATTATTATTTTTAAATTTTATAACTAATTTTTTTCCACAATACAGTTTTTAAATTCTTAAATGCTATAATATAAATGAAATAATCTTATTATTTGCAAGACGCTTTTAATATATCAATTTAGGCGAAAAAAATGCAATGCATTATATGAAAAATAAAAAGCAATAAATTTCTAAGTTTAATTACATAAAAATAGCAAAATATAAATTTTTTGTTGTATAAACTTCAAAACTAAACAATATCTCAGGTTTACTTTTAAAGAAATTGCATTATATCATAATTACAGAAATCATGATAAAAATCTTGATTTTATGTGTATAAACTATATTATAAAAATACAGTTGCCTCTTTTTTGCTATTTAATTATAGTTAATCTTTTAAAATGAGTTCAAGATTATTTCTCGTGTTACTTTTATAAAAATATTTGAGGGTTTCATATTAAACATATTTTTTTGATTTTAAATTATAAAAAACTAAGACTTGGGGACAAAATTATTCTTCAAAATTCTATGACTGTACAAATGTAATAGGATATAATAGTATTGAAAATTTAAGTTAAGTGTTATTGTATTAAGAAGTTTATTACATCATTTTGACTAATAAGACTTAAGCTATCATTAATAGATGTTAATTTTGAGTTCTTGATCATAAAAAAACGATTTAATGGTAAAAGAATGAAGAATTAGTTTTTTATTTTTGTAATTTCAAAATATAATGTGAAGCATATGAAACACAAATTAGCAGAAATAACGTATATTTATATAGTTTTTTATATGTAAGATATGCAAAAATTATTTCCAAACAGTCTATTCAAATAGCAGATTTATAAATCATATGTTGTGTGTTTATGCTACAAAAATAATAATTTTAAATATTATAGAGCTATAAAACAAGTTATAAAGTGCTAAATACATTAGTTTCAGACATTATATTTACCATAAAATCAAACAAATGACAATCAAAATGCACTTAGACAAATTATATATCATATAAAATTTTCTGATGATATATAAATATATTTAGATGGTATAGTAAATCACGTAAAAAAAAACTAAGTCAAAAAATATTATGATTCCAATAAAATGCAAACGTAAATAAACTATCTTTTATATTGGTTATTAAAGTGACATCTAAAAGCATCCAGTGTATTATAGTTGTATTCTAAACTACAAGATAAATACTATTTTTTGTTTTCTAGAATAAATGAGAGATTTGACGAAGATGATTGAGTAAATAATCGATTGTGATATATAATGAGGCGCTTTTTAATTATCATTAGAAAGGTTTTTTTATTGTAAGTTTAGAACGTATAAAAAACCTTTATATTTATATTTCTTATCTTCGTAAAAGGGGCCAGACAACTATAAAGATAAAAGGTATCGAATTTTTTTGTTTTGGTACCAAGATAATTTGTTTGTGGCAATATTAATTTCTTTGCAGCATAAAAAAAGCATAAAAAAATTTATAAATAACTCTAAAAATATAGATTTGCGTGTATGATGGGCAGTCAAATGTACAATTTATATCTTTTTATAGGTATAATTGGGTTCTACATTCTTTTTTTATCTAAAGAAGTTCTGATTTAAATACAGTAGTAGTGCATTTTTTGATTTTTGTACCATCCATATTAACATAAAAAGAAAGAAATTGCAAAATAAAATTAATGATGTACAAATAATATAAGATTCGTCGTAATGTCACGAAAAAAAAACATAAAAAAAAACTTTATCTTGTTAACATAACGTTTTCGCTATCTGTAAATTATAACTAAAAATGAAATTTACTAATTTTTCCATAGTAGGATTAAAAAATATAATTTAAAAATTTATAAATAGCATATCTTTCTAATCTAATTTATGAAAAAAATATAAGTATATTTTTTACAAAGAATATCGTAATGTTGCAATAAAGATTGACAGTAAAATGTATTTCTATATTATATTGCGAATTTTCAAGTATTATAACTATAATGAAACATGTTTAGTCATACAAAATACAACTTTAGTAAATTTCTATATGCTAGGAATAAAATATAGAGAAAAAACATGTAAAACATGTTTTTGTGCGTGTAGGCACAGAATGTATTAGGTTTTATATTGTATTTAAAACTGTAAATTTGTAATTTGAAAAAAAAATAAAATGAAAAGTTACGAATATCAGTATGAAAAAATCCAAATTAAGTTCTAGTTTGAAATTTACAAATAGTTTTAATATCTATAGATCGGCTATAGATATGTGTGCGTATTTAAACTGCTTGATTGTTTTATGTAGCCTATTACAAGTTTAATGGTATTTTTTTATTAACATATATAGTATTTATTGCAAGAAATTATCATCTAAGGGTAAAATATTTGTATTACGTTATGCATATGAAATAACTTTATACAAAGCATTAATGCAGAACATTTTTTTGTCATATAAGTCTATATTTATCACCAAAATATTCTAAAAATTGCACCTTAACCGTGTATTAAAACAATAAAATTATCGATTATTATAATGAATAGCAAAATGAACATTTTTAGAGATCATAAGACAATACGCAGGATCGAGGAAATATGTGAATTCCTTTTTCATCCGAAATTTTTTGTAGTTTGTGTTATAAAATTCTCAATACCCGTCGAATTTGTTTATAAGTATGGATCCTATGATTAGAGATGGATTTATACATCTTTTTCGGCAGAAAAATGGCACAAAAGTTTGCAGAGAATCTGTAGATTCTATTTTTTTGTATACATAAGGCAATGGCTTCATCTTATAAAATATGCACAAACTTTATTTTACTATTCCTTATTTAATATAATAACAATTAATGTCAGAACTATTGGCGTACTAATAGTGGCAATCACAATAAAAGAAACCCTGAATATTTGTTAGTAGCTTAGTTGAATAAAGAATACAAATATATGAATTGAATAAGCATTAAATTTTTAATTTTTATATTTAAAAGCTTGTCAGCGCAAAATAAAGCTTGTGTTACGAATAATATTTTGTTATAGTGATAACAAAAAGCACAGAATAATCAACATGTACATTTCAGGTGCATAAAATACCTCTTTTTCGATAAGAATAAATTTAATAGAATAATTATTGATTTGTATATAAGATTATATTGTCACACTATATATATATATCTGTAGTTACACAACAATGATGTATGAAAATGTAGATTAAAATATTGTAAACAAATTTTGATGTAGTTTTATGTCCGATTATCGTAAGGTTGCAATCTTTGTGATAATATTATTACGAAATATAATAATAGTCTTGAATTCAGGTAAAAAATTCATATAAGATATAAATAGCATATATTTCTAAAAGAAAAAGTTTTGGGCATAGTAAAATAATATAAATCAACTACTTTAAAATATGAATAACAGCTTAAGAAGAGGCAAGAATAGAAAAACATGGATTAGTACAATACATAACTCCAAATCTATATATTAGAAGATCTTACGTACGAGATTTACAAGAAGTGGAGAAACTGACAAACAAAAGTTCTAAAGACAAAAATATGGTTTTTAGCAATAAAATATATGTAAAGAAAATTTTCTAGTTCATAAAAGTATAGTATGCAAAACGTAAATTTTTTATTAGCTTTACTATTGTAAACCAGTATTACGGAATTATTCAGATCTCATATCCATCAAAACATTACATATTCTGCATCATAATTAAATAGCAAAAAATTCATTAGAAAAATAAAAATGTTTCAAATAAACTGTATATTCAAGTGTAAATATGCATTAAGAATATGTTTTCTTATTTGTTTTATTTCTTATTTTTTGAGCATGTTTAGTGCAGTATTAGAACATATTGCAGTATAAAAAAATCAAAGACAGTAATTTTATATATATACGAGTTATTTATGTTTGAAGTGCCTTTTAAATACCTTTTAAAATATAAAACCTCTATTAATCATCACTGTCAAAAAAAACGAGTTTTATGTTATAAAAAACAAAATTTTATTGGTTTAAAATAATTTAAAAGTTTTAAATTCAAAATTATTACCAAGCTCGTTTAGATTGCGATTTTTTGTACTAAAAATATGACTGTAATAAAGTCAAAGCAAGAAGAGGCTTTTACGTATTGATTTAATATGTATAATTCATATAGTTTACTGCTAATGCAAAAAAATATATTTATATAAAATCATATTTTAAAAAAAGATTAAATTTAATTTTTTGACATTTTGTGTGAATATTTTACATATTTACCTCTTTTACATTTTGTTATTTTTTCTCATATACCTAGGATATACATACAATTTAACAAACGTAAATATACACATTAGCGGTTAAATACTAAAAAGTTATCTTTATATGAGATATTTTTTTTGGGTGATTTAAATTACCTTAATTTTTTAAAATGATATATTTATATCTAGATTAAAACAACATCCGTAATATAGATTAATCATACCAGTAACTTTAGGTATTGTTTGTTAGTGTTTTTTTATGAAAAGAGTGCAAAACACTAGGAAAAAAATACATTTTTATAATCAAACTAACAATATATAGCATAGATGATATTTTTTGCATCAAAAAACGTAAATTGTATGTAATATTTACAATTAAAAACAATTTTAACATGAGGTATATCTGCAGAACACCTCATATTTTCCAATATTTTATAATATTTATGTTTATTATATATAAAATCTGATATTATACATTTTTTACCATCATCTTACATTTTTTGTGGTTCAGACAGCATACTCTATGATTAATGCGACTCTACGCTAAAAAAAAATAAATTAGATGTTTATATTATTTAGAAATAGATTGTCTCTCTCTTAATGCTACCTCTATAAAAATTTTAGTTCAAAAAAATAATTTTTTCAAAATATTATAATTTATCTGACTCAAATGTCAAATTTAATGCGATTTTGCACCTTTTATAAATAAAATTGAACCTTATTAGTATAATTTATATACTAATATGAATGATAATACATGTAAATTATATAAAAAAGTTTCTATAGGCTTGTTTTGTATGAAAATGAGACATTATTTTATCAAAAAATGAAATTTAAATAATTTATATTGTAATCTCAAAACACAGCCTATTCTCATTAAAAAACTGCAAATATACTGATTTCGAAGGAAAATAAACAAATTATGTAATTATCTTAACCAAAAAACAATATTTTATTTTTGCAATTTAGAAGCTTTTAATTATTCCTTTTGGGTAATAGATGTATTATTTGCATGTTTAATGTGTTAAATTAAATACTTTGTGATTCTATCAATATTATAAATAATAAAATATTTTACATTAACTTAAAATCTACCAGGAAAATTTTTTATATTGTTTTTAAGAATTTAAAGATATAATATATCAATTTGAAATAAATGCATCTAAGATAATTATATTTTCTACGTTATTTATAATATCATATGCTATGTATAATGGAATTTATAGTGGCAACATAAGCAGTAGCGTATTCAAACTTTTTATCTAGAAAAACACCTGAATGTATTGTCTTGTGCGTTTGAGAAATATATTGAAAGGTTTTGAGGGTTGATTTAATGCTTGAGATACATGATACTTTGATTTAAAATTGAGCATCAATAAATATCAAATCAATTGTTTTTTGCAATTATGTTTATTTAATTGCATTGTCTTTTATTTTCCTCTATTTTTACTTAATAATTTCAAATAATACAAATTGGTGGATGTTTGTCTCCTAAATACCAGTATTTTTTTAAATTTCAGTTATAAAAAAACATGATATAATATTAAGAAAATATTCAAATATACTTATAATAAGAAAATTTAAAAATACATAACGAGCATACTTGTATATGTGAATATAATTTAAAAATTGATGTAAATATTCACCCTGTGATAATATCAGTAAGCAGATAATTATTTATATATTATAACGGAGAATATAATATGCCTTCAAAAATATTTTATATTAAAATGTCCAGAAAAACGTAAAAATTCAACAACATTATAATCTAAAGAATTCTTGTCAATAAATAGGCAATAAATTCTTTTATCTCGTAGATTACAATTTTAGATCACAGAAAATCCAGATTATTCATTTGCAAATTTTACCATCATATATTCGATATATTCTATATATTTCTTGCATAAAAATTTCTGTCAAAAATTTTGTTTTAGACAAGTATTAAATGATTTATTTCGCTTATTTTTTTAATATAAAAATAATATGTGATATATTTTCTATTTTGAATAGTAAATTTTTGCTCTCGATTCTTAAACTAAATGCAAAGTCTGGTAAAATCTTCGATTAAATAATTTTAACAAAATATTTTTATTAGTTAAAAATGAAAGACGTTTCTGTAAATATTCGTAGTTGTTTGCTATGTATATTCGGTTGACGGCGCTACAAAAACTGTGTTTTATAGAAAATCAAAATTTTCGTTTAAATCTAGGCTTCTATTTTCAATCAAAAAAGCTGTAAAAAGCTTATAAAAATGCGCAAATTTCATCTAAAATGTTTAAAGTCGTATTTTCTCGCATTCCAAGTAAATTGTACCCATAAAATAAACAATTCTAGTGGGAAGACTGAAATGCTACTTATCTTCTTAATTTATTGAATAACTTATTCCGGTTGATCATTGCTGAAAATGAGCCGTGGAAAGGTATATAAATATTTATTATGTGTCAATTATACAAAGTAACTCTTCGTATAGAACATAAAGCTATCAGATTAAAAAAATATTTTGGATACTTAATGTCTGACGAAATTCTTTCTTTTTGTTCATTTATAAACGAGTCTGATGCTAGTGAGGATTTAATTGGTTATCTGCTTTGAGGAAACATCGTTATTATTATAATGTTGGCTTGCATACCTTCCCTTGCTTACTGACAATGTGTAAAGTTTTTATAGAGCCATTATAAATAAAATTAATAATGCCAAAATCTTTTTACTAATTATATACTATATATTGTTTTCTGTTCACTTGTAGTCACGACAATAAGACGAGTTCGAAATTTAATAATGTTTTGCGTGCGATGATTTCTAGCCCTTTAATATTTCTGCTAAAATATTGTTCATATATTTTGAATTATAAATTGATATAAAAACAAAGAAAACGGATTTAAAATTATATATAAAAGTTTATCCTACACATAAAAAAGAAAACATTTTGAATTCACGATATAATATATAAGTATATAATATTTAATATAGGAATATTTTATAATCTTACAGCTACTATATAAAATAAGAAATATAAATTTTTATTTTATCAATCATATATAGAAATAATACGAAAAAACCTATTGTTTTTATAATATACAAAAAATTCTTGGTCCTTTGGCAAGAATATCAATCCAGTTTTTATTAAAATAACCGAATTTATGTATTTTTTTTGCTGAAATCTTTTTAAAAGTATTTTAGAACATATATAATATCCTTATAAAATAATTTAGAATGCTTATTTTAGGATTGTGCTAAGATTTTCGGCTTTTAAAATATTAAATTAGTTCAAATATGTTAAAGCTTAGAAATAAATAATTATAAGAGACATAGAATAAATTTATGTTAAGATTAAACAAGTTATGTGTTTCTATTATGAAAAGAATATTTTATCGGAAGATCAATCGAGTGATATTTTTTTAGTTCTATACAGATATGTCTATATAAAAAATACTTGATAAATAATTTTTTAATTTTTGCCCTTTGACCGAATTTACCCTTGGAATTATTGTAAATAGCCAATTTCATAATTTCATACAAATAAAATAAGATTATTAAAAGGCGAATTATGATGCTTACATTAAAATTAAAAAAGAAAATATTGATGGTATTCAAGATAACTAAAAGATTAATCAAAAAATTGAATATTTTTTGAACAGATAAGCATTATATACATCTTCTAATGGGTTCTTTTATTAACATCAAGTAAATTGTCGAATAAAAATTCAAATATTATAACATCTTATATCCTTCTTATTTGTTTGGTATCTATAAAATATAACTTGAATATTATATTTTTCACATTACATTAATTATATTTATAGTGGTGTGTTTATGTTTTATATATTTTATCATGATTTTGCGATAAATGATATACCGTATTTTTGTAAATATATATATTTTATTTGATTTTAATAATCCCTGTAGACAATGTTGAATTTAATATATGTACTTTGTTTAAATATTATTAGAAAATTCAATATTTTCAACAAGATTACATTATATAATATATATTGAATTTTACTACTTTTTTCATTAATATATTAAAAAAAGAAAGGTAATTCTGATCTCGAACCAAATATAAAAAGTGCGCATTTGGTATCGAAATTCTATTTTCTATTTTGCATACACATATAATTAAATTTTTCCCTCACTCATTTTAGTGGACATTGAAGTCAAAAATTGGCTCTATGGAATTTATAATGGTACATAAGTTTTGTATGCATACATATTTCATCAAATCCTGCAATTTATTTATATAATAAACATAAAGCAGCATATTTTGAAAGCAAAATACATAATTTTTCGTAATATGGTAGTTTCTTTACATTATGAGCAGTAAAGCTTAATTTAATACGATAAATAATTTTACTTATTTTTAGTATAGATAGATTTAAATTGTAATTTTGTGATATAATACACTTTTATAGAAAGCTATCTTATAAAATATTCCGCTCCTGGCAATCGGGCATTTAGTCTATTGTAGGTAAGAATCCTAATGTTTTTACAAATATTATATATTATCAGCCTTCTTTTTTTACGTTTAGTTAGCAACATCTACTTGATACAAATTATGAAAATGACTATCAATAAGCAAAAAAATCATATTACTTAAAATCATAGCAATTCGATGTCCATATTACACCCCAAAATTACGATCATCATATGACACTGTACGATTCTTTCAGTTTCAATATGACTCCTGAATGAGATATGAAAAACTATTCAAATGTTTGTGATTTTCGACGTTTATAATAGAAGAAAAGTCCACCTTTGCAACAAATATTTATACTGTTTTTGAAATTTATGATGTAGAAAAATCATGTCTTTTAATATTTCTTCCTGCTTTTTTCATTTTCTAAAATATTTTTACGTTCAATATCTGCCATTTTTGCTATAGTAAAAATCTAAAAAGATAATTATACCTAGAAAAAAAAAGAACACAATAATAGATAATATATATGTATGATTTCATAATTAAAAATTATTTAGATATATTTAAAAAACATATTTTTTTCCCGTTTTCTTTGAGGTTTAAATAAGCTCTATATCCACTTTTTATCTTGATTTTCAATATGCTATACATTTTAATTAACTTTCTTATTATAAATTACAATATTATAATACAATTTTGACCTAGAAAACGGCAGATCTAGCAAAATTAT
This sequence comes from Rhyacophila brunnea, assembly GCF_057557595.1. NCBI lineage: Eukaryota > Metazoa > Arthropoda > Insecta > Trichoptera > Rhyacophilidae > Rhyacophila > Rhyacophila brunnea. The sequence goes on along the minus strand of NW_028232803.1, from coordinate 267,089 downwards.
TTATATAAATTTTTAATGGTTTTTATTAGTAAAAAATGTAAATTTTGCTATAAAAGATATGTCGTTGAAAAGACATATTGAACCACGAAATTTTTCCAATAAACAAATAAATAAGAATTACTTATCGATTTATAGTCATACTGTGTATTTAAATGCATTAAAATTCCTATTATTATTTATCTTCAATTTATAGATTCGAATTTGGTTTGTTCTTTGTTAATAAGCTTTAAACATTTCCCATTGAATTTATTTTAATAAACCCATAAAGACAGTCTAAATTGTATTTTTGGTCTAACTAAAATACATAGGGTCAAAATAATTGCTACTACCCTTCTTAAAAAATTGTCAAGCAAATGCATCTGTAATTTCGTTTTTTTTGTACAAAATGCATCGATTCGTACGTTTTAAACGTAAAAAGGTTTACTTTCGTGGAAAAATTTTCAAATTCTCGATTAAAATATAAGTACCTTATGGAATCAAATAAAATAATCTACTTATAATTGATTTAATATATTTTAGTGTAACTTATAGATTCTGTTAAATTTATAAACAGTAATATCACAGTAACAAAAAATTTATAAAAGAAACCAAAATCAAAAGGTGTTATTAGTATGAAAGGTGATTTTTATATGAGCTTAAAATATCCCTTTTTTGAACACATAAAATACTATTATGTTGACTAATTTACAGAAAAATTAATAAGGTTTATAACAGTGATAATAAAATCGTTTAATATATTTTTTTTAAACACATTACTTTAAAATATGGCCCCTGTTTAATATTGAGAAATATCATTTTACAACATATATCAATATCTTTTTTCATATCATATATCTAAACTTATATTAAATAAAGAAATTCTCAAAAAAGATTCAATATTTTTTTCAATTTGAGTACTATTTATAACAAAATATAATATAAAAAATGGAAACTTAAATAAAAAAATAATTTCGATCCGACCAAATGAAATAAAAAAAAAGATTATTCTTTTTGATTTAAACAATTTGAGAAAATCCAGAAATTGTTTGTTTATCGGACAGAAATCTATAGATATCAATGAATTGGTGTATAATTCAAGTTGATTTTATATGTAAGACATACAAATCCGAATAACAGTAATTTGTACGAGTATGATTAAATTCCTTTTATATCATGTAAATCATATAAAAACGATAAAAATTCCTAAAGCGGTACTGAGCTTGATATAACGAACTTAAATATAATTAGAAAACCCTTTTAGATATAAATTTACTCATTAGATAATAGATAATTTAATTTATTGTGAAAACATTGATATAAATAAATTTAGTCGTATCTCAGAAAAACACAAAACCGGATTAATAAAAAAATAATATGAAATTTCCTTTGCGGAGTTAAACTATCTGTAATACTCTTAAGTAAAGACAACTTTATCAGGATCAATGATTTAGAACTAATATAATAAATGGTGTTAATCTGCAAAAAAATGATAATTTCGTGTAAAACAATATATTTTAGATTTAATGATCTATGATATCTATTGTACTGTACAAGCTCTGTGGTTCATATCGTTATATTTTAATCTTACCGTAATTTTCTTCAACTATATATGCAATCTATTAGAACTATACCTGTAATAAGCACCAAATTATATATTTATCTAGTTAGTAATGTAATTTTTATAGAGGCATTAAGGGAAAACTATAACGTTTAAGTCTGCTCTTAACATCTTCTGAAATCTTTTCTAACCAATCTATATTGATTTTATTTTAAATTCAACAATTTTTTAAGTGGGAATGTAATTTTTATATAAAATACAATGATGTTGGTTTTAATGAAAATGATCTCTTTTTTTATTTATGTGTCCAAATTTGACTTGTTAATTCTGCTAACTTTATGAAACTATGATCTATCTATTTCTCTAACTTACGGACAATATTTAACGCTATATTATTCTTTTTAACATATCTAAAAACCTTCTTTTTATATAATTAATTTATAAATCTTTTCCCGCACACTATTCACATGTCATAAATACTCTGTATGATTTTCAATGCGTATTGTTGTTGCAATCGTTCTCAATATTATATATCCTGTAATTCGTGGGTAGTCTATTATGTGTGAATGGTTTTTCCATCAAAAATAATCATTCTAATGGAAAATATATGTATAACAACATTTATGTGCTCAAAATGATATAATGTTATATATAGTATATTTTCGTATAAATAAACCATTTTTTGGGTGTTTGCTGTCGTTAACATATTCAGACTATATAGATTACAAACTAAATTATGGATCACAAATGAAAGTCATAGAAATGTATACTTTGTGGTAGAAAAATATATAATTATGTATTTCATAAAACTTCAAAGGCATCTTTCTTTAAAATTATAAATACATATAACATACACAAAAATCTTTGATTAACCTGATTTATTTTTGTGAAAAAATATTTATAGAAAATATAATGGACTTGTTTAAGCAAATATAAAAACATTAGCCGTTATAGTTTACAGTAGTATTAACTTATTTATAACACATAATTCGAACATTGAATAAAAATTTATGCACACACATAATTCGATAATGATACGACAAAATTCTATGCTACATAATTACATCGATATTTAAGAAAACACTGTCAACCTTTTTTAATACTACTTTGAATATAAATTTATGCTGTTCATACTTTATGTATGCAAAATTTTTAAAAATACTGTCTTTTAGTTTTTAGATTGTAAGTGATAGCTTATTATGTATATCTATATAAGACATAAAGATAAAATAACTTCACAAATTCCATGTGATTTATATTTATAATTTACAATACTTAATAACGAGAAACTTTTATGTATCTAAAAGGCATAAAACCGCACAACTGCACTAAATTATCTTTCTAAGTATAAAACTTAAATATACAACATATAATCTAAGAACACATAACATGATATGTTGTTTTTAATAAGTTAAACATAAGTGTGTTTATTTTTATTTATATAAACATATCAAGGCAATAAACATCTTCTATGATTTAAAAATGAATTATTAATCTCTGCTTACTAAAAGGATTAATAATATCATTTTCTAATGAACGGTATAAAAAACCTTTCTTCAATATATTTATTGCAGTCTTTCATCCGTTTTCTTTAAAAAACTATTTTAATTTTTTCTAATACCCCAGGGAACTAGAAATTGATAAAATAAAGTATCAAATTATATATATATCGAATATTAAAATTTGCATTTAGACATATCGAAATATAATTGTAAAACAAAAAAACCAGATAAATTCAGTTAAAAAAAGTAGAAAATATTAGATAGCGTCAAATCGAATGTACATAAAAAAATTCACTTATTTTGCTCAATTGTATAAAATATTAAATTTCTCAAAGAATCATCAAAATGAATGAACGTATTAACAAATATATAGTCATTTTTATTAAATCGAATTAAATCTTAAACGCATATGATAAAAAAAATAAATTAGATTTACCCATTTATAAATTTAGGCTAAGACAAAATCTATTTGCACGCTGAATCACACAAGAATTGTTTTTAGGGCTGTCTTTACGAACTACATGTTTATTTTTTTGTCCTGTAAAGTATGAGAGAAAAGAAATCTTGCATTAATAATACATCTGACAGTAAATTAAATTTTACTAAAAAATCCGATTAGTCAGCATATTTATCATACGTAAAAAGATATCTAAGTTGGTTTAACAAAAAATTCAAATACTAAATACAATTAATATATACCATCTTTTGGCCCAATTCATTTTTATAGGCTAAATAATTGTTTTTTAGTTATAACTAATGCAAAAATATGTCAAATGAGATTCGATGTGTGTTTGATATATTTACAGCATAGATGTACTATCGATATTATATATATGAAAAAAAAAATTATAATAAACAAAAAATGTTTGATTATAGAAATATAATGTGACGCATTGAATGAAATATTTTTGTTTGTAGGAAGTATAATTATATTCATGGTATATATTAGATCAAAATATTACATAAAAAAATAGATTAAAAGATACAGGAACATCTTCAGTGAATAAGACGTATATCAAATCAAAATTTATATATAGTTTGTAAACATCAATTAGTGCACTTACTTTACAAGAAGCATCAATTAAAGAAAAAACTCATTTATAAACCGAACAGAATCGAGAGGTATATGAGTTATTCAATTAGATTCGGTAAATAATTCACATAAAAAAGAAAAATAGATCAAAAACAATTCTAATTGTGAATCCAATATGACACATGAAATATCCGATCATATATTCTATTGTTAAGATGATAAGATAAAGAGTTTGAATTATGTTCAATATATGTTAATTTTAAACAATTAAAGAATAAATAAATAAATTTAAGAAGTGAAATAAAACGAGTAAATAATATATTATAGAACAAATTCACAAAGTTTTTGAAAAACAATATATTTTTGCAAAAGATTTTGCCATTTACCATTATTTGGTTATGTAGAGCTTGATTTTTATTATATATTAGTTTACCATAGCATCAATGATATCAAATAAAAAATTTTTATAATCAATTTTACATGATACAAATAAAAAATATCAATATTATCAATATTTTTTATTGAAAATATAAATATATTGAAACACCGAAAATGATTTAAAGAAAAATGATTTGTTCCCTGTGGTTTTTTTCATGAGCATAAGCAAATTTGATAAATATTGAATGCCCAAGTTTTCATGTATTCTTCAGATATCGATTTTTTCTTAAACATACTTTTTTCTTGTAATGGTTATGGCATCAACTTTTTTTTAGCGAATAATGAGCATATCAAAAATTTATATTGGAAAATATAAAAATAAATATATCGTGGAGATAAATTGATAAATTCGTCCATAAATTTTTTTGATTATCATTTTGCTTATTTGTTAATTATATTAGTTAAACTAAGAAACAAAAAAAATAAACATACTTATAACTAATGTGTATACGCTGTATTAATCCCAGCACTTTAAATTTCTTTAGATATATTTTTCCCGTTCCACATATAAGAAACAACTGTAAAAGATTTTTATCGACTGTTTTTCACAACATATTTTATCTATAAATCGAATTATTAGTCCTTTTTATTTTTATTATAGATTATATATTTTTAAATAAAATATTTTAACAAAATTACTGCGTAATAATTTTTCATATTCCATCTTAAATACCCACTTTATATATTTTTTTTCTTTTGAAAAAAAAACACCCCGATTGTTAGTTCATTGTAAAAAATTGTTACCAATATATGTAATAAATAAATTATATATCCGATTTATGTTTCCGATGCAATCCGTTATCTTATATATTTTTTCACATTTCATAATTTGCTTTCCATTATTCCTTTTATTTTACGGCTACTTCTAGTTTCACTTGGTTTCCATAAATTGTATAAGCAAAATTTTGTTGTAAAAAAAACAGCTACAAACGTACTTTCTAGAAAAAAAACTAATTGTTTTATTTTTGACTGTTATAGGTGTAGTATTTACTCAACTAAACATAAAAGCAATGATTTATAAACAATTTCAATAAAATCTCACGGTCTTATATACTTTAATATACATAAGCTATAAAAAGCAAATTGCTAAAAAATTACTTAAGTAAAGTAGTATCTTTAAAAATAATAAAAATTCTTATTTTTACTTTTGCTTTAATATTTGGAATCTAACACGCAAAAACCGAACTTTATATCTATAAAAATCAAAAAAATTTATAAACGATTTACATATGTAAAAAGGCTTAATATGCTGTCTTTTATAATATCTGTAAAATTTGATTGCGGTTTATAAAATAAACCTAGCATCTCACTACATTTGCAATGCTTTAACCGTATTTTCTTTATCTAACTACGAAAAAAACAATAATATGAAACATAGACCATAATATAGCAATTATTTAAACTGAAAAGCCTTTTAAATCATTCTAATTAATAGTTTTTAAATTACGAAAAATTGTGAAAGATTAATGTTTTAAATTCATATTAGAAAGACAAATATATAAATTTTGCTCTGTAAAGTTTTTACTTACAAAAATATACTTTGCGCATAAAAAATAAAGGCAGTCTGTGCCAAACATACTTGAGATACCAAAGTGAGCATGGGCATAAAAACAGGCGTATTTCTAGTACTTATATTTATATATTAATAGGAAAGAATAACACGTGATTAAATTATAGGTTTAAATATCTAAATGTACATTTTAATCTTTTCATTAGCTATAATTTGTTCTTTTTGCACAAATAAATTTTTCATTTTAATATAAAAAAATGAATTCATTTTAATATATCGAACATATATTTAAGATTTTATATGTATTTTGAAACAGATGAAAATCATCTTCATTTCGCAAAAAATATATAAAGAGGTGCACAGGTACATTTATTATAGCTTATTTTAAAAACTGAACTGGAAAAATTAATTTAATTGATTTGACATTACTTTAAATAAATTAGATATGAAATATGTGCTTATCTATATTTTTATGCATACAGTATAAAAAGTTACTTTGAATGATAAATATGCTTGAATTAAAGTATAATAACTGTCTGGAAGGCATATTTATTTTACAGGCGAAAATAAAGAATTATATAAACTAAATCATATAGAATTTTTGTTCATTTGTTACGAAAATTTATTTTGAATTATTACAATTTAATTCTTAGTTGATTTTTATGTGATAAAAATTTATAATTTTAAGGACGAACAAAAAAAACAAAACAAATTTTAAAGGAAAAATAAAACGGCTCTATGACAAAAATATAGAAAGGTTCATATTAGAATATATAAATTACTAGAAGCTATGAAAATTTTAATAACATACTAAATAAAAATTTATTACTCTCATTATAAACCAAAAAACTCCAATAAAAGTCATCATATAGTATGAACTGGCTTTATACCGAATGTTTAAAAAAGGTAAGAGTGTACATTTGGAAAAAAATCTAACAGGTTGGTAAATCAGAATATAAAATCTAGTAGATACATGAAATATTTGTACAAAATATATATTCCTTCGATCTAATATTCATATGCATCATAGAACGACCAAATAGGGCAACTGAAAATTGAATATGAATGATTACAGCATAAATTAATGAAATAATCTTGTTTATTATAATATAAATTAAATAATATTAAATACTTTGTAGCGAATTTTAAAAGTTCTTCACAGTATTCTCTCTAGGAATCTTTCTGTACCATCTTTATTACTCTTCCTTGAAATTAATATTGATCTAGTAATATTCAGCTGTGTTTTATTAAGATTAATATTTGCCAAAAGATAGAAGTCTTGATTGAAAACTATTTAACATTACAATTTAAAAAGATATATGGTAAGAATTTTTAATTCAAATACACTTAAGAAAAAATTTCAATGACTATAAATTTTATTATAATGCCTAAAAATACTAAAAAGTATTAAACTATTTATATAGAAATGAAGGCATATTATTCAAACAAAAGCAAAATATATGCAAAATATTTTTAAAATCGATTTGGCAACTGTTGTAATTTAGAATATCGAATGTTAAAATTGTAGAGAAAGCAACACTTATTTATGATTCAACTGCCAGATAATAATATAAATTTTGATATTATAAATAAAATGATTTCTAAAAATATTTTTCAATTAAGAATAGTATATAGCCTTTTATTATTTAAATAATATATTTTACTGCTTAAATAATTATTTTAGAAGCATATAGGTCTCTGTTAAATTTCTTAATTCAGCAGATGATTTAACATTTATATGGCTGACTTTTTTTTCGAAGTAGTTTTTAACAAAGTATATCATCTGCTAACACATTTTAGTAGCATAAGTTTATCTGCTTGTAAAATAGAACCGAAATGCATTATTTATAAATCAAAAAGGATTAGAATTTTTTTTTAATTAGTACATAATATGATATTAAGTTTATGTATTCTCAATCACAATTACAATTATTATGTCTATTTTTTGTACACTAAAGGTGAAGCAGTCTAATCAATATTTGTAATTCTAACAAGATATTCTCGCAAGGTTATATTAATATTGATATTGCTTTCATTGTATTAAATTTAACGCAGAAAAGTTCTATATTTTCTCAAATATAATTTTTAATATTCGCAAAAATGCATTTAATATATAATTTTACGGCTGGTTTGCAATTTTATTATAAGTTGTTAATAATCAAGGCAAAATAATAAATTATAATTCTGTATTTGTATTATAATTTCATTTTATATGAATTTTTTATTTTGGAATTGTACAGTCTAACACTATTAATAAAGCACACATGTCTTGATATTTTAACATCAAGTCTATCAAGAAAAAATTTAAAGCCCAAAAAATACAAAAATAACATATTCGGTTTTTATATATTTTATTCACGCATGCATGGGATACCAAATTGTTTTATGTGCAAGAAAAAATCAGATCAAACCCATTGCGAATAAGCTTTATTCTTAAATCAGTTAATATAGTAAAGTTTCCGCAATTCAATTTAAAAAATTTGCATCAGTTCAATTACAAAAAGAAAATGAAAAATGGCACATATTTCTATATATTTATATCCTTTAAGTACAATTTAAAGCATTTTTGCAATCAGTTAATCTTGTTTTGAAGCAAAATTTGTTTTTGAAAACAAAAATTAATAGCATGTCGAGACTACTATACTTTGAGTATTTAGACTGTATTAAACAAAACACTATAAATGAATATAATTAAGCGTAAAACAAATAGGTTGTGTATCTATCTAAATCCAGCTGAATTTTCTTTATATTTAAAGCATTCAATATAATACAATAAAGTTTCAAATACCTAGATTAGTGCATAACCTATATAACTGTTATTTTTTGTATACTAAGCAATATTATTTTGCTGTTTAATATGCAATCTAATATTAGAGTGGCGGTAGTATTTACCTAGTATTTTGATCTAAAGAATAATTATAATTAGTATTTTGATACAAATTCACACAGAAAATACATTTTTTTGCATCGAATATCGTTAAAGTTAATAATTACTAAACATCAAGGTAGACTAAGAGGAAAAATTTATCAAACTTGTTAAATAAATTTCTATCGTATAATATTTTTCAAAATAAATTAACAGATGTTTCAAATTTTATGATAAGAACCATGTGATCTTTCTTATTTTAAATATACAAATTAGCTGCATTAAAATTAAAGTTCAGAGTATATATTAATATATTGTGTTGTTGCCATTTAATACATATATTTTTTCTTATAATTAATCAACACAATATGATCAATAATTTAAATAACTTTTACAAATTAAATCATTTAAATTATTTTAGAAAGAACAACGCAAAAGCTATCCGAATTGCTATACACTAAAAAAAATTAAAGCTAAAATCAGATTTTTTTTACAATTTCGATAAATTATATTATATTTGGATTTTGTTCCTAAAAGTTGTTTTTCAACTTTTCATATTTTTTTTTATTATATAAAAAATGTACATGAAAAACGTTTCCTTATAAAAAAACTTTATCTTATAGTTGTATTAGTGTACAAAAGACATACGAAGAACGAATTTTAATTTTAGTTTAGTTTAGTTTAAATGTCGCCCTATGTTCATATTTGCTCACAAAATAATATGTAAGGATGTATAATAATTGAAATACATACCCACTGGCTGTTTATACATAAAAAAATGTTTTATTAAATTCAAAACCCAATTATTAGAGTTATAAAATCTGATTTTATAATTTTTATATAGTAAAATATAATATTAATGTGGTTATTACTATATTTCTGTATAAATTCTAATGATTTTATGTTCCTATAATGACATACCCAACATATCAAATATAAATTCACTTAATTATTGATCATAGTGATGTTCTTATAAACTATATGTCTAGTATTATTCTTTAGTAAAATTTAGCTATTGTTAAGCTCAGCATACATATAATTATGGCCTGAAACCAATTCATTTATATTACAAATTATGTATACAAATTTTTGTAGGTTTATGTGCATTACTAGATATAATTTACCATTATTTGTATAATTTTAATATTTCATAGAATATATTCGCTCCATTTTTTTAACAGATATAATATTTGAATATTCCACAAAATCTGTTCAATTTTCAATCCCCAAAGATCAATTTGTATAACATATGAAAGATATCATCACAAAAATATGTTTTCTAAAAATTACATTTCAATCGTTAGAATGAATTGTGCACAATATAAATGATATTTTTTCTGTTAAAACTTGAACTTATTTAGATTATGATCGTATTAGATAAATTGATGGTATTTTTTAAAAACAAGCTTGTAACTTGAAAACTATAAAGTAATTATGTAAATTGCATGTTATATATATCAGTTCAAAGGCAGATAAGGTCGATTAAAATCAATGTCATAAACAAGAATCGATATATATTTTATTTAAACTTGCTTTAATCCAGCAGAATGGTCGTCAGTTAATAATTTTTTGCATCATATTTCGTTCAATGTGTGAATTGCACAAAAACGTTCAAACCTCAAGATTTCGTCTGATAAATTTAAGTGTGGTTAATTCATCTTTTTGAATATAAAATTTTTTCAACTGTATCATACTTTACGATTATAACCAACAGAAGCCTTATTTACTTCCCACAGCAGAAAAAAGAATGTTAAGATGAATGTTTTTGTGAATGATTAACTTTCGTATCGAATTAGGCTTACAATTTTGAAATATATAATGCTAAAAATTAAATTCGGATTATCTAGAACTTGTGAGTTTAAGGAAATGCTAGATTCTTTAAATATTTAGAGCTAAAAATATACATTTTTTAATGATATGAGAATAAAGACATGTGAATTATATAAACAGGATCATAGAGTTAAACAAATGAATAGGTGGATAAATGTTTCCTGTAGAGCTGGTTTATGTAAATTAAATGCTTCTGCCTCAATTAAAAAAATAGGAAAATATCCACTATCTACTAAGTAAATAAATGAAATGCTATTAAGCGATTGTTTGACTTCGAAAATATCTTAAATAATATATATATATCACGTACATCATTAATTTAAAAATATAAATTCATGAATGAAGAAAAATGACATAAAGAAATTCCAAGTGAAATTTTTAAACTATTTCAAGCCGCAGAAAAATAAATTACAAATAAGATTTATAATTTATATACGTTTAAATTTAATTAATAACTTTAAAAAAGATAATAATATCACAATAAAGACACCAATGATGAATAAGTATATTCCAATCAATATTATTTGGTACACTTACATTAAAATTTATGGTGATCAAATAAATTAAATCTAGCAGATTGAGATTATGTTTTTGGATAAAATTTACAACCATTAAATTTTTTTTAATAATTATAAATAACCAATAAAGATAAATATTTTTATCAATTAATAAAATTCTTCAAATTATGAAAATATCAAAAAAAAATGTAGAAAAATATCATTTATTCAATTTGGGTAAAAATTTATGCATCCATTTTTTATTTCAAACATAAAGTTTTTTATTAATTAATATTACTACTTCTGTATATAATAAATTAAATTATATCAAATAAGGAAACTTTAAAACAAGATAAAAAGTAATAGAAAATAAGTGAAAATATAAAACTATCATATTACGAAGGCATATAGTCTTATAGAATTTCTCTGATAATTTAAAGGAAACATCGATTGTTTAAAAGACACGTTCGAAATATAATGTATTTACAGAGTAAATAATGATTATATACATTCATACTACGCACAGAAATGATATATTTTACACATAACTACAATAGTTTATGTTGAATTTCAAAAATAAAAAGGCAATAAATGTATTATAGCCAGAGCACAAATAAATTAAACTGTATTAGCAGTATTTATCGCGCATTTAAAAATTTACATATGCTATGTTGCAAAATTTAAAGTGAAGTTAACATAAATATCAAACAGGCTAATTTATTGTACCTAAAAAAGCCTTTTAAAACCATAAAAAATGTGAAATAATAAACAAGTAAATTCTATGGTGTTAGAAAACAGCAGATAATTTTATATAGTTCAGTGTAATTTATAACGAACTTTAACAGCTTTCTATGCATATCTACCAGCTGTTTTATTATGCTTAACAAATATAATTCAGAATTAATAGAAACGATTATACAGTATCTGTATTTTATAAATTCGATTAATTTTTTTTGCACGTATTGTTTACTAAGTTCCAAAGCTTAAGGCTTTTCTAAAGATGTTTCTAGATCATCTCATGCGTTTAAATTTGTCAATAGTTGACTTTTTCTATATTTAAACTAAATAAAGTTTTTTTTGTATGGTGTGCTTATTATGTATTATTTGACATAATATAAGTATTTTATATACCTTGTATTTTATTCTATCTATTTGATATTGATTTAATAAATAAAAAAGGTTTTTTTTGCTATAAACTTAATACCATTTGTGTATGGAAGGCTATGGTAAGTTTTAGTTTTATCGTTTCAGTAAGTTTTTTTTTAAAAGAAATCTCCCATTTATATTGGACCTGTCAAACATCTACCTTTTATATAACAGAAAATTAATGGTGTATAAAATAAAAATATACTTATTTTGTTACAAAATATATATAACCTCGTTGATAAATAAACTTCTTTAGTTTGCGGAACAATGGGAAGATTATTCGATTAGAATCCATATTTCGTAGAAATCCAGATCAACTGTTTTTATTTATTTCGTGATTACATTTGAAATAATATTTTGCCATTATAACATTTTAAATATTATATTTATGCATGTATTATAAATATAATCCCCACTAGTCGTTGAGGTAACAAAGTTCTTTGTATATTATAAAAATTTGGTCTTTCATTTAATTCTCTATTTAATGGATTTTTTATCGTTTTAATTTTTTCATGATGCGAAAAATTCTATCTATCGCATGTTAGAAATATCTTTATTAAGAATTAAACTCAACTTGGGCTAAATACCTTACAGGCATTTTTTTTTGAATCTAAAGAAAAAAAATTGTTGCGGTCACAATATTTCGGAGTATTGTATAGTATAGGTCAATTTATTTCTATGTGCATATGTAATTTTCATAAGAAAATATGATTTTTTATTTAAAATTACAATCAAATCATTTTTTTATTTATACATAATGATTAGAATGAAATTTAAGTTGCATTTTTATAGATTACTTAGTTTCATATGTTGTCTTCATTTTTATTATTGATCGATATATTGGCTGCATTTGAATAGCTCGTAAAGATTTCACGATCAATACAATAGATTGTATTGAAAGATAAAATTTTATGGTAGAGTATAGACTGAAAATCTTATAATTTATACGGAATGTTTAATAAGTGTAGGCTTGATCTAGTAGAATCTCTGGTTATTTTTTACATTTTAATATACATTCTGACACTTTATGCTCCATTAAAAATCAAAATTGTTTAATTTACAAGCAAAATAAAAATGTTTTTAAAATTATTAGCTGCTTAAAGATAATAGGTGAAGGTTTTAATTGTATGAAATAATTCTTTGAAAAAATTTAAATTTTTTTAAATAAATAAGTATGAATTAGTTTCAATAGCAATAATTTTTTTATCTCTCATGAGAATAAAAATCTGGTTGTCTTTATTTTCTTTTCTATTAACATATCAAAATAAAAATATTGTTTTTATCATGTTTTTTTATATAAGCATATATTATCCTAGCAGTGCCTGTTAAGGAGTTAAAAATCCCGGACGAAGCAGAAGTATATATGTGAGCTCTCACACTCTGCAAGACACTTGAACCTATCTCATTGAAAGGAATAAGAGCAGTTGATCAAGATAGATCAGGGGGAGGTGTCAAAATATGCATCAAGAAGTTTTGCAATATTTCCAACACGCTGACCACGTCTAAATAAATAAAATCTGCAAAAAGAAAATTAACCTATATAAATACTAACAGTGTCGAAGCATATATATCGCAACTTGAGCATTGAAAAATACCATTTTACTTATTAGTTATATATGAAGAAGGGGTATTGATGAAGATTTAGCAGAGATATATATAATTAAAGTATTGATAAAGTTCGCTTAAAGATTGTAGCACAAAATCTGTTTGACAAAATATAAATGTCACAGAACTTAACCCATTTTTTAAATTCAATCTTGGCTGTTTAAATGTATCATATCGTATTTGATGATAGTACAACATAAAAACCTAATACAAGGGTTTATAAAGAATAACTTGATATATTTACACACACTTCTTACCTACTAAGCTGTATAAGTCTCAAATTTAAACCTCCAGAAATCGTATTTTTTATTCTGACTAGTATTATATAATTCTTATTTAAAAAATATTTTAACCGGCAAATGAAAAGAATAAAATAAATTATTGCAAGTTTAATCAGTACAAAAAAGATGTAGCTTTAGACAGATGATAATTGCTTTGAGCTTAATAACAGACTTTATCATAAAATTTGACTGAAAACAATAAATATACAATCTTCGCCTTAAATAGCAAATAAATGACATATAGATAATTTTATGAAAGGAATATGAAATTGTGAAAAAATATATTTATACGATTATATATGTCCATTCACACCGACCCATAAAAGAAAAAAAAGCTTGTTAACAGATTTCGTATTTGATGGGACAATAAGACTATAACCAAAATATAAATATATTGAACCGGATAAAATCTTAATTTCTTTATTAAAAAATGGTTAGTTTTCAAAAAACCTTATAAAAAAGATATCAGACACATATTCGAATAATTTAAACTAAAATTTAGAGTTCAATTAAGGTAAAAATATCTTATACCGAAAGAAATTGACATAACAAGATATTAATTGAGATCAATTACATCTATGTTAAATGTGTATATTTTTTTGCAAAAACTATTCAAAAATCGCTGTATATATGTTTGATATGAGTATTTATTATGGAAAAATCAAAACATAACAAAAAGATCAGTCTAGGGAATAAATAGCAGACTCACTTAAAATTTAAGATTTATACAAAAAATATATATTCCGTATTCAACATGGATATATAAAAATAAACAATCGACGAATAGGAACTTAGTTGCTAGCATAATAGTACGGTCAACTTGAACATATCTAGATTAATATCGTCTTTTATTCTAAATAAAATTGTAAATACTGAAGCTTTTTAAGATCTAAAGTAAAGAAATCATAAATTCTATCTTCAACAGTGTAATACTATTTAAAATGTCATTCGAATATATTATTCGCTTTATATATGGATACACTATGTAGATAATTAAATACAGATTACCGTTGGTTTGCGCAGTAAATTATGAAAAATATAATCGAAACTTACTAAAGCACATAAGCCTTTTTACGGATTTTACAACTTTCTTTGTATTTAGTAGGACTCACTTCTACTAAAATAAGTCAGCCAATAACTATGAGTATAGCAAATCTAGCAATTTTTGTCGTGGACCCGACCGTGTATATATGTTGGTGCACTTGGGAATATCAAACGGGTGTAAAACAAGATTAGTATTTACATATAAAAAACAGATTCTTATAGAAAGAAAAAAATATATTACGATTTAACTAAGGTCAAGAAATCTAGTTGAAGCTATTTGTGTACAATAGAAACAACATAAACTACCATATAAGCAATATAAAAATTTCTACCGGAGAAAGCTCTAACACAATTTGAGTGATAGTAATTTTTTAAACGTATTTTTCTATTTAACACTACCCTGGTTTTAAGAAAATATAATTTTTAAATCGAAATAATTTAGAATTTATCGTTTCAATATAGAATTAAAATCACCAAAAATATACAGTCTGCTAAAAAACAGTCTGCAAAGATGTATTTTTATATATAAAAAACCGGTTTCCGCAAAGCATTACTACAAATATAAGACTATTGTAAAAATAAATTTTATATCGTCATCATAGACTAAGTGGCACTTTAAAATAAGAAACAAGAAAGATTTTTTTGTACAACAAAAAATGAATTTATATCCAAAAAAATTAATAAAATAAGAATCATCTTGTAGCTTATTTTAGTTGGATTTATAAGATGGTTAAAAACGGAAATATAACTAAAAGAAAATGATAAATGATACATTTGTAAAAGACAGAAATATGTTCTTCATCGACAGAATCAAGTGTTTATATTGTGACAAAGCCATAAAAACAACGATATTATAGTAATGTTGGTGCCTGATCAGATGCGAAGGCAGAATGAAATGGTAAGATATCTAAATTTTCTCTTGCAAAGGCGCTAAAACTTTAAGAAACATAAAATCTAGGAGATAAACGTACAATAAATTGTCAAAAATGAACATGAACGAATAAAATCAGATACCATGATTAAATTGGATGCTCTAATTATACACAAGAGACCTCGTATTCTAGTTAGTATATAAAAAATTTTTTTATATCGTTAATTAGAATAGGAATGACTGCCTTGAAAACTGTTGTGAAGAAAAAATGTAAAAATGACATCTTTGCGAATGAACTTCAAATATAATACAATTTTAAAGAAAAATACTATCATAAATATGACTTAGAAACGGCAAATTTAAAAATTTACAAATACCTTTGTTACGGAAATAAAAATACCAGATGATTGGAAGCTTAACTGAAAATCTCACAATTAACAAGATAATTTGACATATATTAATTATATAAAAAAGATCAGTTGACTGAAATTGATAAAATTAAGGTGTCAAAAGCTTTTAGTAAGGTTTTGTGTAATGTTCTTGCTGTGCTGTCTACATTTTAGAATATGCAATTCGTAAAAAGTATAAACTTTTCCCATGAATAAAAAAATTATATAGCTATTGCTTTTATATAACCAGAAAGAATATTTATCTAGCGTACAATAAAAATTCGAATGCTATAGAACTATAAATATAGATTTTCTAATATTTTATTTTTTTTTGCAATTGAATTAAATTTATATATACTTATATCAAAAGAGTATCATGATATTCTATATTCTATTTGCAGTGAATTTGCAATTTCAAAATTGTTATTTTGTGATTTATTATTTTGGTTTAAATTTACATTATATTTAAGTTTATAGATGTTTCAAAGCCGATAATTATCAGCTGTTAAGAATAAAGAATGTTTCATGATTTTTTATAGAGCAATTATATTTTTTATATTGATTTACGTATTATTTTTATTGCATTACGTTATCTTATTTTTTCTTTGTTTATTGCTGTAGCACAAAAAAAAGATAACATATGTATTTTGATGTTTGTATTATGATATTTAAGTCGGATATTATTTATCCATATTTTCTTTTAATAAATCCTATTTATTGAATAGGTTATTTTAACAATAATTTCATCTATCCCTTCATGTTAATATACAATTATTATAGTTACGACAAATAAATATGAAAAACATCATAAATTTATTTATAGTGCGCATTAAATCCCTTTTAAATTTATCACAACCCATAATGTTGTTTGTTTACCACGAACAATATTTTTATAATAAAAATATGTTTCCATGCATATAGTTACAAGATCCTAATGTTAATATATTGCTAATTAGTTTCGACGCGTATATAAAATTAGCATAACCTACATACCGCAATTTAAATTTAGGAGCTTCATTTAATCATTTTTTTCCAATAAACACATGCAATTCCGCTTGTTCAGTTTATAATATATAATATTTGCAATTATATTATCATATAAGCAATATTAATATATGGAACCCATGAGTTTCATAGTATTTAAGTTGTATGCTCGGATACATATAATAATTTTAACCATTAAACATATAATCTCGACGTTCTTTCATATTTGTATATTTTCTCACCCTTGTTATTTCAATGGTAGAATGGTACTAACACTATGATCCACTATATAGTTGAAAGCTCGTTCCTAAATATTTGTATTGTTCTACAGACCAAACACAAATTTTCCTATGACTTTACAGCCACATCCAAAATTGTAAATTTGTTTACAGAATCGTAACAATGTATCAATATAAGCTTTTTTGTCGTCGAATTTTAAATTCATGGTTTAAAAATGAATTTGAATAAAGGAATACATTTATTACTTTCGGAAATATATTTCGGTCCTTCTATCACTCAATATTAGATAATCTTTCTAAAAACACGAAATTTATGCTAATCGTTTAGGATGTGATTTATAAACGCGTAATTGATGGTTTTGTTTTGAATACTCTTCACCTAGATGCGTTCCTCTATTACCAAACAGGTAATTAATATTGCCCAGCTGCAAGCAATACACTAAACATAATGTACTGAAACACAGTGAAAATAAAACCATATAATTATCACGGAAAGGCTTATTCTGTTTTTAAGACTCAAGTGTTATCACTCAAAGCCATTATTGTAATGAGTGTGTTTATCCTAAGAAACAGCCTAACCAATTGATCAAATTTAAAGTATAAATCTTCATTCTTGTATTTGTAAGAATTTAAATGCTCATATTAAAATAGATTAGGATTCGTGCTTTTATTTTTAAATAAAGTTAAACTTTCTTAATAGCAATGCAAAAGATAAATCTACTATATTACAGGCATCTTATTTTAATTTTACTTGACCATGCAAATTATATTTTGGTATGAAAATATCTTTCACATAAATTCATTTTATTTTTTTAAAGGAAATAAGTTATTCCTCTATATATAATAAAATTGAGCAAGAATTTAAATACACGTTCGTTATAAGAATGCATAATGATACGATATCACAAAAAAAATTTATACACTTTCTATATTGAATCAATATATTCAAACTGTATTTAATAATATAAAAAGAAAAAAACTGGCTGGTAGTTTATGTTATATTGAAAAACACACAAAATATAAATTTAGACATATATTTTATATTATTTCAGAAAATAATGAAGATAATAATGAAAAACTGCATAAGAAGTGATGCAAGTTTAAAAAGAAATAAAATGTGAGTTATTATTTTATCGGGCAATTAATATTTTTGTAAAAAGTATATTTTATGATTATTATATGCTATGTAATAAAAAAATGTTTTCTATTTTAAATCAGAAAAAAAAAAGTAAGCTACATAAGACCTGCTTATTTTTTGTTATATAATTCGATAAAAAAACATTTAAATTGATTTAAGTAATTTTTCGCTTCTACTTAAAAAGTATAATTTATGTGTCTAAGAAATATCTGATATAAATTTACAAAAGCTTATATAATTAAACAGTAAAAAAATTAGGTAATAATCCATATAAATTAATTTTTACTCATAAAATAAAAATAAATCGTCGATAAATATTTTTTATATCGCTTTCTAGTTAAATCCATGCGGAGTGTCTGACTATACGAATATTGAGTTTTATATAATATAAAATCCATATTAGTCAAGTTAATTTATTTTTTAAATGATTTTAAGGCCATTTTGTTTTTTATACAATAAGAAAACTTTTAAATTGTAAACATATTGCTAATTTAACCTGGTTCTAAACATTTGGTTGCAAAAACTTTTATTTTTTTGCAGTATCAGATGTTATTAAAGATAATATCTATTGTTTCTTTATTGGCTGACATTTATATATTCCCAGGGTATGAAATAATATTGCTAAGTATTATTACGAGACTCCATCTTTTTAAAAAATTTTCTATCTATTTTTGAAATATGTTTTGCTGGTTATTCGCATATGTTCTTCCATTTTATACATAAAAGCGCTTCTCTAGAGTATTTTTAGTTAATTTGTAATACATGCATATATTGAGAACTTAATTTTACCATAGACATTTTATTTTTATGTTTATAAATATAGAAAAAATCAATTTTTAAGTTGCATATATATTTTTTATATTATGCAGATGCTTTAACAGAATTTATCATATTTTTCAGGTGTCTTTTTCACGTATTTACAGAAATCATAAATTTTCGATTAAGAAATTTTGGTAGTTTGTTTATCAGATAAGATACATTTATGATCCGGGTACTCAATAGAATGAAAAAAGAATCGTACATGTTGCTTTTATCACCTTTCTTCAATGTTTATAAAGTATAAAAGATATTCTCCTTCGTTTTATGTGCTTTATCAGTAAAATGTTTCAACTTTTATGATTATATTTCTATTAATCGAGTGTATTATAAATTGGGTAATGTATTATTGTTTTAGCACAGCCAATTTTTTTTAAGGCATAGAGTTCCAATCAGAATGCTTGAGATAAAGGTAAATATATTTTCATAAATCAGTTTTTTGGATTTTGCAGTTTTTATTACCCAAATTTGATATAAAACACTTTTTAATTCATTTCAAGTATTGATTGATAGCCACAGAATTTAATTTACTGGTTCTATCCCTAGCAGTTAGATATTGCTAGATATCACATAGCATGGCCTTTAAATATCTTTTTATAAAAAAAACCTTTTTTTCCATGAATATAATGTCCTATTTCGGTACATATATTACAACTGTCATAAATATCAAATACTTATTTTACTATATTTAATCATTTATAATCTTTTATAAAACAAAGTTCAGCTGGTTTTTTGTAGTACTGATTTATTTTGATAAAGTTCTTTGTGTTTCCTTTTATCTTTGATATTGAATTTTGAATTTATGGATTCTGTTCAAACTGGCGGTTTAAGCTTCTCATCGATGATTACACGCGTATTTCTATGGCTGCTAAATTTACTAATTGTATCCTCTAGCTCACCGGTAAACTTTGGAGGCTGAATATTAATTTTACCCAGGTATTCTTAGAGCTTGTGGTCAGCTAGAAAGTGAATTTCTATGTGAATATGCAAAGACGTTATATATTTACTATACTACGCATTAATTTATCTGTAAAACTTAAGTTTTCTTGGAGTTTATTTAGACCACGAAAATATTTTCATAATCAATCATTGTTCATTTGTGACAAGACCATACCAATTGAGTATTTCATGACATCAGTAGTTGTATAAAAATTATATCAGTTTTTGGTGGTTTATTTATGTTTTCGAACAACAATAATTAGTCTTTTAGATTCGGCTCTTATTCTATATTTATTAAATTCCATCCGTACCTTTTTAGGTTTTATCAAGTAATTATGTATAAGTTTCGTTGTCTTATTTAAATTTTGCATTAGTTTTGGTATATAGCACGCAACTTAATGGATGATATTTCTGGATATTCACATGGGTTAAATGTATTTGTCTGCTGTTATATTGAATGATCTGGTTTAAGAAGGCCACCTGTATTAATATTTACAAACTTCGTATGTCTGCGTAAAGATTCGACTTTCATATTTGAAAAAAATCCTATACTAGGTTATAAGTTTCGAGAAGACACTTTCAAGGTAGCTTAATTAAGTTCGATGCATACTGTAAACACAATTCTTGTCATAAACTAATCCATTAAAGATCTTACTTACTTATTTTTAAATATCTCACATATTAGTCTTGCAAAATTATAGGCGTTTTTTGGCAAAATAATTATATTCTCAAGAATTTTAATATACAATTTAAAACTAATAAGGGCTATTTTTTAGTTTAATTTTTGCAATTTTAAAATGGCTGTATATGGCACCTAAAATACATAAGACTCAATTTTTAATAGAGTATCTGTTACTTGGTCTATCCTGAGTTAGGACTGTTATTTTTGTGGTCACTCTATATATCACTCAGAAGTCGATGCAGAGGCTCAAGCTTTGGTTGGTTTATAAATTGCATGATTTTTGTTATATAGACCTTTTTATGGTAATATATGATCCTAATCTAATTCTTTGTATCAAATTTTGTATTTCTTTGCCTAGGGGTTATAATTATATGAAATTGTTGTTTAATGTGTTATTCACATTTTTTTATCCTATGTGTTCAGCATAAATCATATGGGTTTCATATTGATTTAGGCTAAAAAATTATATTATTTTTGTGTCTTTTTTTCCCTGTATTTCTACTCTTTGATTTGGTAATTCTTTTAGGATTGTCTTCTGAAATGCTTTTATTTTTAATTGAAAGATTTTATCACATCAATATTAAATAAAGTAGGACTATAAATATATAATTAATTCATTTTTATTAGAGACAACATGTACATCACTATGAATTTTTTTGATTTTCTATAAATGTTAAATTTCTTTACTTGTCCAATATTATCTAGAAAACATATTTATATAAACTTTATTAAAGTATTTTGTTTCTTTTATAAAAGTTGACTTATTTATGAAGTAATTTCCTAATCTATTTGTTTTAGGTCTGTAACATTGATAATTTAAGCAAAATTCTGTTTATGTTTATGTTTTTTTTCGGTATTTTTAATGTGTTTGGTCATTTTTAAAAGCAATATATATACGAAATTATTTTCTTTTCATTCCTTACTGCTATTTTCGGATATTTGTTTGTTAATAAAAACTAGCTTTATATATATACGTATTGCTTTTTAAATAGTCTTTAATATATTTTATAAACCTTTTTGGCATGTTTTTATTTACCCGGGAAAAAAGAATAACTTCGAGTGTGTCTTTTGCGTTATTTTTTGACTTTTTTTTGTTCGTGTTGATTCTTTGTTTAATAACACTTTTGGTGTAGAAATTTGCTTTTTTTGTGAAAGATATCCAGATCACTTCTTCAGAACGCTTATAAGTATTATAACAGATAAAATTTTGACAAACTATCTTAAAAAAAAATTTGCATAATTTAGAATAATTTCTTTTTATGACTTTGGGACAAAATAAATGATTTATATCGGTTTCTTTAGTGAAATTAGATTGCCTTGTGGTTTTCTATATTTCTTCTAAATCGATTTCTGCCACATTTTTTGTTAATTTTCAAATCATATCTATTTCACTTAAAGTTTTTAAAGAGTTGATAGTGTTTTTAATGTTTTTATTGTAAACGCATTTGTATATCAATTTCGTAGTTCTATATGTTTGCTGCATTTGCAGTGTTTACTAGTTTTAGTTATAAGATATTGTGGATTTTTTTTAATATAGACCTGTGGTAATAAAAAAAAAAAACCAATGTATGCAAATCATTTTCTCTTTTGATGATCTTGTATAGATAATATTATAGTGCCATGTCACATGTGATGTTTTTACATGTATTAGAGAGGACATTTTCTTTTGAAATAAATTTTTATTTATAATCATTTGACAGAAATTAAAAATGTCATAACATACAATATATAAAGTTTAATCTGTGAATTTTTGTTAATGAAAAAACAAAGTCTTATATATTCTTTGTGAAAGATCGCAATTATACACTGATAAAATAGATTTTAAAAGCTTTAAATCCAAATAATATGGCTTTGATTTTTTTTTATAATTACCATCAATATAAAACCGACATTAGAGTAAATATTTTTTCTATACGATTATATAAACATATAAACCCAACTTTTGTGAATTCTTTATAAAAGTTTTATTTAAGATAATGATGGTTTTTTTATTGATCGTTTGATGATTATATGTTTATAAGTCGAAAAAATACCCTTTATGTCTCGACCAACTTTATCAATTTTCGTCAATTTTAAATCACGACACGAAGATTCTTATCTTTTGTTATCATTTTAGTTTTATTATATATTAATTACTTCTTATTTATGCTTAAAAATACGTACGGTAATATATCAAACATATAGTGCATGAAAAAATAATCCATTTCAAAAAAGTAAACTTTTACATTTTCAGGAATGAAATAATGTATTTAATGTGAAGATTATCTGTTTTTAGCACTAGATTAAAGCTATTCTTTATTCAATATTCTAATATACCGTTAAATATAGACATAATACGTTATTATAAGTTTTGGATGATTTTGCACGTATAGTATTATTCATCATACAGAATCTACTACTAGAATGCTGTTCTGAAGGTAAAGGAAGGTTTATTTATATTATAACAGCAACTTAAAACTTATAAAACAAAAAATTGAAAATGAAAGGATGTATATTGTAAATAAAAAGATTTGTTCTTTTATATTCATTATTGAATATTCAATCATATCTTTGAATTTGTATACTTAGGCATGTTAATTTATTGAATATCATATAATGTATAGGCGCTATCATGAGAAAAACCATTAGATCTTTAGTGCAATTTTACTTCAAAATCAAAAGAAAGGGTTTGTACCAATAAAAGTAAATTATTTATTTGTGCATTGTGTTGTAGAATACATGCTAATTTAATTGCATACCAGAGAAAAAAAATGATAAGGCTTTAAAGATTATTTATTAAATTCATATGCTCATGCACCAATCTATATATTTTTCTTTATATGATGAATCTTATAATTACTCTTTCATTTTATTTTTAAATGTAAATCAAAATTAATCTTAATGATAAGACAATAAATCAAATTTTCTTAAGACTTACAATTTTTAATAATCGTTTTCTTATATCTTCTATGATATTAAAAAAAAAACTATTTTAAAGGTATAGGGTAAATTATTTTAAATTAGGCTTCCAAATTAAAAGTATTGGCGCAAATACAATACAATACAATACTTTTCTTTTTTATATTATTTATTTGTAATTTTGTTTTTTTATAGTTTAGAAGCTGTAATAATGTTATCATATAAATCAAAGAAATGGCTATATTTGCTTTATTTTTATAAAACACATATAAATAAATTTCAAGATCAAGTGTAGAATATATACGTATGAATTTGTATCAAAATCTTTATTGGATATCTGCAGAACTAGCATAGAAAACTATGGTTTTATCTGAATCATTGCCTGTAGAACACACATAATTTTCTAAAAATAAAGTTCATAGAAAAATGTCAGTTAAAAAGATAAAAGAATAAAAGAATCGGTGCAACATTGTTATATCAATTGATTTATAATTTTTTTAGATCCTTTTTTCTTGAAAACTTAATATTTTAGAGATAACATATTAAATATAATATTAATATATGAAAATAAGCGTTTTCGGGGTATTGGTATTACAGGTAAATCTTAATTAAACGCAAGCACAGAACTTGCATATGAATTTGTAGTTTTTAGATATGTTAATCTTGCATGAAATTTACAACCATTATTAATTAGGAAATTTTATTAGTAGTGCACAAAAACGTTCAAGCAAAAAGTTGTATCACAACATAAAATAAATTGGCAACTATTCTTGATTTTAGACGATGTTCCGCACATATAAAGCATAAATTTATAAGAAACTAAATATTAGATACTGATGAATAGAGATTTTATCATGCTCGTTTTATGCAGGAAAAACAATGAAATATGTATTCAAGCATAGTTAATTCGAGGTTGGTAATTTTTTTGCATTATTTAGACATTACCGAATATAAAATCTTTTTTTTGGGAGCTTTTTCATAATATTCAAAATTTTGCATTTAATTCTTCTAATAAGACTGTTTTTTTTTGTAGTTTGCAAAAGTCTGTTATTATAAAAATAAATGAATCATATAGTTGATATATGTCTATCTTCGAAAATCGATTTTTTTTTCTTTTTTTTGAAAATCTGATTTACGATGCTCTCGCAATATGTATATATTTTTCTTTAAAAATTTAATTTTGTAGAGTCTTTAGATATTTATTAACATTTTAAATCGTTTATTTTTATTTTAAAATATGATTTCGTGATGTTTTCTGCATTCTTTTTCTATGTAATCATTTTAGAAGAAATTATACGACTACGTTTTATTTTATATAATATTAAAGGTCTTAAAACAAATAATTTAATTATTCAAACATATAATTTGCAAGTAAAATTTTGTATTTTAATTTATCATTCGTGATACTAGATAAATGATGTGATAAGATAAGATACATAAAAGTGAGCTATAAATTTATTATCATCAGTTTTTTTTACATTCACTATAAGAATAAAATTGTTTTAATACGGGCCCATTATAAAATAATTTTGTATAAAATGTTATTTAGTAACAGCAGAAATATATGATATTATATATTAGCCGGTTTTTTTTAAACAATATTTAAAAGAATTATTAAATTTGAATTAGGTCAAATATGCTTGGTAGAGTTTTTTTAAACAGAAAACATATAGAGAGCCTTACATTTACCTCCTGAAATAAAACGAATTATACAATTTTGTAAAGATTAGATAATTTTATGTACCATTAAACAAATTTTTTTTATGTGAAATTCCTATATTTTTGCCTTTATATTTAAAATAGCTAAAAATTACATTAACCAAAAATGAATTATTAAACTTATAAAACAATACAGTAAAATGCAAAAATTAATATGATACGAGTATTAATGAATGTGTCTACAATAAAACATAATGAAAATGTATTTTTTAAACTCATAAAATTTCGATCAATAAAAAATTTTAAAGAATAGAACCAGTGATAAATAAAAAAGAATGTGAAATTATCAGTCTTAGAAGTTCAGATTATGGGAATATGCATATACAGAAATATTAAATAAAAAAATGCGACCATTTATTTTAATAGTACCATTACCACTTTTTTACTTTATAGGGTAAGAGCAAGCTGCAAACTAATTGCCAAGTATAATATTACACCTGAGATGCTTTTGTTACTCGATTTAGGATGTTGTACGCAC
The DNA here is from genome assembly GCF_057557595.1 of Rhyacophila brunnea. Taxonomy (NCBI): domain Eukaryota; kingdom Metazoa; phylum Arthropoda; class Insecta; order Trichoptera; family Rhyacophilidae; genus Rhyacophila; species Rhyacophila brunnea. The sequence goes on along the minus strand of NW_028232803.1, from coordinate 240,647 downwards.
ATTAGTTAAACTTTTAAACAATCGTGTTATTTTAAAACTACTTTCTTTTATTTTAGAAAATGATCATATGTTGTAGGAATTAGTTGACTAAAAGTCTAATAACTCAATAAAATGTTCAGAAAGTCATATCTTATGGGTACATCAGAACAAAATGTATTTATATTTAAATACTTAGGTGATGTATTAGCTTTTAGATAATTAATCTGTAATCTACAAAAGCAATCTAATAATTTATAGTAAAATATACATTTTCTAGATTATAAAAAACGCATAGGAATTATACGCGAGAAAAATCCAGTTTATAAAATGGATGAATTTCTGAACAAATTTTTATATGTGACAGCATTCTTTAAATACAAAGAAAATAGAGTTTTATATTTTTTACGTCAAGGTTTATAGATTCTTTAAGAAATTCATAAACAAATGTTATCAAAAAATATAAATCCATAAACATATACAAGCCAAATATATAATTTTAATAAAATGATATTAATTATATTTTGGTCTGATTTTTATTATACTTTTTAAAACATAATCCCAATGTGTTTAAATGATCATAAAATTAATGACATTAAACGATTATAGTAGATTTTTGATGCTTTATTATGTGTTGTGCACATCTAGAATGCTCCCATATTGCTTCTTTAAGCAAATAAATGTAATCTTTATGAATTACAGTTTGAATTTACCATGATATTATATATTTTATATAATATGAAAGAATTTTGCTAACTAGACAAGAACAATTGAATTTTTTTACCGATTTCAGATTAAATATCCAACTGTATTTATATGTCATATTGTCTGCTTTAAAATTATTGTTTTGCAATTTTATAAAATATATGTGAAATATTAAAAAAATTTAGAAGGTTACAGATACTCAAAATAGTGTTAAACTTTTTTTTACAAAAAAATGTACTACAAAAATCTGATTGTATCGCAATATATATATAAAAAAGGCTTTAATAGATATTATTTACTGTGATAAAGAAAGTATTTCTTTTATTATCTTCATACACAAATTAGATAATCAAAGAATTTTATACAATAAATTTTTATTATTTAGATAGCTGAAACTTAAAATACAAGTATCTATCGCGTAAAATATATTAGAAGGCTGCTTTCAAAATCATCAGTTTATATTTTTTGCCAGAATAAAAACCTTTTCATAAATCCATGTTACCCCTTATTCAATAATTTTTTCTGTATTCACATATGTATTAATAGAGTTTTTTTTATAAATATTACAAATTGTATGCTTTTTTTTTTATTGAAAAGACCAAATATAGCTGATTATATATACCTTATAAATAAATTTTTGGAGCACTGCATATATAATACAAAACAAAATAATTCATGTTTCTCTATATAGAATATAACTTTATCTAGATTAATTTTGGTAATAATGCTAAAATTGTAACAATTTTGCATATTATTATGTGCTATAGTGATTTTAAATAAATTTTATATTTAAAGGTAGAAACTTTACTAGCAACAATTAAATAGAAACAAATTCAAAAAAATAAGGGTAAATTTAAAGTATAATCATGCGTGAATCTATTTTTGCTATAAATAAATATTATTCAAAAAAATTAAATTTATTGTATAAGATTTTAATTGTATTATTTTTTAATTTCATCTTTTTTTTTGCTGTATTTTTTTTTATTTTAGAGTATAAAGTTTAAATTGTTATTAATTACTAATCCATAAGTTCAAACTACATATGTAAGATAAATGTAATTTTTTGATATTTGTGAGATCTGTTTTTTTTCATAAAAAAATATATTAATTAAAAGAAAAATTTCGGTTTACTGTGTCCTTTTATAGACTATCCTACCAATAAGATGTATTTTTATTTCAAGACGCGCAATATTAAAAATAAACATTCAGTTGACGAATCAGCATAAAATATTTCATCACTTAATGAAATAAAATAGAATAGAATATTGCAAAATGTACTTCTTATACGTTTATAAATATTTTTTATTATAGGCCACAACTGCACGGATCTAAAATTATTTTTATATAAAAAAAAAGCAAAGCAAGCTTTTGTTATCCTAGAAAGAATGCTATGAAAGTAACAAAAATATTTTGCCTGTATTTTTTTTATAAAAGTAATTAAAAATTGCAAGACAGCTGTCTAGAACTATTATGTACAATGTATATATTTCGTATATTAGGCTGCTAAAAATACTGTTACAGATGTCAAATGAAATCTAGAACATATGAATTTACCTATGGTAAAGTTGATATTATACTTCTAATTTAAAATAAATAATCTTATCTTACTTGCAGCCTTAAATCAGTAAAAAGTCTGATATACAACTTAAAAATATATTTATATTTAAATAAATCCATTAGATTATATTCATGAAATAAATACTGCGTATAAAGCGAAGTATATAATTTTAATATTAATACACAGAAATTAAACCTTATAAAAACAAAATCATATCTAAATATATATCAATGTCAATTTTTATGGATATTGAAATTGAAATAGGTACTTTCATACTTAGTTGAGTGAAGTAAATTTCAATATTTCATCTATAGATAGGAATGGTAAATTTTTCTTAGGAAATATATTTCTGGAGATTCACAAGCCTTTATCGATCATAGCAAGTTGTTGTGTAAAATAGAGATCACTAAGTAATCTTGAACTATCGATTTTGTAGCTAAATTAATTTTAAAGACCCCAAATTTACAAAATAAAAGTGGTTGAAAAGAATGTTTAGAAGAACAAAATATTTACAAATAATAACCTCTTTAACGTTACTCTTTGAAGCAAGCAAAATTAATAAAATAGAAGACAATAAATTTACTAATGAAAATTTTCGTCTTCCAAACGGAATTGATGTTTTAATTGGATATTAGGATCAATGCTATTATAGGTCCTGCTCATTGTCTATTGCAGTCGGATCCTTTTAAAGCGAAATAAAAGGGGAACCTATTTGCTTGAGCATTTTATAAGAAATGGAGGAGGTAGACCTTGTGGTAAAGAATTAAAAAAATTTCTATCATTAAAAAATGGCTTAAAAAATGCATTAACTAGTGTGGAATAAACTACCTAAGCAAAGGTGTATGTGGTAGTGCATTTGTATTATCACTTGTGATTTTTGCAAAATTTTTTAAAAATCCTGACATTGAAAAAGATTTTCTTGATAAAGAAATTGATGCCGTAGATTTTCAATTAAAAAATAAACTCAATAAATATGATTACTTTGCCACTGAATAGTTATTCTTTGATTTTTAATGGATGGATCTAAGATCTTTACATGTGGTAATAATAATACACTATCAGCTATCAATTTGAAAGAGACTATCTTTGAATTTTGGATAGTAATTGTATGTTGAGAAAAACAAAACTTGTTGTTTATTGTAAAAATAGAAATGTGATTAATATAATAAAAGATATTCTTTCATACATTCGAATGTGTAAGAGGCTTATATTTCTGGAACAGGAGGAAAAGGTCGTATTTATGATTGCAAAGAAAAATATGATGTTAAGATTTCGCAATTACTCGAAATTAATTCCCAAAATGAATTTGTATTGGGTATTATTGATGAACATTACCTAAATAAATGGATTAAAATTAAGCCCATAAATAAAATAAGTACAATAATTGTATCAATCGGGATTCCAATGCCCTTAGGTATAAACAGTAAACATTCAATACATTTTATTGATTTTTTGACGTCTTACGAAGGAATAAATTCTTTGATTTGGATTCTTAAGATGAATAATCTAATCATAAACTTAGATATAGGTATCAATGAAACCATTTATTGGTCATTTTTTCGAATTTAAATAAAGTGTACACCTTGGGGTTGCAAATACAAAGAAATTTTTTTTTGTATTATGGTGAATTTTTTCTATTCATCGGAAGCATTGTTGATGAAAACAAAAAAAAAGTTATCTACACTCCATAAATAATTTAAAGATTTTAATAACGAAAAAATCGACAATACCATTGCACAAAATGTATATCAGAGAGCATTAGAGGCTTTATGCATTATTATCCAGTCGAAAATACCTTTTGCCATAATTTTATAAAAAATGATTTCGATTGCCAAGACTTTCTGAAAGCTTATCGATATTTTAAAACAAAGAAAATGTTGGGATGTTATGTACATAACAGCAAATCATGAAATTGGCGAGGATTATACCAATGCAAAACATCAATATACAGACTTTGAATATATTATTTCTAATGATTTTATTTTAAATTATTAAAAATACACAATGAAACGTTTATTAGAATATAAACTGTCATGGAATGAAGGAATCCCAGAAAATTACAATTACAATGAAAATATGCCAAAACTACAGTTACAAAGCGGTAAGGTTTTTTTATAGCTGAAATGAATAATCAAATAATCTATTTAAAGTAAAATATCATTTTTAGATATAAGCGAAGATTTTAAGGGTATAACAAGGCGTCAAAATAATAATCTGGAAAACTACGCGTTTATTATAATAAATCCTACAGTTATCGCTTCTATATACTTTGCGTATTTATTTTTTGAACAGTCGAGTCACCAATAATGAATATTACATATACAAAGTATATTTGGAGATGGTAAAACTTATGATAAATGTTCATAATAGCTTTTTAGTAGCGCAAGGTTATCATATAGATTAAAAAAATATCAAGATCTGGCATTGAACTGAATTTCATTGCCCAAAATGTGGATACAATGAAATTTTTGAAATTTATATTTCTTTATTTTAAAGGTTTTAATATGTAAAGAAAACCCTTCATTTAATCACTTTTTTCTATATAGATACGCTAAGGCAATCACAATATAATCCTCAGCTATGTACGAATATCTTAATAGTATGGGTGATGATAGCTCTCTTTTATACAGTTATTATACAAAAATCGTTGTGTTTGATCATGCATTTTTAGACAAACTAGAGTTGAAAGACATAAAAATACAAGAAAAATATTATTTGCGCATATTAACTACAAACACACAGATAAACGTCGAATTCGAAAGCTTTGTTCAATTTTTGGCGATTAAACACAATTCATCGATCCAACATAATCATAAGATCAAACTGCACAAAAAAACAAACAATAAAGAACTTTTATCCATTGAAAAACAAGGAAATGATATTGATGTGTTAACCACTTACTTAATCCTTTGCTTGCATCAGAAACAAATATAGGCAAAAAAAAGAAAGATTTCAATCAAAGAAAAGAATCTGATAAGTTCAAGTCTATATATGAAACCTAAATATAGCAAAAATTTAAAAAAAATAGAAGACAAACAAGCTGACAATGGAATTTTTAGGGACAATCGAAAAAATAATTGTGTTACAGTATTTATAAAAATTGGACCACATTTTGAAAGCATAAATAAAATAATAGATACTCTCATAATTAAATTTTCGGCGCCTAAATTTCAGGAAGAATTCATAATTAAAATGCTGATTAGTTATTCGGTAATCAATTGTATACATATATTTGAAGGAAACGTTTCTATCTGCTTTCAAGTAATGTCTAATAGATTATCACATAAATCCTTAAGAACAAAATCTCGGAATACATACAGTCTTTAAGAAACTGTCTGGATCATATTATGGAACTCGATGCATCCATGCATACAGCGATAGAAATGTTGAAGAAAGAAACGGAAATTGCAATTAAAATGAATGGTAAAGAAAATAAATATATATTAACTATTAAAAACAAAGAAATACGACATAAAGGTAATTTTTGTGACATTCCAAAAGAAATATTAGAAGAAATAACCACGATTCTTTATTACGAAATATTACACCTCCAGGACGATCTTAAAAAATTAATTGATATTCATCACGAAAAAGTTTAAGATGTTCATAACTAATAATCGCCAATTTTCCGTATTTGACTTAAGTACATTTTATTATGATAAGGATGTCAATAGAATTTTACAAAACATGAACATGATATTTTAAAATAGAATTATAAAGAAATAATAATTGAAAGCTAGAAAGTGCCTTCGAATAGATTTATACAGCTAAAATCTTTTAAACATTTTTTTTTTGGCTTAGTGTAACTTTTTCAAAATTCTGAAATAAAGAATGGATTTCAAATTGAATGCCATATTGTAATAGTTCAAAAATTTGTAATATAGTAGATATTTTGATATCTGTTTTTTCTGCTCATATAAAAACATAAATTTTTTTAATATTATAATTCATCAATATGCCTGTATTTTGTGTTAAAATATTATAGTTTTGTCTTCACTTCGACCTTTAATTCTAACAAATAATTCTGAAATTAAGATCAGTCGTTTGAATACTATTGAAAAAATATATTTAAGAATTTTGGGCCACTTTTTTTGCAACGTATAAAATTTAACGATGTTTATTAGTGTGTAATGGATCCAACCTTTCATTTGAAAGTCTTTGTTATGCAACATTAATTTGCCCGCTAGGTACAATCAAGCTTATTTTTCGACTATGTTACAACCAAATCAACATCAAAGCATTTAAAATAAACACAGTTAAATCATAGCTATGTGTAAAAGCAATAAAGCATATAACCAATCTAGTAACTAATAAAATTGCTTTCTGTTCAACCTTAGATATACTGAGTAAATTTCTGTTTATTGTGCAATAAAAGCTAAACAAGTTGTCACATAAAAACGAAGTAAGATTGCACGTAAAAATAGCGTTTTATTTTTGTTCTGGGGTATTATTTTAATTTAAAGTAGAAAAAGCGCTATGTTTCGTTATGGGTGGCACTTATTACGAGCTAACTGCGCATTATTATGTTTAGCAATTTATAAAAATGTAATTTCTAAATAATTCTAAAAGGGCTTTTAATATATAGAAGGATTTTTTTATAAAGAAAAAATATATAAAAATGCGCTAGCCTTATAAAAATACCTCAAAATGTGGATTTTTTAATTTTAAGACTCTTACGCCCGCATAGTACTTGGCAAAATACATCTAATAGAATTTTTTAGTTTTCATATAACATAGAAGGCTCATACAGTATAAAATAAATCTTCTGCAGTTTTAAATAAATATTAAATTTACTTACGGAAAAAAATTCCGATTTTTGTCCAGAAAAGACATATAATTGCGTAATAATTGCAATTCTAAATAAACTATATTTACATTTTTAGATAGTTATAGCGTTTTATTTTTAATTTATGTGTTTTAAACATGATAATACGCTTTTTTTTAATTTTACACTTGACGGCATATTTAGATACTATAAATTCGCTAGCGGATGTGTTTATATGCTTGTATATTTCATGAATAACAAGTTGATGTTTTTCACATTATCTAGGTTAGTTCTTTATAGTGTCATTATTGTATTTAATGCACAATTTAAAAAAGCAATGCTATATTTACAAAATAAGCGACAAATGTACTACGCTAGAAGTTTTTTAAACTAAAAATAATAATTTTACGATATAAAAAGATTTTTTATAAATTATACTGACTTTTATGTGAAAACTAATCTTAATTGTTTTATCATTATATACCTAAAAATATAGAAGAGAAGGTCTATAAAACAAAAAAAAACATAAATTAGTGCATATAAACAGCATTCGCTTATATTCATATGATAAATGCATATTAATAATGGTAATTCAATTTTTTATGCATTGAATTTTTGCTCAAAATATATTTTTTACCAAATTAAACATGCGTATTCATATATCAGGCCTGACTTTTCTATACAGATTTTTTTTGCCTATATATTTTCTTTATATACTTGTAACAAAATAGCCCTGTTTTTATTTTTTTTTGTTTATTGTTTTTAGTCAATTTATTGCCCGTAATCATGACAAAATTATATATTAATGGCATTTACTTCATTTTAAATTAGATATAGTATAAGATGTAATGTTATAATTTATAAAATATCATTTATTAAAAAAAAAATTCATAAAATATGATTCACTGTTGTAAAAATGTAGATATTAAACAGAAATTCTGTTATCAATAGGGGTTATCAAATAACATAAATTTTTTATCTATAAAAATATAAGTTTTGTAACGTGAATAAATTTATATGAAGTTACAGTCCATATATATCATATTGATTATATATAAAAAACCAATTTTTATAAAAATTGGTACTAAAATGCTATATTTATGTTTGCAATGCAGTATTATACATATAGGGCTCAAATAAATATCTAATTATAGAAATAAAAAATCCACTTTACACAAACACACGTCTCTAGGATATAATAGTAGTAAAAGATTGATGTGAACTATAGAATATAATCTATCTTATTACATTACTCGTATTTGGCGCGAATTTCGGATTTTTTAACGTGATTATATAATTTTTGCATTAGTGGCTAAACGTTTCTAAATTTATCATTGGGTTAAATAATATGTTGAAAAGAATATTAAATTTTCATGCAAACAGAAATTTCTTTCTATAAACTCGAAAAAATTACTTTGCCAAACTTTATTTATAATCTATGAATTATAAATACAATATATAGGGTTATATAAGGTTGCGCTATATAACTTCTTAAATTAAATCCCTAGAGTAGATTTTAAATCGAAATTGTTTTTTATGATATCATAAAATTTTTATAAAACTCTTCAACTAATTTCTTCTTAAAGTTTTTTTGCTCTAGTTTTTTAATTATAATAATAATGTATATTGTTTGCTTAAGCTAAAAATTATATTTTTTTATACATCTAACTTATTGTATTTAGTATATAAACTATCCTATTTATTGAGTGTGGCTTCCTGTGGTTTTATAATTAAAAAAATTAATGTTATCAATTAGTTTATCAATTTTTTTATAATATAAGTCTGTTTTTCGGTTTTTTATTTCATTTTCTATATATTTATAAAGTTTAGATTTTCATACTGGGCAAAAAAAATGGTCTGTAGAAAATTAAAAATACATGTTTGCATTTGAGAGTCTATTGCTTTTTTTACTATGGCTGGTTTGTTTGATAAATATATTCTTAGAATTGTTCCTTCCTATTTTCTTTCTATTTAAGTACAATTATCATGAGTGAAGAAGTGTATTCGTATTAAATTGTTAGAAAATACAAGGTTTATCGTCTGAAAGAAGTTCATCATATTATCTATATGTGAGCTACAGCTCTGTAAGCCTGTAGTCACTGTTGATACTACGATTCCTCAAAAAAATACAATGCACATGAAGCGGAATCTAGCTTGATCTACTAACATATTATATACCATTCTTGATGATTAAAACATTTAAACAAATAAGGAGCATTACTTTTTTAGTAATAGAAGGTCCTTACTTTGTATTTCATGCATTATAAATTTTAATGATATAGCATGTATATACATAAATGTATTTAATTTTTAAAATGTATTACGTTTGAATTTTTTAAGTGAGTATTATTGAATTAAAATAGAATGACCATATGGTTAATATCTATAAATATTTTTTTAAAATAACATGCTAATTACAATAGTCAAATAAAAATAGTTAGAAAGTGAAATTATATCAAATAATCGCCACACTGACTATAATATACGCAAAAAATCGAATACACATATAAAATATAAAGTCAAACAAAAACTATTTCTCAACGCAAAATTATTGCATTAAAATATTTATTTATAGACTTTTTTTTTATTAAATCTAAAAGAATAATCTTGTATCCATTTTATTAAAATGTGTAAAAATTAATATTAGAAAATTTTTACAAAATTTATGCCTTTTAGTAGATTCTTAGTAATCCTTTGGATTTTTTATTCGAAAACCCCTTTTCAAATAGAGAAACAGATGTTAGTAACTCTTTTATAAAACAAAAACTTCAATAAAAAATAATTTTATAGACTTTTCAAAAAAAACATACATACTATATATTTTATATATATTCGTGTTAGAGTATGTTAAATTCTTCTATACATGCTCCTGCGTACTTTAAAATAAATACTAGTATTTTTCATTAGATCATCAGTTTAATTATATAGGGTATGTAGTAACTATTATTTTTTTATTGCGCATATGTTTCGATGGATTTATTTTCTGTTAAATTTTTTGATATTCTATTGCAGACATATTAGACCATTATATATTGATATAATAAGCCTAAGAAATCATTTCTTTTAATATTTCATATGATATTCACATTTTGATAATATTACATGTATATTAATTTTTTTTAAACCTTAATTACACTGAAAATGGTTGTCTATTTTTTTTTATTGCCGATATTTATAATGGAAATAAATAATTTTACAAGAAAGTATAACGTATATGCAGGGCTTAAAAACTAAGTTCTTGTTGTAAAAGATTGAAAATTTGTTCAAAACAAGTTAAATCTTATAATATGTCTCTAATTATTCTTATAATGTGAATTTTTACTATATTAGCGGCAAAAAATTGTCATTGCCCGCATAATTTTAGTATCAGAACATAAAAAGTGTATATTAATATTTCTAGTCGGAATTACTAATAGAATGTAGAAAATAAGTAGATCATATAAGTTGTAAGTGAACAGCCGAATATTAGGCTAATTTTTCTAGTATTAAAATGCAAAAATAGGATAATAATATATTAATTTCTTTCTGGGTGACTTTTTTGTAAAAATAATATTTTATAATTATACGGTGGAACTTTTTCTAAGTATATAATGATTTGTTGTTCACACAGAGCAAATTTTTATTGATCATAAAATAAAAAAAATGCTGATATCACTAGGATTTCTACTGTCATAATTTTATGGTCCAAAATAAAATTACCTGCAAGTTTTTTTAATAATTCGTTTAAGAGTAAACCAATATAAAATATTAGACAATGATGTTTCATCATGACAAAAAATATAGAAAATAAAAAATGGGTAAAAGTGAATTTTTTTACGATAGCTGCCTTCTTTATAAATGATATATCATTAATTCTAGATAATAAATGGCATAAAATGATTTTTAAACGGGAATTTTTATGATAATCGTAGAACAAATTACTTACTAAAAGATTAACTATGCATATTTAATATGATATATGTAATAATTAAAATAAATAGATTCAAAACAATTTTATAAGATCCGTCTATAACTAAAAATTCGATGCAATATATTACGTAGTTTTTAGAGGTAAATGAACCCGAAAATGATATTCAAATTTTAAAATAAAATATGTTTTGAAGTATGCGCGAATACTGTTTTTATGCCAGGATATCTATCTTAATTCCAATTTTTTTTGTCAATACATGGTCAGAAAAAAAATTTACGTGTCAATGTTATTAAATGTTAATAGGTCAGTTCCTATATGTATACTTAATAAATTAGTCCACAAGAAAAAATCTTATATAGTCATAATTTACATTTTAAAACATAAAAAACCGTCGAATAGAAATACTACAAACCCTATGGGTGGAGGAAAAAATATTTTCCTATTTACTTATATAGAAAAATATATTTTTGTGTTAAAATTATGTTTTTTTATATAATAATATGTAAATTTGCAACTTATGTAGTTTACTTCTTATAATTTATCTTTATTCATTCTTTATATCTTTTTTAAATATTTTAAATTGATTTATATTCAAAGTAAATTTTATGTATTATTATGTATTATTTTACCTCGTAACGAATTGATTTATTCTTATATCGTAAATAATATACTAGATTGTTTTAAATCCGTTCTATTTTTTTGTTTTGAAAATCCATATTTTAAGTAATAACGTTGACGAAAACATATTTTTGCAACATTAAAGGATTTGTATTTGATCTACTACGCATTTTTTCTGTTACTTAAGCTTTGAGAAATGTTTTACCGACCTTTGTGATTGGCAACAGCGATATATATTGTTAAACGATGGCGCTTGATTTTACATAAGAAATCACTATAAATACATCGATGATATAGATAGAATGATTTATTTTTTTGCTGTCTAAATATTATGCTGAAGGTTGGAAAAAGGCATATATCTCTTAACCCCTTGGTGTATAAAATATAAGTATAAAATTCATTATGTAGGTTATAATAACTAAAAACATAAGAAGGCAAATAAATATATTTTAAAACTTTATATATTGGCACATCGATTCAAATTTTTTTTTTGATTTATTAAAGGTTAGCTTCCTCATTATTATTTTGAGCCTTCTATTTATGTTTGATTTACAAAATTAAACCTTTTTTTTTACTGAAATCCCTTAAATTTTTTACTATTATATAATAATTTTATATATAATTTGCTTGATATTCTGCTAAGAAGGCTGTCTAGATCTTATTTCTATGTAAATCTGATATTTTCTTGTTTTTATTATATTTTGTCGTAAATAAAACACTACGTTGTATATTGAATGTACTTTTTTAGTTTATGTTTAAATAATAATACAATTATATTTATTTTTACAAAAAAAAATATATTTTGTGCGGACAATTTGTAATATTTGGCTTCTTTAGTAATTTTAATGCTATTTATAATCCAAATTTGTATTTTTTAATATTATGACGCATAGAAACAATAGTCTCACATTTAGTTCTTTTATAATGTTTCAGCGTATAGAAGTCATATTATTTCTTCTATAGTCTTTTTTTTAACAACAAATACATTTAGTATTTAATACGGCTCATATTTAATAATTTTACTACATATTGACACTTTATAAAAAACCACCTCAAGAAAATTTTTTTAAAGTCTTTGTGAAAAATCAGCTCATTAACAAGTTTTAAAATTTTTTTATGGTTCCCATCACGATAAACATTAGAAAAAATTTTTTTATACACCTATATTCACGAAAAAACAGGATAAATTATTTTTTAATCGAACCAATGTGGCCCACCCATTTGTCTTAGATTATATGGGATTTACCTATATAGCCAATATATGTGAATTTTACTATATTTTAAAATTTATATATAATTCTTATTTTCATATGATATGAATTATAAAATTTATACTGATATTTTTTATTCCAAGATGGTAAACTATTTTCCATTATTTCATTTCGGTTTTTGATCTATTAAAATTATATTCTTAAATATATTTAATGTATGTAATTATTATATTTCATTGAGCGATTTATTGCTCACTTTCATCTATAAATTAGAAAACGTCTTTTGTTCATTTAATGTTTTCATGAATGTTTTAAAAAAGTTTATTAAATGAAACCTTAATTGTATGAATTATTTATTATATTATAATATTATATTATATACCTTTCTAATTTAGCTTTACGTGAAAATTATAGAAAATAATACAATTATTTATATAAGGGTATATAAAGCCATGCGTACGTATCATATAATTGTTTTTTACCACATCTACTTCTATAGGCGAAAAAGAGCGAAATATTACATACAAAATGTGCTAGAAACATGGGAAAAATGCACTTACCTACATAAAAATAGACAAAAATAACTCGAGTATATAATCATATCACATTTTTAGTTTTTGTAAATATATAAATATTATGGCATCGTTTTATCAGTACATGTTTCAATTCATTTTTTATGACTTATGTTATTTTATCATAACATAATTAGCATGAAAAATACATTAAATGTCTGATCAATTTCATTTTAATTTTTATTTGTCAGCATGTAATTTACAGCGTTGATAAAAATCCTGCTTTTTTCGGCTTCTTAACAGCAAAATTTACATACAAAATAAAGAAATTTTTTTTTCTTATTTTTGTTTCTAAATTAAAAATATGTCTTTTAAATGCCTAATACAACGATAATATAAAATATAAATCATGCCGCGTATATATTACTAAAGAGAATATAATCTATTGTACATGAAGGTTTATGAAATATTTTTTCTTATTTAAGAATTATATTTATAGATGGATGTGTGAAAATATATTCTAATTTTATGTCTGTGCTATATTTTCACGACTCATTTATGTAACACAATATAAATTATACTGCCTAAGAAAAATTAGCATATATTTTTATATACATTTAACGACACAAAATATTTTATATAGTAAAAATAATAATAATAAAAATATTGCTTTATAATCAACATAAGCTAAATTTAAAGAATCTAAGTAAAATTTAAAACAATTCATATTCTATATATTAAAGAAACGACAAGATATTGTAAAAAAACAATTTTCAGTTATATAGAATATATTTAAAAAAAATCGCAATTTTTTTCATATCAATTTTTATATTATACAGCTCATTTTGTGCCTTTTATTATTTGCTACTTACATATTTTTATCTTTCATAAAGTACCTATATAGAGAAAAGTAATTTAAATAATACAAACAAAGCTATAAAATTGGCTTGACAACTGTAATAGCCTGATTGCGATCAATACAGTGGGGTTTTTATATTAATATATATTGAGAACTAGAAGTTTATATAAAGAAGCAAAAACTGTCAAAGAAAAACAATAAGCTTTGCTAATTTATAATATTTTAAATTTACGTTTTTAGAAACAAATATTTATGAAATAAATATTATTGACAGATTTAATTATTTTATTTTACAAAAATATAATTTTAAAAGATGTAAAAAGTAGAAAATTGCATGTTTGCCACGAAAAAGCAATTTTATGAATAAAATTGTATAAAGATATCATTTTTGCTAATATCATATTAAACTTCGCGTATTAACGCGCATTTATAGATTTTCAGACTAACGTATATAATAATTCTAGTTGAAGCGAATAATCTACAAAAAAAATTTATCCTGCTATTACTTATTTAGATATCAGTAGTAAATCTCTTTTATTATATTATTATATTTTCCGGAAAATATTACTTAATTAAAAACCCATTACTTCAAAATACAGAGATAAACAACCATTTAATAAATAAATAGATTTTTTATTTTTGTTATTTGTAATCATGACCTAAAATATAATAAGAAAACTACATTTTCCGTATATTTCAAACTATAAACATTTTAAAAAAAGCTCTAATTGTAATAAAAAAGCTTAGCGCAATACTGATGCTGCATAAATAAAAAGAATCCTGGCATAATATTATTAAAAATTGAATACTTCCGAAAACCACAAATTTTAAAAAAATCAAGAATCTTATGAAATTTTAAAACGATATTATATAGTTTTTTTGTCTATTCCAGTGCTAAAGATAACAATCAGGATTTTGCATGTACTTTGTGTTATGATTTGTAAAAAGCCTATATCTAGAGCTTAAAGCATATTATATGTAAAATAATTACGTATCTAAAGTCTTCAATCAACTTATATGCTTTTTTGTTTATTCAATTGTATAGAAATATAGATTGTTATTGAAAAAAAAATAATCGATTGATATTGATGTATGTACGTCGTTATATTTCTTTCATATTAATAGGTCATAAAATATTAATATTTTTTTACTTTTTAAAGCCAAGAAATCTTATTTCTAGCTTTAGTAAAATAATTTTATTTATTAATATGGTTTATACAATTTTAAAAAAAGCACATATAGGCTACAAAGGATAAAGTTAACGTTATAAATCAATTTTTATACTTAATCAAGAAAAAAAACATGCAAATTGCAGTTTTAATTTTATATCTTTTATGCCCTAGAAAATGTCTGGTATCATTATCTTGACTATAATATATAGATAACTTTCATCCAAATCTGAGAAAGTTTGTGATTGTTTTTGCACATTTGAAAATTATTATTTATCTCTAAAGTTTTCCAAATTAAAAAAAATTGTTTCTCTTCCATGCAAAAAGAATTAGATCGTATAATAAGTTTTAACGTACTCAGATGCTTCTATATATAATCCAAAAATATACTTGTAATCCATATAGATTTCTTTTTAAATATATTTAAAAATAGATTAAATTTCAAGAAATGGATATATATCGCTTCTTTTGACAGAATTAACATAATCTAAGTTTTTTATGGCTAATTTTTTAAATATAAAGAATCAAAATTATTATCAATGTCAAAAAACTTTATAAAAAAGATGTTTATCTTGCGCAGTTTTGGTATAACATCAATAGTAAATATGTCATATATTAATGGTTATAAAAAACCTTTTCGGGTCACAAGGGTTTACACATTTATTCTTTGCGCTTAATAAAATTCTTTTAGTGATAATTAAAAGTCATAAATGTGTATTATGCATCGAAATTAGATTTCTGGCATTGGTTATAGATTTATCAAATGAGGTACTTTAGTCACAACAATTTACTGAGAAAACATCTTATAATACACGAAAACTAGATTTTTAATAAAGATAATTTAATTGTAAATCATGAACCTAACCTGAGAACAATAACTTTGTTTTAATTATGATAGAAGCTCAATGTATGCGAAGGCTATATAGGAATTTAATGTGCTACATATTCGAAGAGAAGAAACACGACGGATAGTATAAATAATAAGTAAATTTATTTCACATCATTTTTTAAGAAATTATTAATTTTTTTTGAGCAATTTATTTATTCAGGGTTGTACTTTCTTTTTATCAATTTTATTGATTTGGACTTAGTAAGCCCTTTGAAAATATTGCAAAACTCTTAATGCATCTTTTGACGCCTTACCCTAATCTATCTTCATCAACTGCTCTTCTTCTCTAAAATGAGACGATTTCAAGCTTCTTACATGCATGCTTCTAGTTCGTACAGGATTTATAACTCTTAATATTTTTTATGGAATTTTGTAACTACACCATGCCAAGTCATTACATATGGCATTGTTCTTAATTCAAAATATTGATGTTTATTAAGGAAACCCCAAGAAATTTCGAATCAAGAATTATAATTGCAAGCTAATACAAAGGCAGAATACGACAGAGAAAATTATTCCACAACAAAGAAAATACAAAGACAAAGAATATGAAAATATAAAAAAATCAGATCAGATGCTGTAGTATTTTAAAATGTAAATTATTTGATGAAGCAACAAAAACTTACTCTTTTAAGAATATAAAACAAGATTAACAAAGAAAAATGATAACAAATAAAACTCCAAAAAAATTAAGAAATATTATATGTGCTGAAAAAAATAAATATTGGTTTTTTGGATAACTTAAATACAATGAGGATTTTAGAAGACTTATATCAAAGGCCATGGATAAAACAGAAATGAAACTCATATTATGATGAATTATATTCGCTAACATAATATAAAATATTGAAGATAGGGACACTCTTATTTAAGACCACAGAAAACACGGATACTCATATTTTGGATCCCAATGACATACTTAAAACAAAAGAGATTTTGCTCTGTAATTTTAAGCTACTCCAAACGAATACATAGAATTTGAACATGACGAAGAACAGAAACAGTGAGATTTATATCGATTTTGAACCTAAATATCTAGAAAATAGAAAAATATTAATATCTAATAACTGAAGATACACGCAAAGATTGGTACCTATATAGCTAAGGCAACTCATCATCGATAACTTAAATAGATGATAATGAATCTATAAAGTTTGAAAATAGCAAAACAAAAGAATATCTTACATAAATGGATAATAGATAAACGATATTCAATTTCGATTTTGTATGAGTTAATTGCGCAGATGGGTGTTTTTTTGTACCCGAAAATACAGAAGAATTTATTATTTTATGTGTATTTATCATTTAATAGTTCCACTTGTTTTGGAAGAATGGTACATATAATCAGTAGATTGAAGGAAAAAATTATTTGAATGACAATAATACAATTTAAGCTATTTAAAAATGAATCCGGAAGAAAAATATTACAAATTTTGCTTCCAAAGATATATGTAATCTTTTTGTTGCATGATTGTGTGTCAAGGAACACAAAAAACTACGGGACATTGTATTCTATATTTTTACGGTATTAAAATATATAAAATACCCATATTTAAATCAATATCAAAAAAATATACAAAATTATAAATCTGACAGGCCTGGTTGTTAGTTATGATTATAATACAAGATATTATTATTTTTTAGGTTTATTATTTTTCAATTGTAAATTTAAAAAGTTGTTTTTGAGCTTATTTTATAACGCTATCATAAAATATTAATGCTTTTTTGTCAAATAATCGCGTATTAAGATTTAGAATCCATTTTAAATTATATTGAAAAAAATTTATTTATAAATTTAATAATGCCCCTTATTTGATCTGTAACACGCACAAAGATTGTTGTGATAAAATTTAAATAATTAAAAATAAAAAAAAATCCAGCGCATATAAAAAAGGGTCTATTGGTAGATAAATTATCGCGAATTTCATAAAATTATCTTTTTTTCAAAATATTTATAATGGTAGAATCTTTTATGTACTAATTCATATATTGTAAAACTGCGAATTATGTTTTATAAAAATATGAATATTCAAAAAAATAATCTTATATTATTGATAATAATATCTATCTTTCAAAATAAGTGGTATTCCAAAGATTTAGTCTTTTTTACTCAACAAAAACTATTTTTAAAACTTCTTATATAACTACAATATGTTCTTTAGTCGTTTTTACATATATATATAACTTTCAAGACACCTATTTTTACTAAAAATATTTACAGATATATTTTTATCTTCTAAACCAATTAAAAATTCTAAAATATGGTTGAGTAAAACTGTAAATTTGAATTTTCTATAAAAAAGCATTCAGACAAATTCAATTTATTTTTTACAATTTTTATTAAATTTATTGGCTTTTATTTAATGAAGCAATTAAAACAAGAAAAACAATCATATAAACTAACAATGCGCTAAAATCAAAGATGAATTATAGAAAATTAATGATAGTTGGTTTATTTTAAAAAATATACAACTGATAAATTCAGTTTTTAATATCCATAGATTGACTGAAACCAATTTTTTTGCATATATACTTTATATTTATCAAGTAGTTTTATTTTCTTTTATGATCATGTCGAGTCACAGAAATTTATAGATAATTTTTTTTTCTTGGCATATAAAATTGGTTTATTTTTGGTGTTTTTCTTTGATAAATTCTTTCTATGATAATTTTGATAAAAGTTATACATGAGATTTATTTATAGCCAGAATATATTTTAATTATACACCAAGTTTTTATTATCTACTAAAAAATAATTATAATAAAAGCATGATCTGTTAAAAAATAAAACTAGCAACTATACTCTAATTGTAGCCTTAGAGGCTGTTTTCAAAAGTTGATATTTCGAATAAAAACTACAATTATGACAATAAATACTGTACTTACATTGTAAAGTTATAGATAAAACTCAAATTAGCTAATAATAAAACAACATTCTATTTACATCTTTTTATCAGCTTAAAATTGAAACCAGATATCCTGAATTATTTTATATGCTAAGAACTATATATCCATAATGATAAAACCTTTACAATTTTCCAGCTGAAGTTAAACATAAACAAAATGTATTTTTGAATTTTATATTTATTTCAATATTATAAAGGTTTATTTTTCCATTCTAGTGATGCATTTTTTGTGATTGTCAAAAGAATTAAGAATTATAAATTTTATCTGGATTTTTAGCAGGTTTTTCACCTACAAGTAGAATTCATCACTAAAACAGAAAATTAATTTATATACTATAAATTTGATTTTTTTTGAATGAATTTTCAGCAAAGTTATGAAATTCAACAGAAATCTTATTTATTTAATAATTTAATGTAATTTATATACGCAAAAGATTTTATATAATTCTTAAGACAATAAAATTGTATTTGACCGATTTTTTTGTGATATTTTTGATTTATTTATATTTTTTATAAATAATAACGGATGTTGGAATCTTATAAAGTACGGATAAAGGTTTTATATTATAAAAATTCAAATCGGAAGAAAACTTTATTTTGACCGATTTCCATTTAGTCATATGAATTTAAAAAATAAATTCTTCAATAAATATAATTCATATTTTCGTAAAAATACTTTCAGCGGCGAAAAAAACATTTTTCTTTTTAGCATAGAACTTAGTATTAAAAACTAATCGTAATTTGCTGCTTTAAAACAGTATATATTTATATTTATTCAACAACTTTTTGTGTGTTTTTCAAAATAAAATTATAAATCAAATTTCCAACAGCATATAATCATTTATTATCATAGTTGACCTTGTTTTGAAATAGAATACGCAGAGATTTATTAGAGATTTATAGTTAAATTTATACAAATAAGTAGTAAAAAAACGTTGAATAAAATTCAAATTTTTTAAATATTCAAGCAAATGGTCAACATGTTCTGTCAAAAGTTTTTTATTGCCTTAGTTTTATCAAAAACTAAATTTTTTATTTTGATTTTAGCATTTTGCGCTTCGCCTTTTTCTTTCAAAGCTTCTCGACCATTTTATCAATTTTATTTTGCTGAAAGGTCCTTAATCTCTTGCGAATGCAATCTTTGAAGCTACAACAAAATATTTTATGGATTGTACCTATCTGTAATTTAGATTATATTTATAGTTGTTTATTATAAACGAAAGCCTTTTCACCCTCGTCGTTTATTCTTTTGGGAAGGATTTAATATTTACAAAAATATATGATAAAGATTTCTTAACAGAAAACAGAGACTGAATTTAAAAAAAACAAATGAAAGATGATAGTAATTGCAACCTATATATTTAAAACATAATAACATTAATATTTGCAGATCATAGTAAGCTTATAAGTATATCTAATTAATCAAGAAAATCGATTTGAGTACGTGATCATGAATTAAATTTAAATAAGAATGCGTGGACTTTAGAAATGTTTGTATAAAATACAATGTAAATTTTCAAAAACAAAAAATCAAACTTTCTTTAATAATAATCAAAGATTTTTATAAAAGATAGTTTAACTTAAAATAATCTAAAACGTATTAAGAGAAAAGAACAAAAATTCATAAAATAAAATTTGATTGCCAAAAAAAGTTCGGATACGATATACTATTGTAAAATCCTCAAATCGAAAAAAAACACAAATATTGTTGGCTTAATTATAAAAATCAAGAAATATTTAACTAAAACGGAATATTAAATCATGATAAAAGACATATATTAGTAACTTTCGATGCCATATAAAAGTATTACATGCAATAAATATAGTAAGTCATCGATATTACAATTACTTTGCTTATTCTCAAAAACAAGCCTGAGAATATAACAGATATTCTATAGCTATTTTTTATGATATATCTGATCTAATTCTATGTATATTTATATCCACCTAAAGACCCAAGATAAAATTTTATTGACCGCACAAACAATAATACGTATAATCAATAATAATCGTAATCTAGAATTATTTCTAAGAATTTATGAACTACTAACTTCACTGGCATACGAACTACATTTGGTTTGAATTTAATATACTTAAAAAATTCAATGGTTACTATCAGCCCAAATCACGTTTATATGTAATCGACGCAATATGAAAACTGTAAAAATATATTAGTTTGCAATTTTAATTACGGATAAATGAACAGATATAATTATGTGTGTCCACAATAATCTTTAAACGATTGATTAGGACAAGACCATCTGGTTAATCGCAGTAAAAAATTCAAAAATATAGCATTCCAGCATAATTAAACTAAAAAAATGCATTAATAACGGTATCAACAAATTTTTACATTCCTGTATAAAAAATCTTAAGGATAATTTAGGAACTTTTAAAAAGGATGATACTTATTTAACAAAATTTCAACCTTTAAAATTATTAAGAAGTTTCATGTTCGTAAATAGCTAAGTCACTATTCTTTTAAAAAAATTCATGTAAAATGAAATCAATCGTTGCTATTTTCTCAACAATTTTAATCTTTAATACAAAAGGAAGGAAACAAATTCATAAGCGAATTTTATTTATTCTAGTGATTCCTGTTATACGCATGATTATATCAACGCATTGCAGATTTTTTCAAAAAAATCTTTTTGTGCATTCAAATATTTTGAGATGGTCCTTTGTATTAGAATACCACAGAGATCTTTAATATTTAAAAAATTCGATTTTTTCATCTTCTTTCTAGTAATACATATACATTAAGATGTCGACATAAGCATTCAAAAATAGAAATGATAAATTGTGATTAATTATGTTCTAAAAATTTTAATAAGAAGAAATTACGATAAAAATCATGCTTTTAACCTAGATATAATGATTCGTCAAAAATATTTTTAAAAATACTAAGCTTGATTATTTTATTCAAACTTGTATCATCTAATATTTCCATAAGCCTCACAATAATTTTATAAAGTTGACAAAATAATATTTTAACAAAGGTTATATAATATATTTTACCTATTTTTGATAAATTTTATTGTTCCGTCGAACAGACGCTTTTAACATGTCACATAGTAATTTATTAACAGACTCTACTTCTATATTAAATTAGTTATTCTTATATCATTGGTATATGTAAAAGGTAATGAATCGCTGCGAATCTTAGAAATGTGTGATAGTTTGTTTTAAATATTATAAATATTTTTATCCTGTATTGATATGCATTTTTAAGGTTCAGAATCATATTATTTCTCGTATGATATATATTTTTTTGTTTTTAATAAGCTTCATCTTATTATCTTAAATAATTACATGAAGAAAAGAGAAGACTCTTTTATTTATGAATGTATATTATCAAAAACATTGATTATCATTTATTATAAATGCAAGACAAAGAATTTGATATATGTCGTAGTAAAGTGACACAAAATCACATGAGGTACATTCTATAACTTGAAGTCCTAAACAAAATTAGGCATTTATACAATATATAGAATTGAAGATACCCTCTAAATAAATATTTTAGAGAAGAAGAAAGGCAGTATATGTGGTTTTAGCAAAAGTATAGATATGGTCTGTTCACGGAAATTAATCCCTAATCCGTGAATGAAAATTTGAAATTGCTATCTAAATCTGCTCATGAATATAATAGCTTTCGTTTTGAGCATCAAATACAATTTTACAGTATCATCGCATTAGAAATTAATTTCCGTATCAAATTGAGCGACCCCTAATAAAAAAATTTATTGTTAATCCGACAGATGAATGATTCCGCTATTTGATCACATGTGTCGTATTTATATATTTAAATGTTTTCAAAAAAATAACTGAAAATTACAACGAAAGCACGATATATAGAATCACTTGCAAATATATCTATAGTTTCTGGTTAATAAGTGGTACGCAATCTTTTACAGTTTGCATAAACAATCAAAATCATGTAAATATTAAATGAGTAAAAGTTTTCATAAAAAACCAAAAAAATATTTATTATTTGGAAATAATGGTCTAACAAAACCTGCTTTTTATTCATTTTACGAAATGTACCTAGATGATCAGCTAAATATTTCGCAACATTCTTTCTGACTGTTCTCAAAATGGTAATTTTGTTAGATTTCTTTTTAAAATATTTCAAATAAAACCTGTATCAATAAAGTGTATATGTTTTATGCAAACTGAATATAAAACATAAATTAAGATGTTTTTATACTATTTTAAGCTTATTTCTATGGCATATCCCTCATATACAAATTCAATCTTCTTCTTATATGAAAATTCGACTTATTTATTTGTTGTCCTTAAAAACTTTCTCTTGTCATTATCTTCATTTTTTTTTGCAAATCGTTTAAAATTATAGATATAAAATCATATTTAAATCTCTGGGGATAAAGGATTAAATAAGACTGTTTTATTGTTTGATTTATAGTGTAGAACATATTTTTTCTCGGTTTATGTTACAAAAATTTAGATATATTTGCAATTTAAAGGCACATAAAAATTGTTGAAGCAACTGTTCGATAATATTGAGCCAAAAATATTTTTATAGAATACTCAATATTATTTTTAAATTTTATATTAGTGCTGCTTCATGTTAATGCATTAACAAGTATTCATAAAAAGTTACCCAAAGTGTGTTTAAATTGATCGTACTATATGTATACTATCATATTAACTGTAATGTATATATATCGACGCGTATACACATATTTTACACATATATATATGAGGTTTAATTGCACATTTTACATTTGATAATCTTTATTTGTTTAATATCTGATGGTTAGTAAATCACACGATATAAATAAACAGGATGCTTCTAAAAGAAAAAAAAAGAAAAACCATTGCGCTTAAATACTATAATATTCTTGCTTAAATGCATATTTTTTTACAATGCATGTACTCATTATATTTGCTGAAATTCATGCGAATATTTATTCCCTTTGACCAGAATATTACAATAGTATTTATTGGTTATTTTTTAAATAAATTTAAAAGGTTCTAAAATATATTAAATTATAATTAAACTTATATCTCCCCATAATTATTCTATTTTATGTTATACTTAAATGCTAATTTTATATTCTTTATTCTTGAATGAAAATTATATTAAATTTATATATAAAAAAAATAAAATTGTTTTTTGGCTTTTTATCTAAATTCCTTGTCTAATAAATTTTCCGTTGGGCATCTGTTCATATTAATTTTATTTAGTTATAAATTAATTTTTAACTCTAGTAATTAAAAATTGTCTAAGATAACTTCAAAATAAAAGCTAAGTCAGATTACCGATGCTTTTTTTGCAATCATAGTACTTTTAACCCATTTAAGCAACTGATTCTTATCATATTTATAGGTTCATGCGTACTCCTCTATTCTATCGTTTGTGCTTTTTGTATGCTGTTATATATGCTACAAACTTAATATTTATATATTATATTTGTTCTGTATTTGATTCTATATCATTTAAAACTTAAGATGGATCGCCTAAAATCTATAAATTATGAAAAACGTGAAATTCAGTCGGTGACAGGCTATCAGAAAAATAAGCAGCAATATAAGATAATATATTATAAAGAGTTTTAGACATTTAGGTATTGATGTGTTGAAAGATGATATGAATCTAATAACAATAAACAACCATGTAAACAAAAAAAAAATACGCTTTTAAAAGTTGGTCAGTAAAATTCTATAAAAATAAAAAAAAATATCATAAAGATAATTCTTATTTTTAATGTACATTTTAGAGCATAAGGTCAAGTAAATTCAATGATTTTCAATATATATGGTACATGAATGGAGAACCTAAATGCGCATAGTGTTTTGGGTTTATAAATAAAATATTTTTGAGCCATTAACAAAATTTATTTTTTATGTTGTTGATGTAATTAAAAGGTCAAGATAACAATATTAACCTCCAATCTGCAATTTTACAAAACCGGTATTTATAGCGAATAAAGAGCAAAATAAATCACTATTGCCGTTTATTAAAAATGTAGAAAATTAAGCCTGTTCTATGTGTAGATACAATAAATTTTGATATCAAACACATCACATATACTATAAAAACAATAGGTAATATAAGACTTTTTTTTTAATATATTTATTGGTCAAATAACTTGTAATTCAACTTTAAAATGCTTTAGATCAACATTTTTTGATATTTTCGACATTCTATATGTTTTAATATTTTAAAATGTATAAATAAATACGTTGATCGCCTATCTATAACAAAAAAAAACATGATATTTTGGTAAAAAATGTGTATTCTAATCCATACAAAATGGCATTAGATTATATAGTATCATAAGAAAAAATAAAGTTTTTTCTAGCATATTATGGATCTGACGAAATTTTTTATGCGATTAATATGAGATTAATATCTGCAATCAAATAACTTAAACTTTTATATATTTTCTATTTAAAAGGTATTGAATCTTTCAGAAACGCAATTTTCAGCATGTATTATATAGATACAATATCCAAAACAAAATTTTGTAGATAAGATGCATTAAAAAATATGATTTGGTGTTTTTAAGATACAATAAATTCATATAAGGTATTATTGAAACATTATAGTATAGTATAATCTTAAGCCAAAAATATGAGTAAATATATTTTTCTGTGTAATAAAATGTTCAATTGTATATAAACAATTATCTTTATAATATAAACTATAACTTTTAAAAATAGCAAAAAAAACAGCATATGTATTTAAAGTACTATATTATAATATATCACAAACAATATTATTTTATATATATAAAATAATGTTTTTAAAAACTTTTTAGTTACCTGCAAAAGCAGATTTTATTTTAATTAAGTAATATCATTTTTACGTGTATAAATTAAAAAAAAAATATTTTTTTGCGTTTTTAATTATGTATTTGGGAGTAAGAGGTCATTAATATCATGTAAAAAAACAGATCCAGTTGCAGCTAAGATTTTTTTAACTGCATATACAATAAACATTTATTCATTTGCTAACAGAAGATGAAAAAGCTCTAACAATAAAAATTGATTTTTTGTTTTGCTTATAAGCAGCATTTAGAATTTGTAATAATCTAGTTTTTACCCATCATAATTATACTAACCTTACAATTTAAATATTTTGCAGCAATAAAAAATGCAAAAAAAAAGTGAAAGATATTACAGGAATTTAGATTTGTCAAAAAAAGTATATTTAGAAAATATTGGCAATTTTTTAGACGAATCCTGCTTAAAAAGCATTTGAAAATTTCAAAAAACATAATCTTAAGTTTAATCTAAGTTATCATAAAATTTAGAGGTATTATATATGAATACATTCAAAAAGATGCCGCTTCGAAGATTACTAATTTTAAAATTTTATGCTAAAATGTAGTAGGAAAAAAACAAATTTTTTATTTATGTGTTCAAAAACTAAAACTTTGTGCAATGAAATGGCTATTATTATATCGATTATGTATTTAAAAATATATTTATCAACATCATACGAAAATCGTGGATGATCGAACAAAATATAGCATTCCACATATTTTAAATAATATCACATATCTTTATAGTATATGAACATGTTTTGTTTTAAACATTTATTCAGAAGAAAGAAAAAAATTAAAAACCAAAGTATTTAAATTCGAACGCTAAAAATAAACAAATCGCACAAGATGCTCTTTTTATTATTTATTATGATATTTACAAAAATATTCATATGTTTAAAGTGCAATTTTTTTTAAATTGTATAAATTTGCTAGTTTAATACTGTTGTAAAAACTATTGAGATCTTAATATAAAAATAAATTATTATTTATGCTTTATACTAATAAATATAGAATTTTTTTTAAAAGATTAGGTGACAAAATATATATAATTGATAATTTATATGCGAGTTAGAAGTTGAGAATCAAAAATATTGGAAGTTTGACATCTTGGCAAATGAACTTGGTTTAATTCACAAATGATAAATAAGAGTAATACTATATATGATATCTTTGGATGAGGTGGTCACAAAATAGACAATAAAGAATATGTTAAAATTTAAAAATCCTAGATGTGTAGAAGCATACATGCAAGCTCTCACACTCTGCAAAAAAACCAGAACTCATCTTATCTAAAGAAGAAAGTAGTTACGTAAGAAGGATCAGAGGAAGGTGTCAAAAGATGCATCAAGGAGTTGTTTTTTTTCCCAACACACTGAACACATCTAAAAAGAAAAAACCGATTGAAAGGAAATTAACACATAAATAAAAATAAATCACTATATGCGAGTTATTTTGAGTTTTGCAGGGTATTGATATAATATATTGGTTTTTTACATACAGATTGCACAAAAAAGAACACTATGTGATAAAATGTCTTTTTACTTAAATTAGATTTTAGTCTATTATTTTAAAAAAATAAAACTTAATCACTTTTAATGACTCTTGATTGCTCTTACACAAAACATACAACTATGATTTTTTTTCTAAACGAATTTTGTTAAATCTATTGATTCTTTTTTCCATTACTAATAGGAACTATTGCTTAACTGCAGCATATTCTGTGGGAATTCTCTAGCACTTCTTAAAATATTTTTCTATTTAGAAGAAACTGTTTACATATAAAACAATCAATGTATGCAGGATGTAGATTCACTTAAATATTTATCTTCAAGAAAAACAAGCTACAACCACAACAATCTGCACTTACAATCGCAGCTTGCTGAAGGTGTAGGGATTTTTCCTAACAAACAGATAAATTACAACTGCTTACACAGGAGCCTCATGTATCTCATGAGTTGTAAATTTAAGATTTTTATCTTTTAGAATATAACAAGCCGCCCCATTTTAGGTAAATTTGTAATGTGAAACAACGTATAACACATTTTTGAAGTGAATGTCTTTTTCGAGACAGCTTAAAGAAAGTCTCACTCGCATAACTTTTAACCATAAACCTGGATATATACAAAAACCAATGTTTTACTTTAAAATTTGGATAGAGTGGTCTTGGAACCATTACTTCATATACAAAAGGTAAAAATGCGAACTAAATACAGATTCAATGTTCTATCAGTATTAATTTTTACAAAATCTGTTGCAGTTTCATGCTATATAAAATCAACCTTGTCTTATACAAAATAACAAAATTGCCATCGTTTTATGTAATTTTAATAATGTTTTGTAACTAAAATTTTTACATATATACTAATCACTTTATATGTAAAAGCACATAAATATATACTTGAGAATAATAGACACACTCAAACCATCTTTGGCAGCTGTTTGTTTTGCAAAATTTTTGAAAACAAATTATACTACTAAATATTAGAACGTTTTACTATTTTAACACACTTTCATTGCTACATAGGTTTAAAAACATATATTTTTTCTCAAATAAATTTATTCTATAATAAAATTTTTTACCAAATAGTCTGGAAATCACAATATAAAAAGAACTCTCAAAAAAATTAAAATAATTTGCATTTAAAGTTATACAAACATAAAAAAATAGTGTTTCTCGCTAAATAAGTACTACAAAAAACCATACCTTCGCTACAAGACGTCCAAAAAAAATGTTTGGTTATGTGTTCAGCATTTTAATTAAGTTTGTGACCAGCATCCTGGGTTTTTAAAACTAACAGAAAAGAATAAAGACCATAAATGGGTTTTTTATGCATTTGAATAATAATAAATTGTTCTACTCTGTTAAAATTTTGTGTTTGCGCATTTACTTCTGTAGGATGCAATAAAAAACCTAGTAAAAATGTTACATGTCTAGTCTAATGACAACATAATCCACACTATTAAGCTTTTTTGCATTTTAGATGTATATATAATGTGTTTTTTAAATTTCGAAAAAGTTGAAAATACTCTTTAATCAGAAAAAAAATTTGAATTTATGATAGTCATAAAATTAAATATGCTCTTTGCATCATATCTATATTTAAAATGTAAAGATACATAACTTCTTGCTATGAAATTATACTAAAAGCATATGATATATGAGTTAGATAAAATATTGATATTATGCATACATTTTTCTAGTTTCTAGTTTTTATTTTTGGCCCAGAAGTAAAAGATTATAGTTCATACATATAATGCTACATTATCTCAAACATTCAAAGTTACATTTTGAACATAACAGATGTGTTATAAATGCAGGAATATGTCTTAATAAAAGATTGAAGTAACAGCTATTACGTACACAGTAAAAATACTTTTAAAATTTGAGAATGAAACTTTTATATTTTCTATTATGTGGTCGAGTTGTATATATCTTACATCAAATATTTTATATTTTACCGGCGTATTTTTGTGCATATTATTGTATATTTCTATTTTTTTTTTGCTTTTATCATCAATGTAGTCGCAAAAAAATTATTTTACGTGTCGATATCTGCTAAAACACTAAATTAGAACCTAAAGAGAAAGGGAATATTTTTTATTGACTATTTACCTGATTGAAATATATTTGTTATTTTGCATCAATAAGATGCTTGTATCACATCGAGCAACATATTCTTTTTTCCCAAAAAAAATGTTTTCAATTCTCTTTAAAATAAAACTTTGTATATTATATATTTTAATGTGTACTAAATAAGAAAATTTACTAAGCAATTGCAGTACGAAGCACATATATAGTCTTTTTTTTACGTTAGAATAATCCATTTAGTTCTATCGAAATTTTATTTAAATATATTAGATAAAAACCAAAGTTCTAAGTATTAAGTTTTTGATTTCAGTTTGTAATGTTTTTTTTGAAAAAACAAATATAACTTTCTACAAGATAGAAGTTTTATCCTTAAGCCTATTAAAAAGTTCTATTAATTACATATAAAGAACATACCAGCTATATTCTTTTATGTAACAAAGTCAGCTTATTTTGAATAATAACCTCTACTCTATCATTTCATTGTTTTTGTGTCAAAAATCTCTTATTCCTAAGCTTATTATATACAATAAGATGTTATTCAACGTGATGATTTTTTTATTATGATGCTTGATATTTTTTCATAAAAAAAACCGAAATAATTTACTAGCTTTATAATTGGCGTAAACATCCAGAAGTCAATTTAGATATATGGCCCGCTTCTTTAAATTATAGTCAGTTGATTTAAAACGATCATATTTTTCTAGATATTTGTTTAGGGGGTTAGGCTTATGCATGGTGCATCAATTCGTATTTTTATTTATGTGTAAAAATGATTTTTTGCGACAGGAATGGCAAAAAAAAATAAAATTTAATATATGATATTTTTTTAACGATATCTAAATAATTGTTAAGGTAGAACTCAATCTAATGTAATATATTAAAATTGTTAAAGATCACAAATCAAGAAGTATTAGTAAATAGGCTATAAGAAATTCTGCACATTTATGTTTTCTTAAACTCTTCTTTGACCTATTTTTATATTTGATTTTATTTATATTAATAAAATCAGTTTAAAGGTCAGAACTATACAACAAACGCAAAAAAATGCTTTTTGTACAAACATCACCCTTTTAGTGGTCAAAATTTTATCATAAAGGACCATTCGAAAATTTTATTATATATAGGCGTTCATCTAACACTAAAAGAAATATGTCTATATATGGGACTAAAGATAGCGCATTCAAAAAATCTACAAACTTATTGAATAAAACTTTTAATGTATGTAAATCTTATTTTCCTATAAATCTGGAAATCCATTCATACATTTAAGCTTTACATTAAAGTCTCTATAAGTTATGCATGTTAAAAAAAATTTTCGGCTGAAAATCATAATACTTATTGTTAAAAATGATTTTGTTCATATAAAAAAAAAACAATCTTGCATATAAAATAGACCGAAAGTAGTTTTTTAATATTCCATTACATCTTTTTTTAATAGTTTTTTCAGAAAAAAATGAAATAAATTCGTAGAAAGAACTATATATGATATTTATATGATTTACATAATGCAAATAAATCACTTGATGGTTGGATTTCATGGCTGTAAAAGATAAATTGACATCACAGATACAAATGTACTATATAGAAAAAATTTATTAATTAACCCTTAGTTAATAATCATAGCAGTGGCATAAAATGGCTTGGTATATAATTATATTGTTTGTATTCTAATATTTTTTAACTTATATAATTATAAATGAATACCTTTGTACTTTCAAATATTTCTATAATTTTACAAAATGTATAAAATTACATATAAAATGTAATTTCACTTTTGTATACATTGAAAATACAATAAATTAGAGAGATCTAGTACACATTCATTACTTGTAAATCCAAATAAAAAGCGCGTGAATAAATATTTATTTATTTATGTGTATATATATATAGAGAATACTAAAGTATAGCTCATAGTCTTAGTTCTATTTATGAGGATTATTTATTTTTTCTTTTATTTTTGTAATTAAAATGCAAAAAACAATTAAAAATTATGTTTGCAAAAGCTTTTTCAAACTAAATCGTTATAATTTTGCTTGAGAATCTGTAATAAACGTTCAATTAAAGGTTTTAAAAGATAATTGCGACAGTATGAATATATCTTGTATTTTTAATAGGAAAAATGTAATTTGTATATGATATTATTTATATTACAGAACATAGAAAATCTTATGTAGGCATTTATTTCTGAATTTATTTACCTATTTTCATATTGATTGACATAAATCATAAAAAAAAAATTCCTGTGTATATTTATGCTCATAAGTCTAAATTAAATTTAGCCTATGCACTTAAATTAAAGATCTGGCAATTTTATTCTTACTTATATCTTTTTAGGTGGCAGAAATACAAACTTTCGTAAAATATAAGTCTTTTTTTATAAAATAGAGGTGTATAGCAGATATATTTCATGTAAATATAATATATAATCGTGTTTATACGATTTGGATATGATAATATCAGATTACTCATATTTTAAATATTAACTGATTCTACAGTATATTATAAGCATAAAAATATTAGGACTGAACATTAAGAAAAATCGAACAATGGCTAAACGATATGATAGATATCCATGCATAAAAATAAAAAAAAAACGAAAAAATAACATAAAAAAAATATATAATTAATAGAAAATTTTAAGAGTCGATGAAATGCACCGATTTTATATTTTTATGCATATAATCACTCCAAATTTCTACATTTGAAATTATTTTGTGATTTTTGTATTGACGTTCTAAAGAAATACATTCAAAATACTACATACATACGGCATATAACCTTGATAAATAGATCTAAGCTGATTAATTCTTTTTTAAAAATTTACTTTTTTTTATTTCTATATAAATATATATTCAGATTCATAGCATTTTTATAATTTTTTATGCTTTCTTAAGAACAAATTTTTTTTAGCAGCTTATATGAATGAATAATCTATGAAATGACAACTTTCTATTTCTTCAATTTGTACATGTATACTACGCATGATCTAAGAATTCAATTTTATAAACAAAAAAATTCAAAATAACAACATTTATGTAGACATAATTGACTATGTAAACAAGAAAGGTTATTTGTAAATCCATTATCCACAAATACCAGTACCATTACAAGTAACCGATAAATGTATTTCTTAGATCAAGAATATATGCTTTTTTATTTCATTTAGGTGATACTTCGGATGTAGTATTACGACGTAGGTAAAATTAGAGTGTATGGGCTTTAAAGCTGGTATTTGGTTGCTAATATAACAATGAATGGGTTTCTCTTTGCAGATTAGATTATTTGACTTGTTTGTTACAATTATATACTATTTTATACTTAGTTTTATTTTTTCACTTATTGGATTTATTTTGCTGTTAAACATCAATCAATATCTATTTACTTTTAATTGAAATTGTTAATATGCAGATTGTATTTGATATAATACTATTGAAATTCGTTAATGTTTTAATAAGGCTAAATTTATGTATAATTTGGTATTTGTTTTCGAGGACATCTTGCTTGCTGTCCCTAACGCACTACATTCAGCTTTCTTCTTCTTTTGATGCCTTCTAAAATACTTATCCACCTAAACAGACCATTTCATTTGTATATTATAAATAAGAATTATTATTAATTGGTTGCTTTAGTTATTTGTATATTTTAGCCAAAGCATAGCTCGCAACAAATCAGTGTTTAATACTAAAATTTTTAATTATTGTAATAACATCGCTTCACATATATAAAATGGCTAAATATACACCATTATAAGTTTATGGGAATGAGTGCTTTATTCAAAAAACTTGTTCATTATAATGCATGTATTGATATTTTTCTAGTTCTATATTTTGGTGTGAAATATGTCTCAATTTTTTATGGCTTACTGTAGAATTAAAATTTCAAAGGGTAAATTTTCTATGGATATATTTGAACTATGGCATACTCAAAAAAATTTAGTTGTATTTGTTTTTCATTTGCTTGAGACACTTGAACTAACCACGTTTGAGATAAGAAGAGCAGTTGATGAAGATAGAAAACGGGAAGGTCTCAAAAGTCTATCAAGGAGTTATGCAATTTTCCCGAAGGGCTGACTACGTCTAAATAGATTTAATTGATACTAAGAAATTTAATTCATAAATAATTTGTATAATTTTGTATCGGATATATATGCTTTGATTTATGTGTACAAGAAATAAAATATAATGTTATACATTGAAAATTAACAACTATGTGCGCATAATAAATTTACAACAGTGAAAATTAAAATCCTGAAAATTTCATATTTATAAAAAAGCAACATTCTCTGTTATTACAAACTGTGATTTTTAAAATGTAATTTTAAAGGCATTTAATACCTATAAAATTTTAGATATAATTGTCTCGGAACGGTTCGTATAAATTTTAACTGACAAACACATAGAGAATGTCTTAGTATCAAAAAAAATTTTTTCATGGTCTAAATATATGTCGAATTAATTTATTTATGTGAAAAATTCCTTCCATAAATGCTATAAGCCCACATCAAGTATAATGTTTATAGGGAGCGATGTGCATTTGATTTAAAATGCTTTAATTAGAGAGGCTGCTTTCCAACCACAATGTAAACCGAATTTATATCCATTTACTTAAATCATTAATTTTCACTTGGAGCAGTCTATCAAAACTAGAAAGTAAAACCATAATAGAACTGACAAGCCGAGAATAAATTTATAGAGTGCAGTGTATGATAAAAAAGCGCTTCTAACATTAAATGAATCCATTTTCCGTTTAGTATAGATTTGGATAATTTTAGCTAAAGGTGAAGCATAAATACCAACGACTAGACGTAGAAAAGATCCCCCTTCATATGATAAAGATTAGGAGAAATAGATAATATCCATAGAAATAAAACCATGAACAAATATACGTATAAGCCTGAATGTGGTGTTACATTCGGTGAAAAAAAATCGGATTTTAATTATTTTTTTAAACTGTTGATAAACATGTAAATAAATAAATGAAATAAGATACTCCGCTTAATATTTATATACACAGGCAATTTCTAACCCAAAAAAAAAAGATTTCTAATGCTACGCAATAATGCTTCAAGGTAGTTTTTAAGAGATAGTAGTTTTCGTTTAATTCAACATTAAAGATAAATGTAAGAATATAATTTTAAATAGAAACACATTCGCGCCTAACACTTCTGAAAATATGAAATAAAAAATACACAACTATTTTTCTTATTAACAATGGAATTAGCGACGTTTATGTTGTGCCAAGGTCAGAAATATCCATACTATAATACAGATGTAAATTAAAGCATTTTATCTAAATAGATGTCGCAATAATTTGAAAAATTCATTCGGATTTTTGTAATGGTATTTATACTTAACATGCTTAAAACTGTAAATATAATATTAAAACAGTAACTTAAATTAACATAATAGAGTATTTATAAATTTCTCAATAAAATATAACAAATAAGATTTAAACAATTGTATGTGTAATAAGAACTAATTGTTTAAATAACAGAGCCGTTTTGTTTTGATGGGCTGTCTATACTGAAAAATTTAAAATAGGAATTCAAACATACGTATGAAATACATTTAAATTTGCTCATATGTAATTATATAAATTGATTATTTATGATTTTATTATGTAGGAATAAAACTATAGATATGCAAACATCTTTATAAATTACCACTTTCAAGAGAAAATGTGTTGAGATATAAGCTAAAAACCTTACATAATTTTTTTATACTAACCCTTAAAATTTTAATCTTAACATATATCAGAAAATAAAATATCTCATATCGTGTGCGTATAAATATACCAAATGCGCAAAAAAAAAATTTAGTGCACACATTTGCATGGCAAAACAAGTTTTAATAGATCGCTTTTTCATGATACTAAGTTAAATTAGTATTAAAAACCATTTAAAACGCAGCAAATGAAATTTTTAAGCTAATTATAAACTAAAATCTATAAATAGTTTTGATAAATCTTTGCTAGCAAAATTAAGTTATATTAACGTGCTTTACCGCAATATTGATCCAGGTGAGCGGATACGTATCATATATTAAATTTTCAGATTTTTAAAATACGAAATATATTTTATTTATGGATAATTCATGATCTAAAATAATTTTAAGGTTGACGATAAACACATAATACTAGTTTTAGCAAGATTTATCTAAGTTGCCGGTCTGCGACTTTTGAATTTTAGCCTATTTTCATCAATAATCTCTATAATTATGTTTCTATTGCTTAGTTATTTTTTTTGTTTTAAACCAACATTATAAATAATGATTTTTCATTATTAGAAGAAAATCCGGATATTTATCGCCAAATTTTTAGTTTAGATCACAAATAGGTAAAATTACGTGCTCATTTACTATATATTTCAGCAAATGTTTTTTTTTGAAAACCACATAAAAAATATAACAAATTATAGATTCATTTATTTACGTTTTTATATGCAAATTTCTTAATTAATGCCGGTTTATAAAGGATTAGGTTCTTGGATGATAAAAACTAAATTTTCTATTTTTATTATTCGAAGAATTGAACTCAAGTAAAAATTAAAAAATAGCATTAAAATCTTATAAAATTTTTTAATTATCTATTCAATTCTAGGAAAATAATAATATATAGATAAAAGTAAAAATTGCAGTAATTCAAAATTAATAAACGATTGGTAAATTCAATTTTGTATGTTTTATACATTTATAAGTTTTAAATTTGAAAAGTAAATTTCGTAGAATATATTTGAGATAAAATATCATTAAATAGGGTAATTATGAAATTTTAATAATTATTTTTTTATTGATTAAATTTGTAGAATATATACAGGCAAAAATTTACAAATTTTATTGTTTAATTATATTTTATTATTTAAAATTTATTTTGACTCTAAAATTGCGTTTATTACTCAATGTCTCTTGTGATAGCAGCATTCGATTACTGAAGTTTTATATTTAAATTACTTATTTATAATTACGTAAAATTTTGAAAAATAAAATACATCTAAAAAAATCGCATTCTTTATAAAATTATTATACAAATAATGTAGAAATAAAATTACCATTCGAGGCATAAAAAATAATTTGAACATTCTAAAAAACACTAAAATGGTATTTAATATATAAAAAAAATATCTTAAAACTCATCAATAATATGAATGCAAAAAATTTACAGCAAGAAGGAATAAAAAAATTATAAATTTTAAGGTAGATTTGTTTTCATATTTTTAGGACTAAAATGTTCATTAGAAATGTATATATAGGATTAAAATTTATAATAAATAATTAGTTGTAAATATGTTGAGAAAAAAATATGTAATAATATGAATCTATATATTTTATCCTCTTTTTATAAAAATTATGCATAAATTATAGTATTGATACGATTTGAATATTTCTAATGCTACAGTTTTTTTCGTGTTTATTTATTTTACTTAGTTTAATTTTGTATTACAACAATGTCTCTAAAAGGTGATTTGATGCTTTTTTAGTTGTTTCGAGTCAGAATTACAACTCAAAAGTTCAAATTATTGATTTCGAATATGATATTTAATAATTTAATTTATGCACAGAAATCGAAATATTAAAACATTCCTTGATATAATTTTATTAATAAGGCGTAATTTTTTTATATATATCAAATCATATTCTCCTGTGTATGTATTATAATTAGAAGGTTTTTGGTGATATATAGAGGTGAAGGCGCCAATTAAAACAAGAAGTTCCTTAAAACAAAAGTATTCAAAAATGACAATATATACTTTCATATATTTGCATATGTTAGTAAAATATATATTTGATTGCTTAAACTAAAATATTTTTTCCCTTTAACTATTTTAAAAGTAATTAGAAGCATATTAATTATGCTCAACAAAATTAATTTTCTTTTTTTTATTATATAAGTCATATATTATTGGAATTCTGATATATAGTTATTTTTCGACATATACTTTATCTAGTGATTTGTGCATGATTGAAGAAAAAAAATACAACTTTAACATCTTGAAGAAAGTACACAATAGAAATTTATAAAAATCAAAAGAAAATATTAAAAAATACAAAAATTGAAGATTTTAAATTTAGAAAAGCAGGTCGTCATATAATAACGAAAGTTTTAAGAACTCGATATTATAAATATTTATATAAATTGCAGAGGTAAAAAATACATATTGAAATATTTAAATGATATAGCAGAATAAAAAAACGCATTTCCTTTTCCACCCATATTTTTGCAGAAATTCGAGACTACTTCATTGTTGAAAATATAAGATATTTAAATCAAGTATATAAATATAGCAGAATTTGGAAAGCTTTTTAGATAAAAATTATAAAGTAAACAAAATTCAGGAAATTTTTCTATTATTGACTTGATTGATTTTAGATATTTTTGTTTTTGTTTGAAGAGCAACTTCCTTGGATCCTTCCGCGTACAGTGTATTGATAATTTTGGTTATATTTCTCTCTCTAAAAATTTGACCAATACCTCTCGACATTCGAGACCCTTATTAAAGAATTTTCTGAATCATAAGGTTTTTTGCATTTTAATTCTGAAGAAATTCTATTAAACAATGATATGGTTCCAATATATTTTGTTATTGAAAAAAATGAATAAAAATTTGATGCATTTAAAATACATATTTTTCTTGAATAATAAATGTCTGCCAGGTTAATACAATAAGCATGAATTGAAGATCAGTTTTTAAATATTAGAATCAGAATTATATGTTCGAGCAGCACAAAATGATTAAATTGATTTCTTCCAGCGATTTCTTTGACAACTATATAATACAAAGCCTTCATATTGATTTTTTATTGCTTAATAAAAAATTCTTTATATTTTAATCTTAAATACCAAAGTAACACCTAATATAAGAATATATCGCACTATAATAAACAAAAAAAGCAGATAATACCAAAACCAGAGAGTAAAAATAATATTAGAAGCAAAATAAAATAAAATATTCAATAAAAGTAATTTTATTTTATTAAAAATAAAAAAACGAGCAATTAAAAAATCATGCAAGTACCGTAATAACCTTGAAATTTGCATACACGCATAACATTGTAAAGATCTTGACAATAAAAGTATATAAACAATTTATTAGTTTTGAAAAATTGAAAATGCGAAATCAACTTTGAGCATAAATTGACTAACAATACTTTTTTTGTAAGATATAGACAAACTTTGTATATTTACTACATTTAAGAAATTTATAGTTCAAATACGAATTTTGGAATTTTTTAATGTATTTGCAGATATAAACACAGAAAAACAGATATTTATAATAATATATAAATTAGATAAAATATATAACAATATTTGTAACGTGTTGCAGCTTTTGTGTCAATAATGAATAATGATTACGCTGTTCTATAGTAGGGCACAACAAAGATTGTTACACATTCTCCTATGGATTTCTTTAAACCTTTAAAAACCTTATTTTCGTTGATGAATTATATTTATAGTATCATGCATAGTTGCACTATAGAATTGACGTTTTCAAGTAAATTATTCCATGTTGGTAGGCTAGAGTAAGTTTTATAAGGTAATCGGATGCAAAATGAAAGTAAACATTTCTAAAAATCTAGCAAAATCCTAGAAAAAAAACACATGATTTTTTAATGTGATATATATTGAATGCTAAATTTTTAACGCATCTGATTTAATTCAAAACATTAGCATA
The DNA here is from genome assembly GCF_057557595.1 of Rhyacophila brunnea. NCBI lineage: Eukaryota > Metazoa > Arthropoda > Insecta > Trichoptera > Rhyacophilidae > Rhyacophila > Rhyacophila brunnea. The sequence continues at coordinate 201,516 of NW_028232803.1, read as the reverse complement.
TAGGTTTAATAGACATGTTATTCGTACAAGAGATAGATAAAATGGGTATTCAAACTTTAAAAATTCTAAAAAAAGTAAAAAAAAACGCATGCTTAATTCTGCTTTTTTTATTACACCTGAAATGTTATATTCATAGCTCTAAACATGCTGGTGGTATATTGAGTTACTTGAAACTGGTTTTCTAACCCATAAATTATGCTTTTGATTTCTTTATTATTATTATTTGTAAACCTTCTATACACTTAACTCCGAAGGCTAGAATACACGAAAAATCATAGCCTACATGCTCACACAGAATAAGAATACACACATTGATAAATTTAATCAGTCGTTTCATGAATTTTTATAAAAAAATTTACTCAAAAAAGCATATTTTTTTTCCTTTTTACGTTTGCACAAACAAGATTATGTTTTAAATTTCTATCAAATATTATTTCAATGTAATCTTCGCCTAGAATGCCTTTATATAAAAAAATTTTTATTTTTAAAATAATGAAATTAATCCGCACATTTTTAAACTTTTAATGTGCATTATTTTATATAAGAAAAAGTATTATAAAACAAAATTTCTTTCAGAAAAAGTTGCGCATAATCGAATATTAGATAAAAAACAAAATAAAACAAAAATTTACAGTTTATAAAGACTTAAGATGCAATTTTAGCTGTATGCTCTGAAATATTACATGATTCATTTTTTACGCAAGACATTCATGCTAAACTTATTTAATTGAGTTTTAAATGTTACACATTAATATATTTTGATATTTTTTTTGGAATATATAAAAATCATCAATTTTATGTGCCTATATAACGAAATAATTTGAAAAAAATCGATTTGGTTTCTTTAAAATATATAAAATAATCTAAAAAGACTCTATCTATACATTTTGAAATATACATTTTCTAAACTTTACGCAATCTAAAAAGTTATGATAAGAAATTTTAAGAGTAATAACCAGTAATCCATGAGACATAAAACCGAAAAAGTAATTATAAGCCTTGCGTATATATTTTAGATTATGATTTATTATTTTCAGCCTATATCAACACAATTTAAGCTTATAAACGTAATAAAATTCGTTTCATAAAAAATCTTAACATGTTATAGTTATACAAATGTGTTTTTAAATATACTTTATATCTTTATATCAAGATATATACAATTTAATGTGATCAATAAGTTTTTTATAGTTTAAAGAGCTATTTCTTACATTTTTGATATTCATGCCAAAAAAGTTTATGCTATACTAGAAAATTAATAGACAAATTTTTTCTACATTCAATTTTTTTATTATCTATAAATAGAACGCGCTTCTTTTGAAATCACCGTTTAAAAATACAAATATAGTAATTAATAATATTTATAGAATAAAAAATCGTTAAAGCTGTTTTTTGTTTTTTTATAACATCGTTACTATTGCAATAGCCGATTTTTTTTAAAAAAATTTAGTAAACATAAAGTGGTATAGCAGCCAAATATGAAAAAAACGAATATAGAAACCGTAAATAAATAAATACACCTGTTTAAATCTCCTAACTCTTAAAAATATATAAAAAATATATTTTTACAAAGCATTTTATTCTAATAGCATCTAACTTTGAGAATTCGCATATTATTGCTAAATGGAAAAACAAATACTCATATATTCTATAATAATCTATTAAAATTCATAATTTGGTATATAAATCATACATATAGTCATATATAATAATTCAGTAAAGTTGATCTAATGAAATTGATCATATTTTCAGCATGTTTAAATTTTTTTAGACTGTGATTAAATATAATAGAGATAAACTATTTATAAAATACCATATATTTATCACGCACATTATATATGATCTACTATTATATATATGAGATAATAGGTTTTATACTGTTGTTATATGTAAAAATTACTATTTTTACTATCAAAATTATTTAGAATTCTTGCGTTTGCAAATATTCCAATATTATTTGTATTAGTACTGATCAAGTGCATTCAAATATTGCCCCATGGACAATTCTGTATGCAAAATACCCATATTTAAAGCTTTTTTCATGCAAATACAAAAAAAATAAAACTATATTAACAACCTATTAAGAAAAATTTTTCATATTGTGAAATGTAGCAGATAGGCTGTAAAGATATTTGAAAAAATTTGGTAAGAAAAGATATAATAACACGTTGCAAAATATAATGAATACTATAATCGATGATTATATATACAGATAAATAGCTTACAAAACAAGTGCTGATTGCAACTGTCAGTAAACAAATAGAACATCTTGATCTTTCTTTATTTTGCAAGAAGCTAAATTATTTCATGCACATATTGTGTTGTTAGTTATAATAAGATGGAATAATAAATGCCTTGTAGATTTTTATTCATTTTTAATAGCACTTTACTGTGGTATTTTATATTTTATATAAGCATGAAATAAACTACAAATGAACTAACCTGTAAAAATGCATATTTATACCATTATCAAAATAAATAAAATGTTTTATCCTAGTAGTTTATGAAAAAAATCCATAAGCTCACTTGAGATATTTATATGCCGTTACAAGCAAATCACAAACAATTTTTTATTTTATTTATATAATAATACCTACAATCATATTTTTTGTTGGATTTCCGAAAAAAACCGTCGTAATAGAACTGATTCAGATATTTTGTTTAAACTCATAGCATTTGTTTCTAATTAATATAAAAAATACGAAATAATTTATTATTAAATATCCGAACTTATATAAAAATATATAATACCTATACTAAAATGTCTTAAAAAGTAGTATAACATGCTAAATAAAGAGCTTTAGTCATAAATTTATATAAATTTTATAAGTAAGTTTTTCATTCTGGTCTTTATTTGGATATAACAAAACATATTTTTGTATTTTACAATCGTGAGAAGTACAAAAATCAAAAATCTAGATTTTTAAAATAAAAAAATGCATCATCTATACAATAATTTTTTACATAAATTTGTACAAATACATCTAATTTCACTTTAACATGGGTGTTTAAACCATCATTAAATGACAATTTTATAAAATCTTAGCCAAAAAAGTTAAATAGAATAACCTCGTCACTATATTAATAAATTTAGATATTTTAAATATAGGTACACAAAAAATCTTTTTATAAAATAGTGGAGACAAAACAGATATTAAATATTAGTTTATATTGATTGAAAGGGTGATATTGTTAAATGGTTTACAAGTCAATCCCGGTGAGAGATCGCGGGTTGCACTTCCACCAACCCCACTACATTCCAAATATATTTACTTGTAAATGAATACCCAAAAAGGCAGCCAGTGATATATAAAAGATAAACAATAAAACAATAACAAACCATATAAACTAGACATTGCTGTGATGGCCGTTGAACTGTGCCTCCGATATGGAAAATTTTTACACACCATATAGCAAGAATATAGGTAAGCATAGAGTGTGGTTGTTGCTTGTATAACTTAGAGGTATACAGTTGACAAAATCACATTCTCTTCATATAATGACTGACGTCTATATGAAAGAACCCAATCCACTGATTACGGGTGGCAAGAAGTGAAAAAAAACTACATAGAAACGCAGCAGTTAAGCAGTGATTCCTATTAATGTAAAGCAAACTTACTAAACCAATAGGAGTAAAACAAAAAAAAAGGCGATTCAGTAAAGTTTTACCCATTATATTTCTAAATACATAGATTATCATTTTATAACACGATTGTTTGATATTTTTTATATAAATAAATAAAAACACATTAATTTATTGATTAGATAGTGCATTTTGGCAAAATAACGTACTATTGAATCTAAAAGACTATAAATGCATTTTTAAATCATCTCATATTCGACTATTATTGAACTTAATGTATAAAATGTCGTATGCTTAATTTATTTTTTGAATAATATTATGAAAATTTATTTATATGCGAAGTTGAGAACAGACGAGTCTAGATAGAAATACTTAAAAAGTTAAAATTTGTACAAACAAGCTTTTTAGATTAATTTTTGATTGTTTTATTTATGTCTTTCTAGATTAAATATTTATTTAATAACAAAATCCGCCTACTTGTTCCAGTTTAGTTAATCTATGGACAAAATAAAGAAATTTAGTTTATATAAAATGTATGAAAATTTCAGTAAGAACTTTACTTGTAAAATTATGCGGATTTTTAGCTTGTTTTTTATCACTCCTCTTTATATAATCCAATAAAAAAATCCTCTAAATTGCCTTTTTTATGAATAATACGAAAACGAACGAATAGAAATTATTCAAAATAAAAATCACACGTATATTATTATCTAAAATAAAAAATAACCATCACACACATTCATTATTGCCACATACATGAAATATCATATGTTCACTCGTAAATTTATGGCTAAAAATGATTCTTATTGGCCTTAGAGTATAATCTCATATTATTTTATATTGTATTAAGCATGTTTTTTAAATTTTTAGATTCCTAGTAACGTGTATGGTAAAAATTATAATTGATTCACCAAAACCAGATAATATAATTAAGAAAAAATAAATGATGTTTATATTGTACTTGGAACATAATATGTGAATTTGAATGTATATTTCACCTATCACAAAACAATCAACAAAATAAATCCCAAAATAGATAAAGTATGTCAATATCGATAAAAATCAAAATTTAAGTAGTAAGTTTACGACTTCGAAAACATGCTAGTATTTTTTTAAAAACTTCTCAAATTGTATCAATTTCATAAGGAAAATAGTATAAAGTCATTCTGGTACATCATCGGCATTTATGTTAAATTTAAGCTTACTTTGGCTATTAAAGATTTTATAAAATCACTTTTAAATAAATTTTACTCCAATTCTAATAAAATTTACATGATAAAATATAGTTCAATAGTTCGAAGTTGATGTATTTTGTTTTAAGCGTCCAGTGACCTAATTAAGAATTAAATAATTTTAACTAATATGATAATAAAATATAATATATGTAGTAATAAATAATTACCTTTAATGCTGAAAGTAATACGAGGTTTATAGCAGCTTCATATGCAATCTTTGAATGGGGTGACACAACTCCTCATCCATTTTAGGCATTAAATTTTTAAAAATACAATTATTTTGACTTACTATACATTGAACTACAAACAGGAAAATTTTTAAACCAAGCATTTATTTGATCTAAAAATAGAAAAAAATGATATTGCATGTGTGATACTTCTTAAGATGTAATCGTTAAAATATTTTTTTACTCTAAATATAGTTTTTTTTAGATACTAGAGAAATTTATGTGCAGTAATTCTAAAACCTAAAGAACTATATTTATAATTTTTGTTTGGTATCAAAAAACCTAAAGCCTAATATTTTTTTAATTGTAATATACGATTGTAAACTTGCTTTCGAAAAAATATAAGCTCAAAGTTACCTAACCATGGGAGATAATTATAAAAATATACATCAATAAACTTACAAAAGCCAAAATTTATTATTTTATGTATATGTTATTACTTTTTTTAGATTGCTTTTCTTTCTAGAGGGATCTTATAATTATATATTATATTGACAAAATAAATTTCAAGCTTTATCAATCGTAAAGTTTTTTCGTATTTAAAATAATTAAGAACATTAGAACCCGAGTACCACAGAAAATTTAAACGTCGAACTATATAATACAATATAAGAAAAAAGACAAATGTTATAAAATCTTTAGATCAATAATATATGTATATTCCCGTTCATAACACAGTAAAATTAAATATAATCTAGATTCTTGCTTGATCTGTCATACGATGCCCTTATATAAAATAATCGTTATATTTAATATTTTATTTAGATTATAAATCTTGATTGTTGTCAAAAAGGTAATCTAAACCTATAATATATATTCGATAACCCATTAATATTTAAATCATTATTGAATATTCATTATTGATGGTTTGAAAGTAGGAAAATCAGATAGTAAAAATCAAAATCATTTTATTAAGCCTTCGTTTTTTAAGGTTTATTAGTTTGGTGAATGTGATATTAAAAGTAAGTTCGCGTTAAAAAATAAACGAGTAATATAAACATATCGTGTCTAATCGTATCAAAGCCCACTTTTACTATATTAAATACAGTACAATGAACTTAAATATATATTGCAATTTTATATTCATTTATAAATTATGTGTACTTTTTTTAACCACATAAAATAAAAATAAAATTGTGAATTTTGAAAAATACGCAATGAAAGAACGAATTATGATTTAAAAAGTTTAGATAAAGATTAAACATATGATTTGAGTTTATTGCAAGTGTAATATGACAACGAATAAATAACATAAGAAGAAATTTATATTATAATTTGCAATCGCTTTTTTCAATCATAGCTTATAAATTTAAGTGTAAATATATAGAAAAAAGTGCAAAGTATATTCTTATAAAATTTAGTAAAATGAACAATCGCTAAAAAAAAAAGCATAATTATCCGATTAAAAATATAATTTATAATTATCCGAATTTGTAAGAAAGGCATACAATTTTCATAATAGATGATTAAATCGTATATTTACTAAATAAGAATGCAAAAATCTTTATGTTTTCAAGTTTAGCAAAAAGGACCCTAAATGAATATCAGACAAGATTTTATGCATATGTTCTTAGAAATATATGCAATGTATAAATATATTAAAAAAAAAAATTAGTTGCATAATGGATAAGTTCTTATATAATATAGTGATATTTATGGTTGAAAATCCCAATTTTATAAAATAAAAGGTCTTTAGGGAGTGTGGATTTGATATGCAATAATGGTTTGCACTCTTGCACATTCATCATTTTGTTATACAGAAAAGAGATATACATGCACACAGTGGCAGCCTTTAAATATAAAAGGATAATCTATATACTATTTTATCAACCAATGCAGACAATACGAAGTTTCTGTTTTTTTTGTCAAAAATAGCTTTTATTAGAAATATAAATACACATGTAGAAAAACCAAATTCATTTTTAAGGTGAATTGTAGAATGTTTTTCAGCGACAAAAAAATCACATTCTTACCATATTATAACTGCCACCTATATGCAATTGTTTCATAGAGTAGGTTAACAGGTTAGTTGAATATACTGCTAATCTGCATAGAAGATATAAGATAAAGATATATCCGGTATATCAGTGACTTTATAATGATGAAATTGTGATAATTTTTTTCTAAGAAAAATTGACGTACAAATTTATATAGAAATGAATATTTTCACAGGAAATAATATATTTATCCGAAAAGCAATCTATTTATTTTAATACCTAATGTTTTATATGACATATGTTCTAATATAAATCGTCGAAAACTTGTAAACTTTTTTATAAGGTTTTTGGACTGTAAAATATAGTATTTACGTAATGTTTATTATATTATTTTTACAATCAGAAAGAAAAAATTCGCTAGCATATTATAAAAAATCCTTTGCAAGTTATTTGTTTTATGAAGTTCTTATTTAGCTAATTATGATCATGTCTAAGGTTCATAATTTTTGTTCCCATGCAATATGTTATCATATATGAAGATTATGGAATAAAAGACATATAAGCATGATAAAAATGAACAATAGATACACTTGTTTATCTGTAACATACAATCTTTAGATATCGATGACACTCATATAGAATGGCATAATCTATGCATTATACATTACAAACACACTTTCTAGCATTCTTATATCGACTATTATTTTTTATTTTATTGTATAGCCCGAATATATTTGTATATTTTTTATTATCTAATATGAAAAAGTTTTATAAAATATTATTTACTATGTAACTCAAAAAATTGTAATTTCAAAAAACAATTTCATATCAACATATAAATGATTTGAAATTGTTTTACTTATACTTAAATAGATAAAGAAACTGCAAATATCATGTAAGCTTGTAATTTAATATACTTATACATATTTTGCACGCAACTTTTAGATTTGATTATTTGAATTAATAGAAAGTTTTATAGTTTCTTTAAAATGTTGTGTGTATATATTGAATACTCTTATTGCGCAAATTGAATATATTTTCATTCTATATGTATTTCAATTTTGTTTTTGTTCTATTAAGACTTTCCCAAACATCCACAGTACGATTTAGTAGTGTATTTTGGAGCACATAGATCATAAAATATATAGAAATTATGAAGAGCAACTTTATGGTATATAGTCGATTCCTCTATTTAAAAAAATTTGATTATGATTTCAAGATTATCAAAGTAGCATGTTTCACTTTTTTAAAACTACTGTTGTTATTTTCTCATTGAAAAAAGTTTTACATACTTTTCATAAACATAAATTTAACTTGCACAATCTATCACCATAAATGAACCACAATATAAACAAACGTGATATCGACGACTTAATTAGAATAAATAATATTTTCTAGTGTATCGATTAAAAAGTACAAGCGAAAAGAAAGCTTATACTGTTATTACCTTACTTAGTAAGGCTAGATTATTCCAATCTTGTATTATATTATCGAAGAATATATGTACAAGAAAATATTCGGGGATATTACAAATTTTATTTGATATTTTATTGAAAAATATTTTCTTAATATTATAAGTAACAAAATCTATAGCATATACACAGGTGTTGATATCTAAAAAGGTGCCCTTAATACCTAAATTTTTGCTAGGATAAAATTATGCTTTAGATAACAAATAGTATATTTATTTTCCCTTAAACATATAAAATTATATGATAACATATATTTTTTGTTATTTTGGTGCACAATTATGCAGTATAATATGTTCAATGAATGTTATAACTTTGGTGGTTTACTTCTCAAGAATTCGACAGACAGTGAACAAAGCTTTTATCTTGCTCATTTATGCTATATAAATTGTAAAATTTATCCTTAGAGCATAAAATTATTATTTTTTAAGTTTGTTTCAAGTATTAATTTTGGTTTGTTTATTGTCTAATTAGAAACATACGACCGTTATATCGCATTTCTTAGTATTTTAGTATCCTTGAGGAATCTGTAGAAATAATAAATATGTGAGCAAAATACATCGATTATCCTAATTTAGATGAAACTAGTATTCTTTATCATAAAAATTGAATTATGCCATAAAATCCGAAATATGAATATATTACAATTACATTTCGAACAATACAGACATATTTAAATCAGCGAACTGTAATTAATGATTTCAAAATATAATAATTCTTCTTATATATATGACATTTTGATAAAAACGCTTAAAATTTAGATAACATATAGAAATTCTAAAAAAAATTCTTTTACAAAGCATATTTATTTTTTTTTGTAAATAGATAACAAATTTGCAATCTATAAAACAAACTGACTTTTTAAATTTTTACAAAAGGCTTTTTTGATTATCTAAAAAAAACTTCATACATTTAAATCATGCAAAAAACTTCGAACAATTCTAGAATGGTTAATAAAAAATAGAACTGATACAATAAGCACCTAGTTTTTTTATGAAAAAAATACATATTGTATAGATCAGCTCTAAAACATACAAACAGTTGTTAAAATTATTTTTTTAAACTTTTAATGCTACAAAAAAATTTCTCATTAGTGATTTTGCAAATTTTTAAGAATGTTTTATATTTTTACAGTTTTAAGATTTAATCGTATATCACATGAATTCATTTGTATTGTAAAATAATGCTTTTGTGTATAAATATTTTTAATAAAATACAAATATACAATGAATTCACTGCACTTGATTATCTATTAAATATGTATCTTTATATTTGCTAGATGATCTTTATTTCATAGAGAATTCTATGTGAATAGAAGTCATGCTTAATCATTTCACATAACAATGGTATATCTAATTTAAACTGTATTATGCAAATTTTAGTGTTTTTAAGATGTTTATTTAAATTTTATTGCCTAAAATACTATTTCAAAGGCATTAAATTTAATAAACGAAATTATTGCAGTATATACTTATATTCTATTATGTTTTGTCACCTATAGATAATGATTCTTTTCCCGCCACATAGTATATGTGCGGAAAAAATATAATTATATGATACAAAAAAGTTAAGCCTTATTTTGGATAAAAACTTTTTGGTTTTTTTAGACTATCAACGCCAAAAAAATTCAAATATAACCTATAGAATTGGAATAACCGTTATAAACATTTAACCAATAGAAATGGATTAAAATTAAAAGGATAAAATACGCCGTTATTAATCTTTAATGTTCTATTGAACTCTGTATGTGGGAAAAATACCCCGTACATTATTTAAAAAATAAAAAACGCTTTTATATGCAAAAGCCCCCAAAAAATAAAAAAGCATTTATAGATTATATTAAAATGTCTTTTTTATTTTAAGTTTATATATGAATCATATATTTAGAGTTTATACAGAAAAGTTTGATATCATATATTTATAAAAAAATCCAAAATATATTCAGATGCTAAGAATCGAATTTTTTATATTTTAATGGTATTTTAAAACAGATAAACAGCGATAATAGAATTTTTTTGCAATTGATCATATAAAAAATGTATTTTTTTGTTTTTTCTGTCCAAATAACATTACAAATATATAATTTGGATATGATAATTATTAAATATAATGATTTGAGTCTATAAAACACATAAAAAATTCTAAATGGTAAATGCTCAATTTCAGGAGAGTGTAAATGCGAAACTGCATATGAAAAATAAATTACACTTAAAAGGTTTATTTACCGTAAGAAATTTATATTGCAAGCTCAGATAACAAAAAATGTCGCGTATTGCGGATAATTCATTAGTTTTTGATTTTCTAATTCTAAAAACTATTAAAAATACATTATACGTAAGAAAGCAGTCAATGATGGTCAATACGAACAAGTCTATTTATTTGAGCTAATATTTTTTGATTATATAGAAACTTTACTTATGATATATTTATAATATTTGATTGATATTTATATGCTTTGCAAACCTTTTCACTAAAATTTTAAGTAAACTCAATAAAAAATTTTTTTTTTCTTGTTTTCATTTGATTTTTAATAAGTTTCGCCTTGAATCTTAAAATAATTAAATGAAAGCCATTTTATTTTAGCTTATATTATGGTTAGATAATATAAAACTCTGAAATTTTATCAGATACAATGCAATGAATAATGACATTACTATAAAGAAATCGTTTTGGTTTTTCATTTATCTTCAAGCATATATTACATTTATAATTATATTTTATGCATTTAACGTAAATTTTATTGTGTTCTTTTGAAAGTCTTTGTCGATTCTTTTTTTAAAAAATTATACTTTTAAGAACAAATTGCTTGTTTATAAATTTAAATTTTCTTTGCAATATTTAAGCGTATCTTATATGCTTTTATATAATTTTCTCCAATTTATGTGCCAACGACGAATTTTTGACTAAGATTTTCACATCTTGGTATTATAATTATAACTAAACTTCTTTAAAAAAATTAAATTTATTGATTGATCTAGATTTGGATATAGCTTTTAGTACATAAAATCAGTATTGCCTGTGCAATTTTTTTGTTAGAATTATTTTATTTTTATATTTTTTTCAAATATATTGCAACGATATATATTATACTCTATGATTTTGTTATATCAAATAGTTATGGAGAACTTATGTTAAAACAAAAAAATATAAATTTTAATTAGCAAAATTGCAAAGTTGAAAATTAAAATATATCATTTTGTTTTTATGAAATCCAATATATCAATATTTACATGTTTAACTTAATAAATAAATATCAAGCAGTGTAAGAATTGTATTTTTTATTTTACTATTATGTTTATCTGACTATAAAACAAACAAATCTATCTAGGTCAGTAAAATTATATGTTGATAATAGTTATTTTGCCGCTATTATATTACAATCCATTTATATACTTAGTGATTATATTCAAGCATTTTGATTCATTAAAAATTGTTACAGACAAAATAACATGTATTCATTATTTTGAATTCTATAAAAATCAAATTTTAAACTGTATCATATGCTAATTCTAAGATGCTTTTACAAACGTGTCTATTTTAGAATTTATTGATACCCTTAAGATACTTTTTGGTAGATTTATATGGCTAAATATGAAATAATTATTAAGTGAGTTATAAAAGATATAAAAAAGAGAATAAACTTAAAACTTAAGACTTAATCAAGCAGTTTATTGTGCAATTTTTGCATTAAAAAATAAAATAAACTGGATGTTCTATTAATAAATATTTCCAAGAAAAATATGAACTTCTAATACTTAATGCTTTTTATAAATCTTGTAATTTCAATTTTATTATCTTTAAAAAGGCGTTTGTTTTTATATCATTCATTTGAAGTATCTTTTAAACGTTTTCTAAAATATTTTTGTATATAGAAAAGATTCTTTCCTATAAACCCAACAACAAAATTTAAAGACATAGAAATATGTTAATTGCAAGCAATCGAGTTAGAAATAAAATAAAAAGCATTAGAATCTGTGTAAATTATTTCAACTTATTGGATCTTATTTTTTATATTTTAAAATGATAGATTTGTACATAAAGATAAGAATTACAGCTTTGTATATAGATAGAAGAGCAAAAAATATATGCAAATGAAAATACAAAAAATATCCAATATTGTTTTTTATGCACGTAAATCGCAGTTAATATTGTAATTTATGGGGCAGGTCCCCTTTGAAATAAATTTGTAATATTGAATTAAAAAAACTTGGTGAAAAATAAAGCCTTTAAAACAATAGTGCCGAAAATAATATTAAAAAAAGAAAATAGATTCTATCAAATATATCTGAAAAGAAATATATTAATGCTAAAAGACTATTTATTTCTAGTGATCTTAGCTTAAATACTTTATTTTTTGCATTAAAGTTTCAAAAAAAACGTTTACATGCCTTCTTTTTTGTTGCTATCTCTATCAAAGGATTCCAGATATACAATTATATGTTTGAATCTGTTATATAAGAATTCATGACGCATGTGTTTTTTTAGTACATACACACATAATTATTAGTCAAACGATTTTGTATTTTAATCAAAACCTTGTAATCGTTTTTTACAATCTTTAAAAAATCATTTAAAATATATATATAATTACAGTTTTAAAAACACTGTATAAACTACCGAAATATGTCAGAAATTATTGCATAAGTGGCAACTAAAACTTAATAAATGTGTAAATTTAGTAGTTCGTAACCCTCATTGCTCCTTTGATGAGACATAGATTACATTTATATGATATAAGGTGCAAGTCAAAATTTTAAAATCAAAAATACTGAAAAATGTATCATTTTTAGAATCGCTGCATTATATGCGTCTAAAAAGATTAAGGCTAGATATAAATTGGAAAAGATTTTGATTTATAGCGGAAAGAAAAAAAATTTTAGAAGCATATAGCTCTGTGTTTATACTGTATCAATACCCGTTGATTTTTCATGAATTTTGTTGGATTCGGAAGGCATTTATACATGCAAAATTATATTTAAAAGCTAAATTATTCAACCAAAGATTTTTCCACATACTATAGAAACTTATGATTTACTAGCTGTCATAAAATTATCATTAACTTTAACCATAATCATAAAATATTATTTGCAAAAGCTTAGGTCTTTTCTTTGTAGCCTTGACAGCACGTAAAGTAATAAAACATACTTGAATATTTATAAAATCCAGTGTATTATAAGGTACTCGATTGACATTATGTCTGCTTCTTCATTACAGCATAACAAAAGATTTTCTATATTATAAATCACACATAAATTAAAACACTTTACTTTTACAAGTAAAATAGCAGCACGCATTCTTTGTATTCACAGAGATGTATGTTAGATCGCAAATTTTTACATGGTTAAGCGTGTTTAGATCAAAGATATTTATAAGAAGCTATTTTTTTATTGTTTTTACAAGATAAAATACTGTCAGCTTAGCTTAAAGCGACATTTTTATCGTATCACATACCATTTATATTGGATTTTCTTCGTTGTTATTATTTATTTCTATTAAACTAAGCTCATTTTAGTAAAGATATGTTTAAACATTGATATATTGATGAATACTTTTTATTATTATTATTTATAAAGAAAAAACTTGAAAAACATTATATAAAAGAATTGCTTAACAAGCAAAGCTTAGGTCTTAAAGACAGAAATTCATGCGTTTACATTTTTTTTGCAAAATTAATTTTTTAAAACACTAAAAAACCTTTTCTACTTTTATGGATAAAAACACAATTTGTAAGTATATAACGCAATTTGAAGAGTAGTTGAAGCATCTTTTGACAATACTTAGCTAAGAGATACAATATTGCATGTTTAAAATATAAAATTAGATGAGAAACTGCATCCATATTGTATACAGATATTTGAATATGGCTTTTTCAGTCAGACAATATCACCCTGTTTCTAAGTATACATATTTTACAAAATTGTTTATTTCTAGTCTGCAAAATTATTTGTCAGAAGACGTTTTTTTTTTAGCTTTCCGCAAGCTTTTTTCGATTTTGTTTATATAAGTTTATATGAATGTCCTTTTATATGAAATATAAACCTTACTATTGATATATATACGCAGATATTTTTTAAATATTCAAATTATATTTGATCCTTATCCTTAATATATTCACTTTAAAACAACTTTTTGTATAAATATCAAGGGTAACATATAATAATCTAACGAAAATTCTAATCTTTGTATAGTTAAAAAGCAAAATTTATAATAAAAAAAAGCATGCAACATAATGCTAAATATAATTATAATGTTTTTTTTTGCTTTCAGATTATGATTAGCGTGATAAATTTGTTATGTTCGAAATCCAATTTTTTTTTATTTGGCAAAGTTAACATTGATTTTGTTTTTTTATGTTGCTAAATTATATATTAAAGTACATCATTAAGGATATAATTATAAAAAATACGTTAAAAATGACGTATTCACTTTTTTTGCGTTGAAAATAATATTTATAATTGTGAAATAAAGAATAAAATTCATTATCAATGTACGTTTTAATAATATTGTAGCTCAAAATTTTTTTTTTTGTATTTATGTCTTATTATAAGTTTCTGAATAGAATATCATAAGTAAAGATAAAAAATAAATAGAGAATATCCATAACATTTGTAAAGCTACAGAGAAAAAGAATAATATTATATTGATCTTATACAATTTTTAGTACAAAATTATTGTTCGAATTACTATGAGTAGTATGTATAATAAATTTTTTATTGCTATAGACTATATATTTTTTTCATCATTTTCGGAGAAAAATCAATATAAATTAGCTTTTGAAATATTTTTATCGATCATTTTAAATTTATTTCTGCGATATAAGAAAATCGATTTCGCAAAAACTATAATTATATTTTATCATTTATTATGACTTTTAATTTGCAAGAAATTTGAAGTGATGCTATTAAACAAGAATAAACACACTCGTGCATACAAAATACATATAATATCATGTATATAATTATTCAACCGAATTTATAAAAATTAAAAATCGAAATAATTTTTTCCTACTAATTACCCATAAAACTAACTTTATTTTGTCAATACAAAATTTAGATGTAATGATGCTTGTATTTTGTATAAACTTTTGTATGCTTAATGTGACACAATATATAAAAAATAAATTTTCAGCAAATGATTTATTTCATAAACATCTTCAAATTGTTTAATATAATCCCCTCTTTCATAAATCAAGATTAAATAAATAGACAGAACAATTTCACTGCAAAAATACAGCACTAATTCTAATCTTGATTACATAAAACAAATTTTTATATGTTCTAAACGTATTAAATGAAAATTAATGTGATTTTAACATCTTTTTATATTAAATCTTCATACATTAAATCTTTTACCAAAAGATGGGTAAATATTATCATTTTATAATACAGTTTAGATGCAAAGATCGAATTTTGATATATCTAAAAAAAAAGCAAAACAAAGCCTTTTGAAGCTTTTTTCGATATGAGATTTTTATTAAGATAGCTATAAAATGTTATTATTATTATTTATAAGATTAACAAACTAAACAAATGATGATCTTCTTAAAATAATATGGATAAAAAAAGATTTTATGTTAACGAAAGTACCACAACCATGATTTTATTTTTATGCGATAAAAAAAAATATGTTGAAGCAAATTTTTATTTATTAGATTGTTTCATATTGTTAAAAGATCTCATAAAAAGGGTTTTATAAAAATAATTTTGTAAATTACATATGAGTGAGCTTTTTAAAGCATACGATATATATGTTATATAGTTTTATCATTTTCTCCTTGAACAGACTGTGCATTTTTTTGCCAAAAAAATCGTCAATATAAATCTAAAATTATGGTTGATAGCAAAAATCAAAGTGTAGTATTTATATACATCACTAAATCATTAAAACGTGTTCTTTTATAACCAATTAAAACACTAGGATATTTTTTTAGATTGAATCCGTATAAAAAATTAAAAAAAAATTATTGTCTTGCATATATAGAATGTGCAACCAAGACTATGATGCATGACGCAGAAAACACGTTTAAATAATACACTTATATCTAATGAAATCCATACATATATCCATTAAAAAATATTTTGTACTTCATAACTTTAGCAAAACATACTTTATGGTAATAGATTTTATTGGAAATAGACTTTTAATTTAACAGAAACTAAAACAAAAAAATATATTTACATCACAAACCGAAAAAAATACCGAAAAGTAATTACTGGGTATTTATGGTTTACTGTACGTGTCCTTATTTTTGTCACATATTTTTAATATACAATAAACTTCATTCACATTGAGAGTTTTAGACATAGAAGGTACTCTGTTTTTCTTAAACGCCATGTCTGCTTATATACAATTTTATATGAAAATTAAAAGTTTTTGATGCATCACCAATGATTTTGTATCAATGTAGTTATTAAAACTTTAAAAAATGGTAAGAATAAGTGTCTACATGTATGAAGATCCCTTATTAGATATTTTTCTTTTAAATGTCATGCAAGGCAATCATACCATATTTTATCATCCGTACTTTTTATTTGTTTTGGGTTTATGGCAACTAATGGTGTATAGAAAAATTATTTTGTTTTATGGATTTTTATAGTTGTTATATCGAATATCAAGATATATTGTATATATATATATTACGAGTTTTATCGTTAATTTTTATTTGTTTTTATTCTCAACGAGTACAAAAAATTACAGTTTACGAAAAAAAAATCCTAATGAACAAATTTTAAACGTGAGAAATAGAATGTAATAAGAAATCAGTAATTTTTTTATATTTATTTCTTTAGCCGCAAATTCATCTGGCTATATAGAACGAATTGTGATTAAACAGTCTAAATAAATATTTAAAATCTGAGATATAATTTTACTCTATCTTTTTGATGAATTCATTTTTAGTTTACTCTATAAAATTTGAAAATAGTTTGAATTGTTATTCAAATTATAACAAAATGCAAAATAACTTATGTATACGTTCATTCCGCTTCTAAATGCATTAAAAAAGAAATTTATAAAAACTGAAGTATTGAATTCCTCATATATTATATATAAAATTTCAGTTGATGATTTGGTATCTTATTATTTAAAATTTACATATTTATTTTATGCGGCCCTATATTCATATTGCTTCACTCACACAGTTATTTTCCGAAATAAACTTGTAACATATTCTTACTGGTATTTTATGTCCATCATAGTATATAAAATTCATTAATTCTATTATCAAATTAACCGAGCATTTATAAATAGATCTAGCATTCATTTGCCATTAAATATAATTTAATTCACATCTAATTATAATCTATATGTTAGTTTTATTACTTTTTTTCATTTACAACCCATCCTTACAAGAAACAAACTAAATTTAGAAATGCATATTATGGAATAATCAAGAGGAACTTTCTATGCATTTTATTTTAGGAATATACACGCAAAAAGTAACTACATATATTGATATGTACTGAACTTGTTTCGTTTTAGTTTTAGAGTCGTAATTTTCATTTAATTATTTCACAAATCTATAATATTTGAAATTACATCAAAGATTTTATTTAAATATTCTTTAAAGCGGATGATAAATTTTTTCTTAAATCAAACCCATGATAAAAAGAAAATGAATCTATAAAACTGATTTTCGACACGATTGCCGATATTTACATATTATAATTATATAAAAAAGGTATTAGTTTATGCAGAATAAAAAATATTGACAATTTATCAGTCTAGCTAGTTGATTTTTTTCATGCTAAATCGTCGCTTAAAAAAAATATAAAACATTAAAGTTATTTAGATCTTTTATTAAAATGAATTTTTTTAGATGGTGAGCACAAGGTAAAATATAAAAAAAAAGATGTTCATAAATATTCTTGAAGCTAATTTTTTGATTGATGTAAAAATATGTTTTTTAATTTAAAATTATGCACGATTTGACTAAATACCGCATACTTTGCATTGTTCCAAATAATAAAACTTAATTAACAGATATTTACAAGCTTATAAAGGCAATATAAATTTGACTATTTATTTATATTTCATATAAAATATCTCCAGAAATAGAATATTAATAAACCGGATCGTTGTCTAAAAATATAAATTCCGTTATAATAATGGTTATAAGATTTTCAGTTGTGCTTAATTTCATTTTTAAATCACAAGATCGCCTGCTGACTATAAAATTTTAAAATTGTTTTTAAAAGCTGAGAAGTTTCGCGATTTCTCAAAATTAAATTTGAGATGTATTTATTTAATGTATACATATAGAAAACAATTAGAAATTTTATAATAAAATCATACATACCATATAGAGAAACTTTGTTAAATTTTATAAATAATCATAAAATGTAATTAGTTTTAATACCTTTGTATGGACATATTTTTACAATATATTATATAAAATCAAATAAAAAATAGAAACTTATATCCTAAAATATTTTAAATTTTCGCAAAAATACCATTGGGCGCATAAACAACCGTAAAATTTTTAAGATAAATCAGGAAAGGACATAAAAAAAATTAAAAAGTAATTTATAAACATATTGAACAAAATTTTATGTGAAAAGCATTTGTATAACGAATAAAATATATAATTTCGCATATAAATGTCCTCAAAAAATAACTTTAAAACAATTATATATAATAATGCGTAAATATATATAAAAAAGGCCAAAACTAGGAATATATCTTCCATATAGTTCTATAAAAACAAATTAAACACATGAACTACATAAATCACTAAATTCAGATTCGTAAATGCCACAAAAATTTGATGTATATTACAAGTTATTACAACTCTGATGTAATATGTGCAAAAATAAAAGAAGATTTTGCTGTCTTTTTTATATGAGATTATATAGATACTTTTCATTGTTTTTTACAATCAAATTGTGTAAACATATATATTTTAACCATCAAATTCATGTATTATATTACGCATAAAAACATACAAAATAATTTGAGTTGATTGGTTCTATATATCAGTCATAATAAACATATAATAAAAATATTTTATGTTTAAAATTAAGCAAACCTAATATTAACTATTTATCATAGTTATGTTCTTTCGAGCAGGAATTTTCATATCATTTCAATCATAATATGCAGTTCTTAAATCGAATTCTTCTAGAGATATAGAAAAAATATCGCTTCTCAAACTGTTTTATAAAATTTTGACAACTACATACGCAGTTTTTCTATTTGCATGCACTAAACATTTTTTAATCATAAATTAAATGCTCAGATTGTTAATAATATATGTATTTGTCATGTTTTTCACGCAAGTGAAGAACAAGATAAAAAAAAAGTATATGTGAATTATCAAAGGTAGCTGTGCATACTTTACTATGATTCTATAGTATAGATGTAAATAGAGATGTCATATCGACACATTTCTACAGATCATATTCTACTATAAGAAGGCAAATATATTTGTATAAAAAACCTAAAACATTTTATTAATGAATCAATTTTAATGTGACTACACAATTTTGGTATAAAAATTTTCAAAGACAAGGTCCTACTGCAAAATACTCCAATGTTTTATATAATTTTTTGAAGTTAAATATTCATCATTCCAAATAGTAAGTAAAAAAAAATATATTTTTACTATATAGAAGCACCCTTTTACTACTTATCACTAGTTTACAGATGGAAACCAGGCTTTTTTAAATTGAATTTTACGCTTTGAGTTTCTTGTAAAGTAAAGTGCAAAAAAAATTGTAAAAATCGAATACATCTATATTAGATGTATTCGATTTTTTTATACAATCATATTCATAAATCACTTGTATCTGTATAGCCTCTCAAACTCTATGAACTACAAAACTATCGAAAAACTATCAAAAATATGTAAAATTAGCAGACAAAAAAATTTAAAAGATGTCATTTGTTTTTATGAAAAATATAAAAAAAAAGTTTTAGGAAATCTAAATTTGTAAGTTTAAATGTTTAAAATTTGCTTAAACATTCTATTGAATTATTTAAACGTTTATAAGTACGTTTCTAATTTTCAAGGTCTTTATATGATGTTAAAATGTTTTCTTTATTATAAAAACAATGGCATGTGACAGCAAATCTATAGATTTATTTTAGACGAAAATATATTGCAGAACTTTAAAAAAAGAAAATACAGTCCAAAAGTTTTAAATAGCAATTTATGACACTCTGGGTCTATCTACTCCATAATAACATATGATTTGCACGAATTGTTTATTTATAATATAGGGATACAAAAATTTTTATTAAATTATATGCCTTATTTTTATATTTAAGTATTTATGCCTTTTTCGAGAAAATAGATAATATATTTTCATTTGATTTCGTTTAAAAATGCAATATAGATTGGACTTTCTCGTTATGGAATTTATTATTCTAAAATACCATTTCAAATCAAAAAAAATTTGAAACTTTTACATAAATAAAATAAATTTGGATAAATTGCTTATTATAAGCAGTTAAAATCCTATAACACATTCATTTAATCTTCGGACTGTTTAGTAACTAAAATTTGCTATTCTTATATAAAAAGCATATAAAATAAACAAATACTTCCTTGAGTAATCTTAGTTTTATTCAGTTTTTTGTATTGGATTTTTGATTTTTTTGCGAATCAATAAAGCCTTCGCGAACATGCATATAACTAAATGCACATAGATAAGTGGTTTTATAATTAAAAAATGCATTAAAAACCAATATTTTCGAGCTTTACTATAACAATTAAGCATTAATATTAAAGTATTCTATAAATAATAACTTTATATTTATTTCTATCTGTGTTAGTAAACTTAAGTTTCTGTAATTCAATTTTTCATGGGAATTATTATTTTATATTCATTTAATACGGTTATTTAATCTAATATATAGATTTTGCAAATATTAAAAAGTCAAGGATAATAATAGTTCTATTTCCTGTAATTTCATGGCGAAAAAAATATTTAATATATATAGCGTGGGTATCAAAGATATAAAAATTGACACTAATTTTTTATCTAATGAATTTAGAAGTTTAAAAAATATAGCACATAGCATTTGCAAAGTTTAAAATGCCGCATATATCATATGTTTGAGTATAGATTAGCAATTATAAATTATAATAAATCAGATAAAAACAGATTTAAACATATGCAAAAGAATATACATAATAGCTATTTTTTTGTAAATATAAAAAATATTTTTAAAACGAATTACAATATATATATTTTGCATATTAATATAATATTATATTATGGTAAAACATAGAAATATACGTTTAACTATAGCAATAATGGCTTTTATAGCTTGATTAACATACATCTATTGGTTTTTTATAAAAATGTATAAAAGAGTTCCTTATAACATAGTGATATTAATGGAGTTGAAATCCAACTAAAACTATAAGCGAATATAATTAAACAAACTAAATTCTAAAATATGCATTGTTTTATATGTTAAATTATCGTTACATAATCATATAGCAAAGTTCACTTTTGTGTCTAAATAACAAAGTTAAAAGAGCATTGATTTAATAAAATACTATATACAACATTTTTGCTTACTACAATCAGATCTGGTACCAAACTTTAAACAACCTAGGAGAATTTACTTTCGCGCGTCTATATTTATAAACGATGTGCCTTTATAATATAAATTTGAGTTAAATATCTTTTTTTTTGTTATATCGTATACATCATTTTTTAGAATGTCGAGCAATGAATATTGTTGAATAACGAATGTATAATGCACCCCTTCCTGTGTTCTTCACTTTCCTGCAACCAGTTTGATCTCCGTGAATAAGATCCGTTTTTTTAGAATTAAAGTCATTGTGGCGTGAAATTTGATTTTTTATGCAATATTCTGCTGGTAAAAAATGCTCTATTCATCAATCTATACTCAACCACATATATTCAATGGTGCCGGTTTTAAGATGTTCTGGCACGTTTTAGATGTCTTATTAAGTGCCTCTTTAATAAATCATAGACAATAAGTATTTATTGGTTTTTACTTTCTCTTTAGACAGCATAAACTTCTTATGCATATTTATCATCTTGTGCAAGTTCAAATATATTTCTGATGTGTTGCGATTGATACTTAGAAAAATTTTGCAATTAAAATCCACCTAATCAGTAAATTATTGGAATTGGTTAACAATATATGTGTTTTGTACTCATATATCATTATCTTTGCTGATGTAATTTATCAAAAAGAGAAAAAAGACACCGGTGAAATTCGATTTTATGACTAATATAAAACCCAAAACAGCAGAGTCTTAAGTCTTATGATCATAAACTAAAAATATAAGTTTGATTGTTTAGAAACTTATTTTAATTTTATTGGCTTTTTATTTCCGTATAGTTCGGGATTATTTGGATATTTCCAAAATTAAACATGTGATTTTTACAATATTTAATATAAAAGAAAGTATCAATATCGATTTTTTTGAATTTTTTTTTGTAATTTCAAATGATTTTTTATGTTTTATTATATGTTTAATGTCTCTTAATGTTTATATTTCAAAAGATTAATGGACCTTTAAATTTTGTTTATTACAATTCTATTACAAATTAAATTTTTAATTACTTAAGTATGTAAAAAGTCTATTTGCATATATTACTAGAGAATTATTACACAATTCTCGTTTTATAGGCATTTTATTTTATTTATTCTAAATTTTTTTTAGGTTTACTGAATTTAATGTTTTTTAATGTCATCACAGTAGAACAGTAGAATTTTATCTTAATAGATTTATAAGAAAATTTTAATCATTCTAGGTTTTTAAAATTTTTTATACATGCATAAAGAATTTTGGTAACTCCCATAATACTTTCGTATGAGCATATATATCTGGTTCATTCCTGATTCTTAATTCAATAATTACGACCATTTCTGTTATATACTACCATTTAAAAATAAATTTAGTTGGATATATATTAGCGCTACATCTACATATTTATAAAGGTGTAATATATCTTTTTTGAAAATAGTTTTTAAACGAATATCAATATAACTATAATTTTTATCACAATTTTATTGTCAAATGATGGTTTGAAGTTAATATCATGATATATTTCTCATGATAATATTAGATTAAATGATTCATTTCTACTAAAAATAAACAGCGATATTTCGAAACCTTTGAATGATGATTTATTTAAAAAAAATATAAGCGTACTGTTTTTTTATATCTTTTTCATTCTAATTATTTGTGCTGAATCTGATACCAGTAAATTAAAACCATTAAAATAAAAAAAAACTAAAGTGGTTTTAATATTTAAAGCCTTAAAAAATTCATTCCGAAATTAACAGATAAATATGTAGAAATAAATGAATTTCATTTGCAAGAATCAGTATGTGCTGGCTAAATTTATAAGAATCAAAAGGTAAAATTAGAATCAAAAATTATAATTGGTGATAGGCATAAAAACCAAAATATATGCGGTAAAAGAAATTATTCTAGTTTTTCCTTTACATGCAAATGTTTCATGTTGAATGCTATCGTTTTTATTTAATATTAAATATTGGTTTTTTAGATTAGACCGTTTTATCGAAAATTTATGAATTTTCTTATGTGCAAAAATATATATATTGTTACAAAAGCAAAAATAGTGCAGCGTGAAAAAAAAAGTCAAGGTTGAAAGCGGTTTTTTTTACATTAATCAATAGAATATTATATACTTTATAATCAAAAAAACACACATAAATTAGAAAAATAATTTGCTCACTATTTGCATCTCAATAAACTAGCTTATGATAAGACATATGTTAGCACATGACTTAAGTCGACACATACCGATGTATATCTAGTAATATATAGGTGATAAAAAAATATACAAATAGTGATTTTGCTTGTCATAACTATATTTAAAATATACAGAGACGAGTTTTAGTTAAAAAAATAATAGGATATAAAGTTAATTTATTCTTATTGGCTGTTATCTTCATATATTCTTGGTCAAGCACGAGTTTTTTAAATTAATTATATGTAAAAAATTATTTCCTTATTATTAAAATATTGAAAAACAGTCAAAATAATATAATATCTGTGCAGTAAATTTTTTTATATTTTTTTGTGGTATTAAGTAGCTCACAGCTTGAAAATAAAAATCAAATTGAAGCTTTCTGCAGAAGATCAATAACCTAGGACAATTATGCTATTTAAATAAGGAGAACGTGAATGTGCTTTTGGGTATTTATACAAAAAAACGAAATTATGCATCTGAATACATGGTTACATATACACTTCAATTATTATAAGAAAAACCAGCATAAATTGTGGCGTATGATAACTCGAACATTAATGAGATAAATAAAATATGCCTAATGAGTTTGACCAATTTAGAAGGATTATTTAAGTAAGTGAAAGGGATATAATACGCAGATGAAAAATTAAGTAACAAAAAATATGCGAAATTAGTTGCGATAGATTTTCAAAATAGTGTATATAGCTCAGAAACATGATCACAAGGTTTCAAAGGGGTATATGTAGATTGGTTAACATAAAGAATCACTAATTTTAATTACAAAAAATTAAACCGATCTGCATCACTGGTAATATAATCAAAATAAAGAAACAACTAGAAAAAGAATTCAATTCAGTCGCTAAAAAATTTGGTCGTTATTTTATGAAATTTATGTTTGGGGATTACATATAAGACATCGATTTAATAAATTTTATGAATTTATTTTTAAAAAAGTTTACCAATAAATCAACCATGTATATTAAAAATATATTTTTTTGCAGGAATTTTATTAGAATATAGCCTTTATAAACAAAATCTATCATTTATTTTATCGGATTTTATAAAAGATTTAAATGTGAAATGAACATAGAATCTTCATGTTATTTAAAATTATAGATTTTATATTTTTGGAATTATTATTGATTATATGTCTATATTATTCAATCTTTGTGATAAATATTTATATAAATATAATGCATATAAAATACTGATTATATTGCGAAAAAATAAATTAATTAGAAGAATAATACATATAATAAGACCTGAAAAAAGGAAAATCAACAAAATAAACTGAAAATTCCTGATTTTGTAACCGTTCATCAAATATAATTTATGATGGAATATAAAATACTTTCATAATTATGAAAAGGTAAGCAAAATATACTCTATAAAATAAGAATATTGTTCATAAAAAGTCTATTTTAGTACTAATGGTTGAAAGTAACAAAAAAAAAACAGTAACATTTTATTATGAGGAAAAACTCAAAAAGTTGGAATATATTTATTATATAATTTTCAATATAAATTTTAAACCTATATACAAGAATAAGTTGATTTGAGTGTATATTTTTAATTTTTACTAGCTAGTTCTATAAAAATAAATTTTAGACCTTTTTTTATTGTGATGAATTATAAATATTGTTGTATTTCGATCGTACATTTGGAGTTTCTACAATCTTTTAAATCTCAATAGTAAAGGCTGTAAATTATATTTTAATAATTTCTAATGCGGTTTTTTAGTTTTTATAATTAATTAAATATAATAAAAACTGAATGTTATTTTATTTAAAGTCTAATATCATTTTTAATTATGATTTAAGTTTCATTTACTGATATGATGACAGCACATGAATAATATTGCACAACTCTTTATGCAACTTTTGTGAACTTTACCTGGTCTATATTCATCAACAGATCTCTTTCGGAATATAAATATCTGTTATAAGAGGATATTTTTAAATCGACATTATAAGAAAGGCTTTTTCATGTTATTCTTTAACCAATTGCTGCAAATATTTTTTCTACCATGGTTTTTTTTCATTTGGAATCTATAGTAAAGAAATAACTACTAATAAAATTTGCATTATGATTCCTCCTTCATACATTAAGACAAATTCACATGAAGTTTTAAGGCCTTTTGGATAAATATTAGTAAAATTATGAATTATACTTTCTTTTTAGGCCTTAACTGTTCCAGTGTTACCGTGAATCTGTTGTTTATGCTCAAAAATTATGGTTACATTATTTATTCTGCAAATAGTTTTAATTTGTAGATATCTGTAACATCTAAAGTCTATTGAATAGAACATAATACTTTTTAAAAAAATTTAACATTCAATATTAATCTGTCACCATATTAAATTTATTTATTTTTGTTATTTAAGATTTAGCAATTCAACTCCTTGATACTTTATAGCATATTTATTTGCGTTTTTTAAGAGCTTTGATGTATTAGAATAAATTAAAACTGACATTAAATTTTATAATTTAAACCCATTGTACAATGATTACTTGATAAGATATTATCAGCAACAAATTTAATATTAATATGCTCTCAATGCCTTATTTAGAAGCAACATAATTTATATGTGAAATTTATAACATCTTTCTTTTATGACTATATTTTTCCAGTTATGACACATACAGATTTACTCTAATAGAAGTGAAAACAAGAAAACATGTCTTTACGTATATTTTCTGCTAGTTGAGATGACAACCACATGTGTTTATTCTTTTAAGATGAACTTTTTTATATTTTATAGGTATAAAGATACTTTCTTTGCATGCTTTTTAACTGGGTAAATATTTAAATACAAAGGATTAAAATTTGATTGAAGCGAATTAATGTAAATTTAATTAAAATATTAGAAAAGTTGAAACTTATGGATTTATATATCTATCACAAAAAGTTATACAGTTTAGAGCATTTACGATAAAAAATTTATCAAGGAAAATAAATCGAATCTATATAGAAGTTTTTATACCGAGATACTGAATGTGCTCATTAGAAAAAATGCCTATATAACAAAATAGTAAATAATAATATTAAAATCTAGCTTTTTTATACCAAAGAATTTGTACTTTCAAATGCATTCTGTTTTCATTATCTAATCATAAATAACGTTTCTTAAAATAAAAACTTTACTGATATAAAAAAAATATTCTTTTTGAACACAAAACAACATAAATTCCAATAAATCGTAAAGAATATTTAAAAGATCTGACTGTGCATAAAGTTTTATCTAAAAATTTTATACTTAGTTTATACCTTAAAAAGTTGCATACTGTACATTAATAACGCCTAAAATTATACGGAATGCCGTAACATATGCTGTATTTTATGCAAACCATTCGATAATATTTATTTAGAATTTACATTTGATTTTTTAACAAATATTTCTGATGTATAGATGGTATTTTCTTAAAAAAATATTAAGGTTAAATTTGTGTATTATTCAATTAAAAATATTGTTATATTGGCTGATTATAGCCGATAGATATACTAAAGATGGGTCGAGAATCAGAGCAGCAAGAAATGATAAGTTTATAGGCAGAAAATATGAAAAATAAATATCTTGGCCGTCTAGTTTATTTCATTTTATACAAAAATAGGGAATAAATACCCGGCGAATATATAAATTTAATAATATATTCTGACTTAATAATAGAATCTTAGGGTAGGTAACAATAATTCGTTTTCTACGATTAGTTGAAATATTATAGAAAATATAAATACGTATCAGATATGCTTTAGTAATAAGTAAGCATTTACATTAATCGAAAAATCAAATTTTTACTTATAAAGACCATCTATAGTACTTAAATCTAAAGTTTTCATTTGAGTGAATAGTAAAAAATTAATTGATTGTTGCCATTGATCAGATGATATAAAATTGCTTTTTTAAAAATTAAATAAAATATTTAGTATCGATACATTAATCTAGCGTGTTAGAATTTCAAATTGTTTTAGATTTGCTATATAGATAATTTATAGTCTTGATAAACATTTAAATACTATTTAGTGCCGAAATTCAATTTAATTGTTTCTATAACAAAATCAGCTAGCATATATTAGTAATTATGGTATTAGTGTCTGGGCTTTTCATTTTAGAAAATTGTAGTGGCAGTTTATGATCTTTATATGATATATTTTTACATTAAATATACATCTTTCATGAAAATAAGTTAATAAAATATGCATATGAAATTTTTATTAAGCTATTGTATTCTCGGTTGAATTTAGCATTTTACTGATAAATTTGTAGATAAATATTATAAAACGTTATAATTTATATTAGCTATGATAGGCAAGAAAGCGAAATTTTTATAAGAAATTGTAAATATTTTGATAGCAATAAATCTTTATAATTTGTAATTTTACGTTTCATATCACAAAAAATTTCATATTGTTATATAAAATATTTTTAAAAAGCGGAAAAATATAATTAAAAATAAAACCTAACTTGCTTTTAAATTTCTAATTGTATATAAAATCTTATTCTAAAATTAAGATTCGTCTTATAATATTTAAAAAATATATAACCCGTAACAGCAAATATAAAATAAAATAAAGTATTATTCGTATTAATTGACATACCTATATATAACTGATTTCTTCTAAACACATTAAAAATTGTGTAATAAGTTATTGTGATGTTGATCAGTGTAATTTATATAACGAATTTGATGACTTGATATAAAAAACATAAAATTATAGTTAGGCGAGAGTGAAATAAGAATTAATAAAAAAAATCGAAAAAAATGCAGTTCAAATATTTTTTTGCAATATTAAGATTTTTAAATAATTTTTCTATCAAGGTAATATATGTTTTGGTGTTTAAAAATGCTTTTATCTTTTTAATGGCTTGTTATATAACACTAGAATTAGAAGATATGAAATTGTTTTTTTTATGTATTATCAGTCAAAAACAGAGATATTGATTTAATTAAGATTATTAAATGCTATGAAAAGACGGTATACGAAGTATAAAATTTTTAACTGATATTATATATATTAAAAATTTAAAAGAGCATATTATTTGTGACGTTGTAGATATCTTTGTCTTAGATTTTTGAAAAAAATGAAACCAACAACTATTTTTCTATATTAAAGAATATCAGCTACAAATTAATATTAAAACAGTCACATATTAGATAACACAAAAACACTATATGATACATTGACTAAAAGTGTAAAAATCGCAAAAAAATTTTTATGGTCCATAAAAATTAATATATTACAAAAGTTTATAAGGAAATTAAAGAGATATTAAAAACTTATTTTTCGATAATATTAAAACAATTTTATTGAATATTAAATATACTATTTTTAGCCTGAAATCTTAAATTCAATAATTTCTATCGTTCGATGCATAAAACTATAAAAAACCATAGTAAATTTATGTATATAGGCCCCAAATATGTTCGTAATGCCTTAAATCAATCATTGATATTGATTTTATTATTATATCCAAATAAAAAGATTTTTACCAAAAAGAGATTAGTGTACTTATTCTATTGATCAAGATATCAGATAAATATTATTTTGTAAAGTTCTAAATTAGAATTAAAAAATAAATCACATCCAATGTATATATAAATTAATGCGAAAGTTTTTTTATCAATACTTGCACATAAAAATATCCATACTTTTCTAAACATCTTAAATTTTTTTAATTTAAAGCATTATTTTTTGTTAAGATTTTAGTTTTTTTTCACAAGCATGACTTGCTTGATCTCTCGTGTGTATTACGTGTTATTACGTTGGCTATTTTCTCCTCACTGAAGCTTCTTCAATGACTCTTCTCCGTTCAAGACCTATTACTTAAAGAAATTTTATATATCCCAAGGTCTAATAATATGACTCTATCTGGTTAGCTAATCCTAATTCTGTCCGTATATTTTATGATATTGTGTTACCATACCGTCCGAACTTAATTTTTATGTTATGTAAAAATAATAATTACAAGCGTGGTATAGTTTAGTGGTTTACAAGTCGATCCCTTGTGAGGAGTCGCGGGTTCCACTTCCACCAACCCTACTAATTTCTATCAGACTTACTATGAAGAAAAATTCCCGAATTGCGATTTGTGAACAATATAAGATCGACCATGAAGCTTTGAATAGCTTTGAGAAATAGAGGTTGCTGTGTTAGCCGTAAAACTGTGCCTCCAGTTGAAAAGCAAACCCACAACAATCAGCCAAAATATAGGTAAGTGTATCTTGTGGTTGTAACTTGTATACAAAAGTTATTAAAAGTATAAAAAATCACACCCTCCTTATAATGACTGCCTTCTATGAGAAAGAACCCAATTCACTGTTATTAAGGGTAACAAGAAGTGCTAGAGAAGTCGCACAGAGAGATGCAGCAGTTAAGCAATGGTTCTTATATATAAAGTATATGTCCTATAAGTAATATTAATAAAAACATAAAAAAATTTACTAATTTCAATTGGAATTTATAAAAATTACAAAACACGAATTGTGAACTATAATAATTTACATTTTGATTATAGAGAGGAACATATATACAGTATAAACAACAAAAGTTGTCACATACAAAAATGCAATAGGGTTTTTTACCACTGGAAAAAGAATAATATGAACTCTTTTTTTTAGAAAGAGCATGTTTAATTTGGATGATTTCAATTGTCTATCATTAGTTACAGATACATATTTTTTGTTAATCTTAGGTCATCTAATTTTTCAATAGAATTGTGCATAGATTTTTATTGAAAAATTTTGTCTCATGTAATAATTAATACAGTTTTGATTTTTTATTCATATATAGCAGCTTTCTTTGTTTGTATTTTTCTTCACTTATAATATTTGTGCTTATAAAATCCAATTATAAATAACCGCTATAATTTTTTGAAAATTTATCCATTTACCCTGTATTTTTAATTTTTATATTGATAATACTATTAATACTCGTGTTGCTCTTGCTCTCACAACTATTATTATTTCCTCAATACAACTTAAATTTAAATTTTAAAATAGTAAATAAAATTCTTATTTATTTATGGTATATTTTCTTTTTATCGATTTTATCTATTTAGACGTGTTCAGCGTGTTGAGAATATTGCACAACTCTTTGATGCATCTTTTAACACCTTCCTCTGATCTATCTTCATCAACTGCTCTTCTTCATTTGAATGAGATGAGTTCAAGTGTCTTGCGGAGTGTGAGAGCGTGCATGTATGCTTCTACTTCGTCCGGTATTTTTAACTCCTTAACATATTTTTTATGATATTTAAATATTAAATGTATATTGTATTTTATTATAAGTAAAATCAAAAAATGATTGATTATGCATAAAAAAACCATGATAGTTAGCAGGGATAGAAATACTGTTGATTATATAAGTTTTGTATTTGTTGCAAAAAAGGTTAATTTCAATAATTATGAACTCATTGTTCAATGTATCAAAATTTTACTTCTACTTATAGATAAAATTTGTAGTTCCAGACACCACGCTTTTCCCATAGAACATCTTTTAACAATAAATTTTTTTTAATGCTTTTCTTTATTGATAGATATCCATTTAAATCAATATTTGTGATTTTATTTATATAAGCAAAAATTAATGTAAAGGATTCAAATATCCCGGACGAAGTAGAAGCATACATGCAAGCTCTCACAAACAAAAATCCACTTGAACCCATCACAATTGAGAAATGAAGATATATCAGGTGAATGTGTCAAAAAGAAGCTTCAAGATGTTGTGCAATATTCCCAATGGGCTGACTACGTCTAAATACATAAAATAAAAACGTCTATAAATTCGAAGTATCAATATTAAATTTACTTTTTAACTTAATTTTAATATACAAACGACATCATTTATTTTAATCTTTTATATATTTTCGCTTGCTGCTTACTGATTTTAGTGTTTATTTATTATAAGCTACAGCGGATATTTATATTCTATTAAAAAGATGATGCCTGTAGCACTGTATGAATGCACTTAGCAGATCAAAAAAACATAAATTTAGTGATAAGAAAGATTTTAGATTTTCATCACTTACGATTTTTTATCTTGGATTCCTACAGTATTAAATGGATAGATTTTATGCCAATTATAATGTTCATTATGCAATATTATTTAAGAGAATTTTAATTGAACTTATATTAATAATAAATACACCTAAACGTTTCTCGGATGATTTATCACATTTTACCACTTAAAAGTACTTATGAGGCAGTTATAGATTGTAATTCTGCTTTTTTTGTAAAGATATATATCATCTGGTGCTAAAATATACGCGAATTACATTTTTTTTATCCTATAATACGTTAAAATTTGTTTTACAAAATTTAACAAAGTCTGTCTTGGTATTTAAATTGAAACGTTACTTTGACGACCAAAATATTCAAATTGTGCGCAAAATATTGTAATACATTAGATGAAAAATTTATAATTTTCCGCAAAATTTGTGGTTAATGTCTAAATTCATATTTATTTCGCAAAAGTTAACTGAATATTTTATTAAGATTCCCATTAAAAAAAGAATTTGATTTAGAAATTCATTGCCCGCATGACAGTATGGATTGAGCTTGAACATGTTTGGCATGTAATAACTGTTTTTTTTAATTCCGAGAGCTTAAAATAATAATCTTCTTGTTCATAAACGAATATTTTATTGGCAAATCTACCTTTCCATCGAACGATAAAGTATTTCTCTACAATAAAAATATTCGCCACGAGCAATTCTGATGTAGAGAGGGGGGAAGGCTTAGAAGTAATTCTACCATAACATGGCAAAAGTTTCTGTAAAAACAATCATTGCACGTGAAAGATTTAAAGCTAATCTATTATCTACAAATAATCCGATGAAAATTTAGAAACTTCATTGCGGAAATAAGAATTTTTTGACAAAATTACAGATAAAACTAGCAACCATACATCTCTATCGATTTTTTTAATATATAGACATAAGATATTAAAGCTTCATTTTAGGCATTTTCCAAACTCCACTTGTAATAAATATTCATTTTTTAAACATTTTTTATGTGAACAATAATAATTCTTTGTCGATAACATTTTCATCAACATAGATCAATCAATCAAATATCATGATATGAACAAGTAATTATAACGACTTACAATTATGAAAATATAGAAATCAAATGTCAAACATTTAAAAAAATGCGATAGTAAAAACTTTCCAGCTAAATAAAATTATCAACTATCGCATATTAATCTTATTTGCCAACAAATTCAAGTTAATCAGTAGTGTAGATTCTGTTAGCCAGAACGAAATATCTTTTTACACAAAAAAATTAAAGGGTTATTTTATTATTCAAATATACCCATCGAAAAACCAAGAAGTAAAAGAAAATTATGTGATTTTGTTATTACCGATTACACCGATCATTGTTGATTTTACATTATTATTATGATAAAAATGGTTAAATCACGATCTAATGATTCAAAAAGAGCATATGGCAGGAGAAAAAAGTCCAAAAAGCAACAGGACTCTTTAGAAAGTAGTGGATGAATGATGATGTGTCTATATAAAAAATATGTACAAAACCAATGGATTTTTTGAGATCAAATTTTCAATAAGCCTTAATATACAGAAACATGTGGATTCTGGTAACTTCTTGTTTCTTGTGCGAAAAAACAATGCACACGCATAAAATTGCTGAAAATATTATGCATAGTATATTCGAGGTTATAAAAGTTTAAAAAAACAAGTTGCAGTAAATCGAAGAAATAATTCATAGCTTTATCTTAAAACCAGATGCCCTTTATATTGATTCTAATTGTAAAGTCAGTAAAAAGATCGAAGACAGTCTTTAAAAAACTTTTATAGTCAGCAAATCTATAATGAACTATTGTTCTCTTAGTATTTGATCTCTTTAGGGAAAAGAACAGATACTAATACTACCAGACAATATTTATATTGAATTATGGTCTTTAATTTTTTATTTAAAAACAGTGCTAGATATTTTGCAAAATTTTTGTGCAGGGGTAGCTGTTTACACAGATTTCGGTTTGTTTTGATCTTTCAAAAATAAGTTGAAACATGAAATTTTATTTAGCAAAGATCATAATTTTAATATGCAACTATGAAAACAAAATATGTTCCAAAAAATATATAAATATACAATCTATTGAGGTTGTAAATTTCATTGCGTTAATCACATTTTACAACCGTTATAAATTCACAAAAACTGAAAAAGAAAAAAATTTCTTTTATCACTCCAAAGCTTATAGGGAAATTACTTATGACCAGGTATTATATTTCTAGTGTAAAAAAATAGATTTTTTTTTGATTCAGATGAAAATTTTTTTTCACAGTATACTATCACAACAAAAACCGATATACTCTATTTCCGCAGGATTAATAGGCCATTTATTTGTTAAAATGGATTGCCTGAATTGTGTGATCTAGTGTGAGTAGAGTATAATAAAGAAATGATACTAGAAAAAACGATAAATTTATGGTGCAAAGAGAAGACAGCAAATTTCGATTTTGATTATGCTGAATGGTCTTTAATTTTTCACGTATGTCGCTAAATAAATGTGGAAACTAAGATGCAAATAAAAAAAAAATGAACATTTAGAAATGTAAAGGGTGAATTACACAACGGTATTACCTGATGGTGCGCAAAAAAAGAGTATATCAGATGGTGTCATATACGATTTAAAAGGAAAAAATTTCAATTAAAGCGCGCCGAAAACCCAAAAAAAGTTAATTTTTTACACTAAAATATTCGTAACGGTTTTTTTTTAATAAATAATCAAGATAATAATTTTATTTCTCATAAAAATATCAAATAAACAATATAATATCATATTTATGAATTCACACTTTGCTAAAACAACATTTTATTTTTTAATATTGTTTATGAACCAATATAATCTAGACAGCAGTGCCCACAAACACTCTCGTATCATTTAATCATGATTTTTTTTATTTAAATAGAAGTTTACTAAAACGAAGCACAATCATGAAAATGAACATTAAATATGTATTTGCAAAGATTGAAATTCGATATCTGTAAAAAAATTTATGTTCAATAATTTTAATAATACAAATCTGATAAATTATGTAAGAATAGCGTCTTTTATTATAAGCAACAAAAATTTACATTAAAGAGACACTCAAATGAATGGAACTTGAAAAAACCAATTTGCAGAGGTGGCGAAAAAAGAATGTGAGTTGTAGAATTTACAATCGAATCTTATCAGAAGTAAAATGCAAAGACTTGTTTGATAAATATAAAAGAGAAAGAGAAATATATGCTTCAACTAAAAAAAGAAGGACTGATTCAGAAATATTTTTTCAATATTGAGCGCAAAAATAGGAGAAATGAAATGATTCAATCTATATAAATAAAAAAATAACAAGACAAAAATAAATGAGATAATTGTGAAATTTACATCTATAAAATTTATTAGCAAAATATTACGTTAAACTACCAATTTAGGTCACCATATGGTTTTTTAAGCGAAAATTAACTAAATTTAAATATCTTTGGCATGATGCATCATTAGATTTAATGATAAAGTATATTAATTTGTTGTTTACTTTATATATTTTCTAGAATTAATATACATGTTGCATATTTTGTGCCGTAAATAATTTATATCATTGGTTTTTATGATATAAATGGTACTATTATGTGTTATGTGTTTTTTGCTTGAGTAAATAAGATTTATACTTCATTCATATCTGCATTTTATAATCTATAATATAGTTTTTTAACAGAAATTTTGCAGCAAAGGCTTTCTCAATACTATTTTTTATGTAAGTGACATAACACAATTTTTCTAACGAAATTCATTCACCTATGATCTATGCCCAGAAAATAGTCGATTTTATTATAAATTAAGCTAAGATTCTAATTTAAAATTATTTAAACAAATTCATGATTTTAAGGTCTCGTTAAAACAATTGCCTAAATGTTAATGATAATATATTTTTTATTCAACTTAAACTGTTCAGTATTTTTCGTAATGTTTTGTATATGCAGATGTTTCTATTGTGCATCATAAAATATTATAAATGCGATTTATATAAATTTAGATTCGTACAGACTATACAGTAATTAATGGAATATTTTTAAGGAATAGATCATTAGTTTTCTATATACAAATAAATTAATCTTGTTAAAAATTATTTATTATGCTTCAATACTTTCAGCCTTGTAGTTTCTTGAAATGAATCCATCTTTTCGTTTATAATGTGCATCATTTTTTTTTGTTAATAGCTTGAACCCGAAATCCCAGTTCCACATTGTAAGCCTTAATACCAAGATATCCCATATATGGAATCTGCAACTCTTTGATTATATTTGAGCTTTTCACAATTTTCTACACCAACAGCATAATTTCTGCAGGAAACATTTGACACCTTTCTATAGCGCTCCTTGGATCCCGTGTTATGCACAAGCAGAGTCACCCGGTGTAAATGTCATAATATCTAGGCATGTATTTATTTCGGAGGACTTTTGAGAGCATGGATGGCATATGTGTGTTTCTGTTCTTTTGAGAGGTATCGTATTGTGATTTTCTACACTTTTTGACTTGTGTGGATACTAGTTTTGTGAGCTTCATTTAAAGGATAAAAATATTTAAAATATAGAATCCTGAAAATTTAATAATGGAAATTAGAGAAAGGCTATTTTAGCGTTGTTTAGTTATAACCAAATTAGTTTACGCTTATTTATCAATAAATTCATAATAGTATTTTACGAATAGACCATTAAATTGTTGAAATATAATTGCTTTGAACAAAATAATTCAAATTTTTCACTTTAAGGCTCGTTGTATTGAGATACATAGCATAAACATAAAAAAATTTAAATACATTGTCTACAGAAATTCCCATATATATGGAACATAAAATTTCAAAGAATTGGTTTTGTATAAATACGCACTGTCTCATATTTGAACGCATGTAAATTCTTTACAATTATAACGGTTTTTTGTAAGTTTTATAAAATACGATAAATTGTGATTTATACAGTCAAAAATTTAAAACTAATTAACAGTGAACATTATTTTCTTTTAAATTATAAGCTCTAATTCTAATACACAAAAGAGTTATAGGTTGCATATATTCATTCAATATTTGATATAATTGCATAATATACGAAAACTAAAGTTTACTATTGTTAAATTATGACCAATAGTATAAGTTTTACATTTAAACAAATTATATTGAATATGTTTTGTGTACGAATTAAATAAAATGTACTTGCCTTTAAACTTATATTGAAAACTTTAATATTTAAAAAATACCAACATGTCGAATATATATCTTGCTGATTCAAGAACATTTGTTTATGCGAATTATAAATGTAAGCAAAATATTTTTTTTTGATAATCTAAGATGCAAGAAATAATGAGACTGTAACGCACAAAAATAAATTTTATAATTTTTACAGAGAAGTGTTACAGCATCCACCAACACAAAAATGATCTCTACTTACAATATTTACGATTCTCATCGGTTTTTTTTTATCAAAAGATTGTTTTTTTGAGCACAGATTGAATACATCATAGGTATCATATATACATTATATATGTTTTCAAAATCTACTTGACATTTAAATAAACAAAAATTTTATAGGTATGATTACTAAGACCAAGAAATCTTTTGATGAAATTTTATTATGTTATGTATATACCGACTCAATTTTTTGATAATTTTTATTAGGTCATAAAATACAAAAAAATTATCAGTTATTTTTGGTTTGACGTGTCATTTTTTAGAGCAACTTGTAAAAATCCGATAAGAACCAAAAGTTTTATTTTACAAATTATAACAGCATGATATGTATTTAGTATATATGATATATGATAACGAATTATATTAAAATTATTGCTTGTGTATTGATAAAAAAATAGTTTATTAAGATTGTTTTTATACATACAAATGTCAAAAAATAAGTTTATTATATTTAATCTGTTTTTATGATTGCTAAAAGCCAATAAAAAGCATATAGAAGTACTTTATGCGCTTTTTTTCATTGTATCTTTCTAATATCGATAAAATCATGAGTTCATATATTCCGTGAACATCTTTATTTTTCTTACTGAATTCAAAGTTTTATTCTGACATTATCAATGATAGTAAAATATATTTTTTTTGCTGAAGAGCTTAAAGTCTTAAAAATCAAATTATAGCAAAGAAAATTTAAAAAAGGTTAGCATTGAAGTAGAATAAAAAGGTAATCTATATTTAACTAAAGTTTAAAACACCAAATAATCATTATTTGTATAAACATCGTGATATTTGCATTCGAAATCTTCTCCTTTCGTTTCTCTAAAAAAATATGAACAATAGTTCTTACAGAAATAATTAAATTTTTATAAGTATTTATACAATATTATATATTCACAAACAACAATATTTCTTTCATATCAATTTAAAATTTTA
Source organism: Rhyacophila brunnea (assembly GCF_057557595.1). NCBI lineage: Eukaryota > Metazoa > Arthropoda > Insecta > Trichoptera > Rhyacophilidae > Rhyacophila > Rhyacophila brunnea. The sequence goes on along the minus strand of NW_028232803.1, from coordinate 162,959 downwards.
TTTTTGTGAAGGCTTAAGTTTTATTAAAAATATTTGGAAGACTAATCATAAAAAAATTCAAACTGCTATTTATAAAACATTTTATAATTTTATAATTATATGGGTTGTCGTAACTCCCAAGATGACTTTTTATGTATATTTTATTGTCTATCACAATCATAGAGAATTTAAAATAATTATGCAATGTAAAACAAATTTTTTTCCAGATATGCTCATGTTGTCAAAGGTTTTTTATGTGTAGCATCCGAAAATTCTATTGACTTATAAACATGTTTTTGTCTCCAAATCTAATACGGCCGAAACGTTTCGGCATAAAGTTATATGAATTAATGGTTTTTTTAAGTCTTTCATGCGAACTATCATATTTTTTACAATGTAAATATTAAAAGCGCCGAAAAAACATGTAAAAAAAATTTTCAGTGATAGTCGAATACCAAATAATTTTGCTAAATACATATGCATAATTTTTAATCATAAACGAATATTAGAAAGTAAATATAGAAATAGGGGGGGGGCTCCATACTTATTAAGCTAACAATTATTTGTATGAATTTTCGTTTAATCATAGAACATACCTATATTTGATAAATTACATCTTAAATTACGCAAAAAATCAAGATAGAAAATTCGACCGATTATTTATTGTGATGGTTTATAATAAAAAACTTTGTTGTAATCGAATAGTCTTATGAATAACTAATACAAATATAAGTAATTTCTAAGTATTATTTAATACTTCTGATTATAATTATCTTATATTAAACATCTAGCTTAAAATTCATTAATCAACCAAAAACATAAAATAAAATTTAAAAATAAAATATTATTACTTTTCTGCATTCGGAACAATGCAGAGTTATAGTTTGGAAAAATAATATAAAATGGGTAAAACTTAATTCTTATTATATTTACGTCCCAAAAAACAATCTTGATTTTTATGGATAAATTATTTCATATAATTTCTGATAAATTTAAACCATCTTATCACCTTTATTGCGGTCAGAATTTGTGTTTCTTTGTAATATAATTTTTATTTATCAACTATCAGCTGAAATGCAGTGCAAAATTATATTTAGTAAATAATAATACCTTGATTACGCTTTTTATAAATATAAATACACTGTAATACTAAACTTTTTAACGAGTTATGTAATAATACGATTTTTTTGTAATCTAAAGTATAGCCTTATATTAATAAAAAGAATATTGTAATTTAATAGTTTTTTCTTATATTTTTTATATAAAAAAAAATGTGCGTGTTTGTAGATTAGCTTGATTATTATTAGCTTAATTGCATTACTTGTTAGAAAAAAACCATTTTTAGCATTCTAATTTAATTAAATAATGAAATGTCGGATCAAGTCAAATATATAATTGCAGATTATAGAACTTTTCTCCCAAAAACAATTATAAAAGAGAATTTTCATTCTAATGAATAATAATTACAGATATTATTTTTAAAAATTAATTAAGTACAATATTTAGTAAAATTAGATATAGTAGATAAGTAGTCATGACGATTATTAAATGAAAACAAAACAATCCGAGGATTTTTTCTTCTAAAGAATTCATATACCTTTTTTTCTTATGATCTCGAGCTAAATCACATGTTAAATGATTAAATAGTTTGTTTTTTAATTCCTGTATGATCATTTACCAAGATGTATTTGTGGCATATAGGATCGTGAGTATATTCACTTTACAGTAGTACTTATGTGCAAAACCCATCTTATTGTATTTACTAATGAACCTTTTCTAATTTATTATAAATATTAGATTTACGCAATTATGCGTATTTATCGTTCGATTTTCTATTTTTTTCTAGTACTCGATTGTTGGTCACGTCCATTATTTTGAGATGCATTTATATGAAATCTACAAAATCGAGAGATTATATGATCATAATCCGTAGTCTTAGAAGAGTGCCGTTTTCTATTCTCATTTAATTGCATTTATTATGATTTAGAACTTAATAATTTTGCACTGATTTTTATGACACTTAAACTATTTTTTTGTCTGAATATTGAACTTGTTCTATTATGTTAGGATTTGAAAATAAATTATTATTTAATAGCTGTGTTTCAAATTATTTTACTAAGCTTTAAAAAATTTGGTATAACTTATAAACGTTTATATGAATATATATTTTCAGGCCTTTATCAATAAGAAAGATTTGATATAATGAAAATACAATATTTTAGTTATATTAAATATCAGAAATTATATTTTAGATTTTTTGTTTAAGATTTTTTTACTTATTCTGGGACGTAAAATACTCATCAATTTCGCATTCTAATTTAATTTATATATAAATCAGTATGTAAATTTTTTTGTAAGTTAATTGAAAATTTACCCTAAAAATAAACATTTAACTATAATGACTTAAAAATTCACAAGCGTATTTAAAGATAAAAATATTTGGGCAAATTTTTTTTTAAAAACAAATAATAGATAGTCGCCTTGTTAAACCAAAATAAAAAATAATCATAATAAGCAATTTTGTCCCCTAAGGTTACAACATTAGAGAATACAATAAATTTTATATCATGGTTTTATATGCTTTAAAAGTTTATGGTTTTCATATTAAATAATCCCGAACTATTATTGATTTTGATATTATTTTAGGTTAACAGAGCTATGCATATTCATTTTTTCAGTGGTTTTTTTATTGCTAAAACGATGCTTTGTCTAATCTTTAATAATTTTCATTATCAGAAATATTAAATTATATTCCAAAAAGAAAAATGAATATGATTGTGCTTTTTTCATAATAAATATATATAAAAATATTATGCTTTAACAAGAAAACCACTAATTGAGTGAATGGATGGCAAGGTCAATAATAATAAAATACGAAAATTATTTAATAAGCTGTATTTGGGAAAGATTTCGAAAACAATTCAACAAAATAAGTATAAACATATTTGATATGGAATTATGAAACCAGTGTACGATAATCAGATCAAGTTATATTTAGAACAATATGCAAAACGCGTGCTGATAAATAAAACTTGAGTGTATTATAATTTATAATTGAATGCTGACGATTGAAAGTATCTTTTGATAAATGACATATCTCGTATTAATCGCTTTTTATAAAAAAAGAATTGACCGTCCGAGTTTTAAAAGACTGTTTATATTTCCAAACTATGATTCAATTTTATTTAGTGTAGAAATAATCTATAAACTAACAAACATTTTCTATATCTAAAGATTTAATTTTTATTTCGGTTTTTTCAAAACTAAAATTTTCAAAATTATACAAATCATAGCTCTACATATTTTTAAATATAATTTTACACTGCTATTATGAATATAATGGAATTAATTTTTTACTGCCAAAATCAAAATTTTTTTATATATTATATGATAATGATGTCATAGATTTATTATAAATAGCAATAACTTCAAATACTGCAATTCAAATGTAAATATATTGGTAAAATTTTTGCCAAGATTAATGTCTAATGGATCGTAAACTTGTCTATTGGTTATAAGCTAGAATAAGTTGATATGTTTATGAACCTAAAATTTTCAAATACGAACAATTTAATATATAAGTTCGATAATGAAAAAAACTAAAGACATTATGGTCCTTTATTTACGTAGTTATTTGAATTACATATTAAAATTAGTTTATATATTCAATAAAAAATATTTAGTGTATTACTTCGAGCACTGAAAAAATATTTTAAATAATTGGCTTGTTTTTCTTAACACGAAATTTTAGTTTAATTATGTTAAGCTATATATAATAAAGGAACATAAAATCTTCACTTTTTTTCATTCATCAAACTTATACATTCAATTGTTCATATTTTTACATTTTATGATTCTTCTGGTTTTATGTGCCAATAAATAGTTAATTATAACGATTATTATATAAAAATATTTAGCTCTCTTTAAATATTAAATGCCAAAATGAAGTGTAAATATATAGAATACAAATTATAAAATTCAACTTATACTGATTAGATATCAAATTTTAATATATTTAGACTTATGATAGGAATATTTACGCCATTTAAAATTCAATAAGAAACATTTACTGATATTAGTATATCAAACGTTTGACCTGAAATTGTTTATTTATATTTTATGGGCACTATGCTTTATTAGAAGCACAATTTGATTGATTTTTAAATGATAATAATATTTAAATAGGTTTATTTTAAAGAAGTAAATTCAGATCTTCTAGTTGTCCCATAACCAGGCTTTCCATCTCCTACAGTATTTCTAGTAGTCAGAAAGTCACTAAACCATAACCAATAATCTCTGGCTTAATGTCAAGAGGAACAAATATCTTTCCATTATAGACACCAATAAGATTGGCAACATATAAGGCAAACTGATCATAGAATGTGCAAACCTCAACAATTTTTGGTTTACCTTCTGGATTCACACATTCTGTTTACTCAATAAGCATTTCTTTATTACTATAACTTTTCTTGGTGAAAGACAGCGCTTTATGCATCGTCGTCTTTTTGATGGAAGAAGATCAGCAAATTAATTATTGTGAGTTTTTGAAGTTCTTCAAGATCGATTCCTCGGTAACTGTGTTTTCTAAATACTCGATTTTATTTATAAAAATTATTTGACATTTGGATAAGGGCACAAAAAATCGAAAGGCTCGATTTGAATATTAAAAGAAATTATTTAAAATTTTAGAGATTGAACGACCAGATACAAATGTTGTGTACTTAATTTCAAAGAAACGCATGCTTAAATATCAAGCATGGAACGTACATTTAAATTTTGGCTATTATCAGAAGTTACATTAATAAGAGTTGGCAAATAATATATATTATAAAACTGACTTATTTAATTTAATCACAACAAACCAAGGCAAAATTATATAAAATTAGTTGTAAAAAACTTTCAGGAAATTATTCTTCTGTTTATATAATACTTAAAGAATCACTAAACATTAAAAATAATCATAAAACCTCGGGTGATATTATATATTAATCTTCGAAAAAAGGTAATGTTGACCTTCAAGACATTATTCTTATGTTTATATATTTAAAAATACACTGAGGTATTCATAAATATGGAAATATTATATATAATTTAAAAAAAAGCAATGTTAAAAATCCCAAAAGAAACTATTATTCCACCTATAAGATGTTTAGAATGAGTAATCTATTCATTATAATCAATGAAGTATAGTTGAAATCATATAATATAATTAAAATTATGTGCTGAAAATTTTTTAATAAATAGCCTTTTTGTTTATTAAGCATAAATAAATCGTCTAATCAATAACGGACAAGTATTCTCTTTATTAAATTACTTAACTTGGATAGAATGTAGCGCAATCAACACATTAAAATAATCGAAATTTAAAAAATTTGTATTAAAAATATATGCTACTTTAAATCAATAAAATCTTAAACAATTTTCTACTAAAAATAAACATAGTTTGCACGTACATATTTATAAGAATCCAAATGCTTTGAAATCACATAAAAAAATATTGCTGCTATTAGAAGTTTTAGATAAATACTTATCAGTTTTTGACATCAAAAAAAGAGAATTACTCGATTTGCATTGCAGGAGCTATCTTTTTACATGCAATTTTATTCATATTTATAATACAGAAAAAAAATATATTAGATTAGACACCAAGCCGTGACATAATGGAGAATAGATGCTAAATAGATCTTTTAATTGAGTGTCAATATTTATCCTAACATATAATTCTTATAGTATATCTATCTATTTTATGCTTTATCATATTTAATAAGGGTTAAACATATTAAAAACGTTTCTAGGTCTTAAAAGGACTCAACACCTTACGTATCATACATCTAAAACCACTAAATGTATATCGATTTATAAAAAATTATAATTCGAGAGCTGAAATAAATTCCACTGCAATAAAATAGTTTAACGATATAGGTACCATCCAATATTATACATTTGTACTGGTTTCTAACTTTTTTTTGAAGATTTTTAATGTATACAAAATTTATATTAGTCTATCTATGAAATTTTTCTGGTGGATATAAAAATAAGTATAGAGTAGAAAAATATATAAATGTTTTTATACCCTATCCCAAAACTTGGGATATTAAAAGCTTGTTACTAAAATTATATTTTATTGATATTTATCTTAGAAGGATATAAACAAATAGAAAATAAAATCTGATTAAAACGAATCATAAAATATTAACTATAAATGTCATCATCAATAAAAATACTTTGAAATATTTATACATGAACTCGAAGCAATATAATTAACGAGACACCATAAAATAAGTTTTTTTTGGTTGAGATGTGATATAAGTGGTATATTAAGAATCTAGGAATGAATGAAAGGTGGACAATAAGAATAACATTGGATGCAAGGCTTGAAACATAAGTCTTGAAAAAAATCCATTGGGTGATTGTAACGATTATGAACCATCGAGAAGCATTCAGTTATATCAGTAATTATATATAAATTAAAAGTTTTGCGCAAAAAAGTAAAATACCACAAAATTTAATATATACATCATAAAAACTGGCACAGTATATCTTATTTAATATTAGATTTAGCAGAAAATGTGAATGATCATATTTATAAATTAAGCCATATAAGATAATGATATATATAGAATTCCAATATTTTGGTCATATTAACATGATGTCACCGTTTTTAAATTATATGCTAAAAATTATCTATCCGTAATCAAGATAATTTATTTTTTCTTAGAATAAAAACAATTGCAAATATAATCGGATGATTTCTCATCATTTTAAAGTTTTAATGAAATTATAAAAATGATGATTTTTTTTTATTTTTAATTGGCCTCTATGTCTTAAGGCTACCTGGGTGGCATAAAAGTTGAAAACTTACTATCAGCGAAGCCTTTCACAACAAATTAACAAGTTCTTCACAATGAAATAAAATTTTAGCTTTGACGAATGGTCTGTAGAAGGTATAATTTAAAATAAATAAAAGTGCGTTAAAGAATGAGCTAAAAAAATGTAAATCTATGATATAAATAGTAAACTATTTTACAAAGATATTTATTATGAATTTTTCTTATAATAATATAAAAATATATGAAAGAAAGAATATTTATCTATTTATGTAATTTTTAAATAATAAAGTTACGGATTTGGCATTATATATTTAAAAAATATATTTTAAAGCTTATTTTATTTATCTAAAATCAAGGAGATGATATTTTGTTGCAAAAAATGTTCTTTAATTTACTGCTCAAATCCAGTTTTAGTTTATGTTTAAATTTTTAGTAGAATGTATATTTTGATCCTGTATCCATGGAAGTATCATTAGAAATACTTTTGTCATTTTTTTCTAAAATGTAAAATGCTATTTCGGTTCTTTCATTTTATTACATTCCTCTACAAATATCTTCATTTTCTCTATAACTAACTTGTGAACCTCCTATGGACTAAGTATGGTATCATCTTTAGTTAAAGAGCGAGAAACTGCTAGAGCTAGTTCAAGATCATAATTCTCACTTTTATTTATACTTAAATTATCATTGCTAGAATCTGACTCATATTCTATATCCATTAACTCATGGGCGTTCAAAATAAGTTTTCATATTCATAATCTATATAACAAGTCTCGGCTACGACTTTAGAAATCTACGTTAGATTGTCATAGTAATTGGGATTTTTCTAAAAAACAGTTATACTGTATTCCATAAACTACACACATGAGTAATTTTCGTAACAAAATTATATTCATTAAAAATACAGAAAAATGAAAACCAAATCAAAAACTCTAATTAAATAAATATCGGGCTATATATTAGTTCAAAATATAAATTAAAATAAATTTATTTTCTATTCATTCATAATGACAAATTTAATCTTAATCTTGAAACAAAGCAATAAAAAAACAAAATGTAATAATAGTAATTTATCTTATAATCACCATCCACATTTATATGAATCCGTTTAGATAATTTTTTAACAATCCTAAGTGATATCAAACTTACGTTACAATTGCATGTTTAAGAGCTAATATTTAGCCTAAAGATAACATAAAAATATTCTGTTGTTTAAAGCATAGTAAATTTGAGATAATTTACTCACAGTGATATATATAGATTTGAGAATATCTAAAATTTTTAAATTTCTATATCATATCTATTTAGTTCATTCCTATTCGAACAAGTATCTATATTATTAATACAATTTATTTGCGTAAGTATCTGGTAATACAAATCTTCCAAGTTGTAAAAGATCTAAAAAAACCCAGTGTTTATATAAAATCAACCGTGAAATCGTTCGTTTTTATCTAAATCTGATATTATATTGTTCTTGCAGATTTACCATATATTTTTATATATTATAATTCACAAAAAGATTCTTAATGGCATTGGAAAACACTATAGTCGGATTTTAAATACTTTATTAATTTATTAACATCACGGACTTTAACCTTTATTGTCCAAGTCACATATGAGACCCCCCAAAAGTTGCAGTCTTTCGCTATTCAAACAGCATGAATATATGATATGATAATTTTTTTTATTTATATATCAAACATCAAGATTCAATGGTGCAGTTGGTTTAGAAAAGCTTATATAATTACTCAGATTTCAGTAGAAAAGCCCTTTGGATACATAATATTTTACTAAAAACGATTTATGATCGCAAAGGGGGCGATCCGTCAAAACTAGAAAATATACCCCTAAAATGACTGATATGCTGTATAACAATTAGAATTATGCTGTATAAGACGCCGAAACTAGCAATTACATTGATGATATCTACTACGTTTAGTAAGATACGTGTAAGTGTAAAGTAGTAATTTTACCATAATAACTAGCGAGGAAAAGTATATAGAAAACCAAAATTTCCCAACGCAAATCGGCTAGTAAATTGATCAAATATACCAAATATTGCATAGATACAGTATAACAATATGACCACATGCGGAGGTGCTCTAGATAATCAAAAGTTCTATATAGTAAATAGCGAACTTCCTAAAAAGAAGATATATAGAAGTAAATCTAAATGGATTCAATTTTTCTAGAATCGCAATTTAAAATTCTCATATTTAGGGATTACGAATACTACTGAAGTAGTAGCAAATGGCCAAGCTATAAGATTTAGAAAGACACTCGAAATATTAAATATGAAATAAGAAGACTCATAAAAAAAAACAAGATGATTTTGCATATCTAGAACGTATCTGCCAAGCGATTCTTAGGTGTAATCTAAAATTTTAACAGAAACATCATTATTAAAACAAAAAATCACTGACTAACTAACAAATAAATAGAAATTTATTTTATATTATTTATCTTCGAAAATTCGACGCAATTTTTGTTCGTCATAAATGTAAATTTATAACGAAATATTACGATCTTTCAGCCAGGAGTCTTTATTTATTTCCACCAATGAACATATTAATTTATGCTAGATAATTTCATTATTTGATTATAGACATTTCATTGGCATATAAACAGTATTAATTGAGGATTTATACGAATTTTTCATTTTAATCTGTATGCTCTATCAACAATAAATTATAAATTAATAAAAAAAACAAATTAGCTTATTTTGTATCTAAAATATTACTCTATCACAAGAGTTTTACAAATATGATAGGTTGCATACTTTTTTACAACAGTGGTAGCATATTTTTGTCCATTTCATACAAGAATTATATGGTTTGATATATACAGCTCGAAACCCTAATATTTCATTAAAGCAATACAACTGCAACACAGAAGAAATAAATTATCCTTGTAAAACGTAAAGTGCAATCTATTCTTTTTATTTTTACTTTATGCCATCAATTCTTATTCGTCAGATAAAGTTATTTGGATTGAATTAATTCCTAAAACAAAAATATTATATGCTCGGTATCAACTAGATATCACATAATATGGTTATAAAAAAATAATATACATGAAATAACTTAATTCTATACGATTAATGCATTACGCTTCAAGTAAATATTTATTTGCTGAATAATTCAATTTTTTGGATGTATGAAACATAAACTAGTATTCCGGATTTTTAATTTTGATGTAAATAAATTTACCCTTTTTTATATACATTTATAGTAAATATAGTTTTCTATTGTAATTTAGGCTGTTTCATTAGATCTTATACATAAGTCTTATTATAATGATATAAGATATCTAAATGGTTTTCGAAACTCAAGTAAGCAAAAAAAAAATATTAATACAGGCAAAACCTGTTAAAAAATTAAAATTTACTGCATGTCTAGCATAATTTTTTTCGTTATAGATAAAAACTACACTTCTGTAACAGTGTAGAATAATATAAAGCACAAAACAGTTTATAACTTATTTATAAAAACCTTTTTCCAAAATTTGTTTGCGCAAACGTATTAGAAAATATACTGCTGATATTATGCCGCCAATTATTTTATACAAAACAAGCAGTAAATCTGTGTCAAATGTGGTTATTAGAAGTATTTTTATGGATTAAAATTTGTGTATTTGACAGTGTTCTACCTATATATCATAAAATTAAGTTTAAAAACCATTCAAAATCATAAAAAGACGGATTTTATAAGATGAATGCAGTGTGAAACTTTTGATTTAATTTTACACTAATATATTAAAATCGCATAATTTCTAGATATTTCTTAGATAATATTTTATTTTCATATATGTTTAGAGAAAAAAATTATGTTTTAGATAGAATTACATGTATTCGGTTTTTTAATTTATCTTTTAAAATTATAATTGGTTTTCTTTTGTGCTATATACAATTTGAAAATGCTACATATTATGTCTATCATGAACACTTGCTATACATAACGTAATATATAACGTTTTTAGCTTTTATCTGTATGAATGTATAGTTTTTTACAAAAAAATTACCTAAAAACTCTTTAAAATAGAGACCAAATTATGTCATTTGTTTTACATTTGAATATACATAGAACTTTTTTTGCATACATTTAAGATAATAATAAATTTTATAAATAAGATTCGTTCTAGCAGTCTATTTATATAAAAAACGTAGAAATACACAAAATACCTTATAAGATATGCGTTTTTTTATATTATATTTGTCTTTTTATATATTTAATTTACTCATTAAGCATTTATATAGAAAAATCATAAATCATTAACAGCTAGATCTAACAACAAAAAAATGACATGTTTATTGAGAAATCATATCAGATTTGTAACCACAACATTTCGAATTTTAATTACATATACTGTACTTTTATTTTCGTCAAGATAAAGATTAAATTGTAGCAAATCGCTTTATTCAAAATTACTTATGCAATAATATTTATATATTAAAGCAGGAATTTCGTAGCCAATAAGTTAATACTACAAATTGCATAAATTTTATTTTATACTTTTCTTCAGATTTTAGACATATAAAGTTTTATTATACGCTAAAATCGAATTCAAATCTAAAATATAAATATAAAAAAAATTTACTGAATCTAATCTATTTGTTTACTAACTTAAGAAAAGTAATTATAGTAGAATATGTATTCTTTTATGAGAATAAATTTATTCAGAAAAAATGTCTGGAACATATTAATATGATCGCATGATTTATAATTATATTAAAAAACAAATTTTAATTGATGTGGGCTGAGATATCATGAATTTGTATAAAAAAAAGAGATGATATTATCATTGTTCCAATTTAAGAAAATATTCTACATATTGAAGGAAAAAGTAAAATATTTATTGGATTCACTAACAAAAAAATGCACTGTAGAACCATTAATAATCCCTAAATTATTATGAAAAGTTGAATATATATAAAACATCTGTGTCTATCTTTTTCAGATTCATATCGTAAAGATATGATGTAAATTTTACTGTTTCCAGCGCATAAGCATTAATAGTAAAAAGAAATATTTTTTATTATAAAAGGCTACTTAATTACAAAGTTAACAGACGCAATTATAGTAAAATATGAAGCAATAATTTAAAAAAACTAGCATGTTCGCTGAGTTTTAAAAATAGAAAAATAAAATATACCAAGATACTAACGTAGTCAAAGATATTTATACAACTACAATCACATCATGTTTGTCTAAGTTGCATAGGCTCTTCGTTTTAAATCAAAATCGCAAATTTCATTATTGTTTTTATTGCAAATATTACACTTAATCTGTCTGATTACAAAAAATGCTATAAAAAAGTTATTGCAATATTAGATAAGTTACGTTGTTTTTGTTTTATCTAATCTTTTAATATAAAAATTCAGATCCTCAAAAAAGCCAACATGAATGAAATATGTTTTTTTTTATTTTTTTAATGATTGCTGTTATCTTTTAATTTGTTTCTGGAATGATTTAATTTTTAATTGGAATTTATTAAGGTTTTGATATATAATTATTTTTAATTCGAAACAAATCAAATATTAAAATTAATGTTTTGTAATATGTTGAACAACATTTTCATGATTAATAAGACTTTAATAAATAGGAAGGATTTCAAAACACCCAAAAAAAAGCTGTACTAACCTAAAATAAATACCTTTTTTTGTTTTATCAAGTTTTTTTTTACAATAGAGAATATGAGATATATGTAGTGTACTGGTTATGGAAACAAGACTCTGATGAATGTAATAGTTCGAAAAAAAAATTATTTTCAATAATCAATAAAGGGACAAAAAAAGACAAATTAGGGTTGGGTGAGGGCTTAGGGTTTAGGGTTTAGGGTAAAAGTCATAATGGCAATTTTCATAATGGCAAATGTCATAATGGCAATTTTTATCGCATGCACTTTTTTCATAATGGCAATTTTCATAATGGCAATTTTTATCGCATGCACTTTTGTCATAATGGCAATTCTCATAATGGCAATTGTAATAATGGCAATTTTCATAATGGCAATTGTAATAATGGCAATTTTCATAATGGCAATTCTCATAATGGCAAATGTCATAATGGCAAATGTCATAATGGCAATTTTCATAATGGCAATTTTTCTCGCATGCACTTTTGTCATAATGGCAATTTTCATAATGGCAATTTTTCTCGCATGCACTTTTGTCATAATGGCAATTGTCATAATGGCAGTTTTTCTCGCATGCACTTTCGTCATAATGGCAATTTTCATACTGGCAACTTTCATACTGGCAACTTTCATACTGGCAATTCTCATAATGGCAAATGTCATAATGGCAATTCTCATAATGGCAATTCTCATAATGGCAATTCTCATAATGGCAATTCTCATAATGGCAATTTTTCTCGCATGCACTTTTGTCATAATGGCAATTGTCATAATGGCAATTCTCATAATGGCAATTCTCATAATGGCAATTTTTCTCGCATGCACTTTTGTCATAATGGCAATTCTCATAATGGCAATTTTTATCGCATGCACTTTTTTCATAATGGCAATTTTCATAATGGCAATTTTTATCGCATGCACTTTTGTCATAATGGCAATTCTCATAATGGCAATTGTAATAATGGCAATTTTCATAATGGCAATTGTAATAATGGCAATTTTCATAATGGCAATTCTCATAATGGCAAATGTCATAATGGCAAATGTCATAATGGCAATTTTCATAATGGCAATTTTTCTCGCATGCACTTTTGTCATAATGGCAATTTTCATAATGGCAATTTTTCTCGCATGCACTTTTGTCATAATGGCAATTGTCATAATGGCAGTTTTTCTCGCATGCACTTTCGTCATAATGGCAATTTTCATACTGGCAACTTTCATACTGGCAATTCTCATAATGGCAAATGTCATAATGGCAATTCTCATAATGGCAATTCTCATAATGGCAATTCTCATAATGGCAATTCTCATAATGGCAATTTTTCTCGCATGCACTTTTGTCATAATGGCAATTGTCATAATGGCAATTCTCATAATGGCAATTCTCATAATGGCAATTTTTCTCGCATGCACTTTTGTCATAATGGCAATTCTCATAATGGCAATTTTTATCGCATGCACTTTTGTCATAATGGCAATTCTCATAATGGCAATTTTTATCGCATGCACTTTTGTCATAATGGCAATTCTCATAATGGCAATTCTCATAATGGCAATTTTTATCGCATGCACTTTTGTCATAATGGCAATTTTCATAATGGCAATTTTTATCGCATGCACTAACGGTCATACTGGCAATTGTCATACTGGCAAATGTCATACGGGCTTTTTTTATCGCATGCACGAACGGTCATACTGGCAAATGTCATACGGGCTTTTTTTATCGCATGCACGAACGGTCATACTGGCAATTGTCATACGGGCTTTTTTTATCGCATGCACGAACAGTCATACTGGCAAATGTCATACGGGCAGTTTTTATCGCATGCACGAACAGTCATACTGGCAAATGTCATACAGGCTTTTTTTATCGCATGCACGAACAGTCATACTGGCAATTGTCATACGGGCTTTTTTTATCGCATGCACGAACAGTCATACTGGCAATTGTCATACGGGCTTTTTTTATCGCATGCACGAACAGTCATACTGGCCAGCGAAATATAATCACCATAAAAATTAGCAATTCTTATAATTAATCCTATACCTGAATATACGATAAAAAAGGGGGACTTTTAGACTAAAAAGGTATTTGTTAGGTTTTCATCCGTAAGTCGTAGTTTTGAAATCACTTTTGGAGATAAAAAGTGACTCTAGTGACTCTCTAAATATCGTAAAATAAGCGTCTGAAGCAAATTTATAGATCTTTCACTCAAGTTTTATTGTAATTTATAAGAAACTAGTTACCGTCGTAACTTGTGACTCTAGTAATCGATGACACATATTTTCTATTTTCGACTAAATAAATTTGCTATCTCTATTCTTATAAAGTTTCTTTTTACTACTTAACTTTGTATTTCTGATGTATTATGCTACTTTGTACCTTTTGACTCTAGTGCTCGATCACACTTTTTTTTTATTTTTGACTATCTTAAAATTAATGCCTCTCTTGACTCTAGTGAAATTAGTATATTAAAAAAAAATATATATCGATTTAACATAGATAAAATGATTAGAATTTAAGTTTATTTGGTTGAAAAAAATTATCTTAAAGAGTGATAATGAGAATCTAACATTTGCTTTTAATAAAAATCGCTTTTTTATGTATAAGTAGACTATAGAGCTAAAAATATGAATAAAAAAATTGCTCTAGAAACATTCATTTATTTATATTATAAACAAGACAAGAACCTAGCTCATTATTAAAATTTCAGATCTTTAAAAATTTAATAGCTTTAAATAAATTCACACGATTAATATATAAAAGGTGGAAAAATATGCGATAAAATACAAGAAAATAAAAATACATCGAATATATAATGTTTATGATTATCATATATAAAAATTGTTTTTCAAGATTACTATTCTAAATACTATTTATTTTATGGTCAATAATAAATATTTAAAATCTGTAATTTATATTTTAATAGAAATTGATAACTAAAATATTTAAACATTCATTTAATTCACCTATTTCCCCATTGAATATAAAAATTATAGCCAGAAAAGACACAGCAATATTATATAATATATAAACTGGCGTGAATTATCCTCTAAATATTTCCATTAGAATCAATTCAAATCTAATAAAATATAATGATTTTATTTTATTTTTATCATTTTATCCCAATAAATTACAGATCTTGCATTTAATTTACTTATTTTTTCTGCCTATTTATTATATTCATAAACATCAAAAACACTTTAATCTATAATTTTTAGTTTATATACATATGCTTAGACACTTTCTTCAATACGGAATCAAAATATTTTTGAATTATCTTTTTTTTTAATTTTTAGTCACAAATGTATGTCTTAATACACATAATAATAAAAATTTAAATATGTACATGTTTGTGTTTCGAAACATACGTAAAAGATATAATAGATGGAAATCTAACATATTATTAATTTTCTGTTATTATGGATAAATATATTCAATTAATGGCGAATTAAATTTATAAATATATTTTTTTTAATTTCATAAAACTAACATCTATTAATTCCTACAGAAAAACTTATAATCAATTTTTTATTTAATATTTTATAAAAAAATAAACAGTTTTCTGAATCTATTAAAATGAAGATATTTCGTATGAAAACTTTTATTAAAATCTACAAACTTTATATACTATTTACAATTAGAAAACTTTTATTAAAATCTACAAACTTTATATAATATTTACAATTAGAAAACAATCAGTTAAAAGTAATATTTGTAACAAACAAAAATAAAATATTCAATTATAATTTTTTAGAAGCCAAATTTATTATCTATGAATTAAATCTTTTAGGAATTGTGAATTTTAGCAAAAATTCTTAATAAATAGTTTAGAAATGCTATATATGCATTTAATAATAATTTAGAAACAAATAAAATACAAAAAAAAATATACCAACAAATATTTATCAAGTTATTAGGAAGTGATTTAGATATATATGACAATGGAATGATCAGAGAATAAATATAGTAAGAAGTAAATTTACAAGAAACATAGAATATATTATGATAAAATTATTAGGAGAAAAAAAATATATAGTTTAAATTTCAATTTATTATTAAATATTTCCAAAAAAAAGTTCAGAAAAAAAAATGCAAGGCCTTCGGCGTAACTTTAGAAAAACCAAAATTCTTTTTCTCATCTTGGCCGCAGCCGAACTTCATTCCCTCCACCAAAGCTTCTCATTCATTTTTTAAATTTTCCTGGCGAGAGGACACAAATCTCCCGCCAATGCCATCCTCCAAGCAGCAGAAAAGTTGTTATGGGCGTATTAACCCCATCGATAACAATCAGCGGAATGATTGTCCGATTTCTTCTCGGGATAAATACATACATCCCGAGAAGATTCATGTCTGGGCAGGATTTAAATAAACATATACCAAATTAAAAAAAGTAAGAAAAATGAACGAAATCATATATTCTTTAGATAGGATGTTCAAAGCAGTATGATTTTTAAATTTATTATGGTATATGTATTATTTTGTTTTAAAAAAGCTTTATCCATAAATAAAATAAAAATTTGGCGTTAAATTAAATATAAAGTATGGATTAGCTATAACTTTTGTTAAAATAAAAAGCAGCTAAGTTATAAACAACAATCAGCTGTTCTCTTATTGTTTCTATGTATAAATTTAAAGAAACTAAACTTATTATGAATATTTATACATATTTACAGAATAAAAGAATACAAAGGCAAATATAAAATATAAAACTATGCAATATTTCTTACAGATTCTCAATTTTATATATTTTTTTTTCAAAGGCACGAGTTTGTTAAACGGGACGTAGGTAAAGTTTTGAAGGAGAAAAAAATATAATGGCAAATAGAAACAAAAAAATGTATTTAGAAATTGTTATCAAACTTGATATATACACTAATAACTACTAAAATAATCCAAAAAATCGCTAATATATATAATGGTATAGTATAGGTCTTCAGAACAGACGTTATTAAGCAAAAAACAGTAAATTTATATACTCCTGTAACTATATCTATCCTAAAAAATAAAATACTTTAAAAAGACATAAATAAGAAATAATCATAGATACAGTTAATTGAAATTGATCCTTTTTCTATAGCTATCAGACAAATTGAACATCATTTTTATGCCAATCTGAGTATTTATATGCAGCAAAAAATCTTTATATAAGTATAATAAAGGACAAAAGGTTGTTTTTGAATATTCAATATTTCATATCAATCTTTTTTCTTTAACTAAAGGACTTATTAATTACCACCTATACGGCTATTTATGCAACTATGCGCGCCTCAAAATGCAAATTTTATATGTTATCTTTTATTAAAAAGTATTATAATCAATTTACTAAAAATATTGGATTTCTTGGATCTTTGTTTTAAACTTACCTCTACTATTATATTTTTTTCCGCAGAAATTAATGAACAAAAAGAGTTTTATTTTGCCATAAAATACTTAATAAAAGTTAAATGGATAACATGGTTGTAAAAGATGTTGATTAAGTTGTATTTTAGACAATAAAAATTACAAAAAAAAACGCATAGAATTAGAAAAAAAAGATAATATACCCATAAAAAAGAAAAAATAACGTTAAAAAACGTATAATACTCGACATAAACACTCAAAAAATATATAGCCAAACTATTGTATAGCTATCTTTTCGTATATAAGAAGCATTCCAAAAATAATTTTTCTTGTAAGATTCAATAAATAAAAATAAAATAAGTCCTTTTTTTCATATTTAGACTAATATAAATTGACATAAAACCTTATATGCTTTATTATATATTATTGATTTATCAAAAAAAAAAAGAAAAACACTAATAGGACCCTTAAAGTATTTTTTAATTTCTTAAATCGAAATATAATAAGTTCAGAATGTATATAACAAAATGCCAAAACATATGTTTTCTCATTTTACGATATAAAACATAATTATATATAATAAAGCCGCTAAAATAATGAAAAAAAATAGTGATCTAAATCAACATATAAAAGTTTCAAATTTACAAAAAAGGCAAAAACATATAAAACTATGTATTTTGACATAATATAACAAGTAATTTGCATCTATTTTTGTATTCTAAGAGAAAAAAATCACTGTTTTTGCGGTTTTTAGCATTGATATGTAAACCAAAATGCAAGTAAATGAGTAAGAGGTGATAAAAAAAGATACAATTCGAGTTTAAAATAGTTATAAAAAACGGATAACGGCTGGTAATTCATTTAATTGTGGTATTTTTTGGTTTTTATTGGTGAAAGAAGAATTAACACAATAAGTAAAACATCATATACATCATTATCACGTTATATACGACATTCAATGTACAAACATATCACAAAAGCCACTTATATTATATTTTACACTGTAATATGGCGGTATAATTATCCGTTATTATGCAAAAAAAACTATAAATATGATTATTTGTTGACTTGAAATAGGAAAATCCATGAAAATGGTATAATATCCCTTTAAAAATAGTTCTTGGTGTGTTCAAGTTTGTTAAATAATATTTTTTTGCCACAAAAAAACAGATTTTATATATAGTATTCGGCTATTTATGCAACAAACTCTAGCAAAAAGTAAAAAAAAACGTACAAAAGATTTTGGTTTGCTTTTCTTTTTCACGAAAGTAACACTCAAATGGTTTTATACATGTTTGGCTAGCTTTTATATTATAATTCTCAACAGAAGATTAATGTATATAGAAACATTAAATATGAAACATATATAAGAAGCTATATATTTTAGCGTATATTATTTATGATAAAGCCTGTTATTCATATATTATAAAAATATTTCTAAAAAACATGAGAATTTAGTAACAAAAAATAAATAAAACTACGTCTTTTAAATATCAAAATAACAGAACATATAACAATAAAGATAGAAATTTATATTCGAATGATAATATCAATGTTAAATACTCTTTAATATCATAAAAAACCACAGATTTAGTAATGACAATAGATAATGGTTTTATATGTATTTTCAATCTATTATTCATACAGTCAACTATATTTTTATTTTAGAAGAGTAACTAAACGGTAAAATCTTATATACTATAATTATATACATATAAGAACAGAAAAAAAAACTTAAAAAAATATAAATTTTTTAAGAAGAGAATCTTAAAGGAAGAAGTATAAGATACATAAATTTACACTATTAAACGCATAAATCTTTTCATAATAATGATCTTCAAAGAATTCCATAAAATGAATATAAATATCTATCATTAAAAAGATTTTATTAAAAAAACAATATGAACTACGAAAAAACACTATAAAATATGAATAAATGTATAACATAGACTATATTTATTTATAATTAATCATTATGCAAAACAAAAATAATTTTTTCGATTGAGCATCATCTAATAGAGATGGAAATAAAATCAGAAGAACATTTTCTTATAAAAAATTACTTGCAATATAAAGATAAAGATCAAAATAGTATATAAAATAAAGTAGAGTTTTTTTGAGATATTATTTATACTCGGAAATTAAATCTTCTTTGTAATTCTTTTTCGTCAATTTATTTGAAAGAATAAATCAAATTATTTGACTTTACTTACTTTTTATTAAGACGAGTACAATAAATTCTTACCGACTCAGTTTTCTAGTGTATATATTGTTTTTAAAGGTACATTTTTTATGCCTCAAATAATATTCGAATTTCTCAATCTAAAAATAATATATTCTATAGTAATATAAATTGTAAAAAAGATATAAAAATATGTCTATTAAATTGAAATAAACATGCATAATCTAGAATTTCGAAGTATTAGGCATTAAAGAGAAGAGAAAAAAGACATTGTTATTGTAAACAAAAACCAAGAAAAATTAATAAAAATAAAAGCTTTTTAAGACTTTAGATAATTAAATATCGTAAAAAAGTGAGGATTGAAAAAAAAACAAATAATATAATGCCACTGTTACCAATATGTAATATTTTTTGAATTTAAATTCTTTAAGGATATTATTGTTGGCATTTAAAAATAAAAATACCAACTTTCAGATTATATGTTATCATAGTGATGATTTAGAAGATAAAATAAAATAGAAAATATGATAACTGATATACAGAGCTAGCTTTTTTTTGAATATATGCCCTATTTTCAGGAAAAAACGCATAATTATATACTCAATGAATGGAATTTCAGTTATATAGAAATAATTTCGGTAAATAGAGAATAATTTTATCATAAAAATCGTATATTTTTATTTTCTTATATAGAAAAAGGGGTAATTTTGATAAATAATCATTTATAATCAGTTGTGTTTCTGTATATTCAAAAGAAACATGTTGAGAATATAACACAGGTTTATAAAACCATAAAAATAAACTTTCGTATATTTTTCTTTTCTCTTAAGTTTTTTAAATGTATTTGCTTTGTATAATTCAATTCTTTGCAATAAGAAGTACATCTACGAGTTATTCTAGTATTATTTGATGATAAAACTAATATTAAATCCAATTTCATATAAAGTAACAATTTCAAACATGATTATACATTCTTATTAGAAAGAAAAAAAACAAAAACTAAGATTATTGTATGCAAAATAAAAGCTAGATATATATTGACAATATAAGATAAAACGCCTTATAGAAGTTTAAGATCTTTTATAGATTACGATACGAATTAAATATATAGTAAGCAAATTAATATTTTGAATTTTTTTTTTATATTAAATTAAAAAACAATTAATTTGAAAATCAATTAGCGAATTTTGATTTCTAGCTATTAATAAATATCATATAAAGCTTTTTATTTACAATATATATTCTATGAATGCCAAGTATATAATTATTATGGAAGAAGAATATTTAGATTATCTCTAGCTTAATAACAAGTCAATAAAAAAAACTTCAATAATATTCTAGTAAAGCTGTCAAAGTATAAAAATTCAATATTATAAACATTTAATTACTCATAATAATTACTCTTTCGATCAAATAATTTAAAATATAAGATTCGCGTGCTAAAAGATATCTATTATAATTTTAGTTATGGAAGATAACTAACTATATAAAGCTTTATTTATAGTAAGAAGGGTATAAATTAGTCTAATATGTTTAAAATTATTTGTATCATAGAAAATAATAATAAAAAGATGCTCCGTTCTTCACGTTTTTGTGTCAAGCTATGCTAAAAGCCACATAAATATTTGAATATCCATACATGAAAAGAATAAAATCTAAAAAAAATAATTATATTTGGACTAAAAAACAGTATATTTCAAAAAAATAATAAATATATACAACAATTATATATAGCTTATATTGATAAGAACGAAATGCAAAAACAATATATCACAAACTTATATTCAAATAAAACAGTTAATTAGTATTTTATACTATGTTAAATAAACCCATTCAATAACTTAAAAACTAAAATAAAAAGACAAATAAAGAAGAGTTTTTTGCAATTAACTCTTTTTTGTGTATGTTTATACATCAGAAAAATTAAAATGTTTCGAACATGGATATAGTCGGTAATAAAAAAAACCCGAAAAACCAATGTGAATCTGCAAAAACGGATATAAACAAACAATAAAAGTTATCTCTTTTATATATTATATAAAATCTAATTATTGAGTATATGCATCCTAAATTAAGAATTAAAATAAAATAAGAAGATATTTTTATGCAATTAAATATAAATATTGTCTTTATACGCATAATATCGCATATAATTTAGTTAAAACGACGGAAAAAAGACTTCTTATTTACTTAGATAGGATGTTGTTTGTGATTTTATAAGATAGCTAAACTGTTTATTAGAAACAGGGAAAAAATAAAAACATTAAATTTTAGGGTTAAACTCGCAAAAAGTAAAAATATATTATAAAAGTTGTAGATGTAATATAAATCTGATAAAACTCAGAAATGTCGCAGAAAATATGGCCAAAAAGATCATTTTTTTATTGCACCATAAAACTACTAATATGCTATTTTTATTGTTTATTAGATGTCATAACTTGTTATTGACATTTGTTTCATAAGCGTTGGGATTTTTTTTAGTAAATAGAAAAAATCTCTATATAATAAGCATAATACTAATTTTTAGATATAAAAAAGCATAAACACTTGCAATTTCAATAATTTAAAATATATGCATTCTATTTCCAAACCTAGAATAGAAAAAAATCTCATATAACAGAAAAATCAAGTTTATTATAAAGAATAACTTTAATCATTAAAAAATAATAAAGATAATCTTTAGATGCTTAATAATATATGAAAGTAGTATTTACTATTTTTTGCATGTTTTTATAAAATATACATGCATAAAACAAAATTTAAAAATACAAAAATTGAATTATTCAAATTGTTTGAGATATAATGTTATAATCTAGCATGTATTTTAGTGTTTAAAAATGCACAATGAGTGATAAAAGGATGTAAAAACTATAAAAGTAATCAAAAACATCAAATTTTATTCGAGAACAATAAACGATCTTAGATCCAAACATAACTGATTCATAGACAAATGAGCAAAAGATAATTGTGTAAAATATCATACATCTGATCGATATAATAAAAATATCGCTTCCTGCTTAAGAAAGGCTAGATTTTCCGAACAATTACCTTCTGAAGAATGCATAAGCCCAAGAAGCAGATAATTATACATCCTTAGCTTCTTCTACGTGTATAAAATACAAAATAAAAAAATCATAGTTTCACCCATGAAACCACCAGCAAAATACTAAAAACAGCTATATCACGTGTTTCAAATACATGCCATAAATTTCTCTGAATAATTCTTCAAATGTATTCTCAGAAAATAAATCAACAGCAAAATACATATATCTATAACAGTTTCTCTATCAAAAGTTAAAAACAGAAAAAAAAGTAGAATTTTTACCTATACAATATTTTACATTATAAATTACTTCTCATAATTCAAAACCACTAGTAGCTAGACCTTTGACCATACAACACTCCAGACAATATCATACGGCAAGTAAAGTCAATTTTTTCTACTTGTCTGCATTTATAAACTTCCACCCTATATATTCTGCACCCTTTTTTCTATTGGAACCGCAACGATAATAAAATCATCGAAAATATTATTGCCAATACATCAAAAACTTAGTACAATAAGATTTAGCTGCTAGCTCTACATGTCACAACAGATATAAAAATAAATATTTCATTTTATTTACACATTATCATATTTTAATTAATACGTCATTTATTTCCAACCATGTTATAAAACCAAGATAAAAATCTCTAAAATAAGAAGACCCGTCATATTTTTTAATGCCATGCTAAAATCTTTATTATCACTTCCCTGCCGCTTATTTCACCTTAAACTATATGATTACCATCATATATATCTTCTGCATGCACCAGCCTCAAACACTGCGTGGGATTGTGTTTCACTCACCATACACATTGATCAATCTCCAAACCTATTATAAGTGTCAAGAAACACTTTCCTTATTATTTTTTCTTCTCGTATTTAAAAGCCTACGAATTCATAATCAACTAATCTTTTTTTGTCGTCTTTAAAAATTTAATTTAAAGGGGAAAGTTATAATTATCAATATAGGATAATTCAAACATATTGGCATAAAATAAAAACATTCAAAACCATTTTCGATAATATGAAGGGTAGAGAAAATTAAATTGACGATTTTAAATATTCACATCAATGCATAAGGTAATATGCTATGCCATTAATATTAAAATATTATCTATTAAACCTTTTTTATGTTGATATATTTGTTATAACACATAAAACACTAGTTTTTATATCCTGTTATGATTGTTTTTTTTTATATATTATCTTTTAAAGAAAGAAAATATCACAATTGTAAGATATTACAAGTACAGATAATGATTTTGCAAAATAGAACAATATTGAATCCCATCCAAAAATGATAATATTTTATATCATAAATTTTAGTGTAAACTAGCGTATTACTTTCTCCGTAAAAAAGATCAAAAAAATTATTATTATTAAATTACGAATAGGTTTTAGAGAAACTAAAATCAGCCAAAAAAGTTAAAATGAAACGGAAAAAAAAGGATTTTTCGGGGTTAAAAAATTAAGCATGACCGTTGAAATCTACAATTTATAAATAACTATATTATAAAAAAACGAAACTTAAAATATGTAAAAGTACTAGCTATTTATATTAAATCATGTTTTATTTTTCTAATTAACAAATGATAAAGGTTAATATTTATCTAATGCCTGATTAATTATTTGAAATTTAGCTAGGTATGTTTTAATTTTTATAAAAATATATGTTTCATATTTTAGAGAGCATATAATACTGCCAAAAACATTTAAATGATCAATGAAACAAATAAAATTTACTTCATGTCAATGATCAAGGACTTAACACTTTATTTATTTTACTAAATACAAACAATAATTAAGTATTTATTTGTATGCATACAATCTACTTATAAAAAATATGATAAAAGCAGTTTAAAAGCGAAAACTTCTAAATACGAACTTTTAAGTATACATGCTCATATTATATATTATATAAAACTATTTCATGTGTTCTTTATATTCATATGTGATACGACGAATTTTTGAATTAAAAAACTTAAAAATTATAAAAATTATTTAATAATAAGAATCTAATATATTATTACAAGATTTTTTATAATAATAAGTGCATACACTAATCTTAAGGATCATATGTGTGTCGCAAAAAAAAATATACACGCATAGTATAATAACAATTTTCAAAAGATTAGATTCATTATCCAAATAATTAGCCAAGACATTTTAATATGAATTTGTTTTTATATTGTGCAAAATGAAGTTAGTTTATAAGTATAATCTTTATAAAATATTATTTTTCTAATATTAATTTAAAATTATATATGATGTTCGATATAACAACTAATTCTACTAGATTTTAATAATATAACAAAAATTTTACAAAAGAACTAAAAAAATAAAATTAATAAACCTTAATTTATATAATGAGATTGATTTCTATAAGTTCAATTGTTCATCATTAAGAAGTATGGTCCCGTCGTCAAATATAAGATAATCTTTAGAATTTAGTTCGTTTAACACCTTTATCCATATTTAATGGGATAAAGTATTAGCGATAGATTCTATTAACCCTCTCTTTCTAAAAAATGTCTGATATAAAGATTTCTCTTTTATAGAATTTATCTTGTTTTTACATAAATATTTTACTATTTTAGAATAATAGAAGGAACTTAGATGCGATATATCGGTATAAAATTGTAAATTTTTAAACTTGCCTTGCTTTACATACTCATTAACACGTATATCAAAACTATTGAGGTCTTCATCCATTTTTTCATCATTACATGGAGTCACAATAGTCGATTCTTTTGTAGATGACTCTACTTTATTTTTCCACTTTTTTATACATATTTTCTTTTCTGATTTTGTATCATCATCGCAAATAATTTTTTTTTGATTATTGTTATTGTTGATATTGTTAAATGATTCTTTGTGATAACTTTCTTCGGCTTGATTTTTTATAATCATATCAACTTTACCATCATCTTCTAAATGACTGCTCTCAGATACATATTTATGATCCTCTGTTTTTTGTAATTTTTTATGGTACTCTAATCTCATGGGTGTATTTTCAATGCATGATTTGTATTTTTTTGGTATTTTCTCTTTTAGGCATAATTTTCTCCCACGACATTCATGAATCACATTTCTAATTTGCGGCATTGAGACTTTTTTATTTTCGACTCTTTCTAATCGCTCAATGCATTGATAAATCTTACCTAATTCATCAAAAAAGTCAAAATTTAGTATTTCTTTATTAATATGTCCACTTTCGATATTTTGAATATGGTTCATGAACTTATTTCTTTTTGATGCAATTTTACGTTTCAAATTATTTAAATCATTGACTGTTTTTATATTTGCATGGGTGTGTTTATACATATCCTCTTTTATTATATCTAATTTCTCTGTGTTTTTATCTAATTTCTCTGTGTTTTTCTTTATAGTTTCGACTATTTTTTCTTTAAAATTTGCATATATATTCTCTAAATCGCACGGACTTTCTATTTCCACACTTAATTGTGACTGACTGTGGGTTTTAGTACATGTGGTACTCACTATTGGAGTATTAGACAACTGCTTTTCGCTTATTGTTGCTTGTTCTTTGGTAATTTTATTCTGAGGTAATTGTGATATATTTTCATGACAATTGATTTCTTTTATTTCCGATTCGGGGTCAAGGACTATTTCAGACTTGTCGTCTGTTTCCAAACTATTTATATTTTCCAAAAAAAACTTCTCAAACTTTTCTCTTATATTCTGACTGTTTATTGGGGCTAAAGCCAATTGATTTAAATTTTCTTTACATTTATTGAGCTTTTCAATTGATCCCAAATTGTTTGATAGTAAATTTTCTGTTGTATTTAGGACTAACGTAAAATCCTCTAAGTTACCACCTGCAGAGTATGTTGGATTATCTTCAACTACATTTAAGTTTTGCCTTGGAAGTACTATTTCGTTCTCATAAGATTCTCTTACACTATATTCTGGATCAGCATGTAGATAATCATTCGCCCAATCATTGTCATAATCATTGTCGACTTCAGCATTATTAAGTACATTTTCATGTATTTCATCATTCCGTATATTTCTCGCATTATATAGCACTAGATTTGGCGGATAAATGAGATCTGTTCTATCATAAGAAGATGGATGTGTTATTCTTTCAGCTAAAAAATCATCGTTTCTGCTTTCATTATACCATTCAGTCATATTATGATCACTTTTATTTGTATACTGTATATTCGTTTTTGAATACTCTTCTTCAAATACTTCGTTTTGATCATCATAGGTATTGTATAAATTTGTTGGATTTTCATTTTCATCGTCTATAAAAATTTTTAAATCTTCTAATTGTTCATTATAATGAGCAGCTGTTTTTTTCACGTAATTCCGTTTAGAAATTTTGCATATATATGCATCGACCATCATAGCTAGTTCCAAACTCATTGTAATATAATTTTTGAGGTATGGCGCGTATTTTTTCATCACCTCGCGAAAACTTAGCGAGTCAACATCAATATAGGAGGCTCTCTTTCGCAAATCACTAATCATTTTTACAGTCTTTACTCTTTTATCGCTTATTGGGCGAATTATATTTCTAATTTTTCTTGTGTTCATGAGACCACACATTCCTAATCTCACATCATAATAAATGGATTTATAATTTATCCTTTTGTTTAAGTTAATTTTGCTTTTGTAATCACAAACATGTATGTTATAGCCTATCCATGCGTTGAATTTTATTTCTGTGGGATAAAAAGTTCTGGTGTCAAAATCTTCATCTTTATTAGATTGAATCCAATTTTCAAAAAGTTGCACAGTAGACTTTGTATCAACTTGAACTATATTATTTGATATTTTCACCAAGAAATACTGCTCGTTGCGATCCTTTTTATAAGCTTTAAAACCAAATGAATGTTTTCTTTTTAAAAATGCAGTTTTTAAACCCAACACAATATTCTCTGATGTTTGATTGTGCTCATTTTTGATCAGCTGAATTTGTTGATAAAATTGAGACATTCTATTGTTTTCATTTGCTGAAATTAAATCCATAAAATAATCGGAAATACTAATTGTCTGGTTAGTATCAAGATGATTTTGGATATAATCAATATCTGTTTTATATATAAGATCGAAATCAATTTTATATACTGTTGTCAACTCTCTTATTAGTTGCTTATATATCAAATCGTAAGAAATAACAATGTCATTATCAATGACTTCTAGATTCTCAATTGCCATCTTTCTGACTGTAGGATGTGTTCCTAATGAGTGCTCTATTAAATTTTTTATCATCCTAAAACGATTTCTATGTACATAGTCATCATCACACAATTCTTTTACTTCATTCAGAAGTCTCTCATCAAGAATAAAAATGTCATTTTTGAGATTTTCTTTATGAAAAAAGGGCATGAAAAAGTTATCCAAATATTTTGGATTTCTTGAATCTTTGATGTACTTTTCCACAAAAAAGTTTTCAAGAATGACTAAATACAATAAAGAATCAATTTTATAATATTCACGAGAAATTTCAGATGAAACTGTCGCAAAACTTTTTTTAATGCTACTAAATAGCATCTTAGCGTCTATTACATTAACTATGGCTTTTTCACAAAAAGAATGCAAAATAGATTCAGCCTCTATAAAGGCCACTGAATCAATACAAACTTCGAATCTTAATTCGTTTTGGGTCTTGCTAGCGATTTCTATGGATTCTCTAACGATATCTAAAGATTTTAAACAATCCCATTTAGGATTCATCAAAATATGAGATAAGCATTTGTTCAAACTATTTTTTTTTATAAAATCTTGCCTATACGACCTCGGACATATATACGACCCCAGTGATTGGTATAAATTAAGTTTTAAAAATCCATCTCTTGTTATTTGGCAGCTTGTGCCTTCCGGATAAATGGCATTCAATACTTCTTTTTTTTTACATTGAGTTATAACTTTTTTGTTCAAGTTCGTAATTAATTCGGAACCAAATAAATTGTATGTATGATCTTTTGATTCTACGTGAAAATTTTCAGCTGCCAATGCTATCACTACATGACGATTTTTATTTTTTTTTATACTCTGTGTTATACTTAGTGCAATATCTAGATAGAAAATACTGCTAAGGTCAAATGAAAATGCACTTCTTAATATATTTTGCAACTCTATCATACTCCTGGCTCTAATCTTGTTTTTTGAACCATACGATTCAATAAAGAAAAAAGCATCTTTTTTTGCTTTGCTCGATAAATTTTTGGTATTGAAATAGAATTTCATTAGCTGTAAAAATTCTGATCCGTTTAACTCAGCATTAATACTAATGCTATTTTTCATCTCACTGAGTCTTTTAATTTCTATTTTCATTTTGTCCACTATGTTTTGAGAATATTCTTGATTGTTTTTTTCACATTTGTACTTAAATTTCATACACTATTGGCAAAATATGTATTTTTTGCATCTATATCCTCTATGTTATTACAAAGAGGAATGAAAAGCCATATTTGATATTCTGTAGATAGAATAATTAGAGACCCTATGTAAAAGTGTCCCAAGTTTACTGCATTTATGGAACCATTTTTACTAAATACATAATAGTTCTTGGTCAAAATTTTTCTGCTATATAATTTTTGGGCATTAGCAATGACATTTATGACAACCGGATTAGTAATTATCTTTGCAAATTGATCAATTGGAAAAGCTCCACTCAGACCATCTAAATCAAAACTTGTCGTGATATTTGCACTAAGTTTTTTTAATTCGACTTTTTTGTTGCATATAACTTCAGCGTTTCTAGCTGAAAACAAATCTTCGTTTTCAATTCTATTCAATATATGATATTTTTCGTTTATATTATAATTCTTCCAGATTTTTCTGTCATCTGAAAACTTAACGATACCATAGAGATCTAGCAAAGTCATTTCATCATCAATATAAAAAAACAAGTTTATTATTTTTTTAAAATACAAATTTTCAAACCATTTGAAGATTTCTATCGGTGTTAAATTTTTTTTATATGTATAAGCTATCTTTTCTACACTAGAAAATGTTAATCTTGGCATTTTGAGTGCAAATCCGTGCCTAAAAAATACTATTCCAATACATTCTCTATAACTTTTATTATACATCAGAGGGTTATACTGCTCAAACGGCTGTTCTAGGATTATGTTGGTTTCAAGCAGCAAGTGTGTCCTCACCAAATCAACTACGGAATTGGAAAGATTTTTAAATCCAGGGAATTTATGTTGCAAAAATCCAAGCATAATATTATCCTTTGAAAACATTTTAACGCGTAATTCTTTTATACGTTCGATAAGTCCTATAATATTTTTCTCTACTTCAATAGTTTTTAAAATAAATTCAACATTCATTTTATAATAATGTACGCCAAAAAGTTATTATATAGAAAAAACAAAGGGGAAAAAATAGGAGAAATATGAAAAAAATGACACTTTTATGTAAAATAACAAGATATAATGCTTTTTATTGATACGATAAAAAGGAACAAATATAAGATTTCATTTTTGAAAAACTCTATATATATTGGATGCGAATTTTCTAGACTGTGTATTTAATAGATTATAGTTATTGAATCAAAGTACGAATTGCAAATACTATCGTCGCGTGAATTTTTATGCTGGGATATGCACGGAATATATACGATGTTGTTTTCAATTTTATATAGAACAAAACATCCTTTTACAATAAAAAAATCCGTACTTTTATGTATATTATTATTGAAATTCACTGTTTTTAAAAAATAGATAATTAATATTCATAAAAATAAGTTCAAATTATTTAATTTGCGATATTCCTGTGTTTTGTTAATCTGTATTATTATATATTTTTTTTCTATAAAATTTTATAATTAAATACAGCAATATAACTCAAAAATTATATAAATATTTTTAATGACAGTGAGAAGTTTGTTGACTCAACATAAAAGAGTCCCAGCTCTGAATATGCAGTTGTTCTGGAGTTTATCCCACATATAAAAAACTTATATCTAAGAAGTATGATGTATTATAAATGTTTAATCTTTGTTCTAAAATTGTTAAAATCCGCAAATTATTTCTACACTCTCTTTTTTTTTTCTTTTTTCAAGCAAAGCTGTTTCTGTTTTTTTATTCTTAATCTAGCAATACTTAATTGTTTTTTTTACGATTTCATGCAAAAAAATATGTTTTCAGATTTCTTAATCAAGCAATAATCATCATATCTTATCATTTGAAAATCAGCGTTTTCTATATTTTTTACAACTATATATCATTATTTATTATCTGCACCAGAAAAAAAATATATATTTATCTGTGATAAATAGAAAAATAAATAGTAGTTCGTTTTTATACTGTTTATGTTCATTTAACTAACAATATAAATTATTATTTTATTCTCAAAATGCGAGTATATTATTGTCTTTCGATGTCATTGTAAGATTCAGCACAGTCTAATCTGGTTCTAACAATATATTAGATCAAGACTTATATTCTCTTTATTTATGTTATCCAGTTGCATTCATTAAAATTAAACCTGTGTTTTATTCATTATTCAAGCACAAATTAAATTCTTTCTCAAAATTTTGCGCTATATTACCAACAGCAAACGCATTCATTAAAGCATACCAAAAGCAAAAGTGTGATACTAGTCCCGTTCGCAATAATATTGTCTGTCAATCACTCTATAAATTCTTTTCCTTCTGTTTTCATTTAATAAAAATCTCAGTACTATTTTTTTATATCTAATTTTTATTACCATAAATATAGTCATATCTTGTTGATTCTTTCATTCCTTTACTTCATTAACCCAATCTCTATTCGTTTAACTAGTTCGTTGATATTGGGTAACATCATGGCTTTTTTGTATGAAATACTATTCTAAAAATTTTACTAGATATTTTATTTACAGGATCATACACCAGGCATGTTGCTATTCCTTTTATCAACATCCACCCTAAATATTAATATAGATCTAGTTCGAATTTGTTTCTCCTTTACCTCTATCATGTTTTGTTTCTTTTTCATGGGGTACAACAAATAAAACTTCAAATTTATAGACATACAACTTTATTCAGTAGGCTAAGTTCAAAAGATACTATATTGGATTTGAGAATGGCTGATCACATGATTATTATGTTATTATTCGCCATTTATCTTTGGTGATCACATTCTTATTACATTAGATTCATTTAAGTCTTGATTTAGACCCTAATATTGAGATAATCGAACACTAACTATTCTTTCATTTACCTTCAAGCAAAATAAGGGAAAAATAATTATATATTAATTAATATTTATATATGATAAGTTTGAGATGGTTTAAATTTGGGTTTTATTATATTAAGATTTAATTATAAAAAGGAATAATATATTCATCTCCTATAATACCAAAATCCTATTTTTTAGATTCAAAAAAAAATTATCTATTTTTCGATCACTTTTTTTTAATGATATCAAGCACCGGTATATTCTATGTAATGAAATATAATAATGCGCCACTGTAGATCTTATGCGGATTTCTACAATAAAAATCTAATAACATACTATCATAAATGTTATTATTAGGATATGATCAGTCTAAGCGTATTATAAAAGGTTTTAGATGACACCAGAAATGCAGTTTTTTTCTAAAGAATGCAACATTAGGCTTCTTTTTCTACATAATTTATGCATATACTACATTTTCTGGTTCACTGTCTATTCGTGGTTATTTTATAAATCCCTAAAACTGTATAGCCTCTTGTTAATTCTCAGCTTTATAATTTCCTTTTCTACAGATCTTACAGTAATTCTTATTGATTTTAAAAATATTTGACAAGCCTACATCCTTACTATTATTTTATTTTTTAAATTCTCACCGTTTTTTATAGAGTTGCCTAGCCAGAAGTCTAAATGCCATTTTGTATCTTTTTCTAATACATGCCCGGGTATTCTGTTTTTATTACATGTTTATATAAAATAAGAGCCACAATATATTGATATTTTCATGTGTTGAAATCACGCATAAAATTCTTAATTGATTCGTACAACTATAAAAACTGTATTCTTCCTTATGTGTATATTCTCAAAGTTCAAGAGAGCTTCCATGATTTATTTCTTCATGATAATAGATAATAAAATAAGGTGAATTATTTTTGCTTATTATTATTCGAGCATGAATTATAAATATTTTATACATGAAAAATTTGTATTATTGCCTGTTATATCCAATTTAATAACACAAACTATCAAGCAGTAATACTTGTTTTTAGACATCTTATATTATTTTCACCAAAATAAAACCTAGATTTTTTCTCATAATCAAGAATATTTACAATTCTACCGATTTCATTATCTTGTTTGTTTCTATCATATATTGAAAATTAAACAATAACATTCTTTCGTTTATGGGAATTTTAAATAATACTGGCTCTTTTATTTTTACCGGATGGTATATAGCATACTATATCAAGCCTTAAATTTTGTATCGATTTCAATCAGCCTAGTCATTCTATTTTAAAACTGTGTACCAGGGTTTAAAACATTATTATATATTTATATTATCCAGAAATTGCTTAAAGCCACTATTTAATATATCTTATAAGAGGAAACACATCTTTATCACATATATAATCTATTCTAAAGAACCAGAAAATAATGATGGTTCGTATCTTAAACAAGATTATTTTCGTTATACATGACATTAACAAAGGCTTGCATAACTTTACATACTACTAAACTTTAATGCCTAACAAAATATTTTTTGGTTTAAGATCAAAAACTGTTTAATCATTTTTTGCCTTGATAATTATTAGATGAAACACTGATTCATGCCATACTAGTTTTTTTCATCAACCACTATTAATGAAAAATATGTAAATAGACAGGTGCAAATAAGAGACGCTTTCTTAATATTCGATATCTTGTATAGCATCATTTGCAAGTCTTAATTTCTCTAAAATTTCCTTTTTATTCCTTCATATTCTTATATTCGGTTAAGATCATCGACCAGCTTATCTAATTATGACTTTTTAATTTAGTAGCGAAAACCCACATTCTTTTATCAATACTCATGGATTTTTCTTCTTATTATAATATTGTCTAAAATATTAATTATATGATTACAAATTCATATTAAGAAAAATGTATGCATAGCACTCACTCTTGAAAAATCAAACTTAAAATATTTTGTCATATTCTGTTGATGTCACGATTAGGAACCTTTTTTTCTCAACGAAACTCAAGATAGCAAGTGTTTATTCTTTTATATGCTGGTCTTCTAATGATCATCTGTTAACCTAATCAATAAAATTCCGAGACAAAATATCTTAATATTTTGACCTTTATGAAATGTAATACGGGAAATGGTACTTTTCTGTAGATTTCTGCGACCAAATGCTTTAGCTGTTATATTAAGTACAGGATTTACCTTATAAAGCACGAAATTTCTCCAAGGTATGTAATATAATCAATCTTAAGCATTCATTATAGTCATCATTATTATATTTTGGGTCGAAAATTATATTCTAAAATATTTATATCTTCATCTATCAACTCACCTTAATTTTTTTCATATTAAATTATAGAAAATTGTTCGTATATTTTTGTCTCGAACTCATTCAATATTCACTTAAATTAATATATGATATAACACCCAATTGTCCCTCTTTACTCCTTTTATCTTTTTATTTCAAGCATCAGATATTAATATTTATGTTAGATATGGAAGCGGTTTAATGTAGATCAAATAAATTCATTATATAACTAAAGGAACAGGTTATCTCTTTTTTCTTTTTGTTTCTTCAAAGATAACACAGCAAACTTCACACTTTATTTTCTGTCGCTGAAATAGTTAGGTTAAATTTGACCTTTAAAGCACCATAAATATGTAAAATATAAAAAAAAACACTCATATCACATCTTAAAATTATTCCTTTTATCTATGTTGATAACCATCTGTAATCAGCATTCTTATATTCCTCTGCATCAATTCATATTATTTTCTTTTTAAATTGACATATAATTATACACATTTAACATAAAATGGTTTAATCTGGATTAAGCATAGAATTACAATACTTCCATGTATTTCTTTAACCTCGTATACACAGAAAACTACTTTTTATTTGCAATAACGATTTTTTTTTATTTTATATTCTTGAGTTTTATACAACCAGCGTATCTTTATAATTCCATCTAATAGCTTTGTAAATATTTCTAATAGCTGTCTGTTTTTTTGTCCTTCTTTGTATTTGTGGCATGCGAAGGCTTGCGAAAAATTACTTAATTCATTCAAAAACTCTATAGAGCAGTTCAGTCTAATCTTAAGCCTTAAAGATTTTGTATTATTATATTGGTCTTATCTTACTTATATAAGTCATATAAAACCAATCCATTTTCTTGGTAATTATTGCACAAAGGCTTGCAAACATCATAATACTAAAATTTAAATTTTCCAGATGACATTATCGTTTATGTAATTAATTTTTAATCCTTATTCTATCTAATCGCCAGCGCATATGCATATTTAGATTGTACCACCAGGAATGCACATGATCAGTAGACAACTAGCACATAGGCTATAAACATTTTTACATCAGTTCTATATTCACAACAAGAAATAAGTCATTCCTTTATATTTAAAATACATACACTAATTTTTATTATTCAGTAAAAACACTTAATTACATGGTCTGTATACATTTCCAAGTATAGATATTTTTTTCAACTAGAGTCATCAATTTTTTTCCTTCTGATATATTCCGTGTAGAAAATTGATTTCTATCACAAGCCAAACCGCTTCTAACATCTTTTAATGTAAAACACAAATCTGTTCCTCTTATATTAGCAACAGATAAAATATCCATTCTATCTATAATTTCACTTTATGGTTCATTATCTTATTGTCTTAGCATTTTTTATCATAAACGTCAGCGTCATACAATCTATTTTTTTTATCGTCATAACCTTATCTGTTATTTATCTGATTTCTCATATGTCTTAACACCACCTTTTCTGTTTTATCGGCATCCTTCGTGATTAACATGAGACATACGGTTTGTACTTATTTGTTCGGTTTGGTGAGTAAAATTCTATTCTTTTTATACAAAAGGAGTCTATAATATATTTTAAGGGACATGTAATTATTATAAATATAAAGAACTCCGAGGTAGAAGAATTCAAAAAACATGGAAAATTTACAAGTCATTTATTTGCCAACTATTCGAAAACATTTAAATAAACATGGCTGATTCATTTTTTTATTTACAAAAATTTGCATTTTATGAAAATTTCATATTTTCGTCACTATGTGCATCATAATAAAATAATGAAATCTAAAAGAAAGGCTCTAAATATTCTATTGTACATGGGCTACATATAAATGTTACAATCTATTATAAATACAGGGTTATAATAAACTGACATAGGTCTGATAATACTTTTATAGGAAATAAACAAGCAAAGATTTATTTAATCTTGAAAAGGAAATCGTAAATATCTCTCTACATAGGATTTATACTTTAAATATATATTTGCAAAAGGTTATTAATATTAATATAAAATTCTAGGAGAAATCTGCTTTCTGGCTTCATTTTAATGAACAGACTATATAAAATTATATAATATCTTATAGGGATTCTAAGAAAATAAAATTGCCATCAATTCACACTTCTTTTTTCAAAAATTACATAACTAATTCATTGTAGCTTATTAAATCAAATATGAAACTAATAATTTGACACCTTTTATTTTTTCGATACGATGGATTAAACACCATTAATTTTATTATTATTTTTTTAAATTAAAAATTAAATCAAAATGGCAAAAATCTCGTAATATTGGAAATGGTGATTTTAATTGTAATTTGATTTTTTAACAGCTGTATGAAATCCTTTATAAGATGTAAAACAGACAAGATAGTCGTTAAAAAGTTTCATGATCAAAGAATTGCTGCTATTTATGTTGTATAGATAAAAATTACTGGATGAATAATTTAACACTTCTATTATATGATCAAGATGAATTTTATTAATGAGTTATTTAGAAATTTAGTAGTGTTTAATTTGTCAATATCACATTTTTAAACTCTAACTTAAGGTGTAATACAGGGAATTTATAGCCATTTTCTAATAAATTCAAAATATTATTAGTATCGATTCATATTACATTACATAGACAACTATGAAGATTGCAGCAATATTAAATAGTAAATATATCAAGAGGTTATCCAAAACAGTTATGTGCTTTATAAAACTATAATTTTTTTTTTTAATATTTGTTTTTATTTTATTTGTAAAAGTGGCCATTTTTTACGTTGAATAAAATAACAAAAATGAATTATTTTCCTCGTAATCATCATATATTTTACGCGTAAATATAAAGATCTCGCAGAATATCTGAAGATAAATAAATAATTTACAAAATCTGTTAAAATAAAATTATGGAAAAATTTATTCAATTGATAAGTGTGAAAAAAATTCAAATCTTTTAACTACTCATTATTATAAGTTTCCAGTAATATATTTGCATATGTTATTTATTATTTATTTATCACAGCGAATAATTATAAAAACATATTAAACACGGAATTGCTTGACAATTTTAATGCAAGTTTTCCAAAAAATCACATGAAATTTTCTTAAATTGTAGAATAACGATTATACGATTTAATCGACTTCTTTTTAGTTTTTAAATCAAATCTTTAATAGTAAAAAATTTGTCGAGCCGATAATTATTCTTATACGTAAAATCAAATCTGTATTTGTATATATTCAAAATTCACATTCTTCTAGTTTGTCTGTCCTCAATATTATAAGAAATATAAAATACAATACTACATATCAGTATACAGCGACATATTTAATTTTTTTTCGGAACATAAATACTATAAATAATATTTTATGACTTTATAAGCTATTTGCAATGAGATTCGGGTTTTCTAGATCATAAATAAGATTTATCATTTGTAAAATTTAAATTTAAATTTTATTTATAGAACCTAATATATTTGTTTATGAAAATTTATATATCATTTTAAAAATTAAATATTATTTTTTATTAGTTCGATTTTATTTTGGCAATTAAATATGCTCATTGCCTTTTACTTATAGCAATTTAATTACATTTTATGGTATTTCTATCACAAGCTCATTATAATATAAAAAATAATAAAATGTATTCTGCTTATAGTTTCGCTCAAAATATCTATCATATGACTATTTGCATGTTTTATTACTTATAAAATCTCTATCTTTATTTATTTTGATAGTTATTATATATGTGTTTTCTGCTGAAATTTTTATCATCATTATATTACCTCTACTATAAGCACATTTTTTTGTGAAGCATACTATATTTTCTTTGAATTTTTATATCCACAAAACATATTTTTTTTGAAAAAGATTAGAGCACCGATTATATATTACCCAGAAATGACTTTTTATGAATGCAGTTGCTGCTCTCTAAAATGATGTTTTAATAAGATTTTATGAATTTTCATATGATAATTGCACACCATTTATATTTTTTCTTCCAAGATCTCAATCTTATCTTCTAATATTGTTTTAAAATCATAACGTTTTTTTTTATTTTTCATCACAATTTAGAAACCAATTATCTGTAGTAAATTTTTGATCTATATTTTTTACGTATTTATACATCATTTAATTTTTCGTTGATTCCAAATATATCAGAGTTTTCCACATCTGTAAATTCTATCCTTGCCTTTATATCTTTTAGAATTTCGTTTACATAATTTTAGGACTACATTTATCATTTTTTTCTCTTCCTGTCAATACATTTTTGTTATAAAAAATACTTTGATTCTGTTTAAATTTAAATAAAAACTATAATAGGTTTCTTTTGTGCCAGTCCCCGTCTTATTATATGCAATTAAGCGGGAAACATATATATATGAATCAACTGTGAGCAGACTCTTAATTTTTAATTTTTTTTATAAAATTCTATTCAAATCTTAGAATGTCTATGGCTGTATTTTATTTTATGAATTCGGAATTATGATTGATTATACACTTTTAAGAACATACATAATTGGTGAATATGAGAGCGAATAAAAGTTGAAATGAGATTGATGTCTATAAAAGACAAAAAAATGTTATAGAAAACATGCAAGGAGAAAAGAATGAATCTTCAGAATCAGTTCAAGCGAAAAAACATAGAAAATCTGATAGTGAGAAATCCACAACTGTGACCAATAGTCCAAAAACAGACGACTCTTTTATAAGTGATGATTCTGGAGTAGATGGGTTAGAACTAAAAACCAAAGATTTGGATTCAGCTACTATGACTGAGACCATTACATCCCAAAAAACTGGTTTAATGTATTTTTTGGATAAGACCACGAAAAAATATAAAGGATTGCCCAAAAAAATATGGTTAAAGTATAGTTTTAACATTGAACCGGAATTCGAAGAAAAAATTTTTGATAAGGCCGAAAACATACTTATTGCAGAATCCCCGACTGATGCAATTCCTATTAAAACTGACCTGCCTTGTGAAAAAGAAAATTCTATTGAGAACGATCTTGAAGCAATGATAAATGAATTTTTGATATCATATTCTGAAACTTTAGAAAAAAGCAAACAATCTTTTGAAAAATTGACAGATTCAAGGAGTGACATAAAAAATTCACAAGAAGTTCACGAATATGAAATACTGGAAAAAAATTGCAAAAACCTCATTATTAAGAGAAAAAAATATATTATAGTGGCTGAAAAGCTAAAAGGTTTATCAAATAGGCAGAAATATATATATCTGATTCTGCTCAATAGAAATAAAGGTAAGCCTTTTAACCCATATACGACGAGAGGTCAGTATTTTAAAAAAGGAATTAGTCAAAATATGCCAGAATCTAAACCATCAGTTAATTTTTTTATCGAATTTTATGGAACGATACTTCGTAAAAAATATGCTGAAATTTTCAAATTTGAAGGAGAGTTCATGATGCAGTTTAAATTAGAATACGATCATTAAAAGTCTTATAAAAAATTTAATCTTAATTCATTAATAAATATCAACTAAACTTTTAATTAAGCGAATAAAAATCGAATCTCTTTGGGTAAATATAATTAAAATACACGATTGCGCAATTTTTTCATCATTAAATTCGTTTACTTGTAATTTATTCAAAAAATACAATTACAATTACAGTAATTATAAGATTTAAAATTTACTAATGCAATAATTCGTGTTTAGTTTAGATTGTAGAGGCAAGTAATATCTTAAAATGAATGTATTATATCAATCATAAAAAAAACGAATCATTTATTTTATTATAGTATTAATTAAAGCGAGTTTTCTGGTAAAATATTCTTTAAGCATGATGATGGCATCTATTTATAATTAAACTTACCAGAAAATTTTTATAATTTGGTTTTGACAAAAATCTTGTCATGGCTAGTTTTCGTAGTTTAGAAGTATCAATGATCATACATTTAGATAAATTTATCTCCAAAATCAACCGAGAATTTCATTATGGTTTCGATATATTTGTATATTCATCGCTAGATATTCTAGGTTTTTTCGATGTATATACCTTTTATATTTTAGTTATATAAACTCCCATGAATAGTGATAATCTTTTATTATGAGGAACAAAAAATAAACGATTCTTCACATCTCTAAATGATAATAATTGTAACATATTGTTCTTTTTCTCGATATATTTTTTCGTAGAAACATTTTGAATATAATAATCATATTATCTTTTGTGTTTCCGACGCCTTTTATGTAAATGCAGTAATATATCTTTACAGCCATCAATATATTTTGGAATGACAAATAAACCTTTTCTATTTATACACAGCTAATATATTGCCTCTCTGATCAAACATTATATCCCATAACTTGCTTTGGCATCTTTTCTTTTATGTTACTAATATAATATATTACCGATGTTCTTAATTATTCAGTGTCTATAAATTA
This sequence comes from Rhyacophila brunnea, assembly GCF_057557595.1. Lineage (NCBI taxonomy): Eukaryota > Metazoa > Arthropoda > Insecta > Trichoptera > Rhyacophilidae > Rhyacophila > Rhyacophila brunnea. Next base: position 122,083 of record NW_028232803.1, on the reverse strand, counting down.
CTTACAATAAATAAATCACTGCAATCATAAGAACGTAGAACAAAGATTTCGCATTTTAAAGTGATAGTTTTCTTTGCCAAAATCATACCTTATTAGGCATATTATGATTATCCATATATCCCCTTATCCATCGTCGACAATCGATGACCAAATAAATCATATCATGATGTATTATTATATCTTTTTTTTGACATTATATACTTCTAGGATACAAATCTCAAGCTTGTCATATTTTTTGAATGTCCAGTATCAACCTGTATGAATATATTGTGTACAATTATGTTAGGTTTTTGCAATCTTTTTTTGATGGTGAACATAATTCTATATGTGTATTCATATGTATAATCTCTTTTCTTTTTTTTCTATATAAAGATTATAAAAAATAATAATATAACTTCTTTTATTTCTGGAAATTATTTCTAATTTGTAATTGTTAATTAGGCTCTCACGGCATTTAGTCCATATTTATTAAGTTTCTTTATCCCAATTCTTACTTAACATTATAAAATTTTCTAAGATCTTAAATTTTTTGCTTTTATCTTTTTCAAAATCTCCATATCTTGCTCAAAATATTTCATATCTAGGTTTTAAATTATGTGCAAGGATTCTTAAAATACATTAATGTTTATGTTTCAAAAAATATTATATAAAATATGTTTATGCCAACTATTGATATTATGGATCGAATTTTTTATATTCTAACCAAATTACACAAAATATCTCTTAATTCAATTCATCCGATATTTATATAGAAAAGTCCATCTTTCACTTCTTTGCAATTTGATGTATCCGTTATATAATATAAATGGTAATTATTATATTGCATTTACAAATAATAGATTCGGGTATAAGAAAATAAATCATCATTATTTTTTAAATGATAAAGTGCTTTCAAACTCTTCGCAATAATCTGATCACTATATAAAAGGTTACAATTTTCTCTTAGGATGAAAATTTATTATATTATAAAGAGCTAAATTAATTTGAATGTATTCAAGCTAATTATGCCCTACATTTATATGTATAATTTTTTCCTTATTAAACAATAATATAAAGTTCTTATACTACACAAAATCTCATTAAAAATATGCTTAGAATGTTTGAGTGTATATAATATGCGAATTTTTCTACTGCAAACTTCCCGTGATAATTTCTATTATAAATATATTAGTATCACCATTAAAAAACCTTCAGTATATAGATATTGGGTTTTATTATTTTTGTAAAATTTCCTGGCTTTAATAGCTCATAATGGACGGATAAACAATCGATAGGACTTAATTTCGTTTATGTCTTTGTTATATAGTAAATTTATGAAATCGATCAAACCGGGGTTTAAAATCAACAATACGCTATGATCAAAATCCAGTATATAACAGTAAGCACAGTAAAATTGATTACTTTATAATCTGTATCATATAAGTTTCTAGCATAAAAAAATACGCTGTAGTCTACTGTCAAAGCTAAATGACGCTTGAACTAAAAGTCTTGACCGTAGAAGTTTCAATTACGAAATTTGTAAAGATGGTGAAATTGAAAGAAGTATTTGTAAATTATCAACTTCTAAGCAATCTTAAGTTTTGCGCGTGCAAAAATGAAAATCAAAATAAAATTAACCCATCAATATTTATTTGCCAATTTATAGATTTTGCGTTGCATAGAATTATTTTAAATTCCTTTTTTACCAATTTTTAAATCCCTTGTAAAAAAATAAATCTTCAGAAAGATGATACAGAAAAAAACAAGAAAAGACACAGAATGACGGCCCTTAGTTTTAATAGAATAAAAGATGGATTTCTTCGCGACGAATCATAATAACATGAAGAGAATGACTTCAACTTTTGAAAGATAATTAAAATGTGAATTCAGGTGAAAGTAGTCGTATATCCATAGTCAAAGAATACTTACTAGATTCTTATATGATATATGCCAGATTATGGTACAAGATTCTACCAAAAAGAACTACAAAAAATCATTTAATTGGAATGTGGAGAATCATGTAGGAGAAAACAGAGCTGTTTTGATTATTTGGTTGTAAATAATGAATATGGAGTAGAGTTGGATCTGTATCGCAAGAAAAGATCATTGTTGCGCTAATAAATTTTGAGGTGGTAGAATTTTGTTGAGGTGATGCATTTTTAGATCTGCTAAACTTATTGATAAGTAGATGTTGTCTTTTGTTATGATATTATGAGGTGAATTTATGTGTTGGAAAATTATGTGTATAAAAGTTGATTGTCTAATTGACATGTGGGTGCACATACTCTGTTTGTTGTGGTTTGATTTGTTTAGCTTGTGTTTTTTTTTGTGCATTTTAATTAACTTTTCTGAAGCTGTGGTTTGAAGTGGTGTAATCGATTTGTGTTGAAACTATAGTTTTCTGTTGTCTAGAGTTGTTTTGAGTTTTGTTGCTATGATCGTCGGCATTTATTAAGATATGCTTTAGAAGTGAGGCCGTGGGGTAAATTCTGAGTTTACGAACATCTTGTCCGTTAGGAAGCTTCTTATTGTTCTGTTTTGATAAATAATGTTTTTATGTGAATATTGTGCTATATATTGATATTATGAAATATTGTTATTCTATGTATGTGTTTGCGAAAGCTCATAACTGGATGGCAGATCGGCGTGGAGTATGAGATGTTTATAGCCGAGTGTTGTTACGCTAAAGAAAAATGATAATTCGGTACAAATTTTTTCTGTGTATGAACCTTATATGTAATGCGATGTCAAGGCTTTCTGATGAATGATATATGTGGTGTGTTTAATATCATCTAAAATATTTTGATCTTTTGTTTTTGTATGTGGATTCATTTTTTATTTGTGTGTTTCTAAGTTTTTTCTTCTGTGTAGTATGAATGGAATATTTTCTTCTGAACCGTGCGTTGTATGATAAAGTCGTGTGTGTTGTGCAGATGTCTCTTATACGGCATTTTATATGATGTATACTTGCGTTGTGTTATATCTTTGTCTTTTCTGATGTTCCTTTCTGGCTTTTTAGAAATTTTTGGTGTATGTCCTGTGGTAAATTATTACATATATTGTTCTGAGTTTTCAAGTCTGATTTTGTTATGATATTATGTTTAGCTCCGGAGTATGTAGTTTATTTTTGGCAAAGATTAGCAAAATTTTGTTTTCTCATACTAATTCGTGTGATTAATTACGAATTCGCGTTTCAGGATATGTTGTGGTGCATAAGATGTGAGCGCAGTTTGATTGTTTGGTAGACCTAATGATCTATTGTCGAATTTGTCTTGTTTTCGATGTATGCTTTTTGTTAAAAATAAATTGCCTGCAAAATTATGAACTTTACATGTACACAGGTATATAAGGAGTTTTTATATTGATTAATTTGTGTGGTTTAATATGTTGATTTTCTGTTGTACTTCTAGAATGTACTCTTTTGATTTGTAGATTTTTGAATACGAGTTGTCTGCTATTATTTTTTTGTGAAAGTGAGATTTTTATATAAATCGATTCATCTGAATTTGCGTTTGCAGTCGCTTAGTTGTATTTGTAAGCTTAGCTGGGAAGAAGAATTGTTACAATCCGAAGATTGGCATCGTCTGTAAATAATAATGAGAGAAAGAATATTCAACTATGTTTAAATTCATATCAAGCCTTTGATTGTTAAGAAGTGCAGAGAAGATTAAGAACATACATCATCCACTTATGAAAACATATTTGTTGCCGATCTAGTATAAAAACTTATAATAATAGATTCTTCAGATTAATTAATAGATGCTGGACTATTTCACGATGTGATGTTTGCATGTGCTAGGTTTTGAAGAAGTGTGCGGTGTTTTAGATAAAAGATTATAATTTCTTCTTTCTTTTCTTATCTGTCTTATTAATTTTGTACAATATAACTTATTATGTTGCCTTTTTATGTGCTACCGGTTTATAAATCCTAAAAATATAGTAAATTATACTTTACCATCGAATTTTATGATTTTTCTTCAAAGGTGATTGTGCTAAATCATTTATAACCTTCAAATACCGTATATTCGTTCTAAAGTACGATATTTTGTTCTATTGCGATATTTTTATATGTATAGGATGATAGCAATCTCTAAAATTCGAATGTAAGATTTTGGCTTTTTTCTGTTGTTGATTGGTTTTTTATATGTTTCAGTGGTATTTAAACAAAAATATCGCTATTGTTACCATATATCTGCTATAAAGATCTTTTAGCTGACTTTTTAGAATGGCGTTTTCTAAAACTTTATAATTCGTTCAATGATACTTAATCACCGATAACAATTTTGCTGACAGTAAAATGTAATAGCAGTTAACAAAAATTAATTAAGTTTTTTTTTTCTTCAACGCATTTAAAATGTCTTCTATCCTATTTTTAAACTATCAGATCGCTTCTAACAGTCTAGATACTGTCAATGTAATTGGTTTTTTTTAAGTGTTTGTTTTATTATCATATGAACTATCACTTTAAAAACTTTAAAATATAGCTAATTTATGGATAATATAATCTTGGAAAGGATTTCAAGGGATTTTATATACACTAGGTCTTTTAGAATTTTATTTTGCTGTTTATGATTCTATTGTTAGAATTAAATGAGCCAACTTTTTATAAAATTCAAAAATAATTTCCCTTTACGCTGAATCCTTATGATGTCTTTGTTCTATTATAAATGTATATGCGTTTTAATAACCTCCCAATATAGTTAGTAAAACTTAATGAACATTATAATACGATATTATTCCAGTCATATTTGCTAGCTTTTTAAAAAATATCATTTTTTTTAATGATACTTTCCCTCTAATTTAAAGGCATTGCAGTGAACTATGTATATGAAAAAGCTCTTAAAAACCCATATGTCTGATTATTTTAAAAATATACTTTTTTTGCAAATATTATTTAAAAAAATTAACACCTTAAAATGTAATAAATATTGTTTTATGAAATTAACATCTTTTTATTAGGTCTCTACACTATTTTAGAACATCTAAACTCTATTTAGCACGAAAATAATTATAACCATCACCAAAATCATTTACGGCGTTAATCAACAATAAAATGGCAGCTCTTATGTAACTCTAAGTGTTATTCTTGATTACAAAGTTGCACATTTATTTATTAAAATATATAAAATGCCAGAACTTAACACATTGGAATGGGAATAGTAATTTATTATTTAATGTGCAATCCAAAATAAATAGCGATTTTACGGGGAAATATGTCTTTTAAGGTGAATATTCATATTTAAAATTTTTTAATACATTTATAAAAGAGTTAATCATAATATACTAAATCTAAAATATTGTCGCTAAAACCAAGATCGTATATTTCAGCTTATTTTTTTGTTATATTATTATATAGGAGCCTACTTTAAAAATGTAGTGTAATGAAAATTTTCATGTTCAAAGAGATTTTTTTGATGCTGTTTGCATTTATATGAATATATATAGATTTAATAAAGTTTAAGGATTCATATATAAAAATTATTTTATATTATACCAGGTAAATATAAAATTTAATTTATATTTCACATTATTACTTCTTTATTCAAAATCTGCGCTTTGAAATATAAGTTTCATGATATAGTTAATGACAATAATGTTCCAAAATTATAGATTCTTTTGCTAATTGTAAATATGTAAACAATTATATCATTTACCAGTATAATTTTCATGATCATGAACTTTACAAAGTATGATAAATCCTTTTTAAATCCAGATTTATACAATTAAAAAAATATTTATTTTTGTTTATATGTCAACTGTATATTTTTAATGAGATAAAATGACTTTGTTTTTCATCCTTAAGTTTATAATCAAAAAAATTTTGGATAAGGTAAAGACATAATAAAATTCACATACAATATAAAATTAAACTAAAATAATATAATATATTTTTAATATTATAAAATTGTGTTATTAAAGTATTTTGAAGAATGAAAGGATAAAAAAAAAGTCATTTGAAATATTTATTTGAAACAAAATTTTGGACCGAAAAATCTTTTATCGTTTTAATTTTTTATGGCATTTCTTATATGTTCGTATTTAAAAATTCGTAGACTCAATACTTTGGTTCTTCTACATATTGCCTTCCATTTACCATAGCAATATGCTCTTGTTTATAAATTCACCATAAAAAAGAGGGATTGGAATAATTCGTTATGACATTATCTGCTAGATGCATTATCACGTTATTTTTTTAGATAAAATATCCACGTTAAACTTCGAAATCTGCAGTCTTATTTAATTCTTGAATATTGGATGGTCCGTAAATTTTGTATTCTAAATCATTATAGGTGTTGTTATATATTCCTATCAACATATAATAGCTATATTTATATTAAAATGGCTACTTTTTTACAAAAAATTATAGAATATTTTTATGAACCAATAAGTGTTTTTTTATGGATGATAATTGAATCTATATAATACTTGAATAAGTTGTATTTTAATATTTTTGGCTTCTATAAAAACGAGTCAATTAGTATTTTAAAATGCAAAATAATGCTATCTAGATTAAATCCTAAAGTTTTTAATTTTATACGCATATTTTTTTGATATTGGGTTATAGTGGATGAAAAAATTATTTGTTTTTGTAAATAGAAAAAAAATGGCTTTGGCTGTGTTTTTTAATATTTTTTTCTACTGAAAAATAAAATTCTTAAATTTTTAAATCTATTCACATTTTTTATGAAGATTAAATCAAGTAATTTTATAATATAGGATTCAACTATTAAACTCGGTATAATACATTTATTCCATAAATAAGCAAAAAAAAAAATTTAATTTTAAATAAAGATATTTAGTATGAATGCTTATTTTGATAGCTTCATTAAATGTTTAATATGCCAAGAGATTTTAATATTATTTATGAAGATCCACTGTTTCTTTTAATATATATCAAAGATTATAGATTAAACCACTAATGTCGTGAATGATTAAAAAAAAAATTATAATAATTAAAAAATATTAGAAGTAACTGTCTATTTCAAGATGAACTACGCAATAGACGATAAAAGCATATGTTACTGTGCAATAAATTATAAAAAAAAGATTTATAGAAAGTGATCAAGATATATGGCTACCATAAATCAAAAAATGTGCATTATATACGCGGTAGATATATTTAAGAAATATAGTAGCTGAATTCCTACACTTAGACTTTTTAAAGATATTTTGGCATAGCATATTTATCTACAACCATGTCAGTATTTTAGGTTGAGATTTTATTCTCAAGTATATATAATTATATATATCTTATATTTTATTTTACAAGAGAATTCCAATCTTGAGCAACATTTTTATCGGATTATATAAAATCAAGATCTTGTCGCCTTCTCAATATAATAAATCAAAAATATATATGCGGCCATTCAAAGGCATTTATATATGTTCTAATATGACATTTCGATCAGAACCGACAGATTTATATTGAAAACTTACTTAGTAGTTTAAATCTTTTCAAATCTAATGTGAGAGCAATATTCACAACTAATAAAGTAATTTTAGGTAATTATAGAGTGGAATCAAACTATATAATGTTGGCGGCCTGCTTAAGCTATTAAATTTTTGCAACAGTTCAAAAAGATGTTAAAATTTAATCTTTTAAAACCATCCATAATGTTTATATCGCCGATACTAACATTGATCCTAGAAAGCATCTCTACAAATAATGTAAAAATATATCTTTGAACTCTAAAAGATTCATTTTTCTTCAAGATACATTAAACTTCAAACGATATTCTTCAAAATACATGATCTTATGTATTGTATTGCAAAAAAAGTCTTTTCTATTATATTAACATCTATAAAATGCCTTATTCGCGTGGCACATCTTTATTATCCACACTATTATTGATTATCTATTTTATATTCAAGCCAAAATTTGAATTACAGTGAGATTGTTGTTTCTAAAATATTCGCTGTTTATTTAGATTCTCTTGTAGATTTATACCTTCATAACTCATTTTTTCTGTTTATTTTGTTCCTTTTTTTTTGCAAATTATATAATATAGTTTTGATTACTAGTTCTTTCATTTACATTTTTTATATTGTGATGTGACCCAAATATATTTCTATCTGGATGTTCCAATTAAAATAATGCACTGTGATATATTAAATTCTTTAATCTATGGATAAAACATCATAAATTCTTACTATTACTTTATAATTGCCGAGATAACTTCGTTTTTGCTTAAAAATGTTAAAATATACAGGATTAATAGAAACATGCATTTTTACACGTATATTTATATATAATGTAAATTTTTATTCTGGCAAATACTTGAGGGATTTAGGATTTTTATTAGTTAAATAAGGATCATAAAAAAGGTATTCTATAATTTTCAGTCTCTATAATATGCTCATAAATATCTTGTAAGCGTTTTTAATTTGATATTAATCCATAATTTTGCTTGAAACATAAGGTTTTACGCAATTGAATTATTATTTAATATATCAATTATAATACAAAAAATCCATTTAAATATTTAAAAGGCCAACATATCTTATGCAAGGATCCTTTAAAAATTATATGGGATGTCGAGAGCAGTGCCAGATATAAATACGTTTTCTTATGCTGTTTTTTATACAAAGAGCAGATTTCAATCAAATATTTGTTTGTTTAGATTCAATTACAAAAATTAAATATGAGCAATCGTATGCTTTACTTTGACAGATACAATGGTTCTACATTCTATTCTGTCACTCAATAATCGTTTTCTAGTTCCAATAATTTAGAAGTTGATTTATTTTATCTATAAATGTATATATGAATTTAAAGAAATAGCGCGAAAACACCACTATTTGATATATTTGATCAATTTTTTAATCCTTTGTCGTTACATCGAGATTGCTGATCCATTAAACCGACTTAAAATATATTCTACAAAAAATTATTACAGCTATTTAATATTGAACGAGATAATATTAGATAGAAAATGTTATTTTTATCTTGAATAACTTTTATGTGAATAAATTTACAGAGTATCAAAATTTTACGTACAAATCGTGCTTTTATAATTAACTATTCTTCAATTATAAATTCCTTTTTTTTTGTCTTAAAAGTACAAAATAGGTAATAGGTGAATATAAATAAACTTTTATATTCTGTTTACCAAATAAAAACAACGATTTCATGTTAATTTGACGCAGCATATTTATTTAATATTTCTAACATTGAAAATTACATGTGCATTAAATTAACTATGATACACTATTTAAAATCTATAACCTATTATATCGCATTTTTTTATATAAAGTTTTTACAAATTAAGTGGATTCTATATTTTTATGGTGTATCATTAAAATATAAAGAGATATAAATATCTTTGAAAAACATAAACTAAGAAATAACAATATTTGCTAATTTTTTCTATAAATTATGCTTTTGATAGCATATATTATTCTAGAAAACACCTATCGCAAAATATCATATTATTGACAAATTTTCCCATAATATATCAGCAGTATAAGTCATTCAAATTTGCAGAGTTTCGAGCTTGAATTATTTGCTTGCATTATAAGCATTTTTACTAGTTAAATTGCTAAAAAATTTATATTTGTTATAAATAAAACCTTTTTTTATGTCTATGTATCTTTTTTAAAACTTTATGAATATTTATATCTATAAAAAGCCACTCGCGGTTTTATAATGGCAGCCTAAATGTTTTATTGTAGAAAAAATATGTTTTGACAGTTCTGTTGTTTCATAGTTTATTATATTAAATGTATTTAATTTCATTATTTTATGTTTATAAAACAGAAAAACTATATGAAATTTTGTGTTTAAAAACAATTTTATCATATGAAATAAAAAGTTCCTATATTATTATAATAGATTAAAATCCAAATTATCGACGAAATATAAATTATAAGTGCAAAATCCATAGATTAATATAAAAATTCCATCTCATGAGATTTAAGAGACAATCTAACCTTTATTATATGTTTTTATTGTCACAGTACGATTTTATGAACTTTTTTATATAATATAAACATAGTCCGATGTAAAGTATATAAATAAGAGTATCTAAAATCGTTTGAATATGATATTAAGCCCTAAATTTTAGTATTTTTTACAAATGTCTACGTTCTAATATAATTATGATTGATTTTGCTGTTCCTTAGAAATAATTTTCTGTTTCCTTTTACAAGTATTTTTCAATCCCTTCAAATAATCTACTTTCTAAATAGAAAAATACAGAAAAAGATTGAAACAACTGAATGGTTGCGAGATGTGAATCTAGAAACAACAAATCCTCTATCATATTGCATCATTAGGGGGAGAATTGTATGAAATGAGAAGGAAAATGAATATCATAAGTTTCTCGTTATTTTGTGAGTGAAGTGGGTGTCACGCGTTTTTATATCGAGATATGTACAAAAACTTCTCGTCATGTATAACAAAACAACAAAGATAAAAAGTATTGTAAAGATATGGAACTAGAAAATCAATATATGTGATTTTTTGAAAAACATGAATGTTCTTGATTATCCATCCTGTGGTCGAAGTGCTGCCGTCCGTTTTTTGTTGCAATATAACTGCCAAACTAACATGAACTATCTGCAAAAAAAATTAAAATTATGTTTTGATTTTTATTGTAGTTTAATAGTGTAAATAAATTTCTTATTTTTGCGTGTGTTTTGGTTAAATTTTTTTGTTAGTGCAGTCTGACGTATAAGTAGATTTTTTTTTAGCAATCTATTGTGAAGTTGCGTTTATAGTTGTGTTTTTTACATAAAGATATGTGAGAGTGTTGCATGTGGATTTATGTATTACGTCTAATAACATTGCATGGAACATCTTTTTATTACATATAGTGTTGGTTGGTGTAAAATGATGCAAGAGAATATTTTAGAGGTGAATTTGCTATCTAAGTTCTCTGAAGAACTGTGTGGTGTTTTTTGTTTGTTCCTAATTTTTCAGCTGCATATTTTTATAAGTGCTATAATGTTGTCGTGTTATATCAAGGCTAGTGCATAACTTTGTAGTTCGTTTCAAATTTCAGTGCTGTATTGATTATTGGTGTATATGGCATGAACTTATTAGCATCACATGATATGTTATTATTATTTCACAACCTATATTTTTACAGCAAAAGTCACATATTGAAACAGATGCGCTTTTATTATTATTATTCGATATTTTTTAATGTGTTTCTGTGTTTTAAAAATGCTGTTTTTCTAAAGACACATTTTTTTGCATTCCTTTCTTGTTGCATAGTTTTTTAGCATTCTGGTTTTGAAACAAATCTATATATGCGATCATGTTGTAAATACCTCCTTGCAAAACTATTTTATGAAACATTGCTGTCTGTATTTTTTGAATAGATGTAAAGTTTTTTTGAAGGTGTTCTTTTTTGCTTTGCTCAGTTCTACTTTTTGCTTTGTAATCAAGAATCTAGTGATCTTGAGATGCAATATTTTGAAAGTTGTATTTCTCTGTTAGTGCTTCCTGTTGGTATAAATAATTATTTGCAATGTTATGAATTTCGGGCTAACAATCGTATTGCAGAAATATGTTTTGCCTGTTATTTTGATTGTTTTATATTTAATTTTTTAGATATGAGTTGGGTGTAAAAAGTTCGTTATTTAATGATTTTACAAATCTTAGAAGTGTTTATTATATTTTTTCTGTTTATTTGTGCCTGATTGGGTTCATTTTTCTCTTAACTTGCAATGTGTCAGTCTTTGCTTAAGCTGGAATGTGCAGTTCTGTTTTTTACATTAAATTTATGATGCTTGAAGACTATAGGCTTATATTTTATGTTTATTTTTTTACAGGATCAAGAGGAAGTTTTTTGTCGAATGCTCTATATTGCACAGCGTATAAAGCTGAGTCTTTTATTTTCTAGTTTATCTCATTAACGTAATTACTATGCTTTTTTATAACTGGATTTTTGTGATGGCTATTTTTAAGTGCTCTTATTAGAGTTTTATTTCTTTTAACAAAATTGTTTTTATATATACCTCATATGTATATTTATCATTCAACACTTGACAATAGAAATCATATAGTTTTCGTGGCTTTTTTATGCAAATTCTGGCCATGAAGACGTAGCTAGTACATATTTTATTGTGCTATGATTTGAAAAGAAGTTTAAATATGGATATATTCAGATATTGATTTGTTCTTTGCAGTTTTTTACATAAAATGTGCCGTTTTAACCGATCATATTGACATAGGCTAGGCTAGTGTTGCACCACATGATGTTTTATAAACTCAAAAAATACCTATCCATACAATTTTTTTTAAATTTTTATTCATTTATACGACATAGTACCATGAAAATAAGTCCTAAAACTGTAGCTTTACATGAAAAGCTTTAATGTATAATTTGTTGCTTAGCCCGATAATATAGCAATATAAATCATAATATATTTATAAGTTTCATATGGCTAGTAGCAAGTTTTTTAATATATTTTGAGCAGAGTCAAATAAATTTAGAATTCAAAATTATTCCTTTAAAAAAAATAATGCAAAAAAAAACCATATCCAAATTCGTGTATTATACATTTAGTGCAGTTTTATTAATACCAACACCCATAAAATATATTTTTAGATATATAAAATTTTCAATTCGCCAAAAAAATCCAGCTTTTATATATAGAATCTATTAAGCTAAAGCCATCGCTTATCTTGTATACTACTTATAATTTGTGTTTTTGCAAGACAATGCTAGCGATATATCACAGCTTCCAAAACCATAAATATAAGCAACAGCATTAAAATAAATGTTTTATCTTACATATTAGAATCTGAACTGTAGTTTGGGGATTTGATTGTCTCTCAAAACAATGTATAGACTGAAGATCTATCTCTGATGAGTATGCGCACTCTTTGAAAAGATTCGCTAATCTTTGTTTTTCAAATACCAAATGTAATAAAAATTGCATAATATAGTACAATAATTCCGACCAAAAAATTTATATTTGGAATTTTTTTTAAAGTTAAAGAAAAGTGTTATCTTAAAAATAGCTATTCAAATATCAGAAATGTATAAGAAATAATAAATAGAAATTTAATATCATTTGGTAGTCTTTTATTAAAAGATATTTATCAAAAAGGATAAAAATCAAACAATAAGATAAACTTATGAAGGAAATCTATGTTCTAAATACATCTGCATGCTATAATTTATTATGATGATATTTTATAATATAGCCGTCTACAATTCACATATCTATTAAGCTTGCTAAATCAAAACAGTACAAAATTTATGTGATAAAGTTTAAAAATGCATATAAATGCTAAAAAAGGTTTGAACAAATTTAAAGAATAAAAATCACTTTATAATTTGTTGGTATATCTATTTGTGTCTATTTCAAAAAAACCTTAATTTGTAACTTTAAAAAAAAGAAATAACGCCAAAAATAGTAAAATTATATTGAAAAATATTATTTTTTATATTTAAATCATATGTAAGAGAAATTTAAAAAAATATAAAAAAAAAACTAAAAATGAGCTAATAATCACTGTTCGATTCAAAACAGCGAATACTTTTATGATCAGGAACCAAATATATACTTTAAGTGCATATTCCTATAAAGGGTATTTTTTACCACAAGAAACTTTTTTTTTTACGTCAATAGAATTTTTGTGTCTTAAACAATTATCATTCTAAATTCTAGATTACTGCGATATATTTCCTATATCGATTTGTAATAGAAAATTAAAATACACCCTACTTTTATAAAATATGTTATGTTTTTTTATATATTATTCGCATTTTAATAAAGAACGAAATTATTGGATTATATTGAATGTGTTAATCTATAGAAAGCGGCAAATGTCTAATTATCTAATAATCTTACCACATAAATAAATAAGAATGTTTGAATTTTTCGGATACATTTATTAGGGCAAGTAAATATCATTGGAGCATATTTTAGTTACCTAAGGTTAAATAGAAACTATATTATGATATATGGTGTTATAATAGAAGTTTTAAAAACGATTAAAACAATTTATCAATTTGTATTGAATATGTAGACCATAAAAGAATTCTATCAAATTAAGTAGAGTGTTTTCGTTTTTATTTATGCCTTTTTGAAAATCTGGGTTCAATAAAACCTTTTTGTGTGTCTATAGAAATCATAAAAATATAATATACGAAATGACTACTATTAGGATGACGAAATAGGTTGTCTTTTGACGTTTTCACCTTATATATTTTGAACAAAGATATTCCAAATAATTTAATTTCTCTATATATAAATATCCTTGAATGTCTGATTCTGATGTTGTAATTTCATGTTTTAATAAAACGGAATTATATACTATCTTTTTTTAAACTTATTTATTCCTGTATTATATACGCTTCTTTATATAAAAATATATACCAGTTTTGTAACAAGATTAAATTAGAATCTTTAAATTTAAATAAGTTAATACTATATTAAATGTCTTTCTATATTTGACCTTCGGTAGATCGTAAAGAATCATCTTCGATATTTAACTTTACACACAAATAATTTAAAGACACTAAATTATGTTTTTTTTTGATTTTTTTTTCCATGATTGCATCTATAAGTTTTTCATAATCCAAGGAGGAGTATGAACACAACAGAAAAAAAGAAAAGCCAACCTATAATTTCTTCCTTTCCCAAATACTTACTGCTTTATTGCCCATGGAATATCTAAACTCCACCAAACTTTCTAACGCTATATAATGCCGAAGTTATAAATATATGATTTTGTATAATATAAATACATCATGGCATCGAAAATGCTCAAAAAAAAAGAAAACTTACTTTATTTCTACTTTGTATAATTTAGATATGCTTTTAACACATCTATATTTAATGCTTTAAATAATTTTTTTTGTTATATAATACGGATTTTATTAATTTCATAACAGGGGTGGACATCCGCAGCATTTAAAGATATAAGTTCAAAGTTTTTATGTTAAATTATATATTTTTTAACAAATTCACGATCGTCTATATGCCATCCGAGGCATATAAAAACCATTAAACAGAGTTTTATGCTTATAAATTATTTTAATTAGAAATTGAAAAGTGTAATGTTTATGTTTTTTCTATTTTTTAACATTATGATTACTTGTTACGACCAAGAAAGATATCGATACCATAATGGTCAAAACCTCTATCTAGTAGTTCTTTATTAAAGAGGGTTTTTGCTAGAATTTGAAATTTTAAGAATTCAAATACAGATATATCATTGTTTATTCCGATTAAGATTATGTGATTTTGTCATCTATATACTTTCCGCTTATATGTAAACATTTAAAAGCTAGCAAATTGGATGGCAATTTTAAACATAACCACAAAATTTTCGCGGTTTTATAATGATAAAAATACATTTTATAAGATTTTATCTTTTGTGATGACGTAAATTATTTTTTAAGCATAATAAAAGAAGTAAATGTCAGCCAATATGTATTTTTTTTTAGTCGAAGCCAATTTTAAATATTATATATGCACAAATTATTAAATATTTATATCTTTTATGTAAAAAAACTTGTCAGAAAATTCCAATATTATATAAAAAAGGAAGTATTTATATAGACAAAACTTTATCTATATAAATAAAAATAAAAGAAGTAATATCATTTCAACCCTAAAATATGTTTATTTTACTTAAAAAATATCAATACTTATTTTAAAAATGATTTTAAATTATTTTATATGCCATGGATCTAGAAAATATTGTTTTAAAAAAAAACAATCTTGTAGTTGCAGTTATATTTAGATAGTCTCTATAAAATAATGTTGTTTATGAATTATTAAAAATAACTATTTCCATAAAAGATTATATTAAAATACTTATTTCTATAAATTAAGCAAGATATTTTTAAATTTTTTATTAATTCAATGCACGTAATGAAAGATAAATAATTGCACAATTCAAAGAGAATTATTTTATGCGTAAATATGCATATTTTAGACTGTAATAATTATTTTATAATATTGAATTTAGAGAAATTATGATATTTAAATGGAACAGAGAAGCAACAAAACATTGAACAATGCAAATAGGATTCTTTTGTTTTTAAACCAGAAATCCCAACACAAGTATAAATAGTAAGTTTTCTGTTTAGATATATCTTACAAATAGCATCTGGTATATATAAAAATACTAAAAATTGTATCTAGAGCCCATCGAGGCATCCCATCATTATTTTCATAACACAGAGAGATACAGCGATTATTATAGATTTTTTATTGCTATAGTACTCATCTGACTCGCAATATAAGTAATTTAGCAACAAAGTTTGTGTTAAAACAGCAACCATACTCTAGATCTTAATAAATCAAAATAGCGACAAGAGTTTTTCAATGTCGCCCATAACAGATATATAGAAGGGATTAAATGTATTTGCAACAAAAAAAATCCAGATGCCAACAATAATAAACAATAGAAATTTTTTATATACATATGAATCGGTGCTTCAAATATAATATACAAGTTATAGATGTATAGATGAATCAAGTGACTTCTTTAATACGATAAATGAAATGTAAAATTCTTTTATACATAACAAAAAAAAGATTTACAGCTTGATTATTTTTGTTACAAGATCAAACCAATAAAAATAAAAAGCCAAGATTTATGAAAAATGACATTTATTATCTTATGAAAAATACATGGACTGTTACCTTATATATTTTCATTATATTCTTGTTATTGTATAAAAAAGCCACATAATATTTATACGTTTTTCGTGTCATAAGAGAATGTATTTATAATTTATTTATAGCCTGGATACTGATTTCATCATTATAGCATGTTTTAAAATTGTAAAATATATTTTCTCGGAATTTCTAAACGATAATAAATAAAATACTTGCTTATTACTGTATTAAGTACGTCAAAATTTATTTTCTGTTTTTTTTCGATATAAATTTAAACAAAAAATCATGTGTCTAAATATTAAATAAATAAGAATAATATTTGATATCACCACTGAATTATTTTTGTTTGTTTTTATTTCACATAAATCATTAATTGATATTTTCATAGAAAAATTAAAAGATATAAGATCCAAAATTCAAATAAATCTTAATTTAAAACTATAATCTTTGTTATATAATATAATTATTAAGTATTTGCAACGCAAGTAGACTGTAGATAAACATTAAATAATCTGTAGGTTAAAAATAATTTTCTATAATATTTATGTCTCATAGAACGCTTAGCGAATTTATAAGCTATTTTAAATATATGAAAAATAATTTTAAATTGTTTCTATATTTTTTAATTTGATAAAGATGTAGTTAGCGCTATTTATTTGCAAAATCAATTCTATCACGCGCATTAGTATTGGGATATATATTTCTACCGTTATATA
Source organism: Rhyacophila brunnea (assembly GCF_057557595.1). NCBI lineage: Eukaryota > Metazoa > Arthropoda > Insecta > Trichoptera > Rhyacophilidae > Rhyacophila > Rhyacophila brunnea. The sequence continues at coordinate 104,795 of NW_028232803.1, read as the reverse complement.
GGAAAATATCCATAATACTATGGAATTTTGTTTTAAATGTACATCGAGGTCTTAACTAAAAAGAGAAAAGATTATTTTATGTTTGCTAGCTAAATCTATATTTCGATAAGATATGATAATTCAAAATAGCAGACTGGAAATTTTATCACACTTATTACTGTGAATAAGTATTTTAGTGTTTCTGTAATTGATTTTTTCTTGTATACATCTAACTTAATCGCCATATTCAATATTCAATAAATTATAGCAAATAGATATATTTTCAACGGAATCAAAGGATATAGTAATTACCTGACTAACTTTATATAATTCACATAACCAACAGAATATTAGCTTTTGTTGAAATCTTCCAATAATGCATTTATGATATTATGCTCCTTTTTAATAATAATGCATAATAAAACATAAAATTTCGGTTTTTTTACAGAAATATATACGCTTTTCCCTTTTTATTTTTTGACTGTTCTAAAAATTTACTTTCTTCTGCATCAATTTTTATATTGCATCGCAGAGCTAAGTGCTTATGAGTCCATGTTTAATCAACGCATTTATAATAATGAAAATAATATGCCAGACACGAATCTCACTATAGACTTTGAGACTTAATTTTATTTACATTGCATTAAAATAAAACCCAATTTTTTTTTTAAATTCTTCAATATCTTATATTATATATAAATATGTTTGGTTTTTATATCGTTGCTTTACAAAATATATTACAATAATTCGAAATTATTTGTGAATTGCATACATTTGAATAACATAATCATATGTTTGAACGTTGATTGTTGTTATTCTAAGTTATAATATTCAAAACAATAGCAAAAATTTAAATTTTGAGTCTATTCGTGATATTTGTTATATTTACTGCATGTGTAAACATATATATAATTTTTCTCAGAAAATTTAATAATTCCATTTAAAGGGAGCAGTCGATTCAAATTCTTGTGTATGTTTGTTTTAGATATAAATGCAACATTTTAGGATTTTCGTTCAGCATTAGAAATTATTTTAAGTTTTGATGGTTTTTTTGACCCATAGAATAGCTTTATATTTGCTTTTTTAGATAGATATATATAACAACCAAGAGAGTCGTGAGCCATAAATTTAAACAATACCTTGATACAGTGGAGAGAAAATACAGTAATATTGATTGGAAAGATTGAATCATATGATTTGGGGGATATTTTACAATTAATGCAACAGATTTTCTCCACAAATAATTTTAATGTATTTACCTGTGCTCGTTGTCGGCAAGAAATTCACGTTTCATAATTTTTTTATGAGCTTTAATATATTTTGTATATGTTGAATGCTTGGATATAGATGTGATGAGAGAATGAACTTGAAAACAGTGGTGAGTAATGTTAGATAGAATATATTTATGATAATGTGAACATACAGATACTAAATAAAAATATTTTTTAATAATATGATGTCGAAATGGAAGTTATACATATTTAATACAATGAAGGAAGAAATATAATAAATAAATAAAAAGAAAATATTTGATATTTTATGGAGTTATATATGTACCAATAATATTTATCATTATATAGATCGTTTTTATGGATTAATTTATAAAGAATATATGTAAAAAATAATTCAAGAATGTAGAGTTCAAAAATGAATTTCTAAAGATAAAAATTAAAATAAAAATTTAAGATACAAAAAATTTTATGAGTACAGTTCTGATCAGCAATAGATTAAAAGGAAATTAATAATTTTTGTATCTATAGAGCTATATAAAGCTGTGATTTGTCTGATAAATAATATTTATATGAAGAGCGACGACTAAATGGGCAGCAGATTATATTTCCGTAGTTTTTTTATGGACAAATTTGATAAATGGATATGTTTTTGAGAGTGAAAATTTTGTTATTGATTGATGACATTAAAAGGAGAACGTTGGAATTGTAAAAATTCTTAAAGAAAAAACTATAAATATACCGTCAAAAAATGAAATTATTGAATGTTTTTATAAATTTAAAGGATGTTGTACAATGTTAGAAGACAAAAAATATGATTTTTAAAATGAATATTATTCTAAGATTGTGAATTTTTGATATGAATATAATGATAAGAGCAAAATAATCATTTGTTTGTCAGAAATACTGTTAAAAGGATATTTCTACTGAATGCATGTCGTAAAAATCTTTTGATGCATTAAACTTCTGATCTATGTATATGGATGTCCTTTAAGGGGTTTAAAGTATAGATGAATAGGATTATTCCGAGAATATTTTATCATATGCATGTTGCTTTGATAAAAGAGTTTTTTGATTTATTAATTACCAGCAAAAAACACATTACAAAGAGCAGTTTTTTTTTAGCAGGATGTTATAGTGGTATGTATCTTTATTATGGAAAATTTTTAGATGAATCTAGTTTTGTTGCTAAGGAATTTAAATTTTCGTGAAATTATAGTTACATCTGTCAACGTTGTTCAGAAGTTTATATTACGATGTGGATTATGGGAAAAGAACCATAGACCAAAAAACCAATAAAAAAAAACACATACTGTTATATCTTTTTTGCTTTAATGATCTAAATAACAAAAGTAATGTGAATATGACGATCATAAATATACAAAAAAGATGATATTGTATATGCGAATTATCAAAAAAAATAATTTTTTAATAAAGATCTAGAACATGTTCCCTCTTTTTAGGCTATGATCAAAAATTATATAAAGTTTTACCGTGTAAATTTTAATTAAAAAAATTATTTATAATTATTATTTCCTATCACAGTGTTAAAATTATTTTTTGACATCAGTGGATGAATTGGGCTTCTAAAGTATAAGAATGCACGTTAATGTGTTAAAGACAGTAAAGAAAAACCATTTAAGAAGAAAAAATCCCTTAAAAAATATAGATTATATGAATATTAGTGTCAAGAGCGTTCTATATATGCAAGATAATGATTCAAGCTACAAATTGAAACCCATAAGGTTTTTTCTAAAGTTAAAATTTATCATTGATTTAAGATGGATGACTTTGGAAAACTTATGCATTCTTCCACAATCAAGAATTTTCTATTATTTTTTGTTGACTATAAGATAGCCTATAATATAAGAAATGATGATTATGCCAATAATTTATACTTTATTATGATTAAAGTATGGATTTTGATAAATTTTAAACGTTCACATACTTTGAAGTAAGAAGTGATTTTGTTTTAAAGTCAAAATAGATAAAAGTTTCGTGATGTATGTGACTTAATGAATCTACTTTCATCATAGCATACTTCTAATCTTCATTTATTTAAGTAAATTTATGATTCATTTTTTGTATGTCTTATATTTTCAAGCAAAAACCCTTTGGAAATGACTTTTATAAGAAATAGTTTGATTTTGCGAAAAAATGATAATTAGTATGTAAAATATTTTAATTTTTCCTGTATATTTAAATTTTTAGAATCTTTAATGATGCTAATAAATGATAGAATTTTATGAAAAAGAATCTAACACAATGTGAATGGTTTTTTTATTTTAAAATGTTTATAATGTGAAGTTTGAAGGATGATACGGAATATCGGAGCTACATAGAATGCATATTAAATAGATAAAAAAATATAATTCTTAATATCTAATAAGAAAGAAAACAAACTATTATTTTTTGGAGATAAGTTTGGTAAAAAAGATAAAGACTGAAATATTATAATCATAAAAGTACAAAATTTGATAAGTAAATAGATATAATGCAAACAAATGTAAATAGACAGTAAAAAAATACATTTTTAATGTCAATTACAAAATTTTTGGGACAGAATATTGAATTTGCCACAATGAAAGCGTGTTTATTTAGATTATTTATTTGTATTTCAGGCTAAATTCAACCATAATAGAGAGGTAATCATGGAAAATTTCATCAATTATAGTTTTAACATGCTTAATCAATTTTCGTAGTTTTTATTGTATTGTAGAATTAACAACAATCACGATAAAAAGAAAGTTAGAAGCAAAAAATTATATTCTACCAAAAAAAGATTCTATAGTATGGCATTATAGTTTATTACAAATACAATAATGACAATACAGTTAAACAGTAACTTTAATGGTCATAAAACATATTTGCTTACATATTATTATATTTTGCACATATTTTATCACAAGTGACAAAAAATTTTAAAAATTTATTTTAATATTATTTGTAAGCCTTCATATTTTTGAGAATCTAGATGGCGCTATAATTTATTCGAACGCTAGAACATTTACCATTTTAAGAATTACTAGAGAACTTTTAATAAAATCAAATAGATTTGTTTTTGTATATATGATCGCTTTATGTACTCTATTTATAGATACAATGTTTGTTTCATAAAAATTCATAATAATATTATACAAAGATTCGTATTTACAGGTTATTTTCGGAATTTATATTTAAGATTTTTCACTGATTTATACTTGATTGTATTCCATACAATATGTATAGATAGAATCTGGCTATTGCTTCTATATAAACATCACTTTCTATACCTTTCCGTCAAGACATATTAGTTCAAGAGTTTTCCTTAATCCTAAAGTTTGAATAAAAGCCTCGATTTGACAATAAGATTATATTCTTTATTATAAGAGATTTTTTTGTTTATGGAATATAATTCTTCTTTTTATAGATACCATTTATTGATGCAAAGACAGCCTGTTTGGAATATTGTACAATACTTAATGCATATTTTGTAATCTTCCCATAATTTATCTTCAGTTGATGCTTTTTATCTGTTATAATCTTAAACAATAGCGATTTTCGTGCATGTTATAACATCAATAACAGAAAACCATATAATGATTATTCACAAGTACTATATTCTAAGCTAAATCATAAAAATATAAAATTACGTTATTAAGCACCATATAGTGTGTACAATGTAATAAAATAACTTCTATTTACTCATAATTTTATTATAACTTGTTTAAATTTGTATTCTATCCATAAAATAATAACTAGAACAGCATTTTTTATAAACTTTTATAATCATATGGCAAAATTTCTTAAACAGATATTTATATTAACATGAATATAGGCTGATTCACCATTTAAAAATTAAGATTTGAAGATGAGGAAAAAATCTACAAAAGAAAATCTTAAATAATTGCGGTTAATTATGATTATATACAAATAAATAATTATAGCATTACATAATGAATTTTAAAAAAATAGATTTATTTTATAGTAGGAAGGATTGTCATTCAAAGAATTCAATTTATTTACAAAACCCACCAGAATAGCTTTTTATCGAGATAAAATTTGGACATAGCCTTCGGCCTATGTTTTAAAACACAATTCTAATTCTTTCTATTATAGCGACCATCCTACTAACACACCTTACATCTTTTGTTCTATTCAGGCGAGAGGATCGTATTAGCGCCAAATCCATTCTGAAACGCCAAATTCTTTCCATAAGATAATAAAATCTTTATCTTCTCAAAGCCTTCAGCAGGAGCGGAGATATCTTAAATCTTTTTGACGTGATTTTACAAGTCTTGTAATGGATTTCACATAAATGGGCATTTAAAATTTATGATAAAAAGTAAAGAGTAAAATAGATGCCAAGAATAATGAATTTAAAAATGCATATAGGGGATCACAGAATACAATTGAATGTAAATATGGAGAATGCTGATATTAGTAATAAAAAATTGAGTCTTTTTTGAATTGCATTTATGATGTTTTTATTGCTAAAAGCTATAAAATTTTGGCGATATTTGAAATAAAAGATTGTATTTATATAATATTTCAGGGATAAATATATATAATAATAAAAATTCATGACATAAAACCAAATATGACATTCAAGTATCTAATCTAAATGAATAATGTACTCAATTCATAATACAAAGAAGTTTACAAATGTTTAAAAACACTAAAAATAAAATATTTATCATCATAAAAAAAATATAAAATCGGAACAATTATTTTTTATGGACAAGAACATATGAAAAGAGATAGAAGGTTCTGCAAAAAAAAATAGCAAAAATATTTAAAATTTACATTTCAAAATCAAATGACCGGGATAACTTACTAAATATATACAAAAGAAATCTGGCCTTAGAAGAGAAATGTGGATGCATAACAATTTTTCGTCAAGAAACAAAATGGATTTTAGCATCTCGAAAATTGTAAATATAGCTCTTTGTAACAAAAACAAGTTAATTGCAATTTGAATTTTACCCAAAAAATTTTAAATTTATTAAACAATATTTTTCACGTCTAAAAGACTGAAAACTTAGCAATTTAATGGACTAACCTGATATTTTTACCGAAAAATGTTATAAACAAAAAATTCATAAGTTTTGCGCTTCCTATTACATCCACTATTGGATATGATCCAGTAAGGATACAAATTATATAGTGAAACCTTTTAAAAATTTCCTCATAGTGAGTTCTATCATAAAATCACACTAGGATTTCTGATTAGTAAAAAAAGATCTTTACCTAGCAAAGTAAACATAGTAGTACAAAAATTTTATAATATTTCTATAAGATTTATCGGTTGACAACAGCAAATATATACAATTATAAGAAAAGCATGATTCTGCCTAACAAAAACCTAAGGATACCAATTAGTGCGTTAATTAAGTGTATTTTATGTTTTTACTAAACTAGACTTTATAAAAAAAGGGTTTAAACTCTAAGAAATGCATTTTATACAAATTATAAAGTTTAAAAATAGAATTAGGGAGCATAAGCTTGTATCAATCATTTTTTTTTATATATTGTTTTTCGACGCTAAGAATTTCTTTAAAAGTTGTTTTTTAACATAGTATTATAAAAAAGAACAAATTAGACATTAAAAATATACCTGAAAGATTTTTCCTAATATTTAAACTAATATTATATCTTTAAATTAAAAGTTTACTTAAAACAGTCTGCTAAAAATATACTTTACATATTTTAACACATTTTATTATATTACATTCTATATTTATATCTTGAATACTAATTTAGAAATCTTTTGTGTGTGTCTGTATTTTGACATAAAGAATTAAAATAAGTAAATGAACCCCTTTTGTTTATTCTAAAGCATGCAAAAAAATTATAATATTAATAAGTCGCTAAATAAATTTAATTTGTGTTTTTAAATCAATGTCAAAACTCATTAATTATCTGTGCTCTCTTAACAAATTTAAGTTTTTTATAGGCGAAAACAAGACATTTATTAATACTAAAAATATTTATTTTTGGTTTTTAGTTCAAACAAGGAAATAATATGTTAATATATCCAAATATTAGTTTCTTCTGAATCTTATTAAGTTATCGGATGGAATTAATAGCGCAAATAGTTTTTATATTCTAAAAAAATATCTAATATACTAACGATATATAAATTCCAAACAAATTTTTTCACGATATAAATTAGAAACAATTTAACCGAAGTTCAATGAAAAATAAAGCGGACTTGTAGAATAGATAAACCAATATTAAAACATTAGAACTAGACATTTGTTTCATATATAAATAAAAAGAATTAATAACAGGCAAAACAATATTTTTATGGGCTAAATTTATAGCTTGTATTTAAGTTTCTTCTCGAGCATATGATGCTTGATTCCCTGCAAACACACAGCATTTTTATACATTTTATTATCTTCTCCTCTTCAAAGTCTTCTTCAATACCTTCTCACTTCCTTATGAGAACTAAATATTCAATCATTTATTATTATGAATATATTGATTTTTTTGGATAAGTTATTTATATAGAAATAATCTTTTGCATAAAATAACCAACGATAAATATATTCATGAATAACACCTTACGTATTTGATTTATAATAATTTATAATTTTTATATATTTATGAATTTTAAATGAATTTTTTTATATTTATATAATAGATCAAACTTTAATAGTATTAAATAAAAAACAATTATTATATTTTTTATACCGAAATAGCCTTTTCATGGATTAATAGTATCAAAAAGAATTTAAATTGATTTTATATATTTTAATTTCTAACTTAGATTCGCAAATAATAAACTGACATTTTTTATTATTAACACATCTAAATTGTCTCTGAAAAGATACTTTAATACTGCAATCTTATAGACTAATATATGAATCTAATAAAAGAAGATCTAATATATATTAAAAAATCCAACTCACCATTTAATATTATATCAAACATCGCAATGCGTAGAAGCGTGAAAATTATTTTAGGAAGTATTAAAAATGTATTACAAAAATAAAACGTATTATAACGTATTATAACGAATTACAGACTTTTTAAAAATTTAAATGTTCATAATATTCTGAATGAACTTTTTACAAAAAAAATACAGTGACTTCAAAAAATTAGTTACATAGATGTCTCTTTAGATGGTAAGTCATCATAATATAAGCAAATTTCATAAATAAACTTATATTTTTACGTTTGAGGTTGCAAAAATACAATACAATATAAATCGAATGATTATTTAGATATAAAAATGCTACAGTATATTTTTAATTCCTATTGTATATTTTATGCATTGAATAGTATTGTTAGAAATCCCATTGCACATATCACAATGCCACATTAATTTTAAGAGATATAGCTTGAGAGCAATCGCTTAACGTTGCGATTTCATGTAATATAAAAAAGCCAGTTTAATTTTAATCCAATCCATCAGATAGATAAAAAAACTCATAAAATATGAAATTTCGAAGAAGAAATGATTAAAAAATTATTTTAATTCAAATATTACAATTCGATTTGCTTTTTTAAAAATAAAACTCTAAAACTCAGTGGTTTTTCCTAACGTAAATGTTTTTTTACAGCAAAAAAATTAAAAAATCTTATCTGTCTATATGTAAATTTTTTTTAATTTGTAAAAGAAAATAACACCATAGTCTATGGAATGATAATCCGCGTATTCTACTTTTATTAATATTGCCTTTATATTCAAAGAATCGATACAAGGTTTCATTTTTATGTATATTGAATATAGTAATCTAGCAGTTTTATTTTTAGCAGTTTTCATATACACCAAAGAAATACTATATATCAATTTTAAAATTTGTACATTAAGAATTCATTGTAAATTTGATTTTTTAAATAATAAATCGCAGGTTATGAAAAATTTATCTCTTGCATGTGAATATATTATTCGTTAATTACGAAACCAATATAAACGAAGCTAAAATATTTGTATCTATATGTAATAGCAGCATTTAAATTAAATAATAAAAAGAAGCAATATCAGAATTTAGATACCTATAAAAACAATTAATAGGCTAAAAAAAACATAAATACGAGTGATAGTTAGAAAAAAAATAATCTATTGATATTTTTAAAACTGAATCATTTAGCACGAACACAAAAACATGAAGAAAAACAAATGAAGAAGTGATGAATGTATTTAAATCATATAAAATAACAATTAAAGTATATATATGGTGTAAAAGCAAAAAATACGTACAAAAAAACAGGAAAACCGGTTAAATTATAGCTTTTAAATGTGTCGAATTGACAAGATGCAATTAGATAAACGGCCCCAAAAAATAAATTACAGATTCGCAGACTAAAGCTATAGCATGATAAGAGAAAATAGTAAGATAATAACAAGTTCTTTGAGGGATCTCACGTATGATTGATAAATAAATTTATAGACATATTCATATGAAGTAAACAGAAAAAACGAAAATAGCTTTTTAAAGAAATATAACCGTAGAGAATCCAAAATTTTTAAAAATTTATGACCAAAGTGCGAAGTAAAGAAATAGTAAGAATCTAATGTCAAGAAATAAAATATTATACCGTGAAGAAAAACTAGAAGATCTGACACATAGTCACAAATATATTTATTTGTTTTTATGTTTATGAAAATAATTTAATATATATTGTCCATAAACAGTTCGAAGCCTTTTTAATGAAAAATAAGCGAAGGGAAACGAAAACGAAACATTCAGTTGATTTTTTTGCTATATTTTATATAGGCATACTACAAAAAGAATGATCGGAAATTTTCATACATGAAAATATACAGTTGATGCATATGGAATTTAAATATGCCGAAAAAAGATTTTATAAAGTTACAGGCACACATTTAAATATAAAATCTATTTTCACCAGACATTATAATAATTTAATTATAAGAAAGGAGTTGCATATTAATTAAGCTGTATTAAGCGATCATAAGTATAAAGATACTATAATAGTTTTGGCTTTTATTATGCAAACTATTTTATTGCAAACTATTTTATTGCAAAATATTTAATTTCATTGAATATTTATTTAACTTCGCCACGATTATTTATTCGATAAACAACTTTACAAAGCAGTATAAATAGTGTAAAAGAGCCTGATTTTTAAATTTTTTGCAAAATCATTAAATCAAGAGTTTATCTTTCAAGGCATATCGAGAATTTTTTTTGATACGTCAAGATATTGCAAAATTATAAGATCCTGTAAATTCACATAAAAAATAAAAAAAGAAGCTAGATCATAATATTTTATATTTAAGATCTCAAAATTGAGGGCGATGCAAGAATGCCGAAAGAAAGTAAAGCATAAGAAAAAAATGATTTATAATATTGATTATAATGTAATTTTTTATTTAAAAATTAACTTTACGTTAAAATTTAATCATTCTTCGTCTTACGTTCGTGTCGTAAAATTTTAGATTCATACTCAGTGCTTACTAGATGGTTCCATCTTATAATACCTTAGTGAAATTATTTTGAAATCTTTGTTCCCGAGAAGAAACTATTATCTTCAATGCCATTTTTTGTCTCTAGCATTATTTCACGTGGTTTATATTCCAATTCTAGACTTTACTTTTAGATCCACAGCTATATTCATTCTTGTGATATTGGATGTCTCTTAAACCATTTGTGAGGACACAATGGACTTATGAGCATGAATTTTTATGAACATAAAAAATTACAATATTATGACTTTCAATGACTTAAAAATACCTTTTAATTCCACTCCATTTATATTAATCATAAGGAAGCGATAATTTATTGACGAATAATTGGAAAGTTATCAATTTCTTATCCAAGATTTCTTTTTTTGTTTTTGAATTTGACGCTTGTTTAAAAAAGAAGTATTGTTTGTGGAATATACAATTTCTGTGTTTATACAATAATTTTGATCGATATATAGACATCTAGCAAATAAAAATTATTTGTTCTATTAAATCATAATGAATATTCATCTAACTAGGTTCTTTTATTTGTTTATAATTAAAAAAAAAATATTTACAAATATAATTAACTTAGAAAGTTTTTCCATATAAATAAATTGCGTAAAAATGTCATTTAGTAACGTAATTTTTTTACTAGGCACAGTCCATCTAACGAAAATAAGAAAAAATAATAGTTTAGAATCGAATGTAATTGTTTTAATCGAACTATAAGTATTTTTCGCATATTTATCAGCATTTCTTAAGTTTTTGAATTGAGATACGATAGACACACCATTTCTAAAGATATGCTGATCACTTAATATAGCATATATAAATATGAAACCATATATCCCGTGATAGACGAAAACAATTTAGGTAAAAATTACGGTTAAAGTGCTAGAAGTAAAAATCATTTCAAGATGCATTATAATCCGTAAAACAATATTTGCAGCAGAAACATACGCCTTTTGGAATTGATAGTAAAAGAATCCGAGTATTAGATTCTAAACATTTCTATACACGCGGTAGATTTATCTAAAATACAAATCTACTGAATTATAATCCTTTAAAATTTCAAACTATCTAACGACTGAATTTTTTTTACAGCTTTATACTTGTCTTCGCTTGCGAGTTTTCTTTTTTGTATCTATTAGTTTCTATGATAATTCATTTACCGTCCTTATCTTATTTAATTTTATATGAATACTTTGATCTGAATCGACTATTCACACATTATATATGTAAAATCACACAATAAATGCCTTTTTCAAAAATATTAATATCTACAAAAAATATACCTAGAGATTTTAAGGCATAAATCTGCCTTCCTGTGCACATATAAACTACATTTATCAAATAAATTATAAAATTTTTATAATATACAACTGTAATGGTGTATAGAAAGCATGATCAAGAAAACGATAACTCAATTAACACCACATAATCTTTTTTTATTTTAGTTTAAAGTTCTAACAAAAACTTTTTAAGTTTATTAAGGCTTCAAAAAATTAAATTTAAATTATATAACATAAAAGAATGTGCAGATCATTATCTGTAATTCATTTTTAATGTCAAAAAAAATGATTTATATCATTCACTTGTCCAAAATCTTTGGTGGAGATTTGGGTTAAAAAAAATTTAGGATATAACGAGATTCATTTTCCTTCGATTTACAGTAAAGAGCAAAAAATTGTGCTATGTTTATTTGTATTTGTTAGTTTTTATAATATAATAATAAAGTTTATGCAAAAATATGAATTTACTATTATTGTTTCGTTTTTACCATCTTTGTCATCTAATATATATAAATACGAGAGTTATGCACAAAAATTGCCAAATTGTGTGCTATTTAAGTAAGATTAAAGCATTTTACTGATAGTTATTGAATTAAATATGTTCATCAGTTATATTTATACATTAAATTATTGATTTCTGTACTTTTATGGTTATTTTGTTTTTATATCTACGTAGATTACTATAATTCGGTTTTGTTTTTATGGTATATATTTTTATTATTTATTTTTCCAATCAGTTAAACAATTTTTCTATCTAGGAATCAATTAATCAATTTTAGAGGTGATTTTATAACTTAAATTTATAGATAAAACGTCACACATTCTTTCCATTTTATAATAAGCACCTAGATAGGTTTTATAATTCCTATTCATGTTTTTATTTATAAGAATTAATAATTTAAAAACGCATTTTTTTTAATATATTTAAAAAAAAAGGTATATTTTTTAACTCTCCCACGTTATTATAACTGTTAAGAATTTCTATTTTTATTCTGGTAAATATTAAAGGGATTAAGGCTTTTATTTTTCAATCACGATCCTAAACAAAAAAATACTGGATACTTATTTTAGAATCACTTATTTGGGCCAATTCTTAAATATTGTGACTTCAAATCATATAATCGTAATAAAACACACAAAAGGTATGTCTTTTATATTTTATAAATGACATATGAAGTCTAAAATGAAAATATATAAATTAATGACCAAAAGCTTTAGAAAATCCATTTATATGAAGCATAATCATCCCAAGTCAAAAAATATAGGATATATGTGCAAGAGTATGAAGCTGGAATATTTAATTGGGAATCATGAAAATCTTTTTATGATATAATAATACAACCAGATAATTTTTATCCTGAATTTTTACTAATATTTACTAAAAAAAGTCGTGCTATAATATATATTCATGGGGTGGTATATATGGTTCAGATCCGTGATCATAATTTTTTTTTAGCCTTTTGTCTATTTTTATAGGATTAGATCTAAAAAACAAGATCTTAGAAGCGATTAAAAACGATTCCTAGATAAATATATATGAAGTTGATTCATTCCATGCATATAAAAATTTAAAAAACAAATTCAAAAAAAAGTTGAAAAAACCATTTAATTGATTAAGACTGATACAATGATTTTATAAATATGAATAAAATTGTTTTTTTATTAAGAAACAAAAAGAATATTAGATTGACTTTAAATCTATTTGACACTCGATATTAATGTATCCCTAATATTTAAAATACTAAGATAAGTTCATAGAATATTTATATTAAGAAAAACTAATTTACAAATAAATTGTGATTTTTTAAGTTTAACTAGCTATAATAATTAACCATTCAAGTTTTAGATTTTCTTTTCACATCTTAAAAAATTCATGATAGATCTATAGAAAAATATGAAAATCCTCGAATTTTACATTTACCCATGAAAATCTTTGAAGAGTTTTAATTAAGAAAATACTTGCGTTTTATTAATATATTGGGCTACTGATTTTTATAATGTTTTACTATAATAAACAAACCAGTATTTTACATTTTTAAATGATAAAACATTTATCTAAAATCGTAGCTACGTAATTTTGCAACTTTTACTAATGATTTATAAAAATAGATAAGATTGAATGACAAAAGAAGTATCTTGATACTTTTATAAAGTGATTATAAGTATCTTCGGTAAACATTATTAAAATAACAACAATTTTTATCAATTTTTCATAAGAAATTACTGCTTAAGAAAATATATATTGTCGTATAAGAACTCATATAGGGGAAATGTTTTGATATGGATTTTTAATTTCAAACATGTAGTTTTAGGATAAGTTGTATAGATATGCAGATATCAAGCTTATTTTTTTGCTTTTACTCTGGCTGTACTGGTGTTTAAATTTCTAATTAACTTTTAAAGCCAAACAAATTCTCAATATATATCTTATACATACCATCTTAAAATTGTTGCTAATATTTTACATATACAAGCCTGGGCTCGATAAAATGATTGCACATTCAATATAGATATAAAAATCATCAAATCATCAGCTAATGTATGCTTTCGATATTTTATTTAATTATATACGCTTGAAATCCGAATTTATATAGATAAAATTAATAAAAATTTTGGCGGTATATGTTGTATGTAACTACTATTAATATAAAAAAATCTTCTCTTATAAGCTAAAAATGTCAAAATATAAATAATTCTCGAAATACAAAATAAATACCGTGTTTATATATTAATAACAACTCTTTGTCACAATGAATTAAAGTATACAGCTAATCTTTATTGTTATATATATCTATAACATATGTATTTGAGAACTTATTTAAGCAAGATAATTGACTACAATATTACATAATAAAAATAAAATATAATGGATTATTGATATTAGAATTAAGCTTCAAATATACCTTTTATCTGGCTCAGATTATCGTAACGAACTGATTTTTTTCGGATTTTACGTCTTGATATATATTTTATTCTGTTTCCTTCTCCAAATATTTTTAACACCCTTTAAATAACATGAATCCCAAAGAAAAACGATGCGAGAAATAGAATGATATGACAGAGGAGTGGTGCACTTTTTAAGTTTTCTTGGATGAATAGAATCAAAATTGCACGAATTGTATAACATACTTGTCTAGAAACGCCGTATAGTGTTATGCTAATTTTAGGAAGTATTTAGTAACGCGTTTTATAAAAAAGATATATGTTCTCTCAACGCCCATTTAATCTAAAACTATGTCAAATATGAAAAGCTTACAAATCCAAAGCAAGAAAATATGCCTAGAGTTAAAGTTTAGAGAAAAACGAGAATCATGAATAATAGTACTTTTGGAGACGTGTTGTCTTGTGCTTTTGGTTGTCATAAGTTGCCAAAGAACTGTATGCTATATATTAAACACAAAATATCATGTTGATATCTGTTTTTTATGTTGATGTGGTACTAAGTTTGCATTTGTGTTGCTGAAGTTGTATTTTCAAGTTATTTGTTGTCAACCGTTCTGATGTTAAAAATTAAAGAATTAACTTTCTTAGATTGATCCTAATAAATATATCGATCTTTTTTGCTACATAGATAAGTTGTGTATTGGTTTGTCATGTGTTTGTTGCAATTTTTTGTTTATCTGCATAGTATCGTGTTAGTTAGTTGTTGCAGTGTTTGTTTAAAGTTTGGTTATTTGCGTTTTATCATAGATTGTATTTTTGCTCTAGGTTTTCTGCTGTGTACTTAATATTTGGTTGAACAAATGTCTAAATTATGAGTTGTGTGCTATTTTCTAAGATACAAGGTAAGATCTCTGCCATATGATGTTTCGATGCTTCACAATGATAGTGAATTGGATGTTATTCACCTTGACCTGCTGTATAAATTAAGCTGCATTGTTTTTTTTTGCGTGTTTTCTTAATTGAAGGAGGCTGTTTTTTTGTGTTTTCTTTGAAATTTATTAGTCTTAATTAGACTGCTTTTAAATCATTTGTAATGTTTGCTGTGAGTGAGTGAGTGTAAAATTGTTTCGTTTATATTTTTTTGTGTTGTTTGCTATGTTTTGTGATTTTAATATTTGTAATAAACTAGTGTAGTATCGTGTAGGATAGTTGTGAATATATTTTGAATGTGTTGTAATTTTTTGTGCTAAATATTTGATTTGTTCGGCTAATAAACATCTTTGAGCAAGAAAGTTCGCTGGTATTTAATAGGCCTGTTTGTCGTTTCTTCTATTCTATCATGAACTCTCGTTTTTGCTGTTTTTTTCTAAGTTTATTTTTGCTGTAAGCTTCTGTAGCTCAATGAATGTTTAATGTTCAATTATGCACATATTACGAATGTCTGCTCTGTATATTTCAATTTTTTTATGTTTGCTCTTTACTTGCGCATGAATTTCTGTTTATTGGCAAAATTTATGTGCTATGTAGCTCTGTTGTGTATTAAATGTTACTCCAAGCGGAGTATATACATTTCATGTTTTTGATTTTTTAGCCATTTTATATGTTGAAAGTTTAGTTATGTAATTATCAGTTGTCTTCTGTGCTATGAATCAAATTCCTAGGTTGATGGTATGATTATTTTTTATGTTTGGAATAAGCACTCTAAAATGGGATGACATTTGTTTATGACTCTGTGCTGTCATGTCTACGATTGTGTGTGTTGTGATATTTGATATATACTTGTGTGTTTAGAAATATGTAGTGAACTAGAATATTTATATTATCTTGCTCATGTTTATATGCTAAAATATGCAAGAATTATGATAGAATTAAAAATTTTTATATAAATTATACTAATAATTGATTGAAAAAAACGAGAAGGGTAAAGACTGCATTTCGTCCTGCATTGTATTTAGTTGCCCTTTGATATTTAAAAAAATATAGATAAGGGTTCAGTTGTTATGCATAGAATGTATCCAACAAATGATATTATATTGACACAAGTACCCAATGCCCCACAAATTTCTTTTTAACAACAATAATTATTTTCTTTTTTTATGCATTCCTAGAACATACTAATCAGGCAAATAAGCCATGTATTAAGTTTTCAGATTACAGTTTTTTGCTACTTTATTTAATATATTTATTGATAAAGCATATTTTTATGTATATTTATACAATTTAAAAGAGATATTATCAAAAATTGTTTCTTCAAAAAATTATAAAACCAAAAATTAATTCTTTATAGGCCATTAAATATCAAAAATAAATAGTGGTAAATTAAGTTGCCATTTATACCAAATTGCAAAATAAAATTAAACATATACATAAAATTTCATTATTAAAAAACTGTAATAATTTATATATGCATTATATGAAATTAAGGCGATAATATTCACTATTTTTTATATTTTATAATTATGTTTATTGCTGATCATATGAACTACTAACTACTGTTATCGTATAATATCTAATATATAAGATTTTTAATGCATGTGTCAGTGTTTTATATCATAATCCGTTCTAAAAATGTGGCTCTTTATGTAATTATCTCAATATATTTAATTCTTACATTTTATTATGCTAAATTTTTGTCTATATGCATAAATGCACATGATATATACTGTCATAAAATATATGCATAAACTAATTATGAACTGTAATAAGCATCAAAAAATAATTATATTGTGAAACAATTTTTTAAATTAGAAGAAGTATAATCTTAGAAAAAAGGAAGAATATAGATACAAGATAGATTGAATCAATTTGGTTATAACAAAGTAGTAAGATATATAAAAAGTATACTTAAATATATTGTTATTTTATAACATAGAATAAAAAGCAAAACCAAGCAAATACGAATGTCCAGAAACCCTGCCCTTCTTATATGCAATCCACTGATTTTTCATATAAAAACTAAAATTGATTTTATTGGCTACAGAGGCTTGTAAATATAACTAAAGAAATTCTTCTTCTAGAAATTCACATTTCTATTTCTATTTCTATTGTAAAAAAGATATAAGTCTGGTTGGAATTTTCAATACTAGGTTTTAATATAATTTGTGCTTCCAAAAAATTTTTGCGTATGAATTTTATATATCAATACTTATTTTTTAAACAAAAATATCTATTAAGTTAATAGTTTGTAATATAAAGACAATGCTTGAATTTTATTTTGAAAAAAACTTGATTTTTTCATTGTTCTTATTACAAATATATCGAATAACAAAATAATGGTATATATAAAAGTAAGCTAAAGATAAAAAATTTATAAAAACAGCTGTTACTTTTTATATATATAATAAATCAAGATTTGTGCTTGTTTTCATTTAAAATAATATAATTTATAAAAGGGACATAAACTTACATATAAAATAAAACAATATATATGCATAAAATAAAAAATTTTATTCTAAATCAAATTCAATGTTTTGGGTAAAATATACATATGAAATATTTATACAAGAATACTTATTTTATCAAAAAAAATACCTTTTTATTTCATTGAAAAATATTTTGACCTGATTTTATTGTTTATATGTCAGCATACAATAAAGCGCATAAATGGGGTATATTGATTATAAATATAATTTTTTTAGGATACAATATTGTAAATAAACAAAATCAAAGGCTATATATGTGCAAAAGATGGCTTTTTTTCAGATATTGATTGGATTCAGAAAGAACACTTCTCTCCGTTTGGTATGTTCAAATAGACATGTAAACACTCTTTAACACAGAATAAGCTTTCTTTATTTTTTTTCATATATATACAGATTAAACAGAAATATGTGTTTTTTAAGCAGATTGATGTCTTTCTAAAGCCCATGTTAAAAATAACAAAAAACTTTTAAATACACTATTTTGGTTGTGTAAAAAGACTTTAATCTATAAAGGATTTTCCTCAATATCATGGTAATGTTTTTATGATAACAAAAATATGATTTGCATTGTATAATGTACTTTGGTGTATAATAAAAAATTTTTTACGAAAAATACCTGTTATTGAAAATACTTGAAAGATTATTTCTGACTTTTATCTGCAAGTCGGTTTTAAAATTAAAATCATGTAGATATTATTATGCCAAAAAAATTTTATTCTATTTTATATATGCTTCCTTATATAAAAAGTATCTATTGAGTTGTTATCGAGATAATTGATGGTTAATTTTTACATTTAAATTTGAATTTACGAATTGCAAAAACCGTAAAATCATAAATTTTGTCTTGAGAGTATATATAAAAGACTTTACTGCATAAATTATTCTATACTTTATTTTAAAATTTATTGTTTCAGTTTATTGTCTTTCTTATATGATTTATATGTTTGCATACATAAATCTTTAATATGCATTGATTGTTTTTAATGATTTAATCATCAAACTAAATAAAAGATATTATCTTTGCCTATATAATGTTACATTGCATAATATATTAAAAGAACAGCTAACCCTTTTCAACCTATTATGATGCAAAAATTTAATATTATATAGAATTTGTTGTATAAAACCTAAAAACAAAAATACATTACATATAGTTGAGCATATAATTTTTGTGTTTAAATATACTTTTTAGATTTCTATACGTTATATTCTACATAGGGTTATTTAATATTATAAATTATTAGTTTTTGTTAAAAAATAAATGATTATAGAACATAATAAATATGAAAGACCCTTGCGTTTTTTTTATATATTTAAAAAAATTTCGTTTTATAAATTTATAGTTTTCATGAAATTCTCATAAATATAAATACCATCAGTGGCATAAAAGACAAAAAAAAGATCAGAATGGATGGGTAAAGGGTTGAGTTTAAGGGTAAATAATATAGAAGGGTAAATAACAGAAAAAAAAGACATAAAAATGGTAAAAACGAGAGGTAAAATATTTTAAAAACAAAAATGGTTAGTTTTTTACAGAAGACTAGAGATAATTTGTTTTTTTTGTGCAGATATTTATCGCTTCCTGACTTATGGCTACAATACTGTTCTTAATCAAATTGCATAAATAGACATCAAAAAATTATCATAAATGCTGTTAGTATCTTAAAATCATCACAAAAAAAAAATTTTCGAAATTTGGATATTTTAGATATGCTGAGGCTATTAGAACAATCTTTATTATTTTGTCTTCTGTAAGGGAAATTTGATTATTTGTGAAAACATATTGAATGACAATAATGGTTTTTTTTGTATTTTTTTGTTTTTTGCATACACATTTTTATTTTTGTGGATTTAGTCAGAACGTTTGCGCATACGCAATTATATTAATATTATATGAATTCAACATTACAATTCTTTTTTTCAAATTTTCATATTAATAGCTGTGCATACTCTTTTAAAAAGTATGTTCGTGTAATATGTAATATGTAAAAGAATGTTTTTATAGGATATAAATATATGTTAAATAGAATATATAATTGATTTTGCAAAAAAGAAAAAAATAATAGGATCCTTAAACTTTTTACTGAATTCTCGAATGTAAATAAAATAAATTAAATGTGTATGTCATCGTTTGTCAAACCAATTTAATTATTTTTTTTATTGTATGAAGGATAATTATACATAGAAAAGCCACTAAAATAAAGAAAAAAAATAGTAGCCTAAATCCACACATAAAAGTTTCAGAAACAAGAAAATAACAATTTTATGTTTTTCTCAGTATTGTGCATATAAAAAAGATTGTTTCCATATAAAATAGAATTCTATTATAAGAAAAAAAATTTGTCCCTTTTTTAGCGATGTTTATCTAATTATAACGAAAATCGCAAAACATATATCATATGAATTAAAAAAAACACTTCTTTATGATTTAAATATTATTGAAGCATTCGAGTCTTCTTTTTTCAACAAACTTGGCTTGGTCTTAGGTTTTTTTTTATAGACAGAAAAAATATGGAACACATAAAACTTGAAATTAACCAAAAAATCAATAAATTCACCCTTTCTAAAGTAAAATAGATTAAAAAAAACATACGTACAGATATTCGCCATGGTTAAGAGAGTATACAAAATATCTGTTATAATGAGAAAAAAACTTAATATAGCTATTTTCATGGTATAATGTATTATTAAAAAAAGGATTTTTCTGCATCATCAACGTCAAAAATCGTATTTATCTGCCATTTTCTCTATTTCGTGTTTTTTCTTCGCTAGCTGACATATTCAACTTAACTTATTCGGCTTTTCAGGTGACTCAATCCAGCTAAAAGTATAAAAAAAAAGTAAAAAAGACAAAAACGACGTTTCTTTACACGAAAGATTTCCGAAATATGTTTTTTATCCATCATCACAGACATTTTTTGCTTCAATAGAGCATAAAAAATTAATTATATAACATAACAAATGAAATATTTATAAAAAAAATCTACTATTATCATAAATTTATCACGGAATAAGCTGTTTATATTAACATACAAGATTTATAAATAACCAGAAAGAAGAAAAATTATATATATAAATGATAATAAAACAAAAAAAGCTTCTTAAAATGTGAGAATGAAAGAATAAAAATCACTAAACTTACAGATTACGCTATTTATAATAGAAAAAAGCGACATAATTTTATTAAAAAAGAACATATACATTTAGAAATCATACTATAGTAGTGCCTAGAACTAAAATTATTTATAATAATTAAAAAAAAAGATTATGAAAATAGAAGATAATGTCTTTTGTTTTTTCAAACATTTATACATTTTTATACATTTTTGTATCTCTTTTATTAAACTTGTCAATTTTATGTTATAAATGTATAAACATTCAAACTTTATCGATTTTACCAGTTTATTTCTATATATGAAAAAGAAAAAAAAATTCTCAAAAAAATAATAATTTCTTAACAAAAGAATCTTAAACAGAGAAATAATAGAATGAAAGAATTTGCATAATATAACTCACAAATATAGTTTTATTATCACTTTATTAATTAATACTCTAATTGTATAAAAATATTTATTTTGCAAAAGATTATAAAGAACAATCAATGAGAAGTTCTTTAAAGTTAGAAAATCCAGTTTAATGTATATTATAGACATGTAATTTATTATTGAGAATCATGCCAATCTAAAGATTTTTTTGGAGATTCATTAATTGATAGATTTAAAATCCAAATTAAATAAAATAATAAGATTATTATCTTCTACAACATCTATAAATAAAATCAGAAGAATAGTTATATTTAAAAATTGTAAACCATAATATATCAATAAAATACAAAATTTTTGTCTTATTATCGATTAAAAAGTAACATTTTTTTGTCATACTTCGAGTAACTTAATTTGATGAAAATATACAATTATTTGATTTTATATATAGACAGAGTGAGAATTTGCATTACGAAAACAATATTCTGGCTTTTATTTTTGTCAAAACAGATTTAATGAATCGCGTAATACTCGAATAACTCAATATAAAGATAATATATTCTTTAATAACAAAAAATATCCAAAAAGGCGCAAAAAATTTACATTTGCAAAGAAATGAAGATAAAATAGGCAAAATTTTTAAATACAAATTATAAAAAAGAAAGCAATAAGAATTAATTATACTCTTACAGCAAAATAGACAAATAAAAATGGTAAGATACTAATAAAATTATAAAGGGACAAAAAAAGTATATAATCGACAAAAAAACATTCAAATGATGGAATAGTTCATATAAAAACCAATAAAAAAACATAGGAAATAGCGACAAAGTTACAATGAAGTTGTATTCTACTGATCTAAATCGCATAAGAATATAGTATTTGTATTCAAGGATAAAGTTACCAACTTGTAGATTTTTTAATCCATCATATAGATTATATAGGATAAACTCAAAATAAAAATATGACGGAGATATATAGTGCTGTGATCATTTTTAGAATATATTCCAAATTCAGATAAAAATTACGCGATATTTAAAAACTAAAGAAATAAATAAAGGGTAAAAAAATAAAATTTAGTGAAATGTAGAGAAAAATCATGGTAAAAACTGAACTATATTTATCCTTGATCTAGAAAAAGTATATATAATGTACTATAATCATTTATGATCAGTAGTTTTACTTTTATTTTAAAAAGAAACCGGTTGAAGAATATCCAACAGGATTTTAAAAACCAAAAAATATAACGATTCATTTATTAATTCGTTTAAAGTAGAGATATATAATTTTGTTATAAGAATCGCACCAATATGAGAAAATAAATACTTAAAACGTATTCTAGCATTAGGGGATTTATTAATAATATCATATAAAGAAACAATATGTAAACTTTATTAAAAAAAAGAACGAATCAAGATTATTATCTATAAAATAGAGCAAAAAAGTATTAATTGTACAGATTAAACGTCTTATAGAAGCTAAATATTACATAAATATAAGATTCAAGCTTGAATAAATAGTTAGCAAATAAATATCACCAAATATTTTATTTCGAATGAAAAACGTATAACATAAAAATAAACTGCAAATCTTGATTTATAATATCAAATAAACAATATTTAGAGTTCAATATTTAGAGTTCAATATTTACAATGTATATTTTATTCAACCCACGTCAAAAATAATTATAAAATATGTATCTTCAGAGTAAGCCATAATTCTTGAATAAAATTTCATAAATATCAAAATTCTACTATAATATTTTAGTGAAACAGTAAATGTATGACAATTCAATAATTTTTGTGGATAAAACCATGAATTTTTAAATCTAGAAATATAAAATTTATGTTCACATTTGAAAAGCTAACTATTAGATTTTTAGAAAATGGAAGATAATTCAATAAACATAAAGTCATTTATAAAAAAAAGAGGACCGAATGCACATAAAATTGTTTTAAAATATAATAATAAATTTTCCAGTTTTCATCTTTTGTACAAAAAACCAAGATATTTATTTATATTTACACATAGAAATGAATTCTAAAATAATATTCGATTTTTGATTTTATTTATATAAAAACAGAAAAAGTATACAGAATTTATCATAATGTAATAGTTATATCGATTAGAAATGGGTAAAAACAACATTTTACCAACAATAGTTCAAAATAATATTTAATGTACATTTTAGACATATTAAACAGTTCATCAGTATATAATGTATAAAAATATATGATTTAACATATAAAGAGGTTTCTCTACAAATTTATTTACGATTTTTTGTTTTTTTTAAAATACAGATAACAATCATTTAAGCATACGAATATACACAGTCTTTTAAAATAATAAGATATAATCTATAGAGCATACATATTCAAACATACAAAAATCCTATTGAAATAGTTAAAAATAAAAAAATCTATCAAGTAATATTCAAACTTTTTTATTAAGAAAAAAAATAAGAGTTCGATACTATTATGCAATTAAATATAATAATTGAAATAGTTATACATGTAAATCGAAATCAATTATTCTTGACAACGAAAAAAGCACTTATTTATTCTGACAAGACTTAGAAAGCAATTTATAAAGAAATAAAACACGTTCAGCATAAACAGGAAAAAAACATTATCTTTTAAATGTTTTATTTCAGAACTATATAATAGATAAACTATTTTTTATTGTTCATGGATTTAAAAAAAAAGCTTTGATATTTAGCAAAAAAAAACCCTTTATATACATTTTTTATAAAACTACGAGATTATTTCTGTTTCAATATTTCTTTAAAACAAAGATATGTATTTTTTATGTCAATCGAATAGAATTCCACATCACGAATTGATATAAGCTTTTGATGTATAAGATACACACTCGTATTTACTTTTGTAAGCATTTCATTCTATTAACAAAAAAGATAAAAAATATCATATATACTACAATTTAAATAATACAATTTATATAAAATCCAGATTTTTAGCAGTCAAGAAAGGACGAAAAACGTATTATATGTTTTTTTGATAAAATATAAAAAATATTTGAAAATTTAAAGAATCTTAAAATAAAAGAGTAGTGAAATCTTGCAATTAAATTTTTTATTAATGTCATATTTTGTGATTTAGCACAGATTTGGATGTTTTTTTAGATGCAAATAAGTGATAAAAGGCTATTGAGTTTGTAAAATACTTCAACGCATATTTATTTACCTCACTAAACTTATAGATATTAGAAGAAAAAATAATAGTACATGAGTCGGGAATATATATAAACCAGCATAAAAGATTGCAAAAAATAACATAAACGTGTGATAAATATAATAATAGAGTCGCCCCTACCATAAAAAGGCGACTCTATTATTGTGTTCATTGCATCGTAATGCAAAATAAATCTATTTTTATAAGAGAACCATAAAACATAGATTATCATGTATAAATTATATACTTTTTTGTTTATAAATACACCTATTCAATGTTTTGTAATTTAAATTTACTTTGCATGTGTATTTTATATAAATTTCTATTCTTATTGTATTATTATTTATTTTTTAAACATGAAAAATATAAAAAAAGGCAGTTACTATTTTATCATATAGATAATACATTAATAAAAATAATATGGCAAAAAACAGAAAATGAATCTACTTAAATATATAGATGTTCAGAAAAATATGTGATTTCAATCATTTACATTACTCAATGTATTTAACTAACACTGTATTCTAAAATATACATTTTTTCTTTATCCTAGCTGACTTTTTTCACACCTTTTGAATTGTTTTAAGCGTATTTATATAATAATGCACGATTAATGATCACAAAACCTATATTAGGTAATCTGCGGCAGTTCAATCCAATAAAAAATCCTTTTTCTTTTAGCTACTTTTAGAATTACATCCTTTATAGCAGCTTTTGCGACTATATATATCAAATAGCATATCAATCTAGAAATAACTTTGCAAAAATACCAGTCTTCAGATTTAAAATCATAAAATTTGGTTTTTTTTAAACTTTAGCAGGCAGATTGAAACTCAAAATCATACCTATTTTAATGAAATATATTATCTAAGCGTACGTAATGTTTAAACAAATTCTTATTGTTAGTAATAACAGTATCTCAATGTTATACGATATCGATCAAGTTAGTATTTTAGATGATTAGAATATAAAAAAAATTACATAAAATTAAAAAAAAAGAAGAAAAAAAAACATTTTTATTTATTGTCTTTATTTATTAAACAGCTTTTTTGACATTTAATTCATAAAAATTACCTATTTTAGCATTATCCACCTTTATTTTCGTACATAAGAAACATACCTAAAATATATTATCAATGAACATCAAAATCAATTATATGATATCAAAATCTTCTTTTATAATTGAATATTTTAATAAGATATAAAAATATGTTTAATATTTTTTGTAATTGATCATTAAAAGAAAAAAAATAATAGGTCCCTTTAACTTTCTACTAAAATCCTAAATCAAAATACATCAAGCATAATCTATATTGATTTATAATTCAAAACATATTTTTTCGATTTGGTGTATATGATAGTTATTATCACATAAAAAAACCACTAAAATAAAGAAAAAAAATAGTCGACTTAATCCACACATAAAAGTTTCAGAAACAAGAAAAATAAAAAATTTATGATTTTCTAAGTATTTTACGTTTTAAAAAGATAATTTAAATAAGAAAACTTAATTTTATTATAAGAAAAAAAATCCCTTTTTTTTGCGATGTCATTAATTATTAAAAAAATCGCAGATAATGAGAAATATGAGAAAGCCAGAATGTGTATCTTAGCTTATAAAAGTATGATCAGCAAATAAAAATTGGTTTTTTCGCCAAACAGGCCTTGGTTCTAGGTTTTTTTTAAGACAGAAAAAAATATGGCAACACATAAAACTTGGAATTGACCGAAAAATCAAAAAATTACTTTTTTCTGTTTAATGAAACCTAGTAAAACATATGTACAAATATTCGCTATGTCTAGTAGAGTATATAAATATCCATTATAAGGCAAAAAAAATTTAAATAAAACCAAGTTGGTAGGGCTATATCTCCACAAAAAGATGATTTTATCTATTATCAACTTTAGATAATGTATTTATCATAATATAATTTATCATTGTACGATATCTTTCTGTGCTAGTGGACATATTTATCACCACTTATTCGGCTGATCAGCGACATAATTCAGCTAAAAGTAATAAAATTATGTTTAAAATGAGATTGATATGTCTTTTTGGCACTAAAAAATACATAAAACTTGTTTTTTCTCATCTCGCTGCAGACATATTATATTTAAAATAGCATAGAAAATCGATAATATAACATGACGCATGAAATATTTATAATGAAATTGACTAAGAATATAAATTTATTTTGAAACAAGCTGTTTTTTTAACATAAAGGATTTATTCTATACAACTAGAAAAGTAGAAAACCGCCTATACAAAGAAAAAAACCAAAAGATTGGTATAAATATATATATTAAGCCACAAATAATCAATAAAAATTACAATTTATGCGGAATAAAATAAAACAATAATCATAGTTTTCTATCAGAGACGTAATTTATAGATCAATATTAATATATTAAGCATTAAACTGAAAATATTTACATAAAATTCTAATATCTGGTTTCGAAAATAGAAAAATATATTTTTGTATTTTCAAATTATTTATATTATCTTTGAAAATTTCATTTTCTTACAAGATAAATCTATTATTAGATTATTATTAATTACTAAACACGTGAAATATGTCGATTTAACTCTATATTTCTATAAATGAAATAAAAAACTTAAAAAAATAATAGATTATTAAGGATGAGAATCTTAAACAAAGAAATAAATAGCAAATGAAAATACATATAATTAAATCACAAAAATTTTCATAATATTGTTTAATTAACAAATAATCTTAACATAATAAAATATTTATGGTTTCGAATATTATAAAGAACAATTGATCTGAAGATCTTTAGAATCAGAAAATCTAGTTTAATGTATATAATAGACATATATATGCGTATTATTATTATTTATGCCAATATTAAGAATTTTATGGTGATTTATTAATTTATAGATTTTAAATGAAAATTTAAATAAAATCAGAAGAATATTTCGGATAAATAATTTATAAAAAAAAGTATAATAGTTTGTAAAAAAATGGTTAAAAAATATAATAAAATATATCACAATTTATTGTATCATTATATAAAAAATATTGTTCTTTTTTGTTTTTCTTTCTCGTAATCTAATTTAAAAGAAAAATCGAATGTTTTGATAACTGTATTTTATATCGAGAAAGTTCAAAATAATAATAGAAAAACAATATGCTAGCATATAATTTTATTTAAGAACGCTTTTCTAACATCACGATATGTTCGAATATCTTAATCTAAAGATGAAATATCTAATAATAACAAAAAAAAAATAGAATGAATTATTTTTTGTTTATAGTAGAAAGAAAAAAGCATTGTTCAGAATTTATTTTAAATAATTATAAAAGTAATAATAATTAATTATACTTTTACAACAAAAAAGTAAATTATTAAAAAATATGTGAATTAAGCGATCGTAAAAAGTAAAGAAACATCAAAAAACTATAAAAATCGGTGGTATATTTATCATTCAAAAGGATAAAAACATATAAATCTCCTATAAATAATGGCATTATTACAATTTAGTCATATATTTATGATCTTAATTGCATAAGAATGTAAAGACATTAACTTTCGGACTTATATGTTATCATAGCGATGATCTAGAAAGTAAACATAAATAGAAAATATGATAAGGGATATACAGAGCTTTGTTTTTTCTGCAAACATATGCCCCATTTTCAGAAAAAAACGCATAATTATTAACTCAATGGATAAAATATCAGTTTTAAGAAAAAAATTCGGAGAAATAGACGGAAATATCATGGTAAAAATCGTATTATTTTATTTTCTTATCTAGAAAAGGGGTAAATTTGATCAATGACCATTTTAGATCAGCTTTGTTTAGATAAAGGCCAAAAGAAAACTGTTGAGAACATAACACAGGTTTATAAAAACTAAAAAATAAAAGGATTCATATATTTCTAGCTATCAATTCTAGTAAATATATTATTTTTTTCAAGATTCGCGAAATTTTTACAAAAAAATATATAAATAAAAGAATTCCAGTATTAGCAGTGATATAAATAATAAAATATAATTTCATATAAAGTAACAATATAGAACCTTTATATACATTCTTATGTAAAATTCAAAATGCATAAATCAAGTTTATTATATGTAAAATAAAGCAAAACAGGATATTTAACATATACGACAAAACATCTTATAGAAGCTTAAGATTATTAATACATTAAGACACAAAATTGAATTATTGTAAGCAAATAATTATCACAATTATATCCAACGAAAAACGTAAAACATAAAAACAAAACAACAAATGTTGATATATAAATAATATCAAATATATATTCAATTTACAGTGTATATTTAATTTATTTATCCCATGTCTATAATCATTGTAAAATTTGAACCTTCAGACAAAATCCATCTAAATAAAATTTCAAAAAAAAAATTACAAAATTGATTTTATTTAACCCACGTCTAAAATCATTATAAAATATAAATCTTCGGAATATATCATAATTCTTGAATATAATTTATTAAATATGAAAATTCTACTATAATATTCACTTGAAACAGTAAATGCTTGGCAATTTAATAATTTGAGTGGATAAAACCATGAATTTTTAAATCTAGAAATATAAAATTTATGTTCACATTTGAAAAGCTATGTATTAGATTTTTAAAAAATGGAAGATAATTTTATTAATATAAAGTCATTTACAAAAAAAGAGGACCAAACAGCCATAAAATTGTTTTAAAATATAATAATAAATTTTCTAGGTTTTATCGATTTGTACAAAAAACCAATAAATATATTAATATGTTTAACAAATAAAAATAAAATCAAAAATAACATACGATTTTTGATTTTTTTTATATAAAAACAGAAAAAGAAACAAAATTTATCATAATGTAATAGGCATATCGATTAGAGAATAAATATAAAAACATTATAATACGCTATTCAAATCAAATATAATAAAGTATAAAATAATAAAATAGTTCATATAGAAGAGGTTTCTCTGGAAATAAATGTTTTTTGATGTTAATTAAATGACGCAAAAAAACTATAACGCATATGAATAAACTTAGTCTTTTAAAATATCAGAGATGATTCTATAAAAGTATATATAGTAAAACAAAAATAATCGTTTTTAAATAGTTAAACATATAAAAATCTAACGAGTAATATTCAAACCTATTTATAAGAAAAAAATAGAAGTAAAAAAATTATTATGCAATTAAATATTAATCTTTAAATAGTTAAACATATAATTTGAAATCAATTATCTATAAAAACAAAAAAAAACCTTTTTTTATTCACATAAGGCTTATTATGTAATTTTATAAACAAATAAAACAGCTATCAAGAAAAGGGAAAAAAAACATTGTATCTTTAAGATTTAACTCACAATATGATACAGAAATTAATTTTTTTATTGTTAGAGCTTATGGATTTTAAAAAAGAAAAACTTAAAATTATAGCAGAAGGAATTGCATAAAAAACCTTTTTATATTGTTTCATACTACTGATAGTATTTTTATCGTTATTTTAAAACACAGATATGTGATTTTTTATGTCAATCGAATAGATTTAACATCACAAATAAATGGCAACTTTTACCATAGAAAAAAGCATCAGAACTTAATTGTGTTAACCTTTGTAGACAATTCATTCTATTTAACAAATATATATATACTATCACAAATATAACAATTTAAATACTGCAAATAATATAAAATCAGGATTTTATGTTGCCAAGAAAGATGATAAATGTATTTATTACATTTTTGGATATAATTTTAGAACATTTAGCTGTTCAAACAATCTTAAAATAGAGAGGTAATTATATCTTGCAATTATATCACTTTTTTATGTTTTATTTTGTAATCTAGCACTGATTTTGATGTTTTTTTCATTACAAAAAGGTGATAAAAGGCTATTTAATTTGATAAAGACATCCATGGCTTTTCATTTTATTCACTAAAACTATAAGATTTTGAGAAACTGAACATTGAAAACTGGTAAGAAATAATATTATAAACGAGTGATAAATATAATAATAGAGTCGCCCCTACCCTAGAAGGGCGACTCTATTATTGTGTTCATTGCATCGTAATTTAGAAAATAGAAATCTATTATTATAATAGAACCATAAAACATAGATTATAATATATAAACTGTAAAAGTTTGCTATAAAATACACCTTTTACAATAAAATCGTGTTTTTATATAGTTTGACTTTATATCAGATCAACATATGCATTTTTTTCTGTATTTAAGCGCACTTTTTAAACATGAAAAGCCTTAAAAATGACATACTACTATTTCTGATTCTTTAGTAAATGTATTATATATAAATGTTATAAGAGAAAAAACAGAAAATATAACTTCTTCAAACACTGTATTCTTATATCTAGAAAAGTAAGTAATTTATATTTTTATATATTAAAGAAATAGTATTTAACAAGCACTTATTTTAAAATAGACATTTACTCTTTATCCTAGCTGATCCATTGGACATTTTATATATTGATTTAACAGCCATTCGATATATATGTACTATTATAGTAATATTAAACATTAGATGTGTTAATTTGCACTAGTTCAATACCAAAAAATTGTATAAATTTAGTTTTCTTTAGAATTAGCACCTCTTTATAGTTATTAAGGCAACTATATGTATTCAATAGCATATAACTCACCCAACTAGTATATCAAAAATACATTTCTTCAGATTTATAATCATAAAAATTGTCTTTTTTTAACATCTGCTGTCAGATTTAAACTCGAAAATGTGCCTATTTACCAAAGTGATATATCAATGAGTGTAGATAATGTAAAAAATACATATTTCGGGTTTTAATTTCATCTCAGTGTTATAACGAATCGGAAAATTTAGTATTTTAGATGATTAGGAATATAAAAATAATTAAAAAAAGAAGAAAAAAAATATTATTATTCATTAACTTAATAAATTTAAAAGCTTTCTATAGAATTTAACACATAAAAATTACCTATTATAGCATTATCCACCTTTTATTTTCGTACATAAGAAACATGCCTAAAATATAATATAAATGTACATCGAAGTCAATAAAATAAAAAAAGACATTTTAATCATAGATTACTGTTTTTATAAGATACAAATATATGTTAAATAGAATATATAATTGATTTTGCAAAAAAGAAAAAAATAATAGGACCATTAAACTTTTTACTGAATTCTCGAATAAAAATAAAATAAATTTAATGTGTATTTCATCGTTTTTCAAACAAAATTAATTATTTTTTTAATTGTATGAAACTTAATTATACGTAGAAAAGCCACTAAAATAAAGAAAAAAAATAGTAGCCTAAATCCATACATAAAAGTTTCAGGAACAAGAAAAAGACAATATCTATGTTTTTCTCAGTATTTAGCAGTTAAAAAAGATTGTTTTCATATAAAATAGTTTTCTATTCTAAGAAAAAAAAATCCCCTTTCTTTGCGATGTTCATAAAATTATAACGAAAATCGCAAATAATATGTCATTTGAATTAGAAAAAACACTTCTTTATGGTTTTGATATTATTGAAGCATTAAAGTCTTCTTTTTTAAACAAATTTGGCTCGGTCTTAGGTTTTTTTTTCGAAAGAGAAATAGATATGGCAACACATAAAACTTGAAATTGACCGAAAAATCAATATTTTCACCTTTTCTGAATAATATAACAAATCAAAACATATTTACAGATATTCTCCATGGCTAAGAGAGCACACAAAATATCAGTTATAATGCAAAAAAAAACACAATATAACTAATCCCGTGGCTAGATATATCTTAAAAAAATGATTTTTCTTCATCATAAACGTCTTACATCATATTTATCATACCAATATTATCATTGTCGTGTTTTTTCTTCGCCAGCGGACATATTCAACTTAACTTATTCGGCTTTTCAGGTGACTCAATCCAGCTAAAAGTATAAAAATAAATGTTAAAAAAACAAAAAAGACGTTTCTTTGCACGAAAGATATCCGAAATATGTTTTTTATCTTCCATCACAGACATTTTTTGCTTCAATAGAGCATAAAAAATTAATTATATAACATAACAAATAAAATATTTATAAAAAAAATCTACTATTATCATTAATTTATCACGTAATAAACTATTTATTTTAACATACAGGTTTCTTATATAACCAGAAAGAAGAAAAATTATATATATAAAAGATAATAAAACAAATTAAGCTTCTTAAAATGTGAAAATGAAAGAATAAAAATCAATAAAATTACAGATTACGCTATTTAAAATCGAAAAAAACGACAACATTTTATTAAAAAAGAACTAATACTATTAGAAATCATACTATAGTAGTGCCTAGAACTAAAATTAATTATAAAATTAAAAAAAAGATTATGAAAATAGAAGATAATGTCTTTTGTTTTTTCAAACATTTCTACTTTTTTATACATTTTTGTATCTCTTTATATAAAATTGTCAATTTTTTGTTATAAATGAATAAACATTCAAACTTTATCGATTTTATAAGTATAATTATATATATGAAAAAGAAAAAAAAAATTACAAAAAAATAATAATTTCTTAACAAAAGAATCTTAAACAGAGAGATAATAAAATGAAAGAAATTTGCTTAATACAACTCTCAAATATACTTTTATTATCACTTTTTAATAAATACTCTAACTGTATGATAATATTTATGGTGCAAAGAATTATGGAGAACAATCAATGAGAAGTTCTTTAAATTAGAAATCCAGTATAATATATATTATAGATATATATTAATTATTGAACACTTATGCCAATCTAATGAATTTATTGGAGATTCATTAATTGATAGATTTAATATCCAAAAAGACGCAAAAAATTTACATTTGTAAAGAAATATACATACAATGTGCAAAACTTATAAAAAAAAATAATAAAAAAGAAAGCAATAAGATTTAATAAATCTTTTACAGCAAAATAGACAAATAAAAATGGTAAGATATTAATAAAATTATGGATAAGAGCACGTAAAAAGTATATAATCGTGAAAAAACATTCAAATGATGGAATACTTACCATAAAAACCAATAAAAAACATAGAAATTAGCGACATAGTTACAATGTGGTTGTATTGTATCGATCTAAATTGCATAAGAATATAGTTTGTATTCAAGGATAAAGTTACCAACTTGTAGATTTTCTAATCCAACATATAGATTATATTGGATAAACATAAATTAAAAATATGACGAGGATATAATGTGCATTGTCCATTTTATGAATATATTCCATATTTTAATACTAATAACGCGATATTTAAAAACTAAAGAAATAAATAAAGGGTAAAAAAATAAAATTTAGTGAAATATAGAGAAAAATCATAGTAAAATTTATATTACATTTATCCTTGTATCAAGAAAAAGTATGAAAAATGTACGATAATCATTTATGTATAGCCTTTTAGTTTTTTTCTTAATTGAAACCGGTTGAAGAATATCCAACAGGATTTTAAAAACCAAAAAATATAACGATCCATTTATTTAATTCGTTTAAAGTAGAGATAATATATTTTTTTTATAAGAATCGCACCTTTTAGAGAAAAATAAATATATAAAACCTATTCTAGCATTAGGAGATTTATTAATAATATCATTTAAAGATACAATATGTAAACTTTATTAAAAAAAAGAACAAATCAAGATTGTTATCTATAAAATAGAGCAAAAAAGTATTAATTGTACAGATTAAACGTCTTATAGAAGCTAAATATTACATAAATATAAGATTCAAGCTTGAATAAATAGTTAGCAAATAAATATCACCAAATATTTTATTTCGAATGAAAAACGTATAACATAAAAATAAACTGCAAATCTTGATTTATAATATCAAATAAACAATATTTAGAGTTCAATATTTAGAGTTCAATATTTACAATGTATATTTTATTCAACCCACGTCAAAAATAATTATAAAATATGTATCTTCAGAGTAAGCTATAATTCTTGAATATAATTTCATAAATATCAAAATTCTACTATAATATTTTAGTGAAACAGTAAATGTATGACAATTCAATAATTTTTGTGGATAAAACCATGAATTTTTAAATCTAGAAATATAAAATTTATGTTCACATTTGAAAAGCTAACTATTAGATTTTTAGAAAATGGAAGATAATTCAATAAACATAAAGTCATTTATAAAAAAAAGAGGACCGAATGCACATAAAATTGTTTTAAAATATAATAATAAATTTTCCAGTTTTCATCTTTTGTACAAAAAACCAAGATATTTATTTATATTTACACATAGAAATGAATTCTAAAATAATATTCGATTTTTGATTTTATTTATATAAAAACAGAAAAAGTATACAGAATTTATCATAATGTAATAGTTATATCGATTAGAAATGGGTAAAAACAACATTTTACCAACAATAGTTCAAAATAATATTTAATGTACATTTTAGACATATTAAACAGTTCATCAGTATATAATGTATAAAAATATATGATTTAACATATAAAGAGGTTTCTCTACAAATTTATTTACGATTTTTTGTTTTTTTTAAAATACAGATAACAATCATTTAAGCATACGAATATACACAGTCTTTTAAAATAATAAGATATAATCTATAGAGCATACATATTCAAACATACAAAAATCCTATTGAAATAGTTAAAAATAAAAAAATCTATCAAGTAATATTCAAACTTTTTTATTAAGAAAAAAAATAAGAGTTCGATACTATTATGCAATTAAATATAATAATTGAAATAGTTATACATGTAAATCGAAATCAATTATTCTTGACAACGAAAAAAGCACTTATTTATTCTGACAAGACTTAGAAAGCAATTTATAAAGAAATAAAACACGTTCAGCATAAACAGGAAAAAAACATTATCTTTTAAATGTTTTATTTCAGAACTATATAATAGATAAACTATTTTTTATTGTTCATGGATTTAAAAAAAAAGCTTTGATATTTAGCAAAAAAAAACCCTTTATATACATTTTTTATAAAACTACGAGATTATTTCTGTTTCAATATTTCTTTAAAACAAAGATATGTATTTTTTATGTCAATCGAATAGAATTCCACATCACGAATTGATATAAGCTTTTGATGTATAAGATACACACTCGTATTTACTTTTGTAAGCATTTCATTCTATTAACAAAAAAGATAAAAAATATCATATATACTACAATTTAAATAATACAATTTATATAAAATCCAGATTTTTAGCAGTCAAGAAAGGACGAAAAACGTATTATATGTTTTTTTGATAAAATATAAAAAATATTTGAAAATTTAAAGAATCTTAAAATAAAAGAGTAGTGAAATCTTGCAATTAAATTTTTTATTAATGTCATATTTTGTGATTTAGCACAGATTTGGATGTTTTTTTAGATGCAAATAAGTGATAAAAGGCTATTGAGTTTGTAAAATACTTCAACGCATATTTATTTACCTCACTAAACTTATAGATATTAGAAGAAAAAATAATAGTACATGAGTCGGGAATATATATAAACCAGCATAAAAGATTGCAAAAAATAACATAAACGTGTGATAAATATAATAATAGAGTCGCCCCTACCATAAAAAGGCGACTCTATTATTGTGTTCATTGCATCGTAATGCAAAATAAATCTATTTTTATAAGAGAACCATAAAACATAGATTATCATGTATAAATTATATACTTTTTTGTTTATAAATACACCTATTCAATGTTTTGTAATTTAAATTTGCTTTGCATGTGTATTTTATATAAATTTCTATTCTTGTTGTATTATTATTTATTTTTTAAACATGAAAAATATAAAAAAAGGCAGTTACTATTTTATCATATAGATAATACATTAATAAAAATAATATGGCAAAAAACAGAAAATGAATCTACTTAAATATATAGATGTTCAGAAAAATATGTGATTTCAATCATTTACATTACTCAATGTATTTAACTAACACTGTATTCTAAAATATACATTTTTTCTTTATCCTAGCTGACTTTTTTCACACCTTTTGAATTGTTTTAAGCGTATTTATATAATAATGCACGATTAATGATCACAAAACCTATATTAGGTAATCTGCGGCAGTTCAATTCAATAAAAAATCCTTTTTCTTTTAGCTACTTTTAGAATTACATCCTTTATAGCAGCTTTTGCGACTATATATATCAAATAGCATATCAATCTAGAAATAACTTTGCAAAAATACCAGTCTTCAGATTTAAAATCATAAAATTTGGTTTTTTTTAAACTTTAGCAGGCAGATTGAAACTCAAAATCATACCTATTTTAATGAAATATATTATCTAAGCGTACGTAATGTTTAAACAAATTCTTATTGTTAGTAATAACAGTATCTCAATGTTATACGATATCGATCAAGTTAGTATTTTAGATGATTAGAATATAAAAAAAATTACATAAAATTAAAAAAAAAGAAGAAAAAAAAACATTTTTATTTATTGTCTTTATTTATTAAACAGCTTTTTTGACATTTAATTCATAAAAATTACCTATTTTAGCATTATCCACCTTTATTTTCGTACATAAGAAACATACCTAAAATATATTATCAATGAACATCAAAATCAATTATATGATATCAAAATCTTCTTTTATAATTGAATATTTTAATAAGATATAAAAATATGTTTAATATTTTTTGTAATTGATCATTAAAAGAAAAAAAATAATAGGACCCTTTAACTTTCTACTAAAATCCTAAATCAAAATACATCAAGCATAATCTATATTGATTTATAATTCAAAACATATTTTTTCGATTTGGTGTATATGATAGTTATTATCACATAAAAAAACCACTAAAATAAAGAAAAAAAATAGTCGACTTAATCCACACATAAAAGTTTCAGAAACAAGAAAAATAAAAAATTTATGATTTTCTAAGTATTTTACGTTTTAAAAAGATAATTTAAATAAGAAAACTTAATTTTATTATAAGAAAAAAAATCCCTTTTTTTTGCGATGTCATTAATTATTAAAAAAATCGCAGATAATGAGAAATATGAGAAAGCCAGAATGTGTATCTTAGCTTATAAAAGTATGATCAGCAAATAAAAATTGGTTTTTTCGCCAAACAGGCCTTGGTTCTAGGTTTTTTTTAAGACAGAAAAAAATATGGCAACACATAAAACTTGGAATTGACCGAAAAATCAAAAAATTACTTTTTTCTGTTTAATGAAACCTAGTAAAACATATGTACAAATATTCGCTATGTCTAGTAGAGTATATAAATATCCATTATAAGGCAAAAAAAATTTAAATAAAACCAAGTTGGTAGGGCTATATCTCCACAAAAAGATGATTTTATCTATTATCAACTTTAGATAATGTATTTATCATAATATAATTTATCATTGTACGATATCTTTCTGTGCTAGTGGACATATTTATCACCACTTATTCGGCTGATCAGCGACATAATTCAGCTAAAAGTAATAAAATTATGTTTAAAATGAGATTGATATGTCTTTTTGGCACTAAAAAATACATAAAACTTGTTTTTTCTCATCTCGCTGCAGACATATTATATTTAAAATAGCATAGAAAATCGATAATATAACATGACGCATGAAATATTTATAATGAAATTGACTAAGAATATAAATTTATTTTGAAACAAGCTGTTTTTTTAACATAAAGGATTTATTCTATACAACTAGAAAAGTAGAAAACCGCCTATACAAAGAAAAAAACCAAAAGATTGGTATAAATATATATATTAAGCCACAAATAATCAATAAAAATTACAATTTATGCGGAATAAAATAAAAAAATAATCATAGTTTTCTATCAGAGACGTAATTTATAGATCAATATTAATATATTAAGCATTAAACTGAAAATATTTACATAAAATTCTAATATCTGGTTTCGAAAATAGAAAAATATATTTTTGTATTTTCAAATTATTTATATTATCTTTGAAAATTTCATTTTCTTACAAGATAAATCTATTATTAGATTATTATTAATTACTAAACACGTGAAATATGTCGATTTAACTCTATATTTCTATAAATGAAATAAAAAACTTAAAAAAATAATAGATTATTAAGGATGAGAATCTTAAACAAAGAAATAAATAGCAAATGAAAATACATATAATTAAATCACAAAAATTTTCATAATATTGTTTAATTAACAAATAATCTTAACATAATAAAATATTTATGGTTTCGAATATTATAAAGAACAATTGATCTGAAGATCTTTAGAATCAGAAAATCTAGTTTAATGTATATAATAGACATATATATGCGTATTATTATTATTTATGCCAATATTAAGAATTTTATGGTGATTTATTAATTTATAGATTTTAAATGAAAATTTAAATAAAATCAGAAGAATATTTCGGATAAATAATTTATAAAAAAAAGTATAATAGTTTGTAAAAAAATGGTTAAAAAATATAATAAAATATATCACAATTTATTGTATCATTATATAAAAAATATTGTTCTTTTTTGTTTTTCTTTCTCGTAATCTAATTTAAAAGAAAAATCGAATGTTTTGATAACTGTATTTTATATCGAGAAAGTTCAAAATAATAATAGAAAAACAATATGCTAGCATATAATTTTATTTAAGAACGCTTTTCTAACATCACGATATGTTCGAATATCTTAATCTAAAGATGAAATATCTAATAATAACAAAAAAAAAATAGAATGAATTATTTTTTGTTTATAGTAGAAAGAAAAAAGCATTGTTCAGAATTTATTTTAAATAATTATAAAAGTAATAATAATTAATTATACTTTTACAACAAAAAAGTAAATTATTAAAAAATATGTGAATTAAGCGATCGTAAAAAGTAAAGAAACATCAAAAAACTATAAAAATCGGTGGTATATTTATCATTCAAAAGGATAAAAACATATAAATCTCCTATAAATAATGGCATTATTACAATTTAGTCATATATTTATGATCTTAATTGCATAAGAATGTAAAGACATTAACTTTCGGACTTATATGTTATCATAGCGATGATCTAGAAAGTAAACATAAATAGAAAATATGATAAGGGATATACAGAGCTTTGTTTTTTCTGCAAACATATGCCCCATTTTCAGAAAAAAACGCATAATTATTAACTCAATGGATAAAATATCAGTTTTAAGAAAAAAATTCGGAGAAATAGACGGAAATATCATGGTAAAAATCGTATTATTTTATTTTCTTATCTAGAAAAGGGGTAAATTTGATCAATGACCATTTTAGATCAGCTTTGTTTAGATAAAGGCCAAAAGAAAACTGTTGAGAACATAACACAGGTTTATAAAAACTAAAAAATAAAAGGATTCATATATTTCTAGCTATCAATTCTAGTAAATATATTATTTTTTTCAAGATTCGCGAAATTTTTACAAAAAAATATATAAATAAAAGAATTCCAGTATTAGCAGTGATATAAATAATAAAATATAATTTCATATAAAGTAACAATATAGAACCTTTATATACATTCTTATGTAAAATTCAAAATGCATAAATCAAGTTTATTATATGTAAAATAAAGCAAAACAGGATATTTAACATATACGACAAAACATCTTATAGAAGCTTAAGATTATTAATACATTAAGACACAAAATTGAATTATTGTAAGCAAATAATTATCACAATTATATCCAACGAAAAACGTAAAACATAAAAACAAAACAACAAATGTTGATATATAAATAATATCAAATATATATTCAATTTACAGTGTATATTTAATTTATTTATCCCATGTCTATAATCATTGTAAAATTTGAACCTTCAGACAAAATCCATCTAAATAAAATTTCAAAAAAAAAATTACAAAATTGATTTTATTTAACCCACGTCTAAAATCATTATAAAATATAAATCTTCGGAATATATCATAATTCTTGAATATAATTTATTAAATATGAAAATTCTACTATAATATTCACTTGAAACAGTAAATGCTTGGCAATTTAATAATTTGAGTGGATAAAACCATGAATTTTTAAATCTAGAAATATAAAATTTATGTTCACATTTGAAAAGCTATGTATTAGATTTTTAAAAAATGGAAGATAATTTTATTAATATAAAGTCATTTACAAAAAAAGAGGACCAAACAGCCATAAAATTGTTTTAAAATATAATAATAAATTTTCTAGGTTTTATCGATTTGTACAAAAAACCAATAAATATATTAATATGTTTAACAAATAAAAATAAAATCAAAAATAACATACGATTTTTGATTTTTTTTATATAAAAACAGAAAAAGAAACAAAATTTATCATAATGTAATAGGCATATCGATTAGAGAATAAATATAAAAACATTATAATACGCTATTCAAATCAAATATAATAAAGTATAAAATAATAAAATAGTTCATATAGAAGAGGTTTCTCTGGAAATAAATGTTTTTTGATGTTAATTAAATGACGCAAAAAAACTATAACGCATATGAATAAACTTAGTCTTTTAAAATATCAGAGATGATTCTATAAAAGTATATATAGTAAAACAAAAATAATCGTTTTTAAATAGTTAAACATATAAAAATCTAACGAGTAATATTCAAACCTATTTATAAGAAAAAAATAGAAGTAAAAAAATTATTATGCAATTAAATATTAATCTTTAAATAGTTAAACATATAATTTGAAATCAATTATCTATAAAAACAAAAAAAAACCTTTTTTTATTCACATAAGGCTTATTATGTAATTTTATAAACAAATAAAACAGCTATCAAGAAAAGGGAAAAAAAACATTGTATCTTTAAGATTTAACTCACAATATGATACAGAAATTAATTTTTTTATTGTTAGAGCTTATGGATTTTAAAAAAGAAAAACTTAAAATTATAGCAGAAGGAATTGCATAAAAAACCTTTTTATATTGTTTCATACTACTGATAGTATTTTTATCGTTATTTTAAAACACAGATATGTGATTTTTTATGTCAATCGAATAGATTTAACATCACAAATAAATGGCAACTTTTACCATAGAAAAAAGCATCAGAACTTAATTGTGTTAACCTTTGTAGACAATTCATTCTATTTAACAAATATATATATACTATCACAAATATAACAATTTAAATACTGCAAATAATATAAAATCAGGATTTTATGTTGCCAAGAAAGATGATAAATGTATTTATTACATTTTTGGATATAATTTTAGAACATTTAGCTGTTCAAACAATCTTAAAATAGAGAGGTAATTATATCTTGCAATTATATCACTTTTTTATGTTTTATTTTGTAATCTAGCACTGATTTTGATGTTTTTTTCATTACAAAAAGGTGATAAAAGGCTATTTAATTTGATAAAGACATCCATGGCTTTTCATTTTATTCACTAAAACTATAAGATTTTGAGAAACTGAACATTGAAAACTGGTAAGAAATAATATTATAAACGAGTGATAAATATAATAATAGAGTCGCCCCTACCCTAGAAGGGCGACTCTATTATTGTGTTCATTGCATCGTAATTTAGAAAATAGAAATCTATTATTATAATAGAACCATAAAACATAGATTATAATATATAAACTGTAAAAGTTTGCTATAAAATACACCTTTTACAATAAAATCGTGTTTTTATATAGTTTGACTTTATATCAGATCAACATATGCATTTTTTTCTGTATTTAAGCGCACTTTTTAAACATGAAAAGCCTTAAAAATGACATACTACTATTTCTGATTCTTTAGTAAATGTATTATATATAAATGTTATAAGAGAAAAAACAGAAAATATAACTTCTTCAAACACTGTATTCTTATATCTAGAAAAGTAAGTAATTTATATTTTTATATATTAAAGAAATAGTATTTAACAAGCACTTATTTTAAAATAGACATTTACTCTTTATCCTAGCTGATCCATTGGACATTTTATATATTGATTTAACAGCCATTCGATATATATGTACTATTATAGTAATATTAAACATTAGATGTGTTAATTTGCACTAGTTCAATACCAAAAAATTGTATAAATTTAGTTTTCTTTAGAATTAGCACCTCTTTATAGTTATTAAGGCAACTATATGTATTCAATAGCATATAACTCACCCAACTAGTATATCAAAAATACATTTCTTCAGATTTATAATCATAAAAATTGTCTTTTTTTAACATCTGCTGTCAGATTTAAACTCGAAAATGTGCCTATTTACCAAAGTGATATATCAATGAGTGTAGATAATGTAAAAAATACATATTTCGGGTTTTAATTTCATCTCAGTGTTATAACGAATCGGAAAATTTAGTATTTTAGATGATTAGGAATATAAAAATAATTAAAAAAAGAAGAAAAAAAATATTATTATTCATTAACTTAATAAATTTAAAAGCTTTCTATAGAATTTAACACATAAAAATTACCTATTATAGCATTATCCACCTTTTATTTTCGTACATAAGAAACATGCCTAAAATATAATATAAATGTACATCGAAGTCAATAAAATAAAAAAAGACATTTTAATCATAGATTACTGTTTTTATAAGATACAAATATATGTTAAATAGAATATATAATTGATTTTGCAAAAAAGAAAAAAATAATAGGACCATTAAACTTTTTACTGAATTCTCGAATAAAAATAAAATAAATTTAATGTGTATTTCATCGTTTTTCAAACAAAATTAATTATTTTTTTAATTGTATGAAACTTAATTATACGTAGAAAAGCCACTAAAATAAAGAAAAAAAATAGTAGCCTAAATCCATACATAAAAGTTTCAGGAACAAGAAAAAGACAATATCTATGTTTTTCTCAGTATTTAGCAG
Source organism: Rhyacophila brunnea (assembly GCF_057557595.1). Lineage (NCBI taxonomy): Eukaryota > Metazoa > Arthropoda > Insecta > Trichoptera > Rhyacophilidae > Rhyacophila > Rhyacophila brunnea. The sequence goes on along the minus strand of NW_028232803.1, from coordinate 61,123 downwards.
TTAAAAAAGATTGTTTTCATATAAAATAGTTTTCTATTCTAAGAAAAAAAAATCCCCTTTCTTTGCGATGTTCATAAAATTATAACGAAAATCGCAAATAATATGTCATTTGAATTAGAAAAAACACTTCTTTATGGTTTTGATATTATTGAAGCATTAAAGTCTTCTTTTTTAAACAAATTTGGCTCGGTCTTAGGTTTTTTTTTCGAAAGAGAAATAGATATGGCAACACATAAAACTTGAAATTGACCGAAAAATCAATATTTTCACCTTTTCTGAATAATATAACAAATCAAAACATATTTACAGATATTCTCCATGGCTAAGAGAGCACACAAAATATCAGTTATAATGCAAAAAAAAACACAATATAACTAATCCCGTGGCTAGATATATCTTAAAAAAATGATTTTTCTTCATCATAAACGTCTTACATCATATTTATCATACCAATATTATCATTGTCGTGTTTTTTCTTCGCCAGCGGACATATTCAACTTAACTTATTCGGCTTTTCAGGTGACTCAATCCAGCTAAAAGTATAAAAATAAATGTTAAAAAAACAAAAAAGACGTTTCTTTGCACGAAAGATATCCGAAATATGTTTTTTATCTTCCATCACAGACATTTTTTGCTTCAATAGAGCATAAAAAATTAATTATATAACATAACAAATAAAATATTTATAAAAAAAATCTACTATTATCATTAATTTATCACGTAATAAACTATTTATTTTAACATACAGGTTTCTTATATAACCAGAAAGAAGAAAAATTATATATATAAAAGATAATAAAACAAATTAAGCTTCTTAAAATGTGAAAATGAAAGAATAAAAATCAATAAAATTACAGATTACGCTATTTAAAATCGAAAAAAACGACAACATTTTATTAAAAAAGAACTAATACTATTAGAAATCATACTATAGTAGTGCCTAGAACTAAAATTAATTATAAAATTAAAAAAAAGATTATGAAAATAGAAGATAATGTCTTTTGTTTTTTCAAACATTTCTACTTTTTTATACATTTTTGTATCTCTTTATATAAAATTGTCAATTTTTTGTTATAAATGAATAAACATTCAAACTTTATCGATTTTATAAGTATAATTATATATATGAAAAAGAAAAAAAAAATTACAAAAAAATAATAATTTCTTAACAAAAGAATCTTAAACAGAGAGATAATAAAATGAAAGAAATTTGCTTAATACAACTCTCAAATATACTTTTATTATCACTTTTTAATAAATACTCTAACTGTATGATAATATTTATGGTGCAAAGAATTATGGAGAACAATCAATGAGAAGTTCTTTAAATTAGAAATCCAGTATAATATATATTATAGATATATATTAATTATTGAACACTTATGCCAATCTAATGAATTTATTGGAGATTCATTAATTGATAGATTTAATATCCAAAAAGACGCAAAAAATTTACATTTGTAAAGAAATATACATACAATGTGCAAAACTTATAAAAAAAAATAATAAAAAAGAAAGCAATAAGATTTAATAAATCTTTTACAGCAAAATAGACAAATAAAAATGGTAAGATATTAATAAAATTATGGATAAGAGCACGTAAAAAGTATATAATCGTGAAAAAACATTCAAATGATGGAATACTTACCATAAAAACCAATAAAAAACATAGAAATTAGCGACATAGTTACAATGTGGTTGTATTGTATCGATCTAAATTGCATAAGAATATAGTTTGTATTCAAGGATAAAGTTACCAACTTGTAGATTTTCTAATCCAACATATAGATTATATTGGATAAACATAAATTAAAAATATGACGAGGATATAATGTGCATTGTCCATTTTATGAATATATTCCATATTTTAATACTAATAACGCGATATTTAAAAACTAAAGAAATAAATAAAGGGTAAAAAAATAAAATTTAGTGAAATATAGAGAAAAATCATAGTAAAATTTATATTACATTTATCCTTGTATCAAGAAAAAGTATGAAAAATGTACGATAATCATTTATGTATAGCCTTTTAGTTTTTTTCTTAATTGAAACCGGTTGAAGAATATCCAACAGGATTTTAAAAACCAAAAAATATAACGATCCATTTATTTAATTCGTTTAAAGTAGAGATAATATATTTTTTTTATAAGAATCGCACCTTTTAGAGAAAAATAAATATATAAAACCTATTCTAGCATTAGGAGATTTATTAATAATATCATTTAAAGATACAATATGTAAACTTTATTAAAAAAAAGAACAAATCAAGATTGTTATCTATAAAATAGAGCAAAAAAGTATTAATTGTACAGATTAAACGTCTTATAGAAGCTAAATATTACATAAATATAAGATTCAAGCTTGAATAAATAGTTAGCAAATAAATATCACCAAATATTTTATTTCGAATGAAAAACGTATAACATAAAAATAAACTGCAAATCTTGATTTATAATATCAAATAAACAATATTTAGAGTTCAATATTTAGAGTTCAATATTTACAATGTATATTTTATTCAACCCACGTCAAAAATAATTATAAAATATGTATCTTCAGAGTAAGCTATAATTCTTGAATATAATTTCATAAATATCAAAATTCTACTATAATATTTTAGTGAAACAGTAAATGTATGACAATTCAATAATTTTTGTGGATAAAACCATGAATTTTTAAATCTAGAAATATAAAATTTATGTTCACATTTGAAAAGCTAACTATTAGATTTTTAGAAAATGGAAGATAATTCAATAAACATAAAGTCATTTATAAAAAAAAGAGGACCGAATGCACATAAAATTGTTTTAAAATATAATAATAAATTTTCCAGTTTTCATCTTTTGTACAAAAAACCAAGATATTTATTTATATTTACACATAGAAATGAATTCTAAAATAATATTCGATTTTTGATTTTATTTATATAAAAACAGAAAAAGTATACAGAATTTATCATAATGTAATAGTTATATCGATTAGAAATGGGTAAAAACAACATTTTACCAACAATAGTTCAAAATAATATTTAATGTACATTTTAGACATATTAAACAGTTCATCAGTATATAATGTATAAAAATATATGATTTAACATATAAAGAGGTTTCTCTACAAATTTATTTACGATTTTTTGTTTTTTTTAAAATACAGATAACAATCATTTAAGCATACGAATATACACAGTCTTTTAAAATAATAAGATATAATCTATAGAGCATACATATTCAAACATACAAAAATCCTATTGAAATAGTTAAAAATAAAAAAATCTATCAAGTAATATTCAAACTTTTTTATTAAGAAAAAAAATAAGAGTTCGATACTATTATGCAATTAAATATAATAATTGAAATAGTTATACATGTAAATCGAAATCAATTATTCTTGACAACGAAAAAAGCACTTATTTATTCTGACAAGACTTAGAAAGCAATTTATAAAGAAATAAAACACGTTCAGCATAAACAGGAAAAAAACATTATCTTTTAAATGTTTTATTTCAGAACTATATAATAGATAAACTATTTTTTATTGTTCATGGATTTAAAAAAAAAGCTTTGATATTTAGCAAAAAAAAACCCTTTATATACATTTTTTATAAAACTACGAGATTATTTCTGTTTCAATATTTCTTTAAAACAAAGATATGTATTTTTTATGTCAATCGAATAGAATTCCACATCACGAATTGATATAAGCTTTTGATGTATAAGATACACACTCGTATTTACTTTTGTAAGCATTTCATTCTATTAACAAAAAAGATAAAAAATATCATATATACTACAATTTAAATAATACAATTTATATAAAATCCAGATTTTTAGCAGTCAAGAAAGGACGAAAAACGTATTATATGTTTTTTTGATAAAATATAAAAAATATTTGAAAATTTAAAGAATCTTAAAATAAAAGAGTAGTGAAATCTTGCAATTAAATTTTTTATTAATGTCATATTTTGTGATTTAGCACAGATTTGGATGTTTTTTTAGATGCAAATAAGTGATAAAAGGCTATTGAGTTTGTAAAATACTTCAACGCATATTTATTTACCTCACTAAACTTATAGATATTAGAAGAAAAAATAATAGTACATGAGTCGGGAATATATATAAACCAGCATAAAAGATTGCAAAAAATAACATAAACGTGTGATAAATATAATAATAGAGTCGCCCCTACCATAAAAAGGCGACTCTATTATTGTGTTCATTGCATCGTAATGCAAAATAAATCTATTTTTATAAGAGAACCATAAAACATAGATTATCATGTATAAATTATATACTTTTTTGTTTATAAATACACCTATTCAATGTTTTGTAATTTAAATTTGCTTTGCATGTGTATTTTATATAAATTTCTATTCTTGTTGTATTATTATTTATTTTTTAAACATGAAAAATATAAAAAAAGGCAGTTACTATTTTATCATATAGATAATACATTAATAAAAATAATATGGCAAAAAACAGAAAATGAATCTACTTAAATATATAGATGTTCAGAAAAATATGTGATTTCAATCATTTACATTACTCAATGTATTTAACTAACACTGTATTCTAAAATATACATTTTTTCTTTATCCTAGCTGACTTTTTTCACACCTTTTGAATTGTTTTAAGCGTATTTATATAATAATGCACGATTAATGATCACAAAACCTATATTAGGTAATCTGCGGCAGTTCAATTCAATAAAAAATCCTTTTTCTTTTAGCTACTTTTAGAATTACATCCTTTATAGCAGCTTTTGCGACTATATATATCAAATAGCATATCAATCTAGAAATAACTTTGCAAAAATACCAGTCTTCAGATTTAAAATCATAAAATTTGGTTTTTTTTAAACTTTAGCAGGCAGATTGAAACTCAAAATCATACCTATTTTAATGAAATATATTATCTAAGCGTACGTAATGTTTAAACAAATTCTTATTGTTAGTAATAACAGTATCTCAATGTTATACGATATCGATCAAGTTAGTATTTTAGATGATTAGAATATAAAAAAAATTACATAAAATTAAAAAAAAAGAAGAAAAAAAAACATTTTTATTTATTGTCTTTATTTATTAAACAGCTTTTTTGACATTTAATTCATAAAAATTACCTATTTTAGCATTATCCACCTTTATTTTCGTACATAAGAAACATACCTAAAATATATTATCAATGAACATCAAAATCAATTATATGATATCAAAATCTTCTTTTATAATTGAATATTTTAATAAGATATAAAAATATGTTTAATATTTTTTGTAATTGATCATTAAAAGAAAAAAAATAATAGGACCCTTTAACTTTCTACTAAAATCCTAAATCAAAATACATCAAGCATAATCTATATTGATTTATAATTCAAAACATATTTTTTCGATTTGGTGTATATGATAGTTATTATCACATAAAAAAACCACTAAAATAAAGAAAAAAAATAGTCGACTTAATCCACACATAAAAGTTTCAGAAACAAGAAAAATAAAAAATTTATGATTTTCTAAGTATTTTACGTTTTAAAAAGATAATTTAAATAAGAAAACTTAATTTTATTATAAGAAAAAAAATCCCTTTTTTTTGCGATGTCATTAATTATTAAAAAAATCGCAGATAATGAGAAATATGAGAAAGCCAGAATGTGTATCTTAGCTTATAAAAGTATGATCAGCAAATAAAAATTGGTTTTTTCGCCAAACAGGCCTTGGTTCTAGGTTTTTTTTAAGACAGAAAAAAATATGGCAACACATAAAACTTGGAATTGACCGAAAAATCAAAAAATTACTTTTTTCTGTTTAATGAAACCTAGTAAAACATATGTACAAATATTCGCTATGTCTAGTAGAGTATATAAATATCCATTATAAGGCAAAAAAAATTTAAATAAAACCAAGTTGGTAGGGCTATATCTCCACAAAAAGATGATTTTATCTATTATCAACTTTAGATAATGTATTTATCATAATATAATTTATCATTGTACGATATCTTTCTGTGCTAGTGGACATATTTATCACCACTTATTCGGCTGATCAGCGACATAATTCAGCTAAAAGTAATAAAATTATGTTTAAAATGAGATTGATATGTCTTTTTGGCACTAAAAAATACATAAAACTTGTTTTTTCTCATCTCGCTGCAGACATATTATATTTAAAATAGCATAGAAAATCGATAATATAACATGACGCATGAAATATTTATAATGAAATTGACTAAGAATATAAATTTATTTTGAAACAAGCTGTTTTTTTAACATAAAGGATTTATTCTATACAACTAGAAAAGTAGAAAACCGCCTATACAAAGAAAAAAACCAAAAGATTGGTATAAATATATATATTAAGCCACAAATAATCAATAAAAATTACAATTTATGCGGAATAAAATAAAACAATAATCATAGTTTTCTATCAGAGACGTAATTTATAGATCAATATTAATATATTAAGCATTAAACTGAAAATATTTACATAAAATTCTAATATCTGGTTTCGAAAATAGAAAAATATATTTTTGTATTTTCAAATTATTTATATTATCTTTGAAAATTTCATTTTCTTACAAGATAAATCTATTATTAGATTATTATTAATTACTAAACACGTGAAATATGTCGATTTAACTCTATATTTCTATAAATGAAATAAAAAACTTAAAAAAATAATAGATTATTAAGGATGAGAATCTTAAACAAAGAAATAAATAGCAAATGAAAATACATATAATTAAATCACAAAAATTTTCATAATATTGTTTAATTAACAAATAATCTTAACATAATAAAATATTTATGGTTTCGAATATTATAAAGAACAATTGATCTGAAGATCTTTAGAATCAGAAAATCTAGTTTAATGTATATAATAGACATATATATGCGTATTATTATTATTTATGCCAATATTAAGAATTTTATGGTGATTTATTAATTTATAGATTTTAAATGAAAATTTAAATAAAATCAGAAGAATATTTCGGATAAATAATTTATAAAAAAAAGTATAATAGTTTGTAAAAAAATGGTTAAAAAATATAATAAAATATATCACAATTTATTGTATCATTATATAAAAAATATTGTTCTTTTTTGTTTTTCTTTCTCGTAATCTAATTTAAAAGAAAAATCGAATGTTTTGATAACTGTATTTTATATCGAGAAAGTTCAAAATAATAATAGAAAAACAATATGCTAGCATATAATTTTATTTAAGAACGCTTTTCTAACATCACGATATGTTCGAATATCTTAATCTAAAGATGAAATATCTAATAATAACAAAAAAAAAATAGAATGAATTATTTTTTGTTTATAGTAGAAAGAAAAAAGCATTGTTCAGAATTTATTTTAAATAATTATAAAAGTAATAATAATTAATTATACTTTTACAACAAAAAAGTAAATTATTAAAAAATATGTGAATTAAGCGATCGTAAAAAGTAAAGAAACATCAAAAAACTATAAAAATCGGTGGTATATTTATCATTCAAAAGGATAAAAACATATAAATCTCCTATAAATAATGGCATTATTACAATTTAGTCATATATTTATGATCTTAATTGCATAAGAATGTAAAGACATTAACTTTCGGACTTATATGTTATCATAGCGATGATCTAGAAAGTAAACATAAATAGAAAATATGATAAGGGATATACAGAGCTTTGTTTTTTCTGCAAACATATGCCCCATTTTCAGAAAAAAACGCATAATTATTAACTCAATGGATAAAATATCAGTTTTAAGAAAAAAATTCGGAGAAATAGACGGAAATATCATGGTAAAAATCGTATTATTTTATTTTCTTATCTAGAAAAGGGGTAAATTTGATCAATGACCATTTTAGATCAGCTTTGTTTAGATAAAGGCCAAAAGAAAACTGTTGAGAACATAACACAGGTTTATAAAAACTAAAAAATAAAAGGATTCATATATTTCTAGCTATCAATTCTAGTAAATATATTATTTTTTTCAAGATTCGCGAAATTTTTACAAAAAAATATATAAATAAAAGAATTCCAGTATTAGCAGTGATATAAATAATAAAATATAATTTCATATAAAGTAACAATATAGAACCTTTATATACATTCTTATGTAAAATTCAAAATGCATAAATCAAGTTTATTATATGTAAAATAAAGCAAAACAGGATATTTAACATATACGACAAAACATCTTATAGAAGCTTAAGATTATTAATACATTAAGACACAAAATTGAATTATTGTAAGCAAATAATTATCACAATTATATCCAACGAAAAACGTAAAACATAAAAACAAAACAACAAATGTTGATATATAAATAATATCAAATATATATTCAATTTACAGTGTATATTTAATTTATTTATCCCATGTCTATAATCATTGTAAAATTTGAACCTTCAGACAAAATCCATCTAAATAAAATTTCAAAAAAAAAATTACAAAATTGATTTTATTTAACCCACGTCTAAAATCATTATAAAATATAAATCTTCGGAATATATCATAATTCTTGAATATAATTTATTAAATATGAAAATTCTACTATAATATTCACTTGAAACAGTAAATGCTTGGCAATTTAATAATTTGAGTGGATAAAACCATGAATTTTTAAATCTAGAAATATAAAATTTATGTTCACATTTGAAAAGCTATGTATTAGATTTTTAAAAAATGGAAGATAATTTTATTAATATAAAGTCATTTACAAAAAAAGAGGACCAAACAGCCATAAAATTGTTTTAAAATATAATAATAAATTTTCTAGGTTTTATCGATTTGTACAAAAAACCAATAAATATATTAATATGTTTAACAAATAAAAATAAAATCAAAAATAACATACGATTTTTGATTTTTTTTATATAAAAACAGAAAAAGAAACAAAATTTATCATAATGTAATAGGCATATCGATTAGAGAATAAATATAAAAACATTATAATACGCTATTCAAATCAAATATAATAAAGTATAAAATAATAAAATAGTTCATATAGAAGAGGTTTCTCTGGAAATAAATGTTTTTTGATGTTAATTAAATGACGCAAAAAAACTATAACGCATATGAATAAACTTAGTCTTTTAAAATATCAGAGATGATTCTATAAAAGTATATATAGTAAAACAAAAATAATCGTTTTTAAATAGTTAAACATATAAAAATCTAACGAGTAATATTCAAACCTATTTATAAGAAAAAAATAGAAGTAAAAAAATTATTATGCAATTAAATATTAATCTTTAAATAGTTAAACATATAATTTGAAATCAATTATCTATAAAAACAAAAAAAAACCTTTTTTTATTCACATAAGGCTTATTATGTAATTTTATAAACAAATAAAACAGCTATCAAGAAAAGGGAAAAAAAACATTGTATCTTTAAGATTTAACTCACAATATGATACAGAAATTAATTTTTTTATTGTTAGAGCTTATGGATTTTAAAAAAGAAAAACTTAAAATTATAGCAGAAGGAATTGCATAAAAAACCTTTTTATATTGTTTCATACTACTGATAGTATTTTTATCGTTATTTTAAAACACAGATATGTGATTTTTTATGTCAATCGAATAGATTTAACATCACAAATAAATGGCAACTTTTACCATAGAAAAAAGCATCAGAACTTAATTGTGTTAACCTTTGTAGACAATTCATTCTATTTAACAAATATATATATACTATCACAAATATAACAATTTAAATACTGCAAATAATATAAAATCAGGATTTTATGTTGCCAAGAAAGATGATAAATGTATTTATTACATTTTTGGATATAATTTTAGAACATTTAGCTGTTCAAACAATCTTAAAATAGAGAGGTAATTATATCTTGCAATTATATCACTTTTTTATGTTTTATTTTGTAATCTAGCACTGATTTTGATGTTTTTTTCATTACAAAAAGGTGATAAAAGGCTATTTAATTTGATAAAGACATCCATGGCTTTTCATTTTATTCACTAAAACTATAAGATTTTGAGAAACTGAACATTGAAAACTGGTAAGAAATAATATTATAAACGAGTGATAAATATAATAATAGAGTCGCCCCTACCCTAGAAGGGCGACTCTATTATTGTGTTCATTGCATCGTAATTTAGAAAATAGAAATCTATTATTATAATAGAACCATAAAACATAGATTATAATATATAAACTGTAAAAGTTTGCTATAAAATACACCTTTTACAATAAAATCGTGTTTTTATATAGTTTGACTTTATATCAGATCAACATATGCATTTTTTTCTGTATTTAAGCGCACTTTTTAAACATGAAAAGCCTTAAAAATGACATACTACTATTTCTGATTCTTTAGTAAATGTATTATATATAAATGTTATAAGAGAAAAAACAGAAAATATAACTTCTTCAAACACTGTATTCTTATATCTAGAAAAGTAAGTAATTTATATTTTTATATATTAAAGAAATAGTATTTAACAAGCACTTATTTTAAAATAGACATTTACTCTTTATCCTAGCTGATCCATTGGACATTTTATATATTGATTTAACAGCCATTCGATATATATGTACTATTATAGTAATATTAAACATTAGATGTGTTAATTTGCACTAGTTCAATACCAAAAAATTGTATAAATTTAGTTTTCTTTAGAATTAGCACCTCTTTATAGTTATTAAGGCAACTATATGTATTCAATAGCATATAACTCACCCAACTAGTATATCAAAAATACATTTCTTCAGATTTATAATCATAAAAATTGTCTTTTTTTAACATCTGCTGTCAGATTTAAACTCGAAAATGTGCCTATTTACCAAAGTGATATATCAATGAGTGTAGATAATGTAAAAAATACATATTTCGGGTTTTAATTTCATCTCAGTGTTATAACGAATCGGAAAATTTAGTATTTTAGATGATTAGGAATATAAAAATAATTAAAAAAAGAAGAAAAAAAATATTATTATTCATTAACTTAATAAATTTAAAAGCTTTCTATAGAATTTAACACATAAAAATTACCTATTATAGCATTATCCACCTTTTATTTTCGTACATAAGAAACATGCCTAAAATATAATATAAATGTACATCGAAGTCAATAAAATAAAAAAAGACATTTTAATCATAGATTACTGTTTTTATAAGATACAAATATATGTTAAATAGAATATATAATTGATTTTGCAAAAAAGAAAAAAATAATAGGACCATTAAACTTTTTACTGAATTCTCGAATAAAAATAAAATAAATTTAATGTGTATTTCATCGTTTTTCAAACAAAATTAATTATTTTTTTAATTGTATGAAACTTAATTATACGTAGAAAAGCCACTAAAATAAAGAAAAAAAATAGTAGCCTAAATCCATACATAAAAGTTTCAGGAACAAGAAAAAGACAATATCTATGTTTTTCTCAGTATTTAGCAGTTAAAAAAGATTGTTTTCATATAAAATAGTTTTCTATTCTAAGAAAAAAAAATCCCCTTTCTTTGCGATGTTCATAAAATTATAACGAAAATCGCAAATAATATGTCATTTGAATTAGAAAAAACACTTCTTTATGGTTTTGATATTATTGAAGCATTAAAGTCTTCTTTTTTAAACAAACTTGGCTCGGTCTTAGGTTTTTTTTTCGAAAGAGAAATAGATATGGCAACACATAAAACTTGAAATTGACCGAAAAATCAATATTTTCACCTTTTCTGAATAATATAACAAATCAAAACATATTTACAGATATTCTCCATGGCTAAGAGAGCACACAAAATATCAGTTATAATGCAAAAAAAAACACAATATAACTAATCCCGTGGCTAGATATATCTTAAAAAAATGATTTTTCTTCATCATAAACGTCTTACATCATATTTATCATACCAATATTATCATTGTCGTGTTTTTTCTTCGCCAGCGGACATATTCAACTTAACTTATTCGGCTTTTCAGGTGACTCAATCCAGCTAAAAGTATAAAAATAAATGTTAAAAAAACAAAAAAGACGTTTCTTTGCACGAAAGATATCCGAAATATGTTTTTTATCTTCCATCACAGACATTTTTTGCTTCAATAGAGCATAAAAAATTAATTATATAACATAACAAATAAAATATTTATAAAAAAAATCTACTATTATCATTAATTTATCACGTAATAAACTATTTATTTTAACATACAGGTTTCTTATATAACCAGAAAGAAGAAAAATTATATATATAAAAGATAATAAAACAAATTAAGCTTCTTAAAATGTGAAAATGAAAGAATAAAAATCAATAAAATTACAGATTACGCTATTTAAAATCGAAAAAAACGACAACATTTTATTAAAAAAGAACTAATACTATTAGAAATCATACTATAGTAGTGCCTAGAACTAAAATTAATTATAAAATTAAAAAAAAGATTATGAAAATAGAAGATAATGTCTTTTGTTTTTTCAAACATTTCTACTTTTTTATACATTTTTGTATCTCTTTATATAAAATTGTCAATTTTTTGTTATAAATGAATAAACATTCAAACTTTATCGATTTTATAAGTATAATTATATATATGAAAAAGAAAAAAAAAATTACAAAAAAATAATAATTTCTTAACAAAAGAATCTTAAACAGAGAGATAATAAAATGAAAGAAATTTGCTTAATACAACTCTCAAATATACTTTTATTATCACTTTTTAATAAATACTCTAACTGTATGATAATATTTATGGTGCAAAGAATTATGGAGAACAATCAATGAGAAGTTCTTTAAATTAGAAATCCAGTATAATATATATTATAGATATATATTAATTATTGAACACTTATGCCAATCTAATGAATTTATTGGAGATTCATTAATTGATAGATTTAATATCCAAAAAGACGCAAAAAATTTACATTTGTAAAGAAATATACATACAATGTGCAAAACTTATAAAAAAAAATAATAAAAAAGAAAGCAATAAGATTTAATAAATCTTTTACAGCAAAATAGACAAATAAAAATGGTAAGATATTAATAAAATTATGGATAAGAGCACGTAAAAAGTATATAATCGTGAAAAAACATTCAAATGATGGAATACTTACCATAAAAACCAATAAAAAACATAGAAATTAGCGACATAGTTACAATGTGGTTGTATTGTATCGATCTAAATTGCATAAGAATATAGTTTGTATTCAAGGATAAAGTTACCAACTTGTAGATTTTCTAATCCAACATATAGATTATATTGGATAAACATAAATTAAAAATATGACGAGGATATAATGTGCATTGTCCATTTTATGAATATATTCCATATTTTAATACTAATAACGCGATATTTAAAAACTAAAGAAATAAATAAAGGGTAAAAAAATAAAATTTAGTGAAATATAGAGAAAAATCATAGTAAAATTTATATTACATTTATCCTTGTATCAAGAAAAAGTATGAAAAATGTACGATAATCATTTATGTATAGCCTTTTAGTTTTTTTCTTAATTGAAACCGGTTGAAGAATATCCAACAGGATTTTAAAAACCAAAAAATATAACGATCCATTTATTTAATTCGTTTAAAGTAGAGATAATATATTTTTTTTATAAGAATCGCACCTTTTAGAGAAAAATAAATATATAAAACCTATTCTAGCATTAGGAGATTTATTAATAATATCATTTAAAGATACAATATGTAAACTTTATTAAAAAAAAGAACAAATCAAGATTGTTATCTATAAAATAGAGCAAAAAAGTATTAATTGTACAGATTAAACGTCTTATAGAAGCTAAATATTACATAAATATAAGATTCAAGCTTGAATAAATAGTTAGCAAATAAATATCACCAAATATTTTATTTCGAATGAAAAACGTATAACATAAAAATAAACTGCAAATCTTGATTTATAATATCAAATAAACAATATTTAGAGTTCAATATTTAGAGTTCAATATTTACAATGTATATTTTATTCAACCCACGTCAAAAATAATTATAAAATATGTATCTTCAGAGTAAGCTATAATTCTTGAATATAATTTCATAAATATCAAAATTCTACTATAATATTTTAGTGAAACAGTAAATGTATGACAATTCAATAATTTTTGTGGATAAAACCATGAATTTTTAAATCTAGAAATATAAAATTTATGTTCACATTTGAAAAGCTAACTATTAGATTTTTAGAAAATGGAAGATAATTCAATAAACATAAAGTCATTTATAAAAAAAAGAGGACCGAATGCACATAAAATTGTTTTAAAATATAATAATAAATTTTCCAGTTTTCATCTTTTGTACAAAAAACCAAGATATTTATTTATATTTACACATAGAAATGAATTCTAAAATAATATTCGATTTTTGATTTTATTTATATAAAAACAGAAAAAGTATACAGAATTTATCATAATGTAATAGTTATATCGATTAGAAATGGGTAAAAACAACATTTTACCAACAATAGTTCAAAATAATATTTAATGTACATTTTAGACATATTAAACAGTTCATCAGTATATAATGTATAAAAATATATGATTTAACATATAAAGAGGTTTCTCTACAAATTTATTTACGATTTTTTGTTTTTTTTAAAATACAGATAACAATCATTTAAGCATACGAATATACACAGTCTTTTAAAATAATAAGATATAATCTATAGAGCATACATATTCAAACATACAAAAATCCTATTGAAATAGTTAAAAATAAAAAAATCTATCAAGTAATATTCAAACTTTTTTATTAAGAAAAAAAATAAGAGTTCGATACTATTATGCAATTAAATATAATAATTGAAATAGTTATACATGTAAATCGAAATCAATTATTCTTGACAACGAAAAAAGCACTTATTTATTCTGACAAGACTTAGAAAGCAATTTATAAAGAAATAAAACACGTTCAGCATAAACAGGAAAAAAACATTATCTTTTAAATGTTTTATTTCAGAACTATATAATAGATAAACTATTTTTTATTGTTCATGGATTTAAAAAAAAAGCTTTGATATTTAGCAAAAAAAAACCCTTTATATACATTTTTTATAAAACTACGAGATTATTTCTGTTTCAATATTTCTTTAAAACAAAGATATGTATTTTTTATGTCAATCGAATAGAATTCCACATCACGAATTGATATAAGCTTTTGATGTATAAGATACACACTCGTATTTACTTTTGTAAGCATTTCATTCTATTAACAAAAAAGATAAAAAATATCATATATACTACAATTTAAATAATACAATTTATATAAAATCCAGATTTTTAGCAGTCAAGAAAGGACGAAAAACGTATTATATGTTTTTTTGATAAAATATAAAAAATATTTGAAAATTTAAAGAATCTTAAAATAAAAGAGTAGTGAAATCTTGCAATTAAATTTTTTATTAATGTCATATTTTGTGATTTAGCACAGATTTGGATGTTTTTTTAGATGCAAATAAGTGATAAAAGGCTATTGAGTTTGTAAAATACTTCAACGCATATTTATTTACCTCACTAAACTTATAGATATTAGAAGAAAAAATAATAGTACATGAGTCGGGAATATATATAAACCAGCATAAAAGATTGCAAAAAATAACATAAACGTGTGATAAATATAATAATAGAGTCGCCCCTACCATAAAAAGGCGACTCTATTATTGTGTTCATTGCATCGTAATGCAAAATAAATCTATTTTTATAAGAGAACCATAAAACATAGATTATCATGTATAAATTATATACTTTTTTGTTTATAAATACACCTATTCAATGTTTTGTAATTTAAATTTGCTTTGCATGTGTATTTTATATAAATTTCTATTCTTGTTGTATTATTATTTATTTTTTAAACATGAAAAATATAAAAAAAGGCAGTTACTATTTTATCATATAGATAATACATTAATAAAAATAATATGGCAAAAAACAGAAAATGAATCTACTTAAATATATAGATGTTCAGAAAAATATGTGATTTCAATCATTTACATTACTCAATGTATTTAACTAACACTGTATTCTAAAATATACATTTTTTCTTTATCCTAGCTGACTTTTTTCACACCTTTTGAATTGTTTTAAGCGTATTTATATAATAATGCACGATTAATGATCACAAAACCTATATTAGGTAATCTGCGGCAGTTCAATTCAATAAAAAATCCTTTTTCTTTTAGCTACTTTTAGAATTACATCCTTTATAGCAGCTTTTGCGACTATATATATCAAATAGCATATCAATCTAGAAATAACTTTGCAAAAATACCAGTCTTCAGATTTAAAATCATAAAATTTGGTTTTTTTTAAACTTTAGCAGGCAGATTGAAACTCAAAATCATACCTATTTTAATGAAATATATTATCTAAGCGTACGTAATGTTTAAACAAATTCTTATTGTTAGTAATAACAGTATCTCAATGTTATACGATATCGATCAAGTTAGTATTTTAGATGATTAGAATATAAAAAAAATTACATAAAATTAAAAAAAAAGAAGAAAAAAAAACATTTTTATTTATTGTCTTTATTTATTAAACAGCTTTTTTGACATTTAATTCATAAAAATTACCTATTTTAGCATTATCCACCTTTATTTTCGTACATAAGAAACATACCTAAAATATATTATCAATGAACATCAAAATCAATTATATGATATCAAAATCTTCTTTTATAATTGAATATTTTAATAAGATATAAAAATATGTTTAATATTTTTTGTAATTGATCATTAAAAGAAAAAAAATAATAGGACCCTTTAACTTTCTACTAAAATCCTAAATCAAAATACATCAAGCATAATCTATATTGATTTATAATTCAAAACATATTTTTTCGATTTGGTGTATATGATAGTTATTATCACATAAAAAAACCACTAAAATAAAGAAAAAAAATAGTCGACTTAATCCACACATAAAAGTTTCAGAAACAAGAAAAATAAAAAATTTATGATTTTCTAAGTATTTTACGTTTTAAAAAGATAATTTAAATAAGAAAACTTAATTTTATTATAAGAAAAAAAATCCCTTTTTTTTGCGATGTCATTAATTATTAAAAAAATCGCAGATAATGAGAAATATGAGAAAGCCAGAATGTGTATCTTAGCTTATAAAAGTATGATCAGCAAATAAAAATTGGTTTTTTCGCCAAACAGGCCTTGGTTCTAGGTTTTTTTTAAGACAGAAAAAAATATGGCAACACATAAAACTTGGAATTGACCGAAAAATCAAAAAATTACTTTTTTCTGTTTAATGAAACCTAGTAAAACATATGTACAAATATTCGCTATGTCTAGTAGAGTATATAAATATCCATTATAAGGCAAAAAAAATTTAAATAAAACCAAGTTGGTAGGGCTATATCTCCACAAAAAGATGATTTTATCTATTATCAACTTTAGATAATGTATTTATCATAATATAATTTATCATTGTACGATATCTTTCTGTGCTAGTGGACATATTTATCACCACTTATTCGGCTGATCAGCGACATAATTCAGCTAAAAGTAATAAAATTATGTTTAAAATGAGATTGATATGTCTTTTTGGCACTAAAAAATACATAAAACTTGTTTTTTCTCATCTCGCTGCAGACATATTATATTTAAAATAGCATAGAAAATCGATAATATAACATGACGCATGAAATATTTATAATGAAATTGACTAAGAATATAAATTTATTTTGAAACAAGCTGTTTTTTTAACATAAAGGATTTATTCTATACAACTAGAAAAGTAGAAAACCGCCTATACAAAGAAAAAAACCAAAAGATTGGTATAAATATATATATTAAGCCACAAATAATCAATAAAAATTACAATTTATGCGGAATAAAATAAAACAATAATCATAGTTTTCTATCAGAGACGTAATTTATAGATCAATATTAATATATTAAGCATTAAACTGAAAATATTTACATAAAATTCTAATATCTGGTTTCGAAAATAGAAAAATATATTTTTGTATTTTCAAATTATTTATATTATCTTTGAAAATTTCATTTTCTTACAAGATAAATCTATTATTAGATTATTATTAATTACTAAACACGTGAAATATGTCGATTTAACTCTATATTTCTATAAATGAAATAAAAAACTTAAAAAAATAATAGATTATTAAGGATGAGAATCTTAAACAAAGAAATAAATAGCAAATGAAAATACATATAATTAAATCACAAAAATTTTCATAATATTGTTTAATTAACAAATAATCTTAACATAATAAAATATTTATGGTTTCGAATATTATAAAGAACAATTGATCTGAAGATCTTTAGAATCAGAAAATCTAGTTTAATGTATATAATAGACATATATATGCGTATTATTATTATTTATGCCAATATTAAGAATTTTATGGTGATTTATTAATTTATAGATTTTAAATGAAAATTTAAATAAAATCAGAAGAATATTTCGGATAAATAATTTATAAAAAAAAGTATAATAGTTTGTAAAAAAATGGTTAAAAAATATAATAAAATATATCACAATTTATTGTATCATTATATAAAAAATATTGTTCTTTTTTGTTTTTCTTTCTCGTAATCTAATTTAAAAGAAAAATCGAATGTTTTGATAACTGTATTTTATATCGAGAAAGTTCAAAATAATAATAGAAAAACAATATGCTAGCATATAATTTTATTTAAGAACGCTTTTCTAACATCACGATATGTTCGAATATCTTAATCTAAAGATGAAATATCTAATAATAACAAAAAAAAAATAGAATGAATTATTTTTTGTTTATAGTAGAAAGAAAAAAGCATTGTTCAGAATTTATTTTAAATAATTATAAAAGTAATAATAATTAATTATACTTTTACAACAAAAAAGTAAATTATTAAAAAATATGTGAATTAAGCGATCGTAAAAAGTAAAGAAACATCAAAAAACTATAAAAATCGGTGGTATATTTATCATTCAAAAGGATAAAAACATATAAATCTCCTATAAATAATGGCATTATTACAATTTAGTCATATATTTATGATCTTAATTGCATAAGAATGTAAAGACATTAACTTTCGGACTTATATGTTATCATAGCGATGATCTAGAAAGTAAACATAAATAGAAAATATGATAAGGGATATACAGAGCTTTGTTTTTTCTGCAAACATATGCCCCATTTTCAGAAAAAAACGCATAATTATTAACTCAATGGATAAAATATCAGTTTTAAGAAAAAAATTCGGAGAAATAGACGGAAATATCATGGTAAAAATCGTATTATTTTATTTTCTTATCTAGAAAAGGGGTAAATTTGATCAATGACCATTTTAGATCAGCTTTGTTTAGATAAAGGCCAAAAGAAAACTGTTGAGAACATAACACAGGTTTATAAAAACTAAAAAATAAAAGGATTCATATATTTCTAGCTATCAATTCTAGTAAATATATTATTTTTTTCAAGATTCGCGAAATTTTTACAAAAAAATATATAAATAAAAGAATTCCAGTATTAGCAGTGATATAAATAATAAAATATAATTTCATATAAAGTAACAATATAGAACCTTTATATACATTCTTATGTAAAATTCAAAATGCATAAATCAAGTTTATTATATGTAAAATAAAGCAAAACAGGATATTTAACATATACGACAAAACATCTTATAGAAGCTTAAGATTATTAATACATTAAGACACAAAATTGAATTATTGTAAGCAAATAATTATCACAATTATATCCAACGAAAAACGTAAAACATAAAAACAAAACAACAAATGTTGATATATAAATAATATCAAATATATATTCAATTTACAGTGTATATTTAATTTATTTATCCCATGTCTATAATCATTGTAAAATTTGAACCTTCAGACAAAATCCATCTAAATAAAATTTCAAAAAAAAAATTACAAAATTGATTTTATTTAACCCACGTCTAAAATCATTATAAAATATAAATCTTCGGAATATATCATAATTCTTGAATATAATTTATTAAATATGAAAATTCTACTATAATATTCACTTGAAACAGTAAATGCTTGGCAATTTAATAATTTGAGTGGATAAAACCATGAATTTTTAAATCTAGAAATATAAAATTTATGTTCACATTTGAAAAGCTATGTATTAGATTTTTAAAAAATGGAAGATAATTTTATTAATATAAAGTCATTTACAAAAAAAGAGGACCAAACAGCCATAAAATTGTTTTAAAATATAATAATAAATTTTCTAGGTTTTATCGATTTGTACAAAAAACCAATAAATATATTAATATGTTTAACAAATAAAAATAAAATCAAAAATAACATACGATTTTTGATTTTTTTTATATAAAAACAGAAAAAGAAACAAAATTTATCATAATGTAATAGGCATATCGATTAGAGAATAAATATAAAAACATTATAATACGCTATTCAAATCAAATATAATAAAGTATAAAATAATAAAATAGTTCATATAGAAGAGGTTTCTCTGGAAATAAATGTTTTTTGATGTTAATTAAATGACGCAAAAAAACTATAACGCATATGAATAAACTTAGTCTTTTAAAATATCAGAGATGATTCTATAAAAGTATATATAGTAAAACAAAAATAATCGTTTTTAAATAGTTAAACATATAAAAATCTAACGAGTAATATTCAAACCTATTTATAAGAAAAAAATAGAAGTAAAAAAATTATTATGCAATTAAATATTAATCTTTAAATAGTTAAACATATAATTTGAAATCAATTATCTATAAAAACAAAAAAAAACCTTTTTTTATTCACATAAGGCTTATTATGTAATTTTATAAACAAATAAAACAGCTATCAAGAAAAGGGAAAAAAAACATTGTATCTTTAAGATTTAACTCACAATATGATACAGAAATTAATTTTTTTATTGTTAGAGCTTATGGATTTTAAAAAAGAAAAACTTAAAATTATAGCAGAAGGAATTGCATAAAAAACCTTTTTATATTGTTTCATACTACTGATAGTATTTTTATCGTTATTTTAAAACACAGATATGTGATTTTTTATGTCAATCGAATAGATTTAACATCACAAATAAATGGCAACTTTTACCATAGAAAAAAGCATCAGAACTTAATTGTGTTAACCTTTGTAGACAATTCATTCTATTTAACAAATATATATATACTATCACAAATATAACAATTTAAATACTGCAAATAATATAAAATCAGGATTTTATGTTGCCAAGAAAGATGATAAATGTATTTATTACATTTTTGGATATAATTTTAGAACATTTAGCTGTTCAAACAATCTTAAAATAGAGAGGTAATTATATCTTGCAATTATATCACTTTTTTATGTTTTATTTTGTAATCTAGCACTGATTTTGATGTTTTTTTCATTACAAAAAGGTGATAAAAGGCTATTTAATTTGATAAAGACATCCATGGCTTTTCATTTTATTCACTAAAACTATAAGATTTTGAGAAACTGAACATTGAAAACTGGTAAGAAATAATATTATAAACGAGTGATAAATATAATAATAGAGTCGCCCCTACCCTAGAAGGGCGACTCTATTATTGTGTTCATTGCATCGTAATTTAGAAAATAGAAATCTATTATTATAATAGAACCATAAAACATAGATTATAATATATAAACTGTAAAAGTTTGCTATAAAATACACCTTTTACAATAAAATCGTGTTTTTATATAGTTTGACTTTATATCAGATCAACATATGCATTTTTTTCTGTATTTAAGCGCACTTTTTAAACATGAAAAGCCTTAAAAATGACATACTACTATTTCTGATTCTTTAGTAAATGTATTATATATAAATGTTATAAGAGAAAAAACAGAAAATATAACTTCTTCAAACACTGTATTCTTATATCTAGAAAAGTAAGTAATTTATATTTTTATATATTAAAGAAATAGTATTTAACAAGCACTTATTTTAAAATAGACATTTACTCTTTATCCTAGCTGATCCATTGGACATTTTATATATTGATTTAACAGCCATTCGATATATATGTACTATTATAGTAATATTAAACATTAGATGTGTTAATTTGCACTAGTTCAATACCAAAAAATTGTATAAATTTAGTTTTCTTTAGAATTAGCACCTCTTTATAGTTATTAAGGCAACTATATGTATTCAATAGCATATAACTCACCCAACTAGTATATCAAAAATACATTTCTTCAGATTTATAATCATAAAAATTGTCTTTTTTTAACATCTGCTGTCAGATTTAAACTCGAAAATGTGCCTATTTACCAAAGTGATATATCAATGAGTGTAGATAATGTAAAAAATACATATTTCGGGTTTTAATTTCATCTCAGTGTTATAACGAATCGGAAAATTTAGTATTTTAGATGATTAGGAATATAAAAATAATTAAAAAAAGAAGAAAAAAAATATTATTATTCATTAACTTAATAAATTTAAAAGCTTTCTATAGAATTTAACACATAAAAATTACCTATTATAGCATTATCCACCTTTTATTTTCGTACATAAGAAACATGCCTAAAATATAATATAAATGTACATCGAAGTCAATAAAATAAAAAAAGACATTTTAATCATAGATTACTGTTTTTATAAGATACAAATATATGTTAAATAGAATATATAATTGATTTTGCAAAAAAGAAAAAAATAATAGGACCATTAAACTTTTTACTGAATTCTCGAATAAAAATAAAATAAATTTAATGTGTATTTCATCGTTTTTCAAACAAAATTAATTATTTTTTTAATTGTATGAAACTTAATTATACGTAGAAAAGCCACTAAAATAAAGAAAAAAAATAGTAGCCTAAATCCATACATAAAAGTTTCAGGAACAAGAAAAAGACAATATCTATGTTTTTCTCAGTATTTAGCAGTTAAAAAAGATTGTTTTCATATAAAATAGTTTTCTATTCTAAGAAAAAAAAATCCCCTTTCTTTGCGATGTTCATAAAATTATAACGAAAATCGCAAATAATATGTCATTTGAATTAGAAAAAACACTTCTTTATGGTTTTGATATTATTGAAGCATTAAAGTCTTCTTTTTTAAACAAACTTGGCTCGGTCTTAGGTTTTTTTTTCGAAAGAGAAATAGATATGGCAACACATAAAACTTGAAATTGACCGAAAAATCAATATTTTCACCTTTTCTGAATAATATAACAAATCAAAACATATTTACAGATATTCTCCATGGCTAAGAGAGCACACAAAATATCAGTTATAATGCAAAAAAAAACACAATATAACTAATCCCGTGGCTAGATATATCTTAAAAAAATGATTTTTCTTCATCATAAACGTCTTACATCATATTTATCATACCAATATTATCATTGTCGTGTTTTTTCTTCGCCAGCGGACATATTCAACTTAACTTATTCGGCTTTTCAGGTGACTCAATCCAGCTAAAAGTATAAAAATAAATGTTAAAAAAACAAAAAAGACGTTTCTTTGCACGAAAGATATCCGAAATATGTTTTTTATCTTCCATCACAGACATTTTTTGCTTCAATAGAGCATAAAAAATTAATTATATAACATAACAAATAAAATATTTATAAAAAAAATCTACTATTATCATTAATTTATCACGTAATAAACTATTTATTTTAACATACAGGTTTCTTATATAACCAGAAAGAAGAAAAATTATATATATAAAAGATAATAAAACAAATTAAGCTTCTTAAAATGTGAAAATGAAAGAATAAAAATCAATAAAATTACAGATTACGCTATTTAAAATCGAAAAAAACGACAACATTTTATTAAAAAAGAACTAATACTATTAGAAATCATACTATAGTAGTGCCTAGAACTAAAATTAATTATAAAATTAAAAAAAAGATTATGAAAATAGAAGATAATGTCTTTTGTTTTTTCAAACATTTCTACTTTTTTATACATTTTTGTATCTCTTTATATAAAATTGTCAATTTTTTGTTATAAATGAATAAACATTCAAACTTTATCGATTTTATAAGTATAATTATATATATGAAAAAGAAAAAAAAAATTACAAAAAAATAATAATTTCTTAACAAAAGAATCTTAAACAGAGAGATAATAAAATGAAAGAAATTTGCTTAATACAACTCTCAAATATACTTTTATTATCACTTTTTAATAAATACTCTAACTGTATGATAATATTTATGGTGCAAAGAATTATGGAGAACAATCAATGAGAAGTTCTTTAAATTAGAAATCCAGTATAATATATATTATAGATATATATTAATTATTGAACACTTATGCCAATCTAATGAATTTATTGGAGATTCATTAATTGATAGATTTAATATCCAAAAAGACGCAAAAAATTTACATTTGTAAAGAAATATACATACAATGTGCAAAACTTATAAAAAAAAATAATAAAAAAGAAAGCAATAAGATTTAATAAATCTTTTACAGCAAAATAGACAAATAAAAATGGTAAGATATTAATAAAATTATGGATAAGAGCACGTAAAAAGTATATAATCGTGAAAAAACATTCAAATGATGGAATACTTACCATAAAAACCAATAAAAAACATAGAAATTAGCGACATAGTTACAATGTGGTTGTATTGTATCGATCTAAATTGCATAAGAATATAGTTTGTATTCAAGGATAAAGTTACCAACTTGTAGATTTTCTAATCCAACATATAGATTATATTGGATAAACATAAATTAAAAATATGACGAGGATATAATGTGCATTGTCCATTTTATGAATATATTCCATATTTTAATACTAATAACGCGATATTTAAAAACTAAAGAAATAAATAAAGGGTAAAAAAATAAAATTTAGTGAAATATAGAGAAAAATCATAGTAAAATTTATATTACATTTATCCTTGTATCAAGAAAAAGTATGAAAAATGTACGATAATCATTTATGTATAGCCTTTTAGTTTTTTTCTTAATTGAAACCGGTTGAAGAATATCCAACAGGATTTTAAAAACCAAAAAATATAACGATCCATTTATTTAATTCGTTTAAAGTAGAGATAATATATTTTTTTTATAAGAATCGCACCTTTTAGAGAAAAATAAATATATAAAACCTATTCTAGCATTAGGAGATTTATTAATAATATCATTTAAAGATACAATATGTAAACTTTATTAAAAAAAAGAACAAATCAAGATTGTTATCTATAAAATAGAGCAAAAAAGTATTAATTGTACAGATTAAACGTCTTATAGAAGCTAAATATTACATAAATATAAGATTCAAGCTTGAATAAATAGTTAGCAAATAAATATCACCAAATATTTTATTTCGAATGAAAAACGTATAACATAAAAATAAACTGCAAATCTTGATTTATAATATCAAATAAACAATATTTAGAGTTCAATATTTAGAGTTCAATATTTACAATGTATATTTTATTCAACCCACGTCAAAAATAATTATAAAATATGTATCTTCAGAGTAAGCTATAATTCTTGAATATAATTTCATAAATATCAAAATTCTACTATAATATTTTAGTGAAACAGTAAATGTATGACAATTCAATAATTTTTGTGGATAAAACCATGAATTTTTAAATCTAGAAATATAAAATTTATGTTCACATTTGAAAAGCTAACTATTAGATTTTTAGAAAATGGAAGATAATTCAATAAACATAAAGTCATTTATAAAAAAAAGAGGACCGAATGCACATAAAATTGTTTTAAAATATAATAATAAATTTTCCAGTTTTCATCTTTTGTACAAAAAACCAAGATATTTATTTATATTTACACATAGAAATGAATTCTAAAATAATATTCGATTTTTGATTTTATTTATATAAAAACAGAAAAAGTATACAGAATTTATCATAATGTAATAGTTATATCGATTAGAAATGGGTAAAAACAACATTTTACCAACAATAGTTCAAAATAATATTTAATGTACATTTTAGACATATTAAACAGTTCATCAGTATATAATGTATAAAAATATATGATTTAACATATAAAGAGGTTTCTCTACAAATTTATTTACGATTTTTTGTTTTTTTTAAAATACAGATAACAATCATTTAAGCATACGAATATACACAGTCTTTTAAAATAATAAGATATAATCTATAGAGCATACATATTCAAACATACAAAAATCCTATTGAAATAGTTAAAAATAAAAAAATCTATCAAGTAATATTCAAACTTTTTTATTAAGAAAAAAAATAAGAGTTCGATACTATTATGCAATTAAATATAATAATTGAAATAGTTATACATGTAAATCGAAATCAATTATTCTTGACAACGAAAAAAGCACTTATTTATTCTGACAAGACTTAGAAAGCAATTTATAAAGAAATAAAACACGTTCAGCATAAACAGGAAAAAAACATTATTTTTTAAATGTTTTATTTCAGAACTATATAATAGATAAACTATTTTTTATTGTTCATGGATTTAAAAAAAAAGCTTTGATATTTAGCAAAAAAAAACCCTTTATATACATTTTTTATAAAACTACGAGATTATTTCTGTTTCAATATTTCTTTAAAACAAAGATATGTATTTTTTATGTCAATCGAATAGAATTCCACATCACGAATTGATATAAGCTTTTGATGTATAAGATACACACTCGTATTTACTTTTGTAAGCATTTCATTCTATTAACAAAAAAGATAAAAAATATCATATATACTACAATTTAAATAATACAATTTATATAAAATCCAGATTTTTAGCAGTCAAGAAAGGACGAAAAACGTATTATATGTTTTTTTGATAAAATATAAAAAATATTTGAAAATTTAAAGAATCTTAAAATAAAAGAGTAGTGAAATCTTGCAATTAAATTTTTTATTAATGTCATATTTTGTGATTTAGCACAGATTTGGATGTTTTTTTAGATGCAAATAAGTGATAAAAGGCTATTGAGTTTGTAAAATACTTCAACGCATATTTATTTACCTCACTAAACTTATAGATATTAGAAGAAAAAATAATAGTACATGAGTCGGGAATATATATAAACCAGCATAAAAGATTGCAAAAAATAACATAAACGTGTGATAAATATAATAATAGAGTCGCCCCTACCATAAAAAGGCGACTCTATTATTGTGTTCATTGCATCGTAATGCAAAATAAATCTATTTTTATAAGAGAACCATAAAACATAGATTATCATGTATAAATTATATACTTTTTTGTTTATAAATACACCTATTCAATGTTTTGTAATTTAAATTTGCTTTGCATGTGTATTTTATATAAATTTCTATTCTTGTTGTATTATTATTTATTTTTTAAACATGAAAAATATAAAAAAAGGCAGTTACTATTTTATCATATAGATAATACATTAATAAAAATAATATGGCAAAAAACAGAAAATGAATCTACTTAAATATATAGATGTTCAGAAAAATATGTGATTTCAATCATTTACATTACTCAATGTATTTAACTAACACTGTATTCTAAAATATACATTTTTTCTTTATCCTAGCTGACTTTTTTCACACCTTTTGAATTGTTTTAAGCGTATTTATATAATAATGCACGATTAATGATCACAAAACCTATATTAGGTAATCTGCGGCAGTTCAATTCAATAAAAAATCCTTTTTCTTTTAGCTACTTTTAGAATTACATCCTTTATAGCAGCTTTTGCGACTATATATATCAAATAGCATATCAATCTAGAAATAACTTTGCAAAAATACCAGTCTTCAGATTTAAAATCATAAAATTTGGTTTTTTTTAAACTTTAGCAGGCAGATTGAAACTCAAAATCATACCTATTTTAATGAAATATATTATCTAAGCGTACGTAATGTTTAAACAAATTCTTATTGTTAGTAATAACAGTATCTCAATGTTATACGATATCGATCAAGTTAGTATTTTAGATGATTAGAATATAAAAAAAATTACATAAAATTAAAAAAAAAGAAGAAAAAAAAACATTTTTATTTATTGTCTTTATTTATTAAACAGCTTTTTTGACATTTAATTCATAAAAATTACCTATTTTAGCATTATCCACCTTTATTTTCGTACATAAGAAACATACCTAAAATATATTATCAATGAACATCAAAATCAATTATATGATATCAAAATCTTCTTTTATAATTGAATATTTTAATAAGATATAAAAATATGTTTAATATTTTTTGTAATTGATCATTAAAAGAAAAAAAATAATAGGACCCTTTAACTTTCTACTAAAATCCTAAATCAAAATACATCAAGCATAATCTATATTGATTTATAATTCAAAACATATTTTTTCGATTTGGTGTATATGATAGTTATTATCACATAAAAAAACCACTAAAATAAAGAAAAAAAATAGTCGACTTAATCCACACATAAAAGTTTCAGAAACAAGAAAAATAAAAAATTTATGATTTTCTAAGTATTTTACGTTTTAAAAAGATAATTTAAATAAGAAAACTTAATTTTATTATAAGAAAAAAAATCCCTTTTTTTTGCGATGTCATTAATTATTAAAAAAATCGCAGATAATGAGAAATATGAGAAAGCCAGAATGTGTATCTTAGCTTATAAAAGTATGATCAGCAAATAAAAATTGGTTTTTTCGCCAAACAGGCCTTGGTTCTAGGTTTTTTTTAAGACAGAAAAAAATATGGCAACACATAAAACTTGGAATTGACCGAAAAATCAAAAAATTACTTTTTTCTGTTTAATGAAACCTAGTAAAACATATGTACAAATATTCGCTATGTCTAGTAGAGTATATAAATATCCATTATAAGGCAAAAAAAATTTAAATAAAACCAAGTTGGTAGGGCTATATCTCCACAAAAAGATGATTTTATCTATTATCAACTTTAGATAATGTATTTATCATAATATAATTTATCATTGTACGATATCTTTCTGTGCTAGTGGACATATTTATCACCACTTATTCGGCTGATCAGCGACATAATTCAGCTAAAAGTAATAAAATTATGTTTAAAATGAGATTGATATGTCTTTTTGGCACTAAAAAATACATAAAACTTGTTTTTTCTCATCTCGCTGCAGACATATTATATTTAAAATAGCATAGAAAATCGATAATATAACATGACGCATGAAATATTTATAATGAAATTGACTAAGAATATAAATTTATTTTGAAACAAGCTGTTTTTTTAACATAAAGGATTTATTCTATACAACTAGAAAAGTAGAAAACCGCCTATACAAAGAAAAAAACCAAAAGATTGGTATAAATATATATATTAAGCCACAAATAATCAATAAAAATTACAATTTATGCGGAATAAAATAAAACAATAATCATAGTTTTCTATCAGAGACGTAATTTATAGATCAATATTAATATATTAAGCATTAAACTGAAAATATTTACATAAAATTCTAATATCTGGTTTCGAAAATAGAAAAATATATTTTTGTATTTTCAAATTATTTATATTATCTTTGAAAATTTCATTTTCTTACAAGATAAATCTATTATTAGATTATTATTAATTACTAAACACGTGAAATATGTCGATTTAACTCTATATTTCTATAAATGAAATAAAAAACTTAAAAAAATAATAGATTATTAAGGATGAGAATCTTAAACAAAGAAATAAATAGCAAATGAAAATACATATAATTAAATCACAAAAATTTTCATAATATTGTTTAATTAACAAATAATCTTAACATAATAAAATATTTATGGTTTCGAATATTATAAAGAACAATTGATCTGAAGATCTTTAGAATCAGAAAATCTAGTTTAATGTATATAATAGACATATATATGCGTATTATTATTATTTATGCCAATATTAAGAATTTTATGGTGATTTATTAATTTATAGATTTTAAATGAAAATTTAAATAAAATCAGAAGAATATTTCGGATAAATAATTTATAAAAAAAAGTATAATAGTTTGTAAAAAAATGGTTAAAAAATATAATAAAATATATCACAATTTATTGTATCATTATATAAAAAATATTGTTCTTTTTTGTTTTTCTTTCTCGTAATCTAATTTAAAAGAAAAATCGAATGTTTTGATAACTGTATTTTATATCGAGAAAGTTCAAAATAATAATAGAAAAACAATATGCTAGCATATAATTTTATTTAAGAACGCTTTTCTAACATCACGATATGTTCGAATATCTTAATCTAAAGATGAAATATCTAATAATAACAAAAAAAAAATAGAATGAATTATTTTTTGTTTATAGTAGAAAGAAAAAAGCATTGTTCAGAATTTATTTTAAATAATTATAAAAGTAATAATAATTAATTATACTTTTACAACAAAAAAGTAAATTATTAAAAAATATGTGAATTAAGCGATCGTAAAAAGTAAAGAAACATCAAAAAACTATAAAAATCGGTGGTATATTTATCATTCAAAAGGATAAAAACATATAAATCTCCTATAAATAATGGCATTATTACAATTTAGTCATATATTTATGATCTTAATTGCATAAGAATGTAAAGACATTAACTTTCGGACTTATATGTTATCATAGCGATGATCTAGAAAGTAAACATAAATAGAAAATATGATAAGGGATATACAGAGCTTTGTTTTTTCTGCAAACATATGCCCCATTTTCAGAAAAAAACGCATAATTATTAACTCAATGGATAAAATATCAGTTTTAAGAAAAAAATTCGGAGAAATAGACGGAAATATCATGGTAAAAATCGTATTATTTTATTTTCTTATCTAGAAAAGGGGTAAATTTGATCAATGACCATTTTAGATCAGCTTTGTTTAGATAAAGGCCAAAAGAAAACTGTTGAGAACATAACACAGGTTTATAAAAACTAAAAAATAAAAGGATTCATATATTTCTAGCTATCAATTCTAGTAAATATATTATTTTTTTCAAGATTCGCGAAATTTTTACAAAAAAATATATAAATAAAAGAATTCCAGTATTAGCAGTGATATAAATAATAAAATATAATTTCATATAAAGTAACAATATAGAACCTTTATATACATTCTTATGTAAAATTCAAAATGCATAAATCAAGTTTATTATATGTAAAATAAAGCAAAACAGGATATTTAACATATACGACAAAACATCTTATAGAAGCTTAAGATTATTAATACATTAAGACACAAAATTGAATTATTGTAAGCAAATAATTATCACAATTATATCCAACGAAAAACGTAAAACATAAAAACAAAACAACAAATGTTGATATATAAATAATATCAAATATATATTCAATTTACAGTGTATATTTAATTTATTTATCCCATGTCTATAATCATTGTAAAATTTGAACCTTCAGACAAAATCCATCTAAATAAAATTTCAAAAAAAAAATTACAAAATTGATTTTATTTAACCCACGTCTAAAATCATTATAAAATATAAATCTTCGGAATATATCATAATTCTTGAATATAATTTATTAAATATGAAAATTCTACTATAATATTCACTTGAAACAGTAAATGCTTGGCAATTTAATAATTTGAGTGGATAAAACCATGAATTTTTAAATCTAGAAATATAAAATTTATGTTCACATTTGAAAAGCTATGTATTAGATTTTTAAAAAATGGAAGATAATTTTATTAATATAAAGTCATTTACAAAAAAAGAGGACCAAACAGCCATAAAATTGTTTTAAAATATAATAATAAATTTTCTAGGTTTTATCGATTTGTACAAAAAACCAATAAATATATTAATATGTTTAACAAATAAAAATAAAATCAAAAATAACATACGATTTTTGATTTTTTTTATATAAAAACAGAAAAAGAAACAAAATTTATCATAATGTAATAGGCATATCGATTAGAGAATAAATATAAAAACATTATAATACGCTATTCAAATCAAATATAATAAAGTATAAAATAATAAAATAGTTCATATAGAAGAGGTTTCTCTGGAAATAAATGTTTTTTGATGTTAATTAAATGACGCAAAAAAACTATAACGCATATGAATAAACTTAGTCTTTTAAAATATCAGAGATGATTCTATAAAAGTATATATAGTAAAACAAAAATAATCGTTTTTAAATAGTTAAACATATAAAAATCTAACGAGTAATATTCAAACCTATTTATAAGAAAAAAATAGAAGTAAAAAAATTATTATGCAATTAAATATTAATCTTTAAATAGTTAAACATATAATTTGAAATCAATTATCTATAAAAACAAAAAAAAACCTTTTTTTATTCACATAAGGCTTATTATGTAATTTTATAAACAAATAAAACAGCTATCAAGAAAAGGGAAAAAAAACATTGTATCTTTAAGATTTAACTCACAATATGATACAGAAATTAATTTTTTTATTGTTAGAGCTTATGGATTTTAAAAAAGAAAAACTTAAAATTATAGCAGAAGGAATTGCATAAAAAACCTTTTTATATTGTTTCATACTACTGATAGTATTTTTATCGTTATTTTAAAACACAGATATGTGATTTTTTATGTCAATCGAATAGATTTAACATCACAAATAAATGGCAACTTTTACCATAGAAAAAAGCATCAGAACTTAATTGTGTTAACCTTTGTAGACAATTCATTCTATTTAACAAATATATATATACTATCACAAATATAACAATTTAAATACTGCAAATAATATAAAATCAGGATTTTATGTTGCCAAGAAAGATGATAAATGTATTTATTACATTTTTGGATATAATTTTAGAACATTTAGCTGTTCAAACAATCTTAAAATAGAGAGGTAATTATATCTTGCAATTATATCACTTTTTTATGTTTTATTTTGTAATCTAGCACTGATTTTGATGTTTTTTTCATTACAAAAAGGTGATAAAAGGCTATTTAATTTGATAAAGACATCCATGGCTTTTCATTTTATTCACTAAAACTATAAGATTTTGAGAAACTGAACATTGAAAACTGGTAAGAAATAATATTATAAACGAGTGATAAATATAATAATAGAGTCGCCCCTACCCTAGAAGGGCGACTCTATTATTGTGTTCATTGCATCGTAATTTAGAAAATAGAAATCTATTATTATAATAGAACCATAAAACATAGATTATAATATATAAACTGTAAAAGTTTGCTATAAAATACACCTTTTACAATAAAATCGTGTTTTTATATAGTTTGACTTTATATCAGATCAACATATGCATTTTTTTCTGTATTTAAGCGCACTTTTTAAACATGAAAAGCCTTAAAAATGACATACTACTATTTCTGATTCTTTAGTAAATGTATTATATATAAATGTTATAAGAGAAAAAACAGAAAATATAACTTCTTCAAACACTGTATTCTTATATCTAGAAAAGTAAGTAATTTATATTTTTATATATTAAAGAAATAGTATTTAACAAGCACTTATTTTAAAATAGACATTTACTCTTTATCCTAGCTGATCCATTGGACATTTTATATATTGATTTAACAGCCATTCGATATATATGTACTATTATAGTAATATTAAACATTAGATGTGTTAATTTGCACTAGTTCAATACCAAAAAATTGTATAAATTTAGTTTTCTTTAGAATTAGCACCTCTTTATAGTTATTAAGGCAACTATATGTATTCAATAGCATATAACTCACCCAACTAGTATATCAAAAATACATTTCTTCAGATTTATAATCATAAAAATTGTCTTTTTTTAACATCTGCTGTCAGATTTAAACTCGAAAATGTGCCTATTTACCAAAGTGATATATCAATGAGTGTAGATAATGTAAAAAATACATATTTCGGGTTTTAATTTCATCTCAGTGTTATAACGAATCGGAAAATTTAGTATTTTAGATGATTAGGAATATAAAAATAATTAAAAAAAGAAGAAAAAAAATATTATTATTCATTAACTTAATAAATTTAAAAGCTTTCTATAGAATTTAACACATAAAAATTACCTATTATAGCATTATCCACCTTTTATTTTCGTACATAAGAAACATGCCTAAAATATAATATAAATGTACATCGAAGTCAATAAAATAAAAAAAGACATTTTAATCATAGATTACTGTTTTTATAAGATACAAATATATGTTAAATAGAATATATAATTGATTTTGCAAAAAAGAAAAAAATAATAGGACCATTAAACTTTTTACTGAATTCTCGAATAAAAATAAAATAAATTTAATGTGTATTTCATCGTTTTTCAAACAAAATTAATTATTTTTTTAATTGTATGAAACTTAATTATACGTAGAAAAGCCACTAAAATAAAGAAAAAAAATAGTAGCCTAAATCCATACATAAAAGTTTCAGGAACAAGAAAAAGACAATATCTATGTTTTTCTCAGTATTTAGCAGTTAAAAAAGATTGTTTTCATATAAAATAGTTTTCTATTCTAAGAAAAAAAAATCCCCTTTCTTTGCGATGTTCATAAAATTATAACGAAAATCGCAAATAATATGTCATTTGAATTAGAAAAAACACTTCTTTATGGTTTTGATATTATTGAAGCATTAAAGTCTTCTTTTTTAAACAAACTTGGCTCGGTCTTAGGTTTTTTTTTCGAAAGAGAAATAGATATGGCAACACATAAAACTTGAAATTGACCGAAAAATCAATATTTTCACCTTTTCTGAATAATATAACAAATCAAAACATATTTACAGATATTCTCCATGGCTAAGAGAGCACACAAAATATCAGTTATAATGCAAAAAAAAACACAATATAACTAATCCCGTGGCTAGATATATCTTAAAAAAATGATTTTTCTTCATCATAAACGTCTTACATCATATTTATCATACCAATATTATCATTGTCGTGTTTTTTCTTCGCCAGCGGACATATTCAACTTAACTTATTCGGCTTTTCAGGTGACTCAATCCAGCTAAAAGTATAAAAATAAATGTTAAAAAAACAAAAAAGACGTTTCTTTGCACGAAAGATATCCGAAATATGTTTTTTATCTTCCATCACAGACATTTTTTGCTTCAATAGAGCATAAAAAATTAATTATATAACATAACAAATAAAATATTTATAAAAAAAATCTACTATTATCATTAATTTATCACGTAATAAACTATTTATTTTAACATACAGGTTTCTTATATAACCAGAAAGAAGAAAAATTATATATATAAAAGATAATAAAACAAATTAAGCTTCTTAAAATGTGAAAATGAAAGAATAAAAATCAATAAAATTACAGATTACGCTATTTAAAATCGAAAAAAACGACAACATTTTATTAAAAAAGAACTAATACTATTAGAAATCATACTATAGTAGTGCCTAGAACTAAAATTAATTATAAAATTAAAAAAAAGATTATGAAAATAGAAGATAATGTCTTTTGTTTTTTCAAACATTTCTACTTTTTTATACATTTTTGTATCTCTTTATATAAAATTGTCAATTTTTTGTTATAAATGAATAAACATTCAAACTTTATCGATTTT
Organism: Rhyacophila brunnea; assembly: GCF_057557595.1. Lineage (NCBI taxonomy): Eukaryota > Metazoa > Arthropoda > Insecta > Trichoptera > Rhyacophilidae > Rhyacophila > Rhyacophila brunnea. Next base: position 25,759 of record NW_028232803.1, on the reverse strand, counting down.
ATAAGTATAATTATATATATGAAAAAGAAAAAAAAAATTACAAAAAAATAATAATTTCTTAACAAAAGAATCTTAAACAGAGAGATAATAAAATGAAAGAAATTTGCTTAATACAACTCTCAAATATACTTTTATTATCACTTTTTAATAAATACTCTAACTGTATGATAATATTTATGGTGCAAAGAATTATGGAGAACAATCAATGAGAAGTTCTTTAAATTAGAAATCCAGTATAATATATATTATAGATATATATTAATTATTGAACACTTATGCCAATCTAATGAATTTATTGGAGATTCATTAATTGATAGATTTAATATCCAAAAAGACGCAAAAAATTTACATTTGTAAAGAAATATACATACAATGTGCAAAACTTATAAAAAAAAATAATAAAAAAGAAAGCAATAAGATTTAATAAATCTTTTACAGCAAAATAGACAAATAAAAATGGTAAGATATTAATAAAATTATGGATAAGAGCACGTAAAAAGTATATAATCGTGAAAAAACATTCAAATGATGGAATACTTACCATAAAAACCAATAAAAAACATAGAAATTAGCGACATAGTTACAATGTGGTTGTATTGTATCGATCTAAATTGCATAAGAATATAGTTTGTATTCAAGGATAAAGTTACCAACTTGTAGATTTTCTAATCCAACATATAGATTATATTGGATAAACATAAATTAAAAATATGACGAGGATATAATGTGCATTGTCCATTTTATGAATATATTCCATATTTTAATACTAATAACGCGATATTTAAAAACTAAAGAAATAAATAAAGGGTAAAAAAATAAAATTTAGTGAAATATAGAGAAAAATCATAGTAAAATTTATATTACATTTATCCTTGTATCAAGAAAAAGTATGAAAAATGTACGATAATCATTTATGTATAGCCTTTTAGTTTTTTTCTTAATTGAAACCGGTTGAAGAATATCCAACAGGATTTTAAAAACCAAAAAATATAACGATCCATTTATTTAATTCGTTTAAAGTAGAGATAATATATTTTTTTTATAAGAATCGCACCTTTTAGAGAAAAATAAATATATAAAACCTATTCTAGCATTAGGAGATTTATTAATAATATCATTTAAAGATACAATATGTAAACTTTATTAAAAAAAAGAACAAATCAAGATTGTTATCTATAAAATAGAGCAAAAAAGTATTAATTGTACAGATTAAACGTCTTATAGAAGCTAAATATTACATAAATATAAGATTCAAGCTTGAATAAATAGTTAGCAAATAAATATCACCAAATATTTTATTTCGAATGAAAAACGTATAACATAAAAATAAACTGCAAATCTTGATTTATAATATCAAATAAACAATATTTAGAGTTCAATATTTAGAGTTCAATATTTACAATGTATATTTTATTCAACCCACGTCAAAAATAATTATAAAATATGTATCTTCAGAGTAAGCTATAATTCTTGAATATAATTTCATAAATATCAAAATTCTACTATAATATTTTAGTGAAACAGTAAATGTATGACAATTCAATAATTTTTGTGGATAAAACCATGAATTTTTAAATCTAGAAATATAAAATTTATGTTCACATTTGAAAAGCTAACTATTAGATTTTTAGAAAATGGAAGATAATTCAATAAACATAAAGTCATTTATAAAAAAAAGAGGACCGAATGCACATAAAATTGTTTTAAAATATAATAATAAATTTTCCAGTTTTCATCTTTTGTACAAAAAACCAAGATATTTATTTATATTTACACATAGAAATGAATTCTAAAATAATATTCGATTTTTGATTTTATTTATATAAAAACAGAAAAAGTATACAGAATTTATCATAATGTAATAGTTATATCGATTAGAAATGGGTAAAAACAACATTTTACCAACAATAGTTCAAAATAATATTTAATGTACATTTTAGACATATTAAACAGTTCATCAGTATATAATGTATAAAAATATATGATTTAACATATAAAGAGGTTTCTCTACAAATTTATTTACGATTTTTTGTTTTTTTTAAAATACAGATAACAATCATTTAAGCATACGAATATACACAGTCTTTTAAAATAATAAGATATAATCTATAGAGCATACATATTCAAACATACAAAAATCCTATTGAAATAGTTAAAAATAAAAAAATCTATCAAGTAATATTCAAACTTTTTTATTAAGAAAAAAAATAAGAGTTCGATACTATTATGCAATTAAATATAATAATTGAAATAGTTATACATGTAAATCGAAATCAATTATTCTTGACAACGAAAAAAGCACTTATTTATTCTGACAAGACTTAGAAAGCAATTTATAAAGAAATAAAACACGTTCAGCATAAACAGGAAAAAAACATTATTTTTTAAATGTTTTATTTCAGAACTATATAATAGATAAACTATTTTTTATTGTTCATGGATTTAAAAAAAAAGCTTTGATATTTAGCAAAAAAAAACCCTTTATATACATTTTTTATAAAACTACGAGATTATTTCTGTTTCAATATTTCTTTAAAACAAAGATATGTATTTTTTATGTCAATCGAATAGAATTCCACATCACGAATTGATATAAGCTTTTGATGTATAAGATACACACTCGTATTTACTTTTGTAAGCATTTCATTCTATTAACAAAAAAGATAAAAAATATCATATATACTACAATTTAAATAATACAATTTATATAAAATCCAGATTTTTAGCAGTCAAGAAAGGACGAAAAACGTATTATATGTTTTTTTGATAAAATATAAAAAATATTTGAAAATTTAAAGAATCTTAAAATAAAAGAGTAGTGAAATCTTGCAATTAAATTTTTTATTAATGTCATATTTTGTGATTTAGCACAGATTTGGATGTTTTTTTAGATGCAAATAAGTGATAAAAGGCTATTGAGTTTGTAAAATACTTCAACGCATATTTATTTACCTCACTAAACTTATAGATATTAGAAGAAAAAATAATAGTACATGAGTCGGGAATATATATAAACCAGCATAAAAGATTGCAAAAAATAACATAAACGTGTGATAAATATAATAATAGAGTCGCCCCTACCATAAAAAGGCGACTCTATTATTGTGTTCATTGCATCGTAATGCAAAATAAATCTATTTTTATAAGAGAACCATAAAACATAGATTATCATGTATAAATTATATACTTTTTTGTTTATAAATACACCTATTCAATGTTTTGTAATTTAAATTTGCTTTGCATGTGTATTTTATATAAATTTCTATTCTTGTTGTATTATTATTTATTTTTTAAACATGAAAAATATAAAAAAAGGCAGTTACTATTTTATCATATAGATAATACATTAATAAAAATAATATGGCAAAAAACAGAAAATGAATCTACTTAAATATATAGATGTTCAGAAAAATATGTGATTTCAATCATTTACATTACTCAATGTATTTAACTAACACTGTATTCTAAAATATACATTTTTTCTTTATCCTAGCTGACTTTTTTCACACCTTTTGAATTGTTTTAAGCGTATTTATATAATAATGCACGATTAATGATCACAAAACCTATATTAGGTAATCTGCGGCAGTTCAATTCAATAAAAAATCCTTTTTCTTTTAGCTACTTTTAGAATTACATCCTTTATAGCAGCTTTTGCGACTATATATATCAAATAGCATATCAATCTAGAAATAACTTTGCAAAAATACCAGTCTTCAGATTTAAAATCATAAAATTTGGTTTTTTTTAAACTTTAGCAGGCAGATTGAAACTCAAAATCATACCTATTTTAATGAAATATATTATCTAAGCGTACGTAATGTTTAAACAAATTCTTATTGTTAGTAATAACAGTATCTCAATGTTATACGATATCGATCAAGTTAGTATTTTAGATGATTAGAATATAAAAAAAATTACATAAAATTAAAAAAAAAGAAGAAAAAAAAACATTTTTATTTATTGTCTTTATTTATTAAACAGCTTTTTTGACATTTAATTCATAAAAATTACCTATTTTAGCATTATCCACCTTTATTTTCGTACATAAGAAACATACCTAAAATATATTATCAATGAACATCAAAATCAATTATATGATATCAAAATCTTCTTTTATAATTGAATATTTTAATAAGATATAAAAATATGTTTAATATTTTTTGTAATTGATCATTAAAAGAAAAAAAATAATAGGACCCTTTAACTTTCTACTAAAATCCTAAATCAAAATACATCAAGCATAATCTATATTGATTTATAATTCAAAACATATTTTTTCGATTTGGTGTATATGATAGTTATTATCACATAAAAAAACCACTAAAATAAAGAAAAAAAATAGTCGACTTAATCCACACATAAAAGTTTCAGAAACAAGAAAAATAAAAAATTTATGATTTTCTAAGTATTTTACGTTTTAAAAAGATAATTTAAATAAGAAAACTTAATTTTATTATAAGAAAAAAAATCCCTTTTTTTTGCGATGTCATTAATTATTAAAAAAATCGCAGATAATGAGAAATATGAGAAAGCCAGAATGTGTATCTTAGCTTATAAAAGTATGATCAGCAAATAAAAATTGGTTTTTTCGCCAAACAGGCCTTGGTTCTAGGTTTTTTTTAAGACAGAAAAAAATATGGCAACACATAAAACTTGGAATTGACCGAAAAATCAAAAAATTACTTTTTTCTGTTTAATGAAACCTAGTAAAACATATGTACAAATATTCGCTATGTCTAGTAGAGTATATAAATATCCATTATAAGGCAAAAAAAATTTAAATAAAACCAAGTTGGTAGGGCTATATCTCCACAAAAAGATGATTTTATCTATTATCAACTTTAGATAATGTATTTATCATAATATAATTTATCATTGTACGATATCTTTCTGTGCTAGTGGACATATTTATCACCACTTATTCGGCTGATCAGCGACATAATTCAGCTAAAAGTAATAAAATTATGTTTAAAATGAGATTGATATGTCTTTTTGGCACTAAAAAATACATAAAACTTGTTTTTTCTCATCTCGCTGCAGACATATTATATTTAAAATAGCATAGAAAATCGATAATATAACATGACGCATGAAATATTTATAATGAAATTGACTAAGAATATAAATTTATTTTGAAACAAGCTGTTTTTTTAACATAAAGGATTTATTCTATACAACTAGAAAAGTAGAAAACCGCCTATACAAAGAAAAAAACCAAAAGATTGGTATAAATATATATATTAAGCCACAAATAATCAATAAAAATTACAATTTATGCGGAATAAAATAAAACAATAATCATAGTTTTCTATCAGAGACGTAATTTATAGATCAATATTAATATATTAAGCATTAAACTGAAAATATTTACATAAAATTCTAATATCTGGTTTCGAAAATAGAAAAATATATTTTTGTATTTTCAAATTATTTATATTATCTTTGAAAATTTCATTTTCTTACAAGATAAATCTATTATTAGATTATTATTAATTACTAAACACGTGAAATATGTCGATTTAACTCTATATTTCTATAAATGAAATAAAAAACTTAAAAAAATAATAGATTATTAAGGATGAGAATCTTAAACAAAGAAATAAATAGCAAATGAAAATACATATAATTAAATCACAAAAATTTTCATAATATTGTTTAATTAACAAATAATCTTAACATAATAAAATATTTATGGTTTCGAATATTATAAAGAACAATTGATCTGAAGATCTTTAGAATCAGAAAATCTAGTTTAATGTATATAATAGACATATATATGCGTATTATTATTATTTATGCCAATATTAAGAATTTTATGGTGATTTATTAATTTATAGATTTTAAATGAAAATTTAAATAAAATCAGAAGAATATTTCGGATAAATAATTTATAAAAAAAAGTATAATAGTTTGTAAAAAAATGGTTAAAAAATATAATAAAATATATCACAATTTATTGTATCATTATATAAAAAATATTGTTCTTTTTTGTTTTTCTTTCTCGTAATCTAATTTAAAAGAAAAATCGAATGTTTTGATAACTGTATTTTATATCGAGAAAGTTCAAAATAATAATAGAAAAACAATATGCTAGCATATAATTTTATTTAAGAACGCTTTTCTAACATCACGATATGTTCGAATATCTTAATCTAAAGATGAAATATCTAATAATAACAAAAAAAAAATAGAATGAATTATTTTTTGTTTATAGTAGAAAGAAAAAAGCATTGTTCAGAATTTATTTTAAATAATTATAAAAGTAATAATAATTAATTATACTTTTACAACAAAAAAGTAAATTATTAAGAAATATGTGAATTAAGCGATCGTAAAAAGTAAAGAAACATCAAAAAACTATAAAAATCGGTGGTATATTTATCATTCAAAAGGATAAAAACATATAAATCTCCTATAAATAATGGCATTATTACAATTTAGTCATATATTTATGATCTTAATTGCATAAGAATGTAAAGACATTAACTTTCGGACTTATATGTTATCATAGCGATGATCTAGAAAGTAAACATAAATAGAAAATATGATAAGGGATATACAGAGCTTTGTTTTTTCTGCAAACATATGCCCCATTTTCAGAAAAAAACGCATAATTATTAACTCAATGGATAAAATATCAGTTTTAAGAAAAAAATTCGGAGAAATAGACGGAAATATCATGGTAAAAATCGTATTATTTTATTTTCTTATCTAGAAAAGGGGTAAATTTGATCAATGACCATTTTAGATCAGCTTTGTTTAGATAAAGGCCAAAAGAAAACTGTTGAGAACATAACACAGGTTTATAAAAACTAAAAAATAAAAGGATTCATATATTTCTAGCTATCAATTCTAGTAAATATATTATTTTTTTCAAGATTCGCGAAATTTTTACAAAAAAATATATAAATAAAAGAATTCCAGTATTAGCAGTGATATAAATAATAAAATATAATTTCATATAAAGTAACAATATAGAACCTTTATATACATTCTTATGTAAAATTCAAAATGCATAAATCAAGTTTATTATATGTAAAATAAAGCAAAACAGGATATTTAACATATACGACAAAACATCTTATAGAAGCTTAAGATTATTAATACATTAAGACACAAAATTGAATTATTGTAAGCAAATAATTATCACAATTATATCCAACGAAAAACGTAAAACATAAAAACAAAACAACAAATGTTGATATATAAATAATATCAAATATATATTCAATTTACAGTGTATATTTAATTTATTTATCCCATGTCTATAATCATTGTAAAATTTGAACCTTCAGACAAAATCCATCTAAATAAAATTTCAAAAAAAAAATTACAAAATTGATTTTATTTAACCCACGTCTAAAATCATTATAAAATATAAATCTTCGGAATATATCATAATTCTTGAATATAATTTATTAAATATGAAAATTCTACTATAATATTCACTTGAAACAGTAAATGCTTGGCAATTTAATAATTTGAGTGGATAAAACCATGAATTTTTAAATCTAGAAATATAAAATTTATGTTCACATTTGAAAAGCTATGTATTAGATTTTTAAAAAATGGAAGATAATTTTATTAATATAAAGTCATTTACAAAAAAAGAGGACCAAACAGCCATAAAATTGTTTTAAAATATAATAATAAATTTTCTAGGTTTTATCGATTTGTACAAAAAACCAATAAATATATTAATATGTTTAACAAATAAAAATAAAATCAAAAATAACATACGATTTTTGATTTTTTTTATATAAAAACAGAAAAAGAAACAAAATTTATCATAATGTAATAGGCATATCGATTAGAGAATAAATATAAAAACATTATAATACGCTATTCAAATCAAATATAATAAAGTATAAAATAATAAAATAGTTCATATAGAAGAGGTTTCTCTGGAAATAAATGTTTTTTGATGTTAATTAAATGACGCAAAAAAACTATAACGCATATGAATAAACTTAGTCTTTTAAAATATCAGAGATGATTCTATAAAAGTATATATAGTAAAACAAAAATAATCGTTTTTAAATAGTTAAACATATAAAAATCTAACGAGTAATATTCAAACCTATTTATAAGAAAAAAATAGAAGTAAAAAAATTATTATGCAATTAAATATTAATCTTTAAATAGTTAAACATATAATTTGAAATCAATTATCTATAAAAACAAAAAAAAACCTTTTTTTATTCACATAAGGCTTATTATGTAATTTTATAAACAAATAAAACAGCTATCAAGAAAAGGGAAAAAAAACATTGTATCTTTAAGATTTAACTCACAATATGATACAGAAATTAATTTTTTTATTGTTAGAGCTTATGGATTTTAAAAAAGAAAAACTTAAAATTATAGCAGAAGGAATTGCATAAAAAACCTTTTTATATTGTTTCATACTACTGATAGTATTTTTATCGTTATTTTAAAACACAGATATGTGATTTTTTATGTCAATCGAATAGATTTAACATCACAAATAAATGGCAACTTTTACCATAGAAAAAAGCATCAGAACTTAATTGTGTTAACCTTTGTAGACAATTCATTCTATTTAACAAATATATATATACTATCACAAATATAACAATTTAAATACTGCAAATAATATAAAATCAGGATTTTATGTTGCCAAGAAAGATGATAAATGTATTTATTACATTTTTGGATATAATTTTAGAACATTTAGCTGTTCAAACAATCTTAAAATAGAGAGGTAATTATATCTTGCAATTATATCACTTTTTTATGTTTTATTTTGTAATCTAGCACTGATTTTGATGTTTTTTTCATTACAAAAAGGTGATAAAAGGCTATTTAATTTGATAAAGACATCCATGGCTTTTCATTTTATTCACTAAAACTATAAGATTTTGAGAAACTGAACATTGAAAACTGGTAAGAAATAATATTATAAACGAGTGATAAATATAATAATAGAGTCGCCCCTACCCTAGAAGGGCGACTCTATTATTGTGTTCATTGCATCGTAATTTAGAAAATAGAAATCTATTATTATAATAGAACCATAAAACATAGATTATAATATATAAACTGTAAAAGTTTGCTATAAAATACACCTTTTACAATAAAATCGTGTTTTTATATAGTTTGACTTTATATCAGATCAACATATGCATTTTTTTCTGTATTTAAGCGCACTTTTTAAACATGAAAAGCCTTAAAAATGACATACTACTATTTCTGATTCTTTAGTAAATGTATTATATATAAATGTTATAAGAGAAAAAACAGAAAATATAACTTCTTCAAACACTGTATTCTTATATCTAGAAAAGTAAGTAATTTATATTTTTATATATTAAAGAAATAGTATTTAACAAGCACTTATTTTAAAATAGACATTTACTCTTTATCCTAGCTGATCCATTGGACATTTTATATATTGATTTAACAGCCATTCGATATATATGTACTATTATAGTAATATTAAACATTAGATGTGTTAATTTGCACTAGTTCAATACCAAAAAATTGTATAAATTTAGTTTTCTTTAGAATTAGCACCTCTTTATAGTTATTAAGGCAACTATATGTATTCAATAGCATATAACTCACCCAACTAGTATATCAAAAATACATTTCTTCAGATTTATAATCATAAAAATTGTCTTTTTTTAACATCTGCTGTCAGATTTAAACTCGAAAATGTGCCTATTTACCAAAGTGATATATCAATGAGTGTAGATAATGTAAAAAATACATATTTCGGGTTTTAATTTCATCTCAGTGTTATAACGAATCGGAAAATTTAGTATTTTAGATGATTAGGAATATAAAAATAATTAAAAAAAGAAGAAAAAAAATATTATTATTCATTAACTTAATAAATTTAAAAGCTTTCTATAGAATTTAACACATAAAAATTACCTATTATAGCATTATCCACCTTTTATTTTCGTACATAAGAAACATGCCTAAAATATAATATAAATGTACATCGAAGTCAATAAAATAAAAAAAGACATTTTAATCATAGATTACTGTTTTTATAAGATACAAATATATGTTAAATAGAATATATAATTGATTTTGCAAAAAAGAAAAAAATAATAGGACCATTAAACTTTTTACTGAATTCTCGAATAAAAATAAAATAAATTTAATGTGTATTTCATCGTTTTTCAAACAAAATTAATTATTTTTTTAATTGTATGAAACTTAATTATACGTAGAAAAGCCACTAAAATAAAGAAAAAAAATAGTAGCCTAAATCCATACATAAAAGTTTCAGGAACAAGAAAAAGACAATATCTATGTTTTTCTCAGTATTTAGCAGTTAAAAAAGATTGTTTTCATATAAAATAGTTTTCTATTCTAAGAAAAAAAAATCCCCTTTCTTTGCGATGTTCATAAAATTATAACGAAAATCGCAAATAATATGTCATTTGAATTAGAAAAAACACTTCTTTATGGTTTTGATATTATTGAAGCATTAAAGTCTTCTTTTTTAAACAAACTTGGCTCGGTCTTAGGTTTTTTTTTCGAAAGAGAAATAGATATGGCAACACATAAAACTTGAAATTGACCGAAAAATCAATATTTTCACCTTTTCTGAATAATATAACAAATCAAAACATATTTACAGATATTCTCCATGGCTAAGAGAGCACACAAAATATCAGTTATAATGCAAAAAAAAACACAATATAACTAATCCCGTGGCTAGATATATCTTAAAAAAATGATTTTTCTTCATCATAAACGTCTTACATCATATTTATCATACCAATATTATCATTGTCGTGTTTTTTCTTCGCCAGCGGACATATTCAACTTAACTTATTCGGCTTTTCAGGTGACTCAATCCAGCTAAAAGTATAAAAATAAATGTTAAAAAAACAAAAAAGACGTTTCTTTGCACGAAAGATATCCGAAATATGTTTTTTATCTTCCATCACAGACATTTTTTGCTTCAATAGAGCATAAAAAATTAATTATATAACATAACAAATAAAATATTTATAAAAAAAATCTACTATTATCATTAATTTATCACGTAATAAACTATTTATTTTAACATACAGGTTTCTTATATAACCAGAAAGAAGAAAAATTATATATATAAAAGATAATAAAACAAATTAAGCTTCTTAAAATGTGAAAATGAAAGAATAAAAATCAATAAAATTACAGATTACGCTATTTAAAATCGAAAAAAACGACAACATTTTATTAAAAAAGAACTAATACTATTAGAAATCATACTATAGTAGTGCCTAGAACTAAAATTAATTATAAAATTAAAAAAAAGATTATGAAAATAGAAGATAATGTCTTTTGTTTTTTCAAACATTTCTACTTTTTTATACATTTTTGTATCTCTTTATATAAAATTGTCAATTTTTTGTTATAAATAAATAAACATTCAAACTTTATCGATTTTATAAGTATAATTATATATATGAAAAAGAAAAAAAAAATTACAAAAAAATAATAATTTCTTAACAAAAGAATCTTAAACAGAGAGATAATAAAATGAAAGAAATTTGCTTAATACAACTCTCAAATATACTTTTATTATCACTTTTTAATAAATACTCTAACTGTATGATAATATTTATGGTGCAAAGAATTATGGAGAACAATCAATGAGAAGTTCTTTAAATTAGAAATCCAGTATAATATATATTATAGATATATATTAATTATTGAACACTTATGCCAATCTAATGAATTTATTGGAGATTCATTAATTGATAGATTTAATATCCAAAAAGACGCAAAAAATTTACATTTGTAAAGAAATATACATACAATGTGCAAAACTTATAAAAAAAAATAATAAAAAAGAAAGCAATAAGATTTAATAAATCTTTTACAGCAAAATAGACAAATAAAAATGGTAAGATATTAATAAAATTATGGATAAGAGCACGTAAAAAGTATATAATCGTGAAAAAACATTCAAATGATGGAATACTTACCATAAAAACCAATAAAAAACATAGAAATTAGCGACATAGTTACAATGTGGTTGTATTGTATCGATCTAAATTGCATAAGAATATAGTTTGTATTCAAGGATAAAGTTACCAACTTGTAGATTTTCTAATCCAACATATAGATTATATTGGATAAACATAAATTAAAAATATGACGAGGATATAATGTGCATTGTCCATTTTATGAATATATTCCATATTTTAATACTAATAACGCGATATTTAAAAACTAAAGAAATAAATAAAGGGTAAAAAAATAAAATTTAGTGAAATATAGAGAAAAATCATAGTAAAATTTATATTACATTTATCCTTGTATCAAGAAAAAGTATGAAAAATGTACGATAATCATTTATGTATAGCCTTTTAGTTTTTTTCTTAATTGAAACCGGTTGAAGAATATCCAACAGGATTTTAAAAACCAAAAAATATAACGATCCATTTATTTAATTCGTTTAAAGTAGAGATAATATATTTTTTTTATAAGAATCGCACCTTTTAGAGAAAAATAAATATATAAAACCTATTCTAGCATTAGGAGATTTATTAATAATATCATTTAAAGATACAATATGTAAACTTTATTAAAAAAAAGAACAAATCAAGATTGTTATCTATAAAATAGAGCAAAAAAGTATTAATTGTACAGATTAAACGTCTTATAGAAGCTAAATATTACATAAATATAAGATTCAAGCTTGAATAAATAGTTAGCAAATAAATATCACCAAATATTTTATTTCGAATGAAAAACGTATAACATAAAAATAAACTGCAAATCTTGATTTATAATATCAAATAAACAATATTTAGAGTTCAATATTTAGAGTTCAATATTTACAATGTATATTTTATTCAACCCACGTCAAAAATAATTATAAAATATGTATCTTCAGAGTAAGCTATAATTCTTGAATATAATTTCATAAATATCAAAATTCTACTATAATATTTTAGTGAAACAGTAAATGTATGACAATTCAATAATTTTTGTGGATAAAACCATGAATTTTTAAATCTAGAAATATAAAATTTATGTTCACATTTGAAAAGCTAACTATTAGATTTTTAGAAAATGGAAGATAATTCAATAAACATAAAGTCATTTATAAAAAAAAGAGGACCGAATGCACATAAAATTGTTTTAAAATATAATAATAAATTTTCCAGTTTTCATCTTTTGTACAAAAAACCAAGATATTTATTTATATTTACACATAGAAATGAATTCTAAAATAATATTCGATTTTTGATTTTATTTATATAAAAACAGAAAAAGTATACAGAATTTATCATAATGTAATAGTTATATCGATTAGAAATGGGTAAAAACAACATTTTACCAACAATAGTTCAAAATAATATTTAATGTACATTTTAGACATATTAAACAGTTCATCAGTATATAATGTATAAAAATATATGATTTAACATATAAAGAGGTTTCTCTACAAATTTATTTACGATTTTTTGTTTTTTTTAAAATACAGATAACAATCATTTAAGCATACGAATATACACAGTCTTTTAAAATAATAAGATATAATCTATAGAGCATACATATTCAAACATACAAAAATCCTATTGAAATAGTTAAAAATAAAAAAATCTATCAAGTAATATTCAAACTTTTTTATTAAGAAAAAAAATAAGAGTTCGATACTATTATGCAATTAAATATAATAATTGAAATAGTTATACATGTAAATCGAAATCAATTATTCTTGACAACGAAAAAAGCACTTATTTATTCTGACAAGACTTAGAAAGCAATTTATAAAGAAATAAAACACGTTCAGCATAAACAGGAAAAAAACATTATCTTTTAAATGTTTTATTTCAGAACTATATAATAGATAAACTATTTTTTATTGTTCATGGATTTAAAAAAAAAGCTTTGATATTTAGCAAAAAAAAACCCTTTATATACATTTTTTATAAAACTACGAGATTATTTCTGTTTCAATATTTCTTTAAAACAAAGATATGTATTTTTTATGTCAATCGAATAGAATTCCACATCACGAATTGATATAAGCTTTTGATGTATAAGATACACACTCGTATTTACTTTTGTAAGCATTTCATTCTATTAACAAAAAAGATAAAAAATATCATATATACTACAATTTAAATAATACAATTTATATAAAATCCAGATTTTTAGCAGTCAAGAAAGGACGAAAAACGTATTATATGTTTTTTTGATAAAATATAAAAAATATTTGAAAATTTAAAGAATCTTAAAATAAAAGAGTAGTGAAATCTTGCAATTAAATTTTTTATTAATGTCATATTTTGTGATTTAGCACAGATTTGGATGTTTTTTTAGATGCAAATAAGTGATAAAAGGCTATTGAGTTTGTAAAATACTTCAACGCATATTTATTTACCTCACTAAACTTATAGATATTAGAAGAAAAAATAATAGTACATGAGTCGGGAATATATATAAACCAGCATAAAAGATTGCAAAAAATAACATAAACGTGTGATAAATATAATAATAGAGTCGCCCCTACCATAAAAAGGCGACTCTATTATTGTGTTCATTGCATCGTAATGCAAAATAAATCTATTTTTATAAGAGAACCATAAAACATAGATTATCATGTATAAATTATATACTTTTTTGTTTATAAATACACCTATTCAATGTTTTGTAATTTAAATTTGCTTTGCATGTGTATTTTATATAAATTTCTATTCTTGTTGTATTATTATTTATTTTTTAAACATGAAAAATATAAAAAAAGGCAGTTACTATTTTATCATATAGATAATACATTAATAAAAATAATATGGCAAAAAACAGAAAATGAATCTACTTAAATATATAGATGTTCAGAAAAATATGTGATTTCAATCATTTACATTACTCAATGTATTTAACTAACACTGTATTCTAAAATATACATTTTTTCTTTATCCTAGCTGACTTTTTTCACACCTTTTGAATTGTTTTAAGCGTATTTATATAATAATGCACGATTAATGATCACAAAACCTATATTAGGTAATCTGCGGCAGTTCAATTCAATAAAAAATCCTTTTTCTTTTAGCTACTTTTAGAATTACATCCTTTATAGCAGCTTTTGCGACTATATATATCAAATAGCATATCAATCTAGAAATAACTTTGCAAAAATACCAGTCTTCAGATTTAAAATCATAAAATTTGGTTTTTTTTAAACTTTAGCAGGCAGATTGAAACTCAAAATCATACCTATTTTAATGAAATATATTATCTAAGCGTACGTAATGTTTAAACAAATTCTTATTGTTAGTAATAACAGTATCTCAATGTTATACGATATCGATCAAGTTAGTATTTTAGATGATTAGAATATAAAAAAAATTACATAAAATTAAAAAAAAAGAAGAAAAAAAAACATTTTTATTTATTGTCTTTATTTATTAAACAGCTTTTTTGACATTTAATTCATAAAAATTACCTATTTTAGCATTATCCACCTTTATTTTCGTACATAAGAAACATACCTAAAATATATTATCAATGAACATCAAAATCAATTATATGATATCAAAATCTTCTTTTATAATTGAATATTTTAATAAGATATAAAAATATGTTTAATATTTTTTGTAATTGATCATTAAAAGAAAAAAAATAATAGGACCCTTTAACTTTCTACTAAAATCCTAAATCAAAATACATCAAGCATAATCTATATTGATTTATAATTCAAAACATATTTTTTCGATTTGGTGTATATGATAGTTATTATCACATAAAAAAACCACTAAAATAAAGAAAAAAAATAGTCGACTTAATCCACACATAAAAGTTTCAGAAACAAGAAAAATAAAAAATTTATGATTTTCTAAGTATTTTACGTTTTAAAAAGATAATTTAAATAAGAAAACTTAATTTTATTATAAGAAAAAAAATCCCTTTTTTTTGCGATGTCATTAATTATTAAAAAAATCGCAGATAATGAGAAATATGAGAAAGCCAGAATGTGTATCTTAGCTTATAAAAGTATGATCAGCAAATAAAAATTGGTTTTTTCGCCAAACAGGCCTTGGTTCTAGGTTTTTTTTAAGACAGAAAAAAATATGGCAACACATAAAACTTGGAATTGACCGAAAAATCAAAAAATTACTTTTTTCTGTTTAATGAAACCTAGTAAAACATATGTACAAATATTCGCTATGTCTAGTAGAGTATATAAATATCCATTATAAGGCAAAAAAAATTTAAATAAAACCAAGTTGGTAGGGCTATATCTCCACAAAAAGATGATTTTATCTATTATCAACTTTAGATAATGTATTTATCATAATATAATTTATCATTGTACGATATCTTTCTGTGCTAGTGGACATATTTATCACCACTTATTCGGCTGATCAGCGACATAATTCAGCTAAAAGTAATAAAATTATGTTTAAAATGAGATTGATATGTCTTTTTGGCACTAAAAAATACATAAAACTTGTTTTTTCTCATCTCGCTGCAGACATATTATATTTAAAATAGCATAGAAAATCGATAATATAACATGACGCATGAAATATTTATAATGAAATTGACTAAGAATATAAATTTATTTTGAAACAAGCTGTTTTTTTAACATAAAGGATTTATTCTATACAACTAGAAAAGTAGAAAACCGCCTATACAAAGAAAAAAACCAAAAGATTGGTATAAATATATATATTAAGCCACAAATAATCAATAAAAATTACAATTTATGCGGAATAAAATAAAACAATAATCATAGTTTTCTATCAGAGACGTAATTTATAGATCAATATTAATATATTAAGCATTAAACTGAAAATATTTACATAAAATTCTAATATCTGGTTTCGAAAATAGAAAAATATATTTTTGTATTTTCAAATTATTTATATTATCTTTGAAAATTTCATTTTCTTACAAGATAAATCTATTATTAGATTATTATTAATTACTAAACACGTGAAATATGTCGATTTAACTCTATATTTCTATAAATGAAATAAAAAACTTAAAAAAATAATAGATTATTAAGGATGAGAATCTTAAACAAAGAAATAAATAGCAAATGAAAATACATATAATTAAATCACAAAAATTTTCATAATATTGTTTAATTAACAAATAATCTTAACATAATAAAATATTTATGGTTTCGAATATTATAAAGAACAATTGATCTGAAGATCTTTAGAATCAGAAAATCTAGTTTAATGTATATAATAGACATATATATGCGTATTATTATTATTTATGCCAATATTAAGAATTTTATGGTGATTTATTAATTTATAGATTTTAAATGAAAATTTAAATAAAATCAGAAGAATATTTCGGATAAATAATTTATAAAAAAAAGTATAATAGTTTGTAAAAAAATGGTTAAAAAATATAATAAAATATATCACAATTTATTGTATCATTATATAAAAAATATTGTTCTTTTTTGTTTTTCTTTCTCGTAATCTAATTTAAAAGAAAAATCGAATGTTTTGATAACTGTATTTTATATCGAGAAAGTTCAAAATAATAATAGAAAAACAATATGCTAGCATATAATTTTATTTAAGAACGCTTTTCTAACATCACGATATGTTCGAATATCTTAATCTAAAGATGAAATATCTAATAATAACAAAAAAAAAATAGAATGAATTATTTTTTGTTTATAGTAGAAAGAAAAAAGCATTGTTCAGAATTTATTTTAAATAATTATAAAAGTAATAATAATTAATTATACTTTTACAACAAAAAAGTAAATTATTAAAAAATATGTGAATTAAGCGATCGTAAAAAGTAAAGAAACATCAAAAAACTATAAAAATCGGTGGTATATTTATCATTCAAAAGGATAAAAACATATAAATCTCCTATAAATAATGGCATTATTACAATTTAGTCATATATTTATGATCTTAATTGCATAAGAATGTAAAGACATTAACTTTCGGACTTATATGTTATCATAGCGATGATCTAGAAAGTAAACATAAATAGAAAATATGATAAGGGATATACAGAGCTTTGTTTTTTCTGCAAACATATGCCCCATTTTCAGAAAAAAACGCATAATTATTAACTCAATGGATAAAATATCAGTTTTAAGAAAAAAATTCGGAGAAATAGACGGAAATATCATGGTAAAAATCGTATTATTTTATTTTCTTATCTAGAAAAGGGGTAAATTTGATCAATGACCATTTTAGATCAGCTTTGTTTAGATAAAGGCCAAAAGAAAACTGTTGAGAACATAACACAGGTTTATAAAAACTAAAAAATAAAAGGATTCATATATTTCTAGCTATCAATTCTAGTAAATATATTATTTTTTTCAAGATTCGCGAAATTTTTACAAAAAAATATATAAATAAAAGAATTCCAGTATTAGCAGTGATATAAATAATAAAATATAATTTCATATAAAGTAACAATATAGAACCTTTATATACATTCTTATGTAAAATTCAAAATGCATAAATCAAGTTTATTATATGTAAAATAAAGCAAAACAGGATATTTAACATATACGACAAAACATCTTATAGAAGCTTAAGATTATTAATACATTAAGACACAAAATTGAATTATTGTAAGCAAATAATTATCACAATTATATCCAACGAAAAACGTAAAACATAAAAACAAAACAACAAATGTTGATATATAAATAATATCAAATATATATTCAATTTACAGTGTATATTTAATTTATTTATCCCATGTCTATAATCATTGTAAAATTTGAACCTTCAGACAAAATCCATCTAAATAAAATTTCAAAAAAAAAATTACAAAATTGATTTTATTTAACCCACGTCTAAAATCATTATAAAATATAAATCTTCGGAATATATCATAATTCTTGAATATAATTTATTAAATATGAAAATTCTACTATAATATTCACTTGAAACAGTAAATGCTTGGCAATTTAATAATTTGAGTGGATAAAACCATGAATTTTTAAATCTAGAAATATAAAATTTATGTTCACATTTGGAAAGCTATGTATTAAATTTTTAAACCATGGAAGATAATTTTATTAATATAAAGTCATTTACAAAAAAAGAGGACCAAACAGCCATAAAATTGTTTTAAAATATAATAATAAATTTTCTAGGTTTTATCGATTTGTACAAAAAACCAATAAATATATTAATATGTTTAACAAATAAAAATAAAATCAAAAATAACATACGATTTTTGATTTTTTTTATATAAAAACAGAAAAAGAAACAAAATTTATCATAATGTAATAGGCATATCGATTAGAGAATAAATATAAAAACATTATAATACGCTATTCAAATCAAATATAATAAAGTATAAAATAATAAAATAGTTCATATAGAAGAGGTTTCTCTGGAAATAAATGTTTTTTGATGTTAATTAAATGACGCAAAAAAACTATAACGCATATGAATAAACTTAGTCTTTTAAAATATCAGAGATGATTCTATAAAAGTATATATAGTAAAACAAAAATAATCGTTTTTAAATAGTTAAACATATAAAAATCTAACGAGTAATATTCAAACCTATTTATAAGAAAAAAATAGAAGTAAAAAAATTATTATGCAATTAAATATTAATCTTTAAATAGTTAAACATATAATTTGAAATCAATTATCTATAAAAACAAAAAAAAACCTTTTTTTATTCACATAAGGCTTATTATGTAATTTTATAAACAAATAAAACAGCTATCAAGAAAAGGGAAAAAAAACATTGTATCTTTAAGATTTAACTCACAATATGATACAGAAATTAATTTTTTTATTGTTAGAGCTTATGGATTTTAAAAAAGAAAAACTTAAAATTATAGCAGAAGGAATTGCATAAAAAACCTTTTTATATTGTTTCATACTACTGATAGTATTTTTATCGTTATTTTAAAACACAGATATGTGATTTTTTATGTCAATCGAATAGATTTAACATCACAAATAAATGGCAACTTTTACCATAGAAAAAAGCATCAGAACTTAATTGTGTTAACCTTTGTAGACAATTCATTCTATTTAACAAATATATATATACTATCACAAATATAACAATTTAAATACTGCAAATAATATAAAATCAGGATTTTATGTTGCCAAGAAAGATGATAAATGTATTTATTACATTTTTGGATATAATTTTAGAACATTTAGCTGTTCAAACAATCTTAAAATAGAGAGGTAATTATATCTTGCAATTATATCACTTTTTTATGTTTTATTTTGTAATCTAGCACTGATTTTGATGTTTTTTTCATTACAAAAAGGTGATAAAAGGCTATTTAATTTGATAAAGACATCCATGGCTTTTCATTTTATTCACTAAAACTATAAGATTTTGAGAAACTGAACATTGAAAACTGGTAAGAAATAATATTATAAACGAGTGATAAATATAATAATAGAGTCGCCCCTACCCTAGAAGGGCGACTCTATTATTGTGTTCATTGCATCGTAATTTAGAAAATAGAAATCTATTATTATAATAGAACCATAAAACATAGATTATAATATATAAACTGTAAAAGTTTGCTATAAAATACACCTTTTACAATAAAATCGTGTTTTTATATAGTTTGACTTTATATCAGATCAACATATGCATTTTTTTCTGTATTTAAGCGCACTTTTTAAACATGAAAAGCCTTAAAAATGACATACTACTATTTCTGATTCTTTAGTAAATGTATTATATATAAATGTTATAAGAGAAAAAACAGAAAATATAACTTCTTCAAACACTGTATTCTTATATCTAGAAAAGTAAGTAATTTATATTTTTATATATTAAAGAAATAGTATTTAACAAGCACTTATTTTAAAATAGACATTTACTCTTTATCCTAGCTGATCCATTGGACATTTTATATATTGATTTAACAGCCATTCGATATATATGTACTATTATAGTAATATTAAACATTAGATGTGTTAATTTGCACTAGTTCAATACCAAAAAATTGTATAAATTTAGTTTTCTTTAGAATTAGCACCTCTTTATAGTTATTAAGGCAACTATATGTATTCAATAGCATATAACTCACCCAACTAGTATATCAAAAATACATTTCTTCAGATTTATAATCATAAAAATTGTCTTTTTTTAACATCTGCTGTCAGATTTAAACTCGAAAATGTGCCTATTTACCAAAGTGATATATCAATGAGTGTAGATAATGTAAAAAATACATATTTCGGGTTTTAATTTCATCTCAGTGTTATAACGAATCGGAAAATTTAGTATTTTAGATGATTAGGAATATAAAAATAATTAAAAAAAGAAGAAAAAAAATATTATTATTCATTAACTTAATAAATTTAAAAGCTTTCTATAGAATTTAACACATAAAAATTACCTATTATAGCATTATCCACCTTTTATTTTCGTACATAAGAAACATGCCTAAAATATAATATAAATGTACATCGAAGTCAATAAAATAAAAAAAGACATTTTAATCATAGATTACTGTTTTTATAAGATACAAATATATGTTAAATAGAATATATAATTGATTTTGCAAAAAAGAAAAAAATAATAGGACCATTAAACTTTTTACTGAATTCTCGAATAAAAATAAAATAAATTTAATGTGTATTTCATCGTTTTTCAAACAAAATTAATTATTTTTTTAATTGTATGAAACTTAATTATACGTAGAAAAGCCACTAAAATAAAGAAAAAAAATAGTAGCCTAAATCCATACATAAAAGTTTCAGGAACAAGAAAAAGACAATATCTATGTTTTTCTCAGTATTTAGCAGTTAAAAAAGATTGTTTTCATATAAAATAGTTTTCTATTCTAAGAAAAAAAAATCCCCTTTCTTTGCGATGTTCATAAAATTATAACGAAAATCGCAAATAATATGTCATTTGAATTAGAAAAAACACTTCTTTATGGTTTTGATATTATTGAAGCATTAAAGTCTTCTTTTTTAAACAAACTTGGCTCGGTCTTAGGTTTTTTTTTCGAAAGAGAAATAGATATGGCAACACATAAAACTTGAAATTGACCGAAAAATCAATATTTTCACCTTTTCTGAATAATATAACAAATCAAAACATATTTACAGATATTCTCCATGGCTAAGAGAGCACACAAAATATCAGTTATAATGCAAAAAAAAACACAATATAACTAATCCCGTGGCTAGATATATCTTAAAAAAATGATTTTTCTTCATCATAAACGTCTTACATCATATTTATCATACCAATATTATCATTGTCGTGTTTTTTCTTCGCCAGCGGACATATTCAACTTAACTTATTCGGCTTTTCAGGTGACTCAATCCAGCTAAAAGTATAAAAATAAATGTTAAAAAAACAAAAAAGACGTTTCTTTGCACGAAAGATATCCGAAATATGTTTTTTATCTTCCATCACAGACATTTTTTGCTTCAATAGAGCATAAAAAATTAATTATATAACATAACAAATAAAATATTTATAAAAAAAATCTACTATTATCATTAATTTATCACGTAATAAACTATTTATTTTAACATACAGGTTTCTTATATAACCAGAAAGAAGAAAAATTATATATATAAAAGATAATAAAACAAATTAAGCTTCTTAAAATGTGAAAATGAAAGAATAAAAATCAATAAAATTACAGATTACGCTATTTAAAATCGAAAAAAACGACAACATTTTATTAAAAAAGAACTAATACTATTAGAAATCATACTATAGTAGTGCCTAGAACTAAAATTAATTATAAAATTAAAAAAAAGATTATGAAAATAGAAGATAATGTCTTTTGTTTTTTCAAACATTTCTACTTTTTTATACATTTTTGTATCTCTTTATATAAAATTGTCAATTTTTTGTTATAAATATATAAACATTCAAACTTTATCGATTTTATAAGTATAATTATATATATGAAAAAGAAAAAAAAAATTACAAAAAAATAATAATTTCTTAACAAAAGAATCTTAAACAGAGAGATAATAAAATGAAAGAAATTTGCTTAATACAACTCTCAAATATACTTTTATTATCACTTTTTAATAAATACTCTAACTGTATGATAATATTTATGGTGCAAAGAATTATGGAGAACAATCAATGAGAAGTTCTTTAAATTAGAAATCCAGTATAATATATATTATAGATATATATTAATTATTGAACACTTATGCCAATCTAATGAATTTATTGGAGATTCATTAATTGATAGATTTAATATCCAAAAAGACGCAAAAAATTTACATTTGTAAAGAAATATACATACAATGTGCAAAACTTATAAAAAAAAATAATAAAAAAGAAAGCAATAAGATTTAATAAATCTTTTACAGCAAAATAGACAAATAAAAATGGTAAGATATTAATAAAATTATGGATAAGAGCACGTAAAAAGTATATAATCGTGAAAAAACATTCAAATGATGGAATACTTACCATAAAAACCAATAAAAAACATAGAAATTAGCGACATAGTTACAATGTGGTTGTATTGTATCGATCTAAATTGCATAAGAATATAGTTTGTATTCAAGGATAAAGTTACCAACTTGTAGATTTTCTAATCCAACATATAGATTATATTGGATAAACATAAATTAAAAATATGACGAGGATATAATGTGCATTGTCCATTTTATGAATATATTCCATATTTTAATACTAATAACGCGATATTTAAAAACTAAAGAAATAAATAAAGGGTAAAAAAATAAAATTTAGTGAAATATAGAGAAAAATCATAGTAAAATTTATATTACATTTATCCTTGTATCAAGAAAAAGTATGAAAAATGTACGATAATCATTTATGTATAGCCTTTTAGTTTTTTTCTTAATTGAAACCGGTTGAAGAATATCCAACAGGATTTTAAAAACCAAAAAATATAACGATCCATTTATTTAATTCGTTTAAAGTAGAGATAATATATTTTTTTTATAAGAATCGCACCTTTTAGAGAAAAATAAATATATAAAACCTATTCTAGCATTAGGAGATTTATTAATAATATCATTTAAAGATACAATATGTAAACTTTATTAAAAAAAAGAACAAATCAAGATTGTTATCTATAAAATAGAGCAAAAAAGTATTAATTGTACAGATTAAACGTCTTATAGAAGCTAAATATTACATAAATATAAGATTCAAGCTTGAATAAATAGTTAGCAAATAAATATCACCAAATATTTTATTTCGAATGAAAAACGTATAACATAAAAATAAACTGCAAATCTTGATTTATAATATCAAATAAACAATATTTAGAGTTCAATATTTAGAGTTCAATATTTACAATGTATATTTTATTCAACCCACGTCAAAAATAATTATAAAATATGTATCTTCAGAGTAAGCTATAATTCTTGAATATAATTTCATAAATATCAAAATTCTACTATAATATTTTAGTGAAACAGTAAATGTATGACAATTCAATAATTTTTGTGGATAAAACCATGAATTTTTAAATCTAGAAATATAAAATTTATGTTCACATTTGAAAAGCTAACTATTAGATTTTTAGAAAATGGAAGATAATTCAATAAACATAAAGTCATTTATAAAAAAAAGAGGACCGAATGCACATAAAATTGTTTTAAAATATAATAATAAATTTTCCAGTTTTCATCTTTTGTACAAAAAACCAAGATATTTATTTATATTTACACATAGAAATGAATTCTAAAATAATATTCGATTTTTGATTTTATTTATATAAAAACAGAAAAAGTATACAGAATTTATCATAATGTAATAGTTATATCGATTAGAAATGGGTAAAAACAACATTTTACCAACAATAGTTCAAAATAATATTTAATGTACATTTTAGACATATTAAACAGTTCATCAGTATATAATGTATAAAAATATATGATTTAACATATAAAGAGGTTTCTCTACAAATTTATTTACGATTTTTTGTTTTTTTTAAAATACAGATAACAATCATTTAAGCATACGAATATACACAGTCTTTTAAAATAATAAGATATAATCTATAGAGCATACATATTCAAACATACAAAAATCCTATTGAAATAGTTAAAAATAAAAAAATCTATCAAGTAATATTCAAACTTTTTTATTAAGAAAAAAAATAAGAGTTCGATACTATTATGCAATTAAATATAATAATTGAAATAGTTATACATGTAAATCGAAATCAATTATTCTTGACAACGAAAAAAGCACTTATTTATTCTGACAAGACTTAGAAAGCAATTTATAAAGAAATAAAACACGTTCAGCATAAACAGGAAAAAAACATTATCTTTTAAATGTTTTATTTCAGAACTATATAATAGATAAACTATTTTTTATTGTTCATGGATTTAAAAAAAAAGCTTTGATATTTAGCAAAAAAAAACCCTTTATATACATTTTTTATAAAACTACGAGATTATTTCTGTTTCAATATTTCTTTAAAACAAAGATATGTATTTTTTATGTCAATCGAATAGAATTCCACATCACGAATTGATATAAGCTTTTGATGTATAAGATACACACTCGTATTTACTTTTGTAAGCATTTCATTCTATTAACAAAAAAGATAAAAAATATCATATATACTACAATTTAAATAATACAATTTATATAAAATCCAGATTTTTAGCAGTCAAGAAAGGACGAAAAACGTATTATATGTTTTTTTGATAAAATATAAAAAATATTTGAAAATTTAAAGAATCTTAAAATAAAAGAGTAGTGAAATCTTGCAATTAAATTTTTTATTAATGTCATATTTTGTGATTTAGCACAGATTTGGATGTTTTTTTAGATGCAAATAAGTGATAAAAGGCTATTGAGT